>NC_138224.1:12830160-13447660 GCF_964197995.2 Scardinius erythrophthalmus | reverse complement strand
TCAAACCGCAGCAATGTAAAAGGGAAAAACAGGGAAAAACAATTAACATGTATCGTCAAAGTGCTCAGCAAAATATCATTCTACAAAATAGCTCCACTGGTAGTTCATTATAATGCATGAGGATCCTATTGAAAGAAATGAGTTTGTCAAAAATAGGAAATTAGTTTTTCCCTAGCAGTCTTACTGATATGAAAAATATCGTGGGCTACAGTACGTTCGAAGTAGAACACCAGTATTCATGAAATGCATTTTGCAATGATAAACATTTCAAGCATAGTATCTAATACTTTAGTCACATGACAATAATTTAATTAAATGTTTAATTTAATATAATATAACTTAAAGTACTATTTATATTGTGCATAATTTCAATTTAACATTTAATTATACATAAAATATTTAATTAAATTAAATTAAATATAATCATTTCATTATTAGACAAATTTGCCTGCTGCAGAGCCATAGCAATGAATGACATCCCTTATTCCTGTGTGCCCCATACAGCAGCCCCACAGCATCGTGCAGCGACGCCTCATGGAGGGCAACATTCCACGTTTGCGTGGAGAGGCCCGGGACATCCCATCTCTTGTTCGCTCACCCCTGGCAGACAGCAAAGAGGGCGGAGAGCCAGAGGAGAAGAGCGAGAGCACGGTGGATGACTCCACGGAGGAGAGGGAGTCTCCAGAGGAGAGCGAGAAGAGCCTTCGATCTGACGAAGATGCGGATAATGAATATGAAGGGGACAGCAGCGATGCAGGAGGGAAGACAGAGTCCAAACAGAAAGACAAAATGGGAGACGAGAGGAAGAAAGGTCTAAAAGAGGGCGAGAGAGCATCCTCCCTCTCAGCTCTAGTGGTCCAGTGTAAGGTAGGCATTCACAGATGAGCAGAGCTGAGCTGTCTGTGCCCATAATAGAAGCGATAACAGCTTGCTGTAATGACATACACAAGCTCTGGCTCCCTATGACTCATGGTTTTATTTTCCTCGCAGTCGATTGTTCTTGACGGTGGGGTTTGAGAGGGTTTTAGAGGGCCAGTATGCATTTAAAAAGCCGAAAACAGTAAAACACCACATGCAAAGTTTATAACAGAGATGACGAAACTGGTGCGCAAGTGACTCATTGTATGGTGACATAACATCTATCTGACCAATATGACAAAAACTCATACATAAGACACAAGGAACTATAAGATACAATACCGTTCAAAAGTTTGGGGTCGGTACAAAGTTTCTTGATCACCAAGGCTACATTTATTTGATAAAATACAGTAAAAACAATTAAATACAGTTAAATAACTAACTTAATATATTTTTCTATGTATTTTTTTCCCTGTGATGGCAAAGTTGAATTTTCAGTATTACTCCAGTCTTCAGTCACATGATCCTTCTGAAATCATTCTAATATTCTGATTTGCATATTAAGAAACATGTATTATTATTATCAATGTTGAAATCAATTGTGCTGGATTCTTTGAGGAATAGATAGAACATCATTTATTTAAAAATATAAATCTTTCTACACATATCTTTCAACTGATAGGGAACAACTGAAACACAGGGCTAAATATACAGGGGACAAATAAAGGCAAACTAGACACAGGTGAAACTCATTAGTAACTAAGGCAACTAACAAGTGAATTAACAAGACTAAACTAAAAGGAAACACAAGTCTATGGCACATGAATGAAAACACAAGAACATTGAACAACATTACCCTGACAATAAATGCCTTTACTGTCACTTTTGATCAATTTAATGTTTCTTTGCTGAATAAAAACATTAAAATCTTGCTGACCCCAAACTTTTGAATGGTAATGTATATGAGAACGGAACAGAATTAGCTCATGAATTTCAATGACTTCTCCAGTCATTCGAAGTTACTGAACATGAACTGAAAACTGAAAATATATACATTTTTAAAAACTAATTTCCATAACTTCTCCATTTGTTTGAGGTAACTAAACAACTAAAAAAAATCAGTATTCTTTTAAATTCATTTCAGTTCAGTTCAGACTACTGGGGGAAAAAAATAATTTTACACTTTTTAAATTATTTTTTAATTATTTCCACAGGTCTGAAAATAACTATTCTAAATGTCTCTGATGTTTCAAGGTTTTCCAGCACCATCCATTTCCATTAAAAGGTTCTCTGTTTTGCTATAGAGCAGACTGAACATCATCAAAATGGCCAATCTCACAAGACCCCCTCTCCATCACCCTCCATTCATGTAGTGATTGAGCGCGGTAAAAATAGACCCTAAATTAAAGCAGATTAAACCACAGGGTTGGATGTGAACCAAAGAGCAGCTAATTTCCTCTGCCAACACATGTCAGCTGACAATTCAAGAACAACAAGACCAATCAATGGACCACTGAACTCAAATTAGGCAATCATGAAAATGCCTGTGAAAATGTGATGTTACCTGATGTGATATTAGCTTGTCCAGCTCACAGCATGGTAATAATAATGAAGGCAAAATACACAGTTAACAGAGTTTAATTTGCCATAATGACCAGCTGACTGCACATTATTTATTTATACTTAAAAATAATTAACAAATTAATAATTTGACATTTTAAAATTAATTGATTTGACATTAAAATTAAATTACTTGCATTATTAGCATCAATCAAACAAATTCAAATCAAACAAATGAATCAAGGTTATAAATACTATTTTTAAAAGTTTATAATTTACCAATTTTAAATATATTTAATGTATAATGAACAACAATGAATGAACAATAATACACTGTAAAAAATGACATGATCAATAAGTTATGACAACATATGTTTTTACATTGCCTTAACTCATCAAAATACGTTCAATAAGTCAGTTTAATGTAATTTAAGTTGAAATGACTTAAACATCCAAGTTGATTGTACTTAAAAATTGAAGGCAGCAACTTTTTCTTACAGTAACATTAACCTCGATTAATAAATACTGTTAAATTTGTTCATTGTTATTTAATGACACCTAATATTAAAAATGTTACCCAATTGTATAGTATTCTCATTTTAGGAAAGATACCACTAAGTGATACACAATTGCTGGGTCATTATACAAAACATACGACCGACCAATCATAATGAAGTATTCCAAAAAGCAGTGTAATAAGGCTCGGATTTAAGTTAAATGAATGTAAATTCTCATTTCAATGTTCCAGATCACACGTGCATTCCGAATAAAGTGAATGTTCTGGAAAACACATGCAGTTGTATTGTCATAGGTGAACTGAAAGACGGAACAAAACCATCAGCGTCTAATTAAAGCTTGGGTAATGAACAGCCGGATAAGTGGGGCAGCGGGTACTGGTTCATGCCTCCTCTTCTGGAAAGATACGTTTCAGTTTGAGGCAGCAAGTCAAGCACGATATTGCTCCACGCAGAGCATCATTATAAATGTATTGCACATGCACCAATGCACACTTATACACACATTTGTAATAGTGGCAATCAAATAAAGACATAACACAGCTCACAATGGAAGCATCCCACCGAGTTTGAGTGCGAGGAAAGACACTGATAAACTAATGAAGACGTACACAACCTGACACACATCCAAAAGTCACAGTTGGCCTCGTATGGTGTGTTTCCACCTCAATGTGTTTTATTCAGACCCTCTCGCATTGCAACCAAAACACTTTCAACACAGCACTAGAAAGCTAGCAGAGGAAGAAACAATGCAAGGAAGCCTGCAAGTGTTTGTGGAACATACTAGTGGGGTCGGAACAATGTGCGAGAGGGGCTCAACGGCCCCCCCGTATGTGCACAATGAGAGACTGACGCACTGGTGCGAGAGATGGTGTGTCCCACCTTTTATGTGGTAGGAAAGTTGCGGGGGTGACAGCTCACCTTGAGTGACAGGAAACTCAAAGAGGCTGCAACAAAGCTCTCATCCACTTATTTATCTTTAACGGTGGAACAGTGCTGACGCAGACCTCATCCCTCACTCATTAACTGTGCAGTTAACAACCAGGCGAAGAGTAAAAGCAAAAGCTTAACAACGCTTTAGCTGTGTGTAGGTGGAGCCATATTGTCTTTAAGTCCTCATGCATGCTGAGAGACCATATGCCAAAAACAGGTTCCAAATCCCTCGAAATATCTCAGCTGAGGCTTCCTCTTCCCACGACACTTGTTTATAATATCATATAATAATAATAAAAAAGTATTATTTAATAAATAATGTGTTACTTATTAAATATTGTAGTTGTTTAATAACCAAATGGTATTCTTTTTATTATTACTCAGCTCTCTGAAATACTTGAATCCAGATTAAATCAAGTCAAACACTTTTTGATTTACTGTGCAAAATCATGGTAACATACTTGTTCTTGGAGAGTAAAAAAATAAATACAAAAATATTAAATTAAATGGTATATACTTTTTCTAAGAGGGAGTTATGATGTAACAGCAACGACACTTCAGGTGTTTAAAAAATATATTTTTGCAGTTACACTCCATTACACTACATTAATTAACTACATTAGTTAACTTGAACTAACAATGGAAAGTATTTCTAAAGCATTTATTAATGTTAGTAAATTAGAATTTTTTCAAAATTTACTAATACATTATTAAAATCTAGGTTGTATCTGTTAATATTATTTAAAGGACCTGAGCTAACTAACAATGCACAGTTGAAGTTTTATTACTTAAGGTTAACAAAGATTAATATATGAAGAGTTCAGATGCAAAAGCCTCTAAGTGCCATCTGAAATTTTCTTATAGAATGATCATTTTTATCAGGCTTGTATATTTAAGTTCAGCAATTTCCCTTAAATGGCAATAAAAATAACCTATTAATTGTCATTTAAGTGAAATTACTGAACTTAAATATACAAGCCTGATAAAAATTATCATTCTAGAAGAAAATTTCAGATGCAACTTAGAGGCTTTTGCATCTGAACTCTTCACATACTGTACTAAATGTATTGCTCATTGTTAGTTTATGTTACACTGTAAAAAAGTTGCTGCCTTAAATTTTTAAGCACAATCAACTTGGATGTTTAAGTCGTTTCAACTTAAATGAAATTCAATTGACTTAAATGAGTTGAATCTGCTATAACATAAAAAAAGTTGAAAATTTCTTAACTTAATTTGATGCGTTAAAGCAATGTAAAAACATATGTTGTCATAACTTATTGATCATTTTTTACAGTGTAGATGATGCATTAACTAACGTCAAGTAACGGGACCTTATTGTAAAGGGTTACCATAATATCTCCACTACAAATGAAATATATAAACTAAAATATATTTGAATATTCATTCTTCCTGTGCAAACATGCACATTTTGTTTGAAAAAAAAAGACATAAAAGGTACTATTTTCATATTTATACTTTGTCTTTTTTTCACACAACATGTGCATATTTGCACATAGGATGTATGAAAAAAAAAGAAGCAAAAAATAAAAAAAAAAATAAAAAAATGTCATCGTTTTTTGTGCTGATCTATTAAGAAAAATGCCAGAAATAACACATATGGAGTAAGCTATTGTATTCATTGCTAAAGTTACTGTTTACACAAATGTGGTTTGACCCAAAACGTGTGGAAGAATCCATCAGGAAACAAACGTATGGCTAATAAGTTAAAAAACAATCCACTAATTCTGCTAATACAGAACTAATTATTTACACATAAATGTCAAGCAAGCAGCATGAACAGGCACTTAGACCTTCCAAACAGCGAATGCTGCAAAAGCACAGGGTCACTGTTCATCTGATGAGCTCTGAATTCTGCAAGCGCTGATGGAATTTCAGGTTAAAGGACAGACTGAGAATAAACTGACTCACTGAAGCGAAACGACAGGAGCTTCCACAAAGTACCTTTGACAGTGTCAGTCCATTATTAACCAGGACTATTATCCTCAGACGCTGCTAAACTATCAATCCTGATACTGTCACACACTGCAAAAACAAAACCTGGCATTGTCTCTTTAAAAGAGCAAGAGCTAATATCTGTTCTTCAACATACTGTAGTGTTTCAGCTTGGCGTCTGTGTGAAACTAGTTTGCAGACTGAGAACGTTGTTAGTCTGTTGACTGATAATGTGTTCTGCTATTTAACGCCTGTCACATGAAAAGCGTGAAAAAAGCAATCACAAGGGAAAAAGATTATATTATCAGGGAATTCATCTGAGTGAAGAATTTTTATTTGATTTTGCAGTGTGGAGATGCAGAGGTGATGTTATCCATAAACACAGGGTGCCAACACAACCACATCTCTAAAACATGCTGCAGACGACTGGGGTAAGTTTATTTTACACACACACAGCACTTTGGTGGGACTTTCCATAGACATAATGGTTTTTATACTGTACAAACTGTATATTCTATCCCCTTAGAGACTAACCCTACACCCTAAACCCATCACATAAAACGAACGATTTTTTAATATGATTTATATGATAAGTCCCCACAAGGACAAGGATTTTAGATATTGCCATCTTTGCGGGGCAATGTTGTCATTTTGTCCCCATAATTGGGTTTACTTATTCTTAATAAAATATATGAAATGCTTGTATTTATGGCAGACTGAAAACCAACCATGACGACAAACCTCGAGACAAGCAGCCACTCAGTGATTCAACAGTGGAGACAGTGAAGTCCCTGCACCTGCAGCTGGGCAGAGAAAGAGTTCAATGCACTGCCCAGGTCATAGGTCAGATTTCAAAGTTTTTCCAGTCACTTCCTATTGCATAAAAAAAGAAAAAACATGGCACCATTCAGCTGTTTATAAAATGTTTGATAGATTTGACAGAATACAGAATAGCTGAGAGACATCCAGGCCATTCTCCTTAACAGAACCGGTTTCAACCGGTCATATCTAAATATAAGTTTAATGCAAAGAGAAAAGTCTTATGAAAGTGTGAAAAGGGATTTTAATATAAATGTCTTCAGCTTGTATTTGCATACAGCTTTCAGAGTAAGTCACTGACCTTTTCCAGTTCAGTATGGGAATGCTTGAACAAAGACATGTGGGCAGCACAGAGGAATTACATAACAGAAGAGTACATGACTCGGGCACGGTGCCGGTCGTGTTTCGTGCATGCATTGCATACAGATTTATAATAAAGCTATACCAATGATGTCAGTTTTATCAAGCCACCTCATGTGCTCTTCTATTTGGAGAAATGTGACCCTGGATCACAAAACCAGTCACAAGTAGCACAGGTATACTCTATGGGTCAAAATGATTGATTTTTCTTTTATGACAAAAATAATTAGGCTATTAAGTAAAGATCATGCCCCATGAAGATATTTTGTACATTTCCTACCGTAAATATATAAAATATTTATTTTTGTGAGTGAATGCAGCACAATCGCGAACATAAATGGACAACTTTAAAGGCCATTTTTCTCATGTTTCGATTTTTTGTATCTCGGACAAATATTGTCCTTTACTAACAAACTATACATCAATGGAAAGCTTATTTATTCAGCTTTCATGTGATGTATAAATCTCAATTTCAAAAAATTGACCCATATGACTGGTTTTGTGGTCCAGGGTCACAAATAATAAAATGATGCTCACATCATTAGATATTCGCTTTTTGCCTCCCACATTTTGAGTCTCACTTCTCGTCTGTTCACAGAGGATGCCACGTTTGAGGTGTGTCTGGGTCTACAGACTCTGCTGGAACTCAAAGTAAGCCCTGCGTTTATTAAACCTTATCTTCAGAGTCTAGAGTGGCAGGATTTCTAATCCACGCGTCTCTGGCTTTTAAAAGTTTTGTATTTTCAGTTTGAGTTTTAAATGCATGCATTTAAGTATTTTTGAAAATCAATTGCTTCTGCTATTGCAAATCGTGTTGGTCATCTAGATTAGATGTTGCAAACTTTTTAATGCTTCTGACCCCCAAATATGATGATTCCCTTGTGTATATTTTCGTGTATAAGAACCAATTTATACTGTAAAAAAAAAAAAAAAAAAAATTATATATATATATATATATATATATATATATATATATACAGCAATAGTTTTGCAAAAAATATGTAGAGAATTTCACACGTTTATATATATATATATATATATATATATATATATATATATATATATATAAACAAAAAATATGTAGAGAATTTCACACGTTTATATATATATATATATATATATATATATATATATATATATATATATATATATAAACGTGTGAAATTCTCTACATATTTTTTGCAAAACTATTGCTGTCGATAGAATAAAATATTTATAAATGTTGAGAAATTCTGTAACTTGTTAACATACCCTTAATAATATTATTTATAATGAATAATGTTTACAATGTTAATTTTACACTACTTTTTCATCTCAACCTTTTCCATTGCTCCCAGTTTGATCTAGATCACATCATCATTCATTTAAATGAGACCTAATAATACCAAATTACAAGCTTATAATCATAGTTTGTCAATTTTGATTTGAGTTTTTTTGATAAAAATCACA
The DNA here is from genome assembly GCF_964197995.2 of Scardinius erythrophthalmus. Classification (NCBI taxonomy): domain Eukaryota; kingdom Metazoa; phylum Chordata; class Actinopteri; order Cypriniformes; family Leuciscidae; genus Scardinius; species Scardinius erythrophthalmus. Next base: position 13,439,213 of record NC_138224.1, on the reverse strand, counting down.
TTATTTAGTAAAGCAACTTATTTAGATGATCAAAAGTTACATTGCATTCAAAGTATCTATTTTATCAGTAGTAGTATGTGCTTTCGTGCAATGCTCTACCAGCTGATTTTTAACAATTGAACTGTGAAAAATAAGCATGCTGAAATCATCACAGACATAACGTGATGCAAATCATATTATGAAATACGTCCAAAAACAAGAAGCAAAGGAGTTTTGAGGCTATGTTAGATGGTTTCTGACACTAAGTAGCTTTGTACATGATGGGGGAGTTATTTTTTGATCATATATCTAAATATTTACCCTGAATATGGTTATTTAAAATGCCAGGGAAAAATTCCCCTTTGGTGTTTACATGAGTTCTGAGGAGGAAGATAAATGCTATTAAAAGAAGAGAAAATCCTTTTTAAAGTATGACAGTGGGAGCGAGAAAAGGGAATGTGAGAGAGAGCTAGAGGATGAAAGTGTGGAGGACGTGGACAGTATCTCTATAAGTATATGCAAATACTATTCTTGTCAGAAGAAAAAGATAATGTATGCAAGGAGAAGGATCCCTGAAACCAACGCGGACCTGTGAAGACAATAAAAAGGAGAATTAAACTAAACCTAGTTTTTAGCCACTCTTTTCACCTGGAATATATGCTCTTCAGACTGTTACATGTAGAGTGGCAAACAAAGCCTGCATTTTTCTCAGTTCCAGTGCTGACGTAGTTACTGCGTCTTGAAATGTCCTTGCTCATAATTCTTATCATAAAGTATCTAAAAATAGAAAATTAACTTTGATGCTGATTACTAAGCAGCTGCTAAGGTGTCATCATTTGTTGCTAGGGCAGGCAAACAGATAGACAGAATGATAGATAGAATAAAAAGACAGATTGAACGACAGACAGATGTATAGAACAATAGATAGAACAAAAGATAGAATAACAGATTGAACGTCAGACAGACGTACAGCGGGGGAAGTAAGTATTGAACACGTCATCATATTTCTCAGTAAATATATTTCCAAAGGTGCTATTGACATGAAATTTTCACCAGATGTTGGTAACAACCCAAGTAAGCCATACATACAAAGAAACAAACAAAAATAAGTTCAGAAATTAAGTTATGTGTAATAATGTGAAATGACACAGGGAAAAAGTATTGAACACATGAAGAAAGGGAGGCGCAAAAAGGCATGGAAAGCCAAGACAACTGCTGAAAACTTACAGTAATTAAAAAGCAATCCAGCCCCCTGTCAGTGGAAATTAATAACAGCTGGTTCAGTCCCAAATGATGGCCTACAAAAAGGTCTCATTGCCAAGGTGTCACACAAGACACATCTCATGATGGGTAAAAGCGAAGAGCTGTCTCAAGACCTTAAAACATAATGATGGCATTGGTTATAGGCGCCATTCTAAGCTTCTGAATGGTCCAGTGAGCACTTTTGGGGCCATAATACGGAAGTGGAAAGACAATAATTTCACCATAAATTTGCCTCGACCAGTGCTCCTCGCAAGATTTCTGATAGAGGAGTGAAAAGAATAATCAGAAAAGTTGTCCAAGAGCCAACACCAAGTTGTATGGTGTTTTTAGGGTAATGTGCACTGCCATTTCTCCTCCAAATATGGTGTGTATTATGGCATCCGAACAGTTCAGTTTTGCTCTCATGTGATCACACTATATTCTCCCAGTATTTCACTGGCTTTTCCAAATGTTGTGCAGCAAACTTTAAATGAGCTTCAACATGCTTTTTTTTCAGTAATGGAGTCTTGCGTGGTGAGCGTGCATACAGGCCATGGCGGTGGAGTGCATTACTTACTGTTTTCTTTGAGACAACAGTACCTGCTATCTGCAGGTCTTTTTGAAGCTCTCCACAAGTGATCCTTGGCTCTTGGACAACTCTTCTGATTATTCTTTTCACTCCTCTATCAGAAATCTTGCGAGGAGCACTGGTCGAGGCAAATTTATGGTGAAATTATTGTCTTTCCACTTCCATATTATGGCCCCAAAAGTGCTCACTGGACCATTCAGAAGCTTAGAATGGCGCCTATAACCAATGCCATCATTATGTTTTAAGGTCTTGAGACAGCTCTTTGCTTTTACCAATCATGAGATGTGTCTTGTGTGACACCTTGGCAATGAGACCTTTTTGTAGGCCATCATTTGGGACTGAACCAGCTGTTATTAATTTCCACTGACAGAGGGCTGGATTGCTTTTTAATTACTGTAAGTTTTCAGCAGTTGTCTTGGCTTTCCATGCCTTTTTGCACCTCCCTTTCTTCATGTGTTCAATACTTTTTCCCTGTGTCATTTCACATTATTACACATAACTTAAGTTCTGAACTTATTGTTGTTTGTTTCTTTGTATGTATGGCTTACTTGGGTTGTTACCAACATCTGGTGAACATTTCATGTCAATAGCACCTTTGGAAATATATTTACTGAGAAAAATGATGACGTGTTCAATACTTATTTCCCCCGCTGTATAAAACGATAGAACAGACAGACAGAATTCTGGATAGGATGGCAGACAGAACAATAGATAGACAGATAGATAGATACAGTGAGGAAAATAAGTATTTGAACACCCTGCTATTTTGCAAGTTCTCCCACTTAGAAATCATGGAGGGGTCTGAAATTGTCATCGTAGGTGCATGTCCACTGTGAGAGACATAATCTAAAAAAAAGAATCCAGAAATCACAATGTATGATTTTTTAACTATTTATTTGTATGATACAGCTGCAAATAAGTATTTGAACACCTGTCTATCAGCTAGAATTCTGACCCTCAAAGACCTGTTAGTCTGCCTTTAAAATGTACACCTCCACTCCATTTATTATCCTAAATTAGATGCACCTGTTTGAGGTCGTTAGCTGCATAAAGACACCTGTCCACCCCCTACAATCAGTAAGAATCCAACTACTAACATGGCCAAGACCAAAGGGCTGTCCAAAGACACCAGAGACAAAATTTTACACCTCCACAAGGCTGGAAAGAAAAAAAATTGTAAGTCTGATCAGTCAGAAAAGGCAACAACTGTGTCAATGAGAAGTCAATATAATAAGTAGTATAATACACCAGATGTGATGCAATGATCTGCTCTCTACTCCCAGTGCTGTGTGGACCTGAACTCCAGAGTGCTCCGTCTCCACGACACAGAGCAGGAGCTTCCCTTCCTGGATCCACCCGCTTGCAGCCAGTGCCATCACCATGACAACAACAAAAACATGTGACCTCGAACCTACGTGCCCAACAACCGCCATGACCGTACCCATGTAATCAGAGAGGAAGTTGACGGAAGGACGCCTGCATCTGGTCTGTAGTGTTCCCTTGTGCCAGATCAACATAGACGGGCCTCTCTCCTCTCTCTCTCTCTCTCTCTCTCTCTCGCATCTTTCCTTCTTTATTATTCATTGTTTGTTTCTGTGCTATTTACAGAAATCTGCCAACTATGATTTTTTTTTTATTATTTGCTGTGCTGAATTAGTTTTGATTAAATGTAATAAAGCTCAGGAGGAGGAAGGTTGTGTTCTGACATGTTAAAATTGCCTTTATCAAAATGACAAAAGGGGCTTGTGGTTAATCTGTAAGAAATTGAATTAATGTTTGAAGACTGATGAGTAATATTCTATAAGTGGTGATTTTAATTACAATACAAGTAAATTATATTCTTGTACGTTACAGTAGCTGAGAGTTGACGAGATACTTCACAATCTCCTAAACAATCCAAAAACCTGATTTTATACTTTTAACTGTGTCAAAAAAAAAAAAACTAATCGGAAAGTTTCTTTCACAAAAACCACAAATTTAGCTAGAAAGTTCTCACCCGAAACTGCCTTTAACTTAACAAAGACTGTGTTTTCAAACCTCATTTCCCTTTAGAAAGTCAAATCTGCCCTCAGATGATAAGAAGGACTTTAGCTAGCCCAATTAAATGTTAATTGAGTCCTTGGGCTGCAATCTCACTCAATGACCCCCAAACCAAGCAAAACACTTCATCTGCATGGACTTTTCCATTTGTATTTTTCTGCTTTTGGTACGTCGGAGTGTGTATCACCTGCATGCGTTTTCTTTTAGAACAGTTAAATTCTCCTCTTCTAGAGCCCAGTTTCTAGAAACCCTGTTCAGTTGCTGCTCAGCTTGTCCTCATGACCGGAGGCTTTTCTCCACGTCCTACGCCTTGCTCATTGCTCTGTTTTTCCGCTCATAAGCACAACTAGACTGTCTTAGTACAGCCAAAATCTCCCACTAAAATGCCAACCGATGACCCAAAGGGCATCTATGTCCCACACAAACTCACTCTAAAGGGTGGGGATAATTAAATTGTTGGCACACAATGGTTAATAACCCAGATCATCCAGCCTTTTAACACTATGGATGACCTTTCAGTGAAGGATGTCCATATATTTGTTCTTCTTTCTTTCTGTGTTGAGGGCCAAATGTATGAGGGAAAAAAAAACAGTTTATTTTTGGTGTTTTTTGGTTTCCTTTTCTCTGAACAGTATTTTCTCTGCCTAAACAAAATAAATATGTATTCTGGCTATAAAGGTATCTGGTCTTCATCAATGCACAGATCTCGTAACAAACGTCCTGAGAATCTCAAACCCATGTTAAAAAACACCTGCGCTACTGCTGGCAAAAGCAACGAAAACACTGTGTTGCTCCTCACTCACTTGAAGGTTCCACACAGAGGTTCACGTGATCTTAATGTTGATTTGCCCAGGGCAGTCAACAACCTATTTTAAGCTTCTTGCATCTGATGATGGAGGGAAAAGATGTTCCCACAACCATTCAGAGCAACATGGGATGACATCATTGACCCTCCACTGAGGGCAGGCTGCTCCAGCATGAAGAGTGGAAACACAGCCAAGACAAGAATTGCTCATTTTGTTGCAGTCTAAAAACCATTAAATCCATACTTTGAAAAAGCAAAGAAAAGATATTCTAATATATAGTTTTAAAATTACATATATAGTGTTCTAAACGGTTTTCAATGCGAAAGGTAGCATTCTTGTAGGTAGCATTCTTGTGGAAATCGTGGAAATCTCATTGTATTTAACATTAAATATGTTTCGATTGGCTTGTGTTGCGTCACACTAGTTTTTTTTTTTTTTGCATTCATTGTGAACAGACAAAGTCATAAAAATAATAATTCATGAACATATAACAACGTTCCAGGCTCTGAAACAACTGTTCTTTCCTGCAATAATGCAACAAGCCGCTTGGCAGGGGTAAAATAATATTATCCATTACAGCCAATGATATCACAGCATCTATAATTCACTTCAATCCAATCAAATCCAGACTTGTAAAGCAAATCTCTCCCTACAATATTTTGCAGTTTCATTTAGATATGTTGCATTATGGAAGTAAAATGCATTGTGAATGCCTTTTTTGTGGTTTTTCAGGGAGAAAAGAAATGAAATTCAACATCAAATCACTTTATAACCACATTTGCTACAGCACGACAAGATAGCAATGATGTATAACACTCTATTCATCTGTAAATGGCCGTGTCGCACGCTGTGCCCCATGTCTTTCTGTCACATCCAATGATGACTTGAGCGTAACAGATAACCCTGTAAAGCCTCAGTGCCACACAGAAGAGTAGAAAATGCTTCTTTTTTTCAGCCGTTGCTCACACAGAGATGGGCTGTGCTACTGCTTCATAACCCACTGTGCAACGGGGGGCCTGTGGCGTTTTCTTCTGACTCAGTGCACATGCCACATCCTGTCACAGTTTTAAAAGACATCTCATTGTATCTGCGCAATAATATTTTTTTGCAGATTTACAGAACAGCAATGACACGTAGTGTTAGGGATTGACACGCTTGCTAATTTTGCAAGACGAATGAGTATCTGCAAAATCTTGCAGGAAGAATGATTGTGTATGCAAACACCTGCAAAGATCTGAATTAATTTAAATATATATGCAGCAGAAATCATCGACACGGCAGACTCATCAGGCCAGGCAACATTTTTCCAATCTTCAGCTGTTTGATTTGTTGACCCTGTGTGAATTGTAGCTTCTTAGCTTACTGTACTCTTCTTAATACCTCGGTTGTGACGATCGTTTATTGCGAAATGACGACGTTTCCATTAAAGGAACACTCCACCGTTTTTTGAAATAGGGCTTATTCACCTTCTTTCCTACATTTAGATAGGTGGGCAAATGCATTTTTGTCTCAGTGCATGCATTGTTTTAGTTTGACAGGGTTGGCGCTAGCTTAGCTTAGCATAATGAATGGAATCCTTTGTTGCCAGCTAGCATGTCCTGAGTAAAATTAATATAAAAAATAAAAAACCCACCTAATTACTTCTTGTGGCCTGCGTATTCACAACAGGTACAAATAGCGATGCAGATTAACACTAGGCAATTTCCTAGGCAGATATTGACTTATATATTAAGGACTATATTAGGGTGAAGCACAGGCGAAGCACTGCTACTTGGGCGCAGAGATATCACACCCAAGTAGCAGTGCTTCTGCTATAAGTCATAAGTCAATATCTGCCTAGGAAACCGCCTAGTGTTAATCTGCATCGCTATTTGTACCTGTTGTGAATACGCAGGCCACAAGAAGTAATTAGGTGTTTTTTTTTTTTTACACTGTAAAAAAATTGTAACCCTCCCAAATCAAAAATTTCAAGTGACCGATAACATCTACATTTTTCAATTGGCCCAAGTGAAATTCTGTAAATTATAAAATGAAATTTACAGAAATTCACTTGGGCCAATTGAAAAATTTAGATGTTATCGGTCACTTGAAATTTTTGATTTGGGAGGGTTACAAATTTTTTACAGTGTATATATTACTTTTACTCAGGACATGCTAGCTGGCAACAAAGGATTCCATTCATTATGCTAAGCTAAGCTAGCGCCGACCCTGTCAAATTAAAACAATGAGAAAAACTGAGACAAAAATGCATTTGCCCACCTATCTAAATGTAGGAAAGAAGGTGAATAAGCCCTATTTCAAAAAACGGTGGAGTGTTCCTTTAACCAATGTTATGCGACCAGAACATAATTTTTTTCTCTCACGATAAGTCATTCCAAAAATCATGCCGACGGTTGTGGGTAGGTTTACGTATATCGCAGCCACCGCACTAGCCATTATTTTTAATCGTAGGAGACGTAGGCATGTTATCCAAGCATTAACGCCAAGGAAAGCCCCTTATACTTGGGAGCGGCCACGTATGAGGAACTTCTGGAAGCTCTTCTCCCTCGTTTCTGCTTCAAGGTCTTGATAAATTTGGGTATTTCTTGTTTAGAATCCAGTATACCCGTAATTCCTTTGTCTTTTATGAGTTTAATAAAGAACTCTGTCTCGTCTTCTGTCAAAACATACCGCGCTATCTTTTAAAGAACGATCATGTGACGTTTACGTATGCCAGTTGACCTGTAAATGCGAAAAAACTGTTTCCATTGCAGTTTTGCGAAATATTTATTTTTCGAATTGCCTCATGCAAGTGTAAAAACTTTTTTGGGATGTATGGGAGTTTTTGCAAAATTTACGTGTTTCCATTGGGCGTATTTTCATTTCTCGATTTCAATTTAAGCAATTTGAAGGGTAATTGTAACGCAGCTAGTTTTGCCTTTCTATCAGCTCGAACAAGTCTGGCCATTCTCCTCTGACCTCTGGCTTCAACAAGGCATTTTCACCCACAGAACTGCCGCTCACAGGATATTTTCTTTTTCTGACCATTCTCCTTAAACCAGGGTTTCACAAACTCGGTCCTGGAGGGCCACTGTCCTGCACAGTTTAGCTCCAACCCTGATCACACCTGAGCAAGCTAATCAATGTCTTCAGGATCACTAGAAACTCACAGCTAGGTGTGTTTGATCAGGGTTGGAGCTAAACTGTGCAGGACAGTGGCCCTCCAGGACAGAGTTTGAGAAACCCTGCCTTAAACCCTGGAGATGGTTGTGCATGAAAATCCCAGTGGATCAGCAGTTTTTGAAATACTCAGACCAGCCCGTCTGGCACCAACAACCATGGCACATTCAAAGTCACCTTTCGTCCCCATTATGATGCACAGTTTGGATTTTAGCAGGTCATCTTGGCCATCTCTATATGGCTAAATGCATTGGGTTGCTGCCATGTGATTAGATGTACCTAATAATGCAGCCGGCGAGTGTATACTGTATATATATATATCATTTAAAATAAACTATATACAGTATATTGTTTCCATACAAGCCAAGATTCTTCTGTACCGCTCCTCAGATGAATCAAATTTTAGTAACATGCTTATTTATTTACTGAACGGACAACAGACAGGACACTTTTTGTATGGCTGTTATCTGAAGTGTGAATAAGAAATCCAGTGGGAGTGCAGCAGATGTATGAGACTAACAGGCAGGGAATGAGCTCCCTTACAGCACACAGGTGGGTTTAGGGGTCAAGCTTTGATTGACACCTTCATAGAAAAGAACAGAAATAAACAGAACCTTGTGTGAGCAATCTGCCAGCCCCTTCTCGACCCTAAATCCTTGTCGGATCGGGCAAAATCCACCTCGGGTGTGTAGGTGGAAAGAGAAGCATTGATTAGAGGAAAAGACTCACATGCACGGCAAGTCCAACATGGAGCGAATGAGGAATAAAGAGGAAAGGGGCATCTTCCTGTCCGTAATGAACACGGCTAAGGGCAGAACACAGCGGAAGGACCACAGCGGTGTTTAATATCAAGATCTAATGAGCTTTGCACCTCTAATGGCACAAGCCAATGAGGAACCACCACAGAGGACTGCATTAAACGGAAACCCCGCTGCCAGCGGGATAAACATAGGGGCTTATTAAAACTGCCATTTGTGTTTCCATCGACAGGAGCGCCTCTGAGGGGGCTGATGAGATGATGGAATGAGGGACTATTAGGACCAGCACTAGAGAAGTTAAGTGTCCATTAAAAAAATGGCTGGAAACAGAGAACGAGAAAGCCGGCGCGTGGGGAATCTTGACGCCTCACTGTCAATCAACAGGCTGGAATCCCTCTCTGTCTCCACATGAGAAGGAGCACGGATGCAAGGGAGGAAGACAGGCGCAGGCATTAGTCACAGGGATTTGAAGAGGCATAATCTTTTATGATTCACTCCCTTCTCACCACAATCATAAGTGATGGGTTGTAAGAGGCCAGCGGTATTAATTAAGCGCTTCTCTATTGCACATGGGAACTGGGTTAACTGAAGATAAAGTAAATAACCTTAATGTGACCAAAATACGAATAGAGGGTTAAGGTAAGATGAGTTCCAGTCATTTAGCCAATGCTGATATCATGCAAGACACACATTTGGGATTTTGACACAATCGTGTACCCTGGGTTAACATAATCCTAGGGTTTCTGGTTTAATTTTTTAACCTGATGAATTACTAAAGACCACATTTGCATTTCAATAATCCATAGTAAATGAGCATGTGTATGCTGATGAGCCATAAGACCATGCAAAATTGAAATTACAAACAATCATTTACATAGCATGAGTCACATTCAAGCACCCCAGACAGCAAGCGCTCATTGATGCAATTAACCTTGATGCATTACACACGCCATCCGCATTAACACAAACACAAGAAGACACACTTGCACATACACAAGTCCTCGGGTGCAAAAAGGCCGAATGGCCTCTAGAGAGCTCGGGTCCAGGCTGTCAGTTGCCATAGTCTTCAACTCAGCTGTGTCTGAATTACTAGCTTAACCGATTCTGTCGCTCAGTTTTGGAGAGCAGTGAGAAGACAGCCTACATTTTTTTCTCTCTTCATTTCCTGGAGCTTCCCAGGTGCATTCAATATATCTTTGCTAAGAAATCTTCTCTGACCCCCTTTGACCCACTCAAATGGTTTAGAAAGGAAAACAAATTGTGCTGTGCCCCCGAAAAATTGAAATGACGTGTATGTGGTACAATAGTCTCTTCAGCCTGTGTGATGAAATTCACACAAAAACACTTTCAAAAGAGTTGCATCTCGCACAGACTAAGGAGTTTCGATCACAGACATTGTGAAACAGCCAATCGACATGAGACCGAGAGACATGAGAAGACAGCAATATTTGACCATGAATAATTTGTCCACTGGAGTTTAGTCCACCTAGGACACTAGGGTGTAGCAGTTTGAAATGCCTGATCAAACAAAAATAAGATAACAGGCTAATATAAACTTTTGCGCAGGATATAGGCTAAGCTAACAGGCTAATTTTAAAATCTGTGCAGGATATAGGCTAAGCTAACAGTCTGATTTGAGCATTTGCTGAGGGTATAGGCAGAGCCTGTCTACGGAGAGCCTGGCCACTCCCTATTAAGTGCTATTGTACCAAATTTTGGTTGTAGTTCTACCAGAGTTCCACTGGGGGCGATCGCACATGAGTGCAAAATGAATGGGAGTCTATGGAGCTAGACGGCTAAATTTGTCTCTTTCACCCGATTGCCGTTGAGAAATCTCAGATTTGATTATAGGTTTTGCAAGTTCAACATGGGTTATAGGTCGAAAGTTGAATGAACGAGTACTTATGTCCTTTCGATTTCTTACAGGTTGAGTTGTTGTGGCCCATAACACGCTAGCATTCCGCTAATGAATGCTGATTGGTCAGTGAAGGAGTGATTATGACCAGAGATACCGCTTGATGGCATCGTGGCATCCGAAGCGGGACCAGAAACAAACAAAACAAAAACTCTTCTAGCACGTGTATTTACCTGTGTCAGCTGTGTTGTCGATGCCCCGAGAGAAAAGAAAGTGCAGAGTGCGAAAGCACCAAAGTGACTGAAGGATTGCCGTAAAGCAGTATCTCTGGTCGTACGATGTGTATGACGTCATTGACATTTTAAAAGACTTTTTAAAGCAAATAAGTGACTCTAAAAAATCTTAACACCCAGCAATGTGTAATTTCTTTGCATCTCGTCCTGTGAGCGCCCTCATATTGAACCAGAGTGGAACTGCAACCAGTTCAGAAGCCGGAAGTTTACTGAGAGTGGAACTTCTCCCCTTATTAGACATTCTCTGGTATAGGCTAAGCTAACATGCTAACGGTTAACGGTGTGCTAAGTAGGCAATGTATACTGTGCGGTTAGCCAGAAAAACATAAGCTAACAAAAATGTAAAAAAAAGTTTAATTTTGCAATCTACAGTGTTGGTTATATACTATTAAATGTATGTAACAATTAAAAAGACAATAATTATCGTAATAACACAGTTCATACAATGTACATCAAACTAATTTTGGATTTCTAAAGGTAATGAATAATTGAGTACCCTTTAAAAGTTATTTCAGCCAGTGAAATAAACAAAATAAAAACAGCCAGCTGTTCTTTCAGACAGTTCTTTCAGACAGTGAACCAGTGTCACAAACAATGACAACATTGTTTGTTACACTGGTTCATAAATATAGCATGCAGCAGATGCTCACTGGTTTTAATGATGCATTCTGGGAAATTCTATGAAATGTTTCAGCGAACTAGAACTATTTTGACAAAGAAACAGGCCTAGAAACTTCCTAGTAAGTACACTTGATATCGAACAAGGGATTGAGACATAATAATGATAAAGGATTCTCAGTGCCAATGACAGGTGATCTTTGCTTTTACAGTCAGTAACACCTGAGACTTTTAATACTAAAACACAGACCCACTGCTAAAGTCTGCAGCACAAACAAACAGAGCTGAACCATCTTTCATATTTTGGCTGTAGAGATTCCCAAGGGAGGTCTGTTCTCAGGGTCAGCTTTCTGCTGGCTTCACATCAGCTAGTTTTTTTTCGCAATGTTTTCTTACAGCCTGGCAACAAGTTCAGTTCACATGGAATTAAGCAAATGCACAGCCCATTTAGATATGGGTCAGAAAGTCAAAGTGCCAGTAAGACACGTCAAAATGAATGTTTCCTTATGACTAAAAACTATCAATAATATGGCACACAACGCCACTAAATCCACAGTGTGACCCTGAGGAGTTGGTTTCTCTGATGGTTACTGTGCCCATTTACGGTAAAACAGGAAGTGTGATAAGACTGACGAGAGTGCTGACCGTTCAGTGTCTTTATTCTACTCTGCACTTTTAAGGGCAAATCATTTTGTGCATGGCTTTTTGGGTTTGCTGAGGGATCAAGCTAAATTCCAGTCAGTGAACTGCTGTCATATTGCTCAAACTATATTAATAACAGTAGACTTTTATAACATAACACTATTAGATAAGGCACACATTAATTTCTTCCTAACTAAAAAACGTTTCAAACAAAGAAATTAATAGTACTTGAGAAAAATATGTTTTATTTTACACAGCATGGGTCACCGTATGGGGGCTGCCATTTTGAAACACAAGACCAGTGTTATTGTTAAGAGACTGTTTACATGACACCGTTTTCAACTAAAAACGGAAGACTTTTATGCGTTTTAGCCGTTCATTTACACGACAACTCCATTTTGTGCCTGAAAAAGTAAACTTTTGAAAACGTGTTTCAAGGTGCAAGTTTTTGAAAACGGACTCCGTGTAAACAACAAAAACACGTATTTAGTGTTCAATCAATAGTGTTTCATCGCCATCTAATAGTCTGGCAGCAGAATACAGCGTTTTTAGTTGTTTTCGCGGATCCATGTGAATGGGGATCGTTTTGACAATGGTGTCGTCTGTATGCGGAAAACTCGAAGGAAAAACGTCTCCATTTTAAGCATATCGTTGTCATGTAAACATATCCTAAAACTGAAACTAAAAATCGTTTTCAGTAACTGAAACCAGGCTGAAATAAAATATTTGATGAAAAACATAAAAGGAAAGTAGATATGTTGCCTTGTACAATAATTTGAAGAACTAAAATGAGTAAAAAAAAATTTTAAATTGAAATTTAAAAAATAGATAAAAATTACAAAAGCATGTTACATTATTACTAAAATAAAAACAGAAAATACCAAAATAAAAGCTAATTCAAAATATTAATAAATAATATAACAGTATATAAATAATACTAAAATAATAACCGCACAAGACCAGTGTTTGGGGAAAGCAGCTAAATACGGTTTGCTTTTTTTTGGTACCCTTTCACTCAAAGAGAAAAAGTATATTAATTATAAGTTGAAAAATTGTGTTTTATTATTATTATTACTACTATTATTATTTGTAATTTATTACTTTTTATTTATAACATGATATAAGATATCATTTCTTTTTTAGCTTTGAGAGAATCATGTTTTTGTACATATCTTTTAAGGGAGAAATCCAAAAAGCCCAGTCTGACTTGGAAAAAGCCAAAACAACACATTACGTTTAGCATTTACTGACTTCAGTAATCTGTTTTGTTCACCTTCACAAGATTCCCAGTTATTGAATGCCAGCATGTGAACACTTGAAAGGGTAAAGTGATGTTTGTGTTCACTGAGTACATAAGCTGTGTCTGGAGAACAACTATATCCCCAGTGTTCTGCGGTGAACGGCAATGCAGAGCTCAGAAACGCCTCAAGGGCAGACAGACACACAGGGGACTGACAGTGTTTCAGTACAACTGAATTTGCAGACACGGACACACTTCAATGTGTCCTCCCTCCTCAGCAGCAAGAAACCCCATAATGCATGATGACACCTGAGCCAAACATTGCTCTTGCTCTGAAGTACACAAACACACACAAACCCTGAAATCAATGTGTCCTCCTGCACTCCCGAAAGCAAAGTATCTCCATAATCCATCGATAATGCATGAAGCTCCACAGGCTCAGAGCAGGTGGTGGGACACGGAATCCTCCCCCTGGGCTTCTCCTACATTTCAGACACAAGGAATGCTTCTCAGAACTCAAATTGATGCTTCCTCGTTTCCTCCGTCCTCCAGCCCGTGACCTGGAAACCGATTGTATTGCACTGCGAGGAGGAGAGGAACAAGGAGTGAGGAAGCTTCCTGAGGAGTCATGAGCGAGGATACACAGGTTTATCATTCCCTCGCATCCTAAAGGTGTGGAGCAAAGGCGCACGGAAAGGAAACGAGGATGCACAAATAAGAAATGAGAAGCCCCCTAGGATTCCAGTCTTTCCCTGATGCCTTTTTCTCTATTCCTAGCCATTACTCTTCACCTGGACTTCAACACGTCTCAGTAATAATCGATACCACGCAAACTAAAACTATTCGAGTCATTCCTGTTACAAAGTACTTTTTGAAATCTGTAACTTTTTATACAAATTAACATGCTTGTGTTAAAGTACTTCACCAGACTTTCCGAAACAAGCTCAGACATTTAAACTTTAATAATTATTTACAAAATTTAACCAGGTGGAAACTAAAATTAAAAAGCTTAAGTTATCCATTTCACAGTGAGGGACTGAGAATTAGCTTATATGAAGGTGCCAAAGTTCAAAAGTAATATGTTTTGAGCATCTTCAAATTTTGTTCATATAAAAATGATTTCTGTTATTTTATAGAATCTTTTAAAGTGAAACAAACCAACTAATACCACAAAATATAGATGTTTGTGCTGTTGTTTTCTTATCAGAATGATGACACTTCCTGTAGGATGATGTCACTAAAGAACAGGATTTTGTTATTATGGAATATTACAAGAATAACAAGTGATATTGAATAAGTAGTTGAATAATTATTATATAGCAAGAAGGTATTTTTTAGCATAGTACTGTAAAATAATAATAATAATAATATATAAAGAGTATATTAAAAAGAATACAATAAGCTACATTTATAACAAGAAGCGATTTTTAAATCAATATAAAGTATATGTATATAAAAGTATATATATATATATATATATATATATATGAAGAGTTCAGATGCAAAAGCCTCTAAGTGCCATCTGAAATTTTCTTATAGAATGAGCATTTTTATCAAGCTCGTACATATAAGTTAAAAAACTAATTATATATATATATATATAAAAATAAATGGTGAAGGGGGTATAAAAATGAGCTGCAATAGGAATGATTCATATATTCCACCAATTTCAATAGAGCCTCATGGTCAAAAAAACGGCTCCTAATGATCAGAAAAGAAACTGTGACGAGTGAACCGACTGAAAAGCAATAGCAGCAAATGACAGGCATAGACACAAAGGAAACATCCTGATGTAGTTTTATTAAAAGTCTATTTACAGAAATGAAGATCTGTGTTTGAGAGTCGTGATTCACTCTGTGCCGTCTTTCGGTATGTTCTTGTAGAGCACGTCTCCAATGAGTTTCCGAACCGCTACAGTGTCACTGATATCTGTAAGGTGCACAAACAAACACACCCATATAGTTTTTATTCTTTTATATGGTGATTATTCTCTGCTTTCCTGCAGAATGTAAAACACTGAAGACTGTGTGCAAAAAAACAAAAGCTTATTTCAAGCATGCTTGTGTGTGTGTGTGTGTGTGTGTGTTGTGCACAGAAACGGGCCAAAGGCATTGTGTAAATGAATTATAAATTCAAAAATGGGTACGAAAGGAGCCCTTGCTGTTGTCAGAATCCACTTCAGACTCATGTAAGATATTTTGGAAACTAAGAGTGGCAAGAAACGAATTGTGGGAGGTTAGGGGCATCAGAGCTCCAAAAAGCCTTGCTTATTAATTCATGCCTCTAATGCTTTTTTAAATATTCTTTTTTAATATATTTGCATAAAATAGTCATTTTATATAAAGTAAAATTCAACTAAAACAAACCATCCAATCCACTAACTGAAATTTCGACCCTCATCTTTTACATTTTCCCATAGGGAATTAAAAAGGCGTCAGTCATTAACCTAGAATTAAAAGCGGTTTCTAACAAGAAAAAAATACATTTGTTAAATATTCAGTGACATTTATTGGTGAACACTTCGGGTTTAAAAGCCTCATTTGGTATAAATCTCCACTTATATCCTACAAACATCACTAATGGTATATAGCTCTCCATCTTTCGTGATTCCTCTCACCTGCAGGAGTTCATTGCGGCTGCGTCCCGTGGCACGGTTAGCTAATCGCGCTTTGAAAATCACGTTGTGGGAGCTCATCAGACTCAGAGGATGAATAATTAACAGTGGCCCCAGGAAGTCAAGCTGGCTTTTCATTAACAACTGTGCATGTGGCAGGAGTCTGAGTGAGCAGAATGACCTGACCCCCCCTTGGCCCAGTCAAACACTTTTGAATACGCCGGCAAAATTATGCCGCGTCCCAAGAAATTGAAATGACGGGGCGCAAGAACACGACTTCAAGAGTCTCTTCAGCCTCTGTGGTGGAATTAGCATGAAAACACTTTCAGAAGAACAGGATTTGTTGCAGGGGTTATTTTTTCACCAGTCAAAACAGAAAAATCAATTTTACACCGTACAATTCTAGATTGGAATTAAAAAAACTTGCATATTGGCCATCATAACTTAATCAGAGTTTCATAGATATATTTTGCCATATGCTTTCCTGATGAGTGCTTATTACTCATAATGTAAAGTCATGCTCAGTTATAAATGCATTCAGAAACTTGATCTTGCCTATACATCCAATCTTTTCCCCTGCTCCTCCAGATGGTGACTGTGGGCAATGTTGAGCTCTACAAACAATCACACACACACACACACACACACACACACACACACACACACACACACACACACACACACACACACACACACACACACACAGATGTCCACTCACCCACTCCCAGTCTGTGAAGCAGGTCTGGATACTCGGGTCTCTCTTCCAGCACACTCAGAAGGTTGGTGGGCTCCATCCTCTCCAGCTCCACTCTCCAGTACACATAGATCTTATGGTTAAAGCTCACATAGACCAGGCAGGGGCTGTTCCTCCCATCCTTACATGCATACTGACCTAATGGAGGAAACAGGAACGTGACAAAAAGGACACATTACAGACTATATTACTAAATGTAAAAATGAACATTTAATAAAAAATTATAAATGTGTAAATTATTACATTATCTAATAAATAATGTATTTGTTTATATTAAAAAAACTACCTCTATATACAGTACCAGTCAAAAGTTTGGAAACATTACTATTTTTAATGTTTTTGAAAGAAGTCTCACTCAAGCCTGCAGTTAAAAAAACAAACAAAAAAACAGTAATATTATGAAATATTATTACAATTTAAAATAATGGTTCTCTTTTTTAATATACTTTAAAATGTAATTTATTTTTGTGATGCAAAGCTGAATTTTCATCAGCAAGTACTCCAGTCTTTGGTGTCTTATGATCCTTCAGAAATCATTCTAATATGATGATTTGATACTCAGTTATTATCAATGATGGAAACAGTTGTGCTGTTTAATATATTTTTTTGGAATACTTTTTTTCAGGATTCATTGAGTAAAACGTTAACAGCATTTATTCATAAAAACAGCATTTATTCAAAATAAAAACATTTCTAACAATATAAATCGTTACCATCACCTTTTATTATTTTAACGCATCCTTGTTGAATTAAAGTACTAATTTCTTAAAAAAAAAAAAAAAAGAGTTATTTTTCCCAAACTTTTGAACGGTAGTGTATATTGTTACAAAGATTTCTATTCTAAATAAATACAGTTCTTTTTAACTTTTTATTCATCAAATAATCCTGAAAAAAGTATCTCAGGTTATAAAAAAAATATTAAGCAGCACAACTGTTTCCAACATTGATCATAAATCAGCATATTAGAATGATTTCTGAAGGATCATAAGACTGGAGTACTTGCTGATGAAAATTCAGCTTTGCATCAAAAAAATTAATTACATTTTAAAGTATATTAAAAAAGAGAACCATTATTTTAAATTATAATAATATTTCATAATATTACTGTTTTTTTTTTTTTTAACTGCAGGCTTGATGAGCATGAAAGACTTCTTTCAAAAACATTAAAAATAGTAACGTTTCCAAACTTTTGACTGGTACTGTATAATAAAGTAACAAATGTATATCATTGTTACATAACAAATTATCAATCAGTTAGTAATTTAATGCTGTTAACATGATTAAGACAATAATAGCAAATATTGTTTCAATATTTTCGATTTTATAAAATGGATAGCCGTTGAACTGGATTGTGATTGGTCAATACAGCATTTTAGCCAGGGTTCGAAATGACTTAGGACTCTTGGGGGGTCCCCTAAGATTAAATTATTAAATTATTAAAAATTCTGAAGACTACCTTGCTACACTATATACTGTAGGCAAAATTATATGGACCAATGTTGAAGGTGGGATAATGGTCTTGGGATGTTTTTCATGGTTTGGGCTAGGCCCAGTATTGTAGTGGTGTCTGGAGAAGGGGCTATAATCTAACAGGTAAACCTCTAACTCTGGAGCAACAAAGTTACAAGTTCTTTTTCTCTCCATGATGCAGGATTCTAAATTAAGAAAAATAATATTAGCTTCATAGATAGCTTACCAAGCTCTCATGTATATACTCATTTATGCTCAAATCACATTCACTTTAATCAACTCACAGACCTGGTTATCTTTCGTAATCACTGACTGTACAAGTATAGGTTGTTAAGCTAGCTTTGAATAACTAGTCTAGCTGCTAGGTCTGCTATGGAAGCTTGTTTCCGCCACAGAATAAAACATTTTAAAAGAAAATTGCGACTTTTTATATCACAATTGCAAGTTTACATCTCGCAATTCTGACTTTATTTCTCAGAATTGCGAGATATAAAGTAAGAATTGCGTGAAATAAAGTCAGAATTCTGACTTTTTTTCTCGCAATTGCGACTTCAGGCTATATCATGCAATTCTGACTTTATAACACATAATTGCGAGTTTATATCTCGCAATTCTGACATCTTTTCTCAGAATTGTGAGATATAAACTAACAATTGTGAGATATAAACTCCAATAAGGAAAAAAAGACGGACTTTTTTTTACCTCAGAATAGTTTATCTCACAATTGCGACTTTATATCATGCAATTCTGACTTTATATCTCCCAATTGCGTATTATAAAGTCAGAATTGCGAGATATAAATGCAATTCTGAGGAAAAAAAGTCAGAATTTCAAGTATATTTCTCGCAATTGCGAATTTATATCTCATAATTCTGACTTTATAACACGCAATTGCGACTTTATATCACGCAATTTTGACTTAACACACAATTGCAACTTTATATCACGCAATTCTGACTTTATAACCTGCAATTGCGACTTTATATCACGTAATTCTGAGATAAAAAGTCAGAATTGTGAGATGTAAACTCGCAATTGTGAGAAAAAAAAGTCAGAATTGTGAGATTAAAAAGTCGCAATTACCTTTTTTATTTTTCACTCTGTGGCGGAAACAAGCTTCCATAGTCTGCTGTTAGCTGGCAGATCATTTGGCTTCATACACATAACGTTACAGATAGCAAGAAACGTTGACAAACGTACTCTTCTAATCATTACACTGGGTATCTAGTTAATGCAACTTTTGATATAGGAACTCGAACTCCTAATATTTTACTATAATCAATTATGGAGATATAAATATAATCGAAGCACTTACAGGATTTTCATTCAGGATTTCACTCTTTGTTTCGTTTTGCCGCGTTCAGCTACAGCACATATCTGCGGGAGCACCACAACAACAATCTGTGACGCTGTATAGGAACTCACTCGGCTAACAGCTGCCCTGATTGCTGCCTCGCGCTAGGAAATAAATTAATCACTGTTATAAATATAAAACGTCACTAAAGACCTATAATTTTCACAATCATTTTAATGTTAAAATATATTTGTTGGGGACCCCCCAAAATCCAAAAATAAATTCTTATGGGGGGTCCCTAATGACTTATGGAGGGTCCGGGACCCCCCCAGACCCCCCTCATTTCGAACCCTGATTTTAGCCCTGTTTAAGTAAATTCTATGGTAACAGTTATGAAGTCAAACATCTGTTTATGACGTTTCTGTGCAGCACCCATAGAGACCAACTAGTAACCTTAGTTTACATATTAGTGACTAGATCTTCTAGCGGAGTTGTAGCTCAAAATGTAATTAATTAATAAAATAAGCAAACAAACAAAATATATGTTATATTATATATAAAATATTTACATGTATTCAAAATAAAATAATAAATATATAAATGAACTAGATGTACCGCATCGCGGTACAAAATATGACCGCCGCTCAGGCCTGCACTGGCTTGCCACAAAAATAAATGACGTGGAGTAATTTGGCTGTATTGCGTGTTTATGTATATACCTAAAAAAAGTAATAGTATGTGCATGTCTGTCTGTGTGTGTGTGTGTGTGTGTGTGTGTGTGTATGTGTGTGTGTGTTTGTGTATGTGTGTGTCTGTGTGTGTGTGTGTGTGTGTGTCTGTGCGTGTATGTATGTGTGCGTACATGTGTGCGCGTGTGTGTTTGTGTGTGTGTGTCTGTGCATGTGGATTTGTATGTGTGTGTATGGGTGTGTGTCTGTGCGTGTGGATGTCAGTGTGTGTGCATGCTTGCGTTTCTTTGTATTCCTGCATGTGTGTGTGTGACAGTATCATCCTAAACCAGCAACCCTTCGCTCAACAGCACCATCTACAGGCCGATGAGTGTACAGTCACTAAATGTGCACATAAATGAATTTATTTTATACCCCCCCATGGATGAAATTCTACAAAACTTAGCAGAGGATACCCCCAGAGGATGTCAAGTTAATCATACACATGAAATATGGTGCAGTTCTGAACATCTCCACTGAAGATAGGGGCAATTAAAGCAGAATAATATTGCATTTTCATTTTTTATGGGAGGGGCGCAAATCACAAATGAGTGATTATGGGCTAGGTTGATGTGGGCCCTTAAGAGCAACATACCATAAAAATTTCTTCATCCTCGTTGCCACGGTTCAGGTAGTTATTTAGGAAAAACTGCATTTTTTTGGGTTTGGGGGGGCCCAGCGCGGGGGGGGGGGGGGGGAGTGGCCCCCGGGGACCAAACGAAATTTTTCCGTAGAAGTCTAGTGGGGCTACATGCCCACCAAATTTCATGTTCCCCGGTGCTTCGGTGTCCCTGGTATCGTTGACGAAAAATTTACGGGGGCCCAAGCTCAGGGGGGGAAGTGGCCCCCGGGGACCAAACGAAATTTTTCCGTAAAAGTCTAGTAGACCAACATACCATAAAAATTTCTTCATCCTCGGTGCCACGGTTCAGGTAGTTATTTAGGAAAAACTGCATTTTTTTGGGTTTGGGGGGCCCAGCGCGGGGGGGGAGTGGCCCCCGGGGACCAAACGAAATTTTTCCTTAGAAGTCTAGTGGGGCTACATGCCCACCAAATTTCATGTTCCCCGGTGCTTCAGTGTCCCTGGTATCGTTGACAAAAAATTTACGGGGGCCCCAGCGCGGGGGGGGGGGAAGTGGCCCCCGGGGACCAAATGAAATTTTTCCCTAAAAGTCTAGTAGACCAACATACCATAAAAATTTCTTCATCCTCGGTGCCACGGTTCAGGTAGTTATTTAGGAAAAACTGCATTTTTTTGGGTTTGGGGGGGCCCAGCCCGGGGGGGGGAGTGGCCCCCGGGGACCAAACGAAATTTTTCCTTAGAAGTCTAGTGGGGCTAAATGGCCACCAAATTTCATGTTCCCCGGTGCTTCGGTGTCCCTGGTATCGTTGACGAAAAATTTACGGGGGCCCCAGCGCGGGGGGGGGAAGTGGCCCCCGGGGACCAAACGAAATTTTTCCGTAAAAGTCTAGTAGACCAACATACCATAAAAATTTCTTCATCCTCGGTGCCACGGTTCAGGTAGTTATTTAGGAAAAACTGCATTTTTTGGGGTTTGGGGGGGCCCAGCGCGGGGGGGGAGTGGCCCCCGGGGACCAAACGAAATTTTTCCTTAGAAGTCTAGTGGGGCTACATGCCCACCAAATTTCATGTTCCCCGGTGCTTCGGTGTCCCTGGTATCGTTGACGAAAAATTTACGGGGGCCCCAGCGCTGGGGGGAAGTGGCCCCCGGGGACCAAACGAAATTTTTCCGTAAAAGTCTAGTAGACCAACATACCATAAAAATTTCTTCATCCTCGGTGCCATGGTTCAGGTAGTTATTTAGGAAAAACTGCATTTTTTTGGGTTTGGGGGGGCCAAGCGCGGGGGGGGAGTGGCCCCCGGGGACCAAACGAAATTTTTCCTTAGAAGTCTAGTGGGGCTACATGCCCACCAAATTTCATGTTCCCCGGTGCTTCGGTGTCCCTGGTATTGTTGACGAAAAATTTACGGGGGCCCCAGCGCTGGGGGGAAGTGGCCCCCGGGGACCAAACGAAATTTTTCCGTAAAAGTCTAGTAGACCAACATACCATAAAAATTTCTTCATCCTCGGTGCCACGGTTCAGGTAGTTATTTAGGAAAAACTGCATTTTTTGGGGTTTGGGGGGGACCTGCGCGGGGGGGGAGTGGCCCCCGGGGACCAAACGAAATTTTTCCTTAGAAGTCTAGTGGGGTTACATGCCCACCAAATTTCATGTTCCCCGGTGCTTCGGTGTCCCTGGTATCGTTGACGAAAAATTTACAGGGGCCCCAGCGCGGGGGGGAAGTGGCCCCCGGGGACCAAATGAAATTTTTCCGTAAAAGTCTAGTAGACCAACATACCATAAAAATTTCTTCATCCTCGGTGCCACGGTTCAGGTAGTTATTTAGGAAAAACTGCATTTTTTGGGGTTTGGGGGGGCCCACCGCGGGGGGGGAGTGGCCCCCGGGGACCAAACAAAATTTTTCCTTAGAAGTCTAGTGGGGCTACATGCCCACCAAATTTCATGTTCCCAGGTGCTTCGGTGTCCCTGGTATCGTTAACGAAAAATTTACAGGGGCCCCAGCGCGGGGGGGGGAAGTGGCCCCCGGGGACCAAATGAAATTTTTCCGTAAAAGTCTAGTAGACCAACATACCATAAAAATTTCTTCATCCTCGGTGCCACGGTTCAGGTAGTTATTTAGGAAAAACTGCATTTTTTGGGGTTTGGGGGGGCCCAGCGCGGGGGGGGAGTGGCCCCCGGGGACCAAACGAAATTTTTCCTTAGAAGTCTAGTGGGGCTACATGCCCACCAAATTTCATGTTCCCCGGTGTTTCGGTGTCCCTGACGAAAAATTCAGTAAGGTGACGGGAAAAAAAAAAAAAAAAAACTTTGACAATCCCTATATGACCGCTTTCGCTAGCGGCGGTCATAATAAGTATCCCAGTAACTTGTTGCCTACATGTAATGTAAAGAAAAGAAATGTTAAGGTTACACTGTTCCTTACCAGAAATCACGGAGACATGACAATATAACATAAAACATGAATTGTGAATTGTGTGGTAGTCTAATTCATTTAAAGGTATTTGAGTTACCACCAGATACTAGTTTAAATTGGACACAAACCATGGTTTCAAATATGTAAATGTATGCAAAGGCTCTGTTTACTATAACTGCTACTATAAAAACATCGATCAACACTTTTCAAGCTGATAAGCTTGAATGAATGCTTATTAAATCAAATTACACCTCTGCGTTTTTGTTTACACCTTCGAATGGAAATCACTGATCAGGAATTCACTGGTGCTGTATAGACAAGACCACATAATGTTTCACATGACGTCTGATCTCTTTAGCATTAGAATATGTTTTTCTCCAGAGAGACTTTGAGTGTAAGAGCAGCACCTCTCCGTGACATTCCCATCATACAGCAGACTCACAGAGACTGGGGCTGAATTTTAATGAGCGCACACTCCCTCCACATTTGCTCTCTGCATTTTCACCAGAAGAAAATGAAGACACAGGTGTATGAGCTGATAAACATTACACGTACTGTGTGAGGCTTTGTTGTACATGAGTCAGCGGTCTTTCAATGTCAACATGAATGCAAGTCATGACGCTTTTGTGTGCATCACATCTAGCAATTTAATTCTCCTAATGCAACAGTTTCAATACTTCACCAATGTGCACTGCGATGAAAGAAAGAGAGAAAAAAAGGTGATAAAAGGAACAGGAAGATGCAAGCAGAAATGAGAGAGACAGGTATAGAAATGAAACCCTGCAGATCCTTCTACTACCATAAATTAATATTAAAAGGAAAATAGTCTTTTTATCTTTGATAAATAGACAGACAGACAGACAGACAGACAGACAGACAGACAGACAGACAGACAGACAGACAGACAGACAGACAGACAGATAGATAGATAGATAGATAGATAGATAGATAGACTTCTAAATATGAGACCCTGGACCACAATATGGGTAAATTTTTGGAAATAAATAAGCTTTCTATTGATGTATAGTTTGTTAGGAAAGGTCAATATTTGGCCGAGATACAACTATTTGAAATTCTGGAATCTGAGGGTGCAAAAAAAATCGAAACATGAGAAAAATGGCCTTTAAAGTTGTCCATTTATTTTCGCGATTTTTTCACAAAAATAAATGTTTTATATATTTACGGTAGAAAATTTACAAAATATCTTCATGGAACATGATCTTTACTTAATATCTGAATGATTTTTGGCATAAAAGGAAAATGTATAATTTTGACCCATACAATGTATTGTTGGCTATTGCCACAAATATACCTGTGCAACTTGTGACTGGTTTTGTGATCCAGGGTCACATATATGAAATTGTTGCTCATGATTTCAAAATAAAAGTTTAAACCCATGCTCTGAATTTGCATGTTTTGATGTCCACATGTTCAGAAATTACAGTGGCTGTGGCATCCTACGGAAGTGGCCAAGCGGACATTTGAATGCAGAATGCAGAATCCGGGGGGAAAATGGTGTTTGGCCAATATTAAACAAGGATTTGATCATGCTGTAAAGTGTAACAACAATGCAATCTTTTTTTTTAAAGAATGAGATGTTTTTTAATTAGAGTAATGAGAATTTGGGGGGAAATATGCTTTGAATTTAATTGTCATGAAAATAATATCAGAATGGAAAACATTTTCTTAAAGCAAAATATGACATATTTTATATATTCGGAACAAATCCCCCCCCCCCCAAAAAAAAAACTTTTTTTTTTTTTTTTTTACTTATTTTTTTTTTTTTTTGGGTGAATGTGTTCCGAACATGTTCTTGACGAAAAATGATAAGATTCATCTTGATACTGATAGAGACTATAAGAGAAGCTCACCCGCACAGAATGCATTCACATTTTCATCAAACTGGAATCGGACCACCATACGCATATGATCGATGATGTAAGTCTGGCCGTCCCAGGCACAGGCCACCACTTCCTCTCTCTCATCGCCCTTAACACATGTACAAAAACACACCAAACTCTAATACACATCAGGTAGAGCACTTTTTTGGTGCATTTTCTGGTAGTCAAAAATCTCTGAAACATGAACATAGAAAAGTTCTAGTATCATTTCTTTGCAGATGGTTTGATATTTTATGTTATTAAATTATATACACTGTATAGACCAATTTCAAGCCGACGTCACAGTTACGTCACGGCGTTAGCTGGTGGCAAAAGGAAGAGCGGCCAATACAAACAAGCACATATTCGGCTCATTATAAGGAGCTTAAATTATTATTATTATTATTAAATGTCATCTTGTTGTGTTGTTGGGTACAAGAATCAACGGAGTACAGGCTCCAATTTGAAATTTTATCGCATAATGTTTTCTAAATGATTGTGATTTTTTGTGAATCATCTATGATTTTATACATAGTTTTGATTGATTGTGACTACTTTTTGAAGAACCTGGTAAAAAAGGGTAATCGAAATAAATACATAGTTAAAAAATGAATATGCTGTATCTGGAATTTTTATTTAATCGCATTCGTTAAAATTGCACCGTAATGTCACTTACATTGTCGTCTTTGTGTCTGGTGGCCGTGGCGCTGGCCAGGCAGAACTGCGGATCGGATAGGCTACCACACAAGTCTTGTACGTGGCCATTAAAGTTATAGGCATCTAAAGATTTATATGCCCTCAGTTTCTGTTTACGCTCAGTTTCTCTATCGGGTAGGTGTAGAAGTCAGTCCACTCAACCGGAGACTAACGTTAATGTTAATCCTGTCAGATCGTCCATTCATTGACTGCGTGTATGGTCAGCCAATCTGGGATGTCTGTTAAAATTAACTTTTGCAAATAACAATCGCGGTCCTGGACAGTGAATAACCTTGCACATTAAGATAAAATCGGATTTTCTCCAGTCATTATTAAAAAAACAAGCTAACAAAACTTGCAAACCTACGTTAGTGAAGCGGCCAGAGGGCTCGTTCTGCCACCACCTAAGCTCCGCCCACACAAAAACGTCACCATGTTTACCAACTGAAAATTGGTCTATATGCACTTAAATAGTTTTTGGGGGCCACTGTACACTCAGACTTACAGTGACATCCAGCTTCTGGAGGGCAAAAAGCTGGTGGTCCACCTGCACAGACCACAAGAGCTTCTCAGAGCTGTCCATGAGCTTCAGCGTTCCTGGAAGACCACCATTCAATGAAAAACAGCAACAACAGCAGCTAATGAAAAACAACAACAACAGCTAACCAATAACATCAGTCCACTGCTGTCCGAACAATCAGGTTTGAATTTGTACTGTGTAAATGAGTGGCCATGGAGACTGACGTGAAGAACAAGCCTGCACTTTTAGAGTAAAAAGCCAATCTTTATACACACCTGAGCCCAGAGTGACCGAAGAACAGAGTGAACAGAGAAAACACATGTGCTCGGCTCATGTTTTCTCTACTACATCAAATAATGAAGTGGACTAATCAGACACTCACCGTCTAGAGTGCAAAGAGCAAACAAGCCACCTTTAGACGAATCATCCTTAGAACCTGCAGAAAACAGAAATAAGTCATGTCATTAGATTTGTTTGTTTGTTCAATTCTGAGAATGATTTGTGATTAGCGATGGACTAATATTACAACAACTTTTATACATGATATAATAGCTATAATTACATTTTAATATAAATATACTAATGCACATTTTTTTTAAATAAACATTATTATATAAATACATTTTCATATATATACTATATTTTAAAAATAAATGTTTATTAAAATAATACATTAATAAATAATTAGAAAATAACCAAGTAAATAAATAAATGTATTTTTTTATTAAAAATAAAAATATATATAATTTGATTATTATTTTGTTATTAACTACAAATAACAATTTTAATATAAATATATTATATACACAATTTTTGCTTTGAACATTTTATTAAAATAATCTAAATATTATATGTAAACTTTATTATTTTAATTAAAATAACATTTATTTATTAAAAATACTTTATTTATAATTTGATTATAATTTTAATGTTACTGCCAATAAGCAATAAATGGCCAATATTAAAATCCTTTATTATATTGTGTAAATAAACTAAAAAATAAAGTACTACAAGTTATCAATTGTTTTAAATCCTACAAGTGAATTTAGAAATCATTACACATTGTAATAGACAGAGTAAAACATATTACATAAAATTTAAGCAAGTGTTAGATAGCAAAGTTAAATCATACATCAAATATCATTCAATCCCATTAAACTGATAATTTGTTTTTGTGGTGGTGAGCCAGTGAAAATCTTGGGAGAGCTAGTAAAAATCTGAACTACTAGTGACTTATTATTGAGTCATACTATACAAATGCAAATTTTGTAAGGATATGTGTGCTGCATGTGCAGTATTCAATCTAAATGTGTGTGAGCATGCTCTCTCAGTACCTCTGCAAATGCTACCAATCAAATGAGTGGACACGTTCTTGTTATGGATGCGTCCGGAGGTAAGATGAAGGACAACGTCTCTGGAAGAACCCTCCCTGGGTACACACAGCACATGCTGAATTACTCCCAAATTCAGTTTTGGATATGTTTTGAATTATTTAGTACCTCGCTGTGATTCTCTCACTTGCAAGGAGATGCCGTGTTTTCATCCCCAGGTCCTGCAGCGCCCTCTTGTGTCCAAGAGCACGTCAGAATAGCATAGCCACAGCCAGGCTGAGACACCATGAGCTCAGGGAGACCTTCTGGACTTGGGTTAACTGAGAGACTGTCAACCTGGTGAAAGCAGATAAAAAGACTGTAATAGTAGTTTGACTTCACGTTGGCCTGACGTTTGGTGCATCTAAATCAGTACCTGACCCTCCAGAAGCCATTTCTTCAGTAAGACCAGCTGACCAGAGCTCACATCTGAAGCATCAGAAGGTTCCTCCCACCTGAAGGCCCGCACCACCCGGTCCGTGTAGCCGACGACAAGCTCACAGCGCC
Organism: Scardinius erythrophthalmus; assembly: GCF_964197995.2. Classification (NCBI taxonomy): domain Eukaryota; kingdom Metazoa; phylum Chordata; class Actinopteri; order Cypriniformes; family Leuciscidae; genus Scardinius; species Scardinius erythrophthalmus. The sequence goes on along the minus strand of NC_138224.1, from coordinate 13,411,161 downwards.
CGTCTCCATCTTAAATGCCACAAAACACTTCAATATTCTCATGACTTAAAAAGGTTTAAAGATCTTTGAGCATGTCATATGCAAACTCCTCACCGATATCACTGATGAGCATGGCTTTGGTATTGGCGGGGATGTGCTGGGTGTAACTGGGCTTCTGTTCTTCACCAAGCGAGCCGTCCTGCTGACTTGAGGAGTCTGACTTGGCTGCAGAAGCACTGATATCAAACAGGTGAAACCAGCCCTCCGCACCCACCGCCACAACAAAGTTCTGACAGAGCAGAAAGAAAGTCATGTTACAAATGTGACGCAATGAAAGACTTATATAAGATTTGTGATTTTTATTTTATTAAAATGTACCATGGTACGACAATGTTTTTTGAACCATGAATAGTGAATCTGGAGAGCTTATGGCCAAAAAAAGTAAAATAAATAATAATACAAAATAATATGTAAAAAGTATCATTAATTGATAAGTTGTTATGTAATATATAACAATTAATATTTATGCATTTACTTGGAAATAAAGTTATAAGGTTTTACTAAAAATCCTTACACATATAACATTTAAAAATAAATAAATTATAATTAATATTAATTAGTATATATGAATATTATATATTAAATAATAATGTATTTACCATAAATAAAACACCCACACACATATATAACAATAATATTATTTATACATTAAAAATACTGTATTCTGTTAAATATGTGTGTGTATGTATATATATATATATATATATATATATATATATATATATATATATATATATATATATATATATATATATATGGAGTGGGAGATATATATACATATATAAGGGACTAAAAACATGCTAAACGGTAAGCAGTAGACAAACAAATTTTCAATTAACATATATATATTTTCAATTAACATATATATATATATATATATATATATATATATGTTAATTGAAAATATATATATGTTAATTGAAAATTTGTATGTCTACTGCTTACCGTTTAGCATGTTTTAGTCCCTTCAAAGACAAAATATTGTAGGAAACTGTCATATATCATGGTTTGTGGACATAGTACAATGATGATATAATTTTAATTATCTTGGATTACTATGTAAATACCATGGTACATGATTGAATAAGGTAAAAGTTCAACATCATGGTATTATTATTTGATACCATAACAGGCACTTTTTGTAAGGGAGGAAGACAGAGAAAGATAATCTTACCCTTCCTTTGTTGCAAACATCTCCCACTCCAACACATGTTAACTGTGAATAAAAACAGCTTGATTGATTCAAATACATTCATTCATCACTATTCAACCATGTACATCAGTAAAGTGAACTCCTCACCATGCCAATACATGTTCGCGTGATCCACGGCTTACAGTCATCATTTTTATAGATGTACAACTTCCCACTAGTGTCACCCACCACCAGCTCATTCAACTGCAGAAAAACATCTGGTTAACTTCATGCACAGAAAACTTAGCTACTGTAACAGATACACTATTAAATATGACAGCGATACACACCAGCCATAAGACCTGGCAGATATTATGATACACCGTGTCATAAACTCACTTCTGTCTACCATACACATTCTATACACACAGACTTTTGTTACTTACAGAGTCATTATCTGCATCTCCAAGACAAATGGCGTGAGGAAAGAGTGTTCCTGTGAAGTCTAAACTCACGCGCTGCACATAACTTACCGAGCGCATGACCCTTCAACTATACACACTGCAGACTAACGATTAAAATGTATTAAACAGCAGTAAAAACACTCATATTTCAGATACACCTTGGAGTTGCATCCAGTACAAACAAATGCACATGATCTGTTTGGGCTTCGTTGTTTCAAAATAAAAGTCCGAGGAAACGGTACTTTATAAGAGTCCCCCATGCATACACTAAAGAAATGTATATTTATACAGCAATGATGCATTCAATTGATCAAAAATAATAGTAGATTTAATAATGTAACAAAATATTCCTATTTCAAATAAATGTTGTTCTTCTGAACAGCAAATAATTCTGAAAACAATGTATCACAGCTTACATAAAAAACAAACGAAAAAAAAAAAACCCTGTAAAATCCCCTAAAAAGTTTTATGAAATTGCCAACCAATCACGGTTGTTTAAAAGATGTGGAAAAATAAGGCTAAATTTATCACCACATTTTTTATAGAGTTTTGTCTTACCACCACAGCAGTTATAATTGCCTGTTTTTCTCCTAAAAAAGTAATAAAAAAAAAAATTTAACCAACACCATAAGGTCTAGTCAGATTCATACAAATAAGTTTATTTAACAAAAAGATCATTTACATTTTTAAACTATTGAAAAATGTAGGCCAGGTTTACAGAACAGAAAGGAAACATAATTCACTGTATGAGCTTTCTCCTCATACTAACACGAGTCCATAAATTCCTGGCACCTCTGGATATGGTCGTCCTCGAAGGGAAACGGAGGCTTTTGAAGGGCTCCCTCATGCAAGTCAGCATCCCAGGCTGGGAGCTTTGCAAGTGCTCTTGGGAAATGTAGTTAATTCTTCTTAACTGTTTGTTATAGTAACTGCGCAGATGGTGTAGTTCCTCCACGGAACCCGAAGAGACGATAGATAGCTCAGAGGGAGTGCTAACCAGGTTCTGAGTTGGCAGTGGGTTTCGCCTCCTTTTTTGTGATAAAGATTGCTGGGCGGGGTCGTTTTTAAGACCCTTTTCTTCTTCACTTGCACAGTCCTGTTCTTTTACGAGGTTGACCTCGACATCAACCTCAAATTTGGGGGTTGGCTTTACATACTCGCTAGCTTCTGAAGGAAGACTTTCAATGTGGTTTTGAGCGAGTTTCTTCTCTATGTTTTGGTGATTCTTAAAGATTTTAGTTTTGTTATGTCCCTCAATGGCTATATTGGACACATCAATCAATGCAGTCTCTGCTTCCTCTTGTGAATCAACTGCATGATCATCCTGAGGAAAGAGAAGAAATGAGATTTATTAAAATTAGTAGGTCTGTCTTTAAGATGAATGCAGAGCTATGGTAAGGCTATTGGCTATGGTTAGCTACAAAACTCCATGCACATCAAAACACTACTTGCGGACACAATAAATTAAAGATTTTAAGATGATTTCATAGCAAAGAAATGAAAAATGAGGTTTGATGTAAACTCTGGGGTGCAATAAACATCATGCATGATAGGTGACACTTGTAAAACATGAGCACAAGCAGGAAGAAAAGTGGTAGATGTTTCCATCATTAAACGCTTAAATGTTCTTAGGCAATGTCTACATGCTTTTGACAATATGGAGTAAGTGAACTGTACTTTTGCTTTCTTCTCCTTACGGACTAGGGAAGAGTCTTGACTTTCTTGGCCACTGATTTTTTGTAGCCACTGTCAGCCGGTCTTTTTCCTTCTACTTTGGCACTACTTTTGTCCCCGGCACTTTCTGACACTTTCTTTACCTGTGGGGCGGCACAACAGTTCTTTACCTGTCGGGGTCTTAAAAATCATTTGGATGAGTGGTCACTATAAACTGTAGGAACACAAGAAATAAAAGGGGTTACTGCATGTTCAAAGAGGGACCATGTAGCTGAAGTGACACCTCCAACTGAAGAGGTTTCACTCGTGATGGGAAAATGCTTGTATTACATGTTGGGCCACTGTTTGTAGATGATCCAATTCCACTATGACTGCTGGGAAAGGGATGTTTAGAGGGTGGTAAATGCATAAACTGAGAGGAAGTCCAATTTGTTTTTGCATCAACTGGACCACACTGATCTTCTGAAATCCTTAAATTTTCCGAGACAATATTCTTCTCAACAAGGCACAGAAATCACATACCACTCAAACGATTTTGATTAGAGAATTTAAGGATTCAGTATGATCTTTGACACAGCCAACTTAAATTAGAATCAAATAAAAAGATTTTTGCAGCTTGTTCAAATTGAATTAGCAAATTTAAGTGGATAAAACAAGAAAACAAGTGACAAAATGTTCAAGACATGCATGTCATTTTACTTTGTTAAAATGAGCTAATGCAAGACAATTCATGAACATTGTGTCACAAATTAATTTCATTGTTCAATCCACTTAAATTTGTAAAATGGAAGCTAAATTAAACTGTTTGTGTTGGAACTACATACATAATGTTTTGTTAACAACTAACTGGGCAGTGGATCTGTAGTTCCCACCATGTATTGCATGGGACTGCATTGGGAGTACATTATTAAAATAAATGTTTTATGTTTTTCAGTAAAGAGAAAGACTTGTTGGTTTAACAAAAACATTTGTTTGAACGAACTTTATTTTAGTTTTACTGACCTAAACTAATTGGGTGGAAACATTTTGCTTAATTTGATTGCTAACTATTTGAAGTTTGGTGATGAAATTACTAAGCTACACAAACACTTTATGAACGTGTTAGTTACTGGGTAAAACAGCGTGTTAACTAAGTGAACTGTGATGCTCCCCTCAAACACTATGATGGCATCTACCTGAAACACAATAAGACTGGAAGAGGTACAATAAAATAAGATAAACAAAAAAGCTCAGTAAATACTACAGAGCAGAGACCAAAGGCCAGATTCAATAAATATAATCTGAAGTTTGATACACAACACTAAATTAAGCAAAACTTCCAATTGAAATGGAGCAAATACAATAAATATTTGTATTACAGTCATGTAGCAAAAAGTAACAAAATAATTAGTTTGAAATTAATCTGGCCAATCGTCACCATTGAAAGAGGTTCAGGAAAGTATTAATCAAACAACCATTAGGAAAAGTTTAAATCTAGAATTTGCTAGAAAAAAAAAACAGGACTACTTGCTACTTGAAATATAAAAAATGCCTGCTGATTTTGTTGACTGTCTTACGGTAGCAGGTGACACCACTCTCCTCATCTTCATAGTGATTGAGTGACCGCCGTTCTTCAAGAGAGATGCCTTACGGCCCAACTTCAAGTAGAAGTAGGTTGTGTAGGGAGTGAAGCTAAAGTCCTCACTTATGTATAAAAAAGAAAAGAGTTAGAGAATAAATATAAAAATGGAAAGGAAATAGTTCATAATCTGTCAAAGTACCTGAAGTAGTCATGCAACAAAAGGTGGGTGATAATGGACTCCACCTCCAAGCGTGACAAGGACGTGACCTTTATCGTTTTGCGCCGCTTAGCGGGCCCTTTGCCCATCCAAGCCTCGCAGACTTTCAGAGGGGTTAGTTTTTCATCCATAGAGCTGGCCATTTCTACTACCTCAACAACGTCTCGAGCATGCTGGGTGATGTCCATTGTGATGTAGTCTGAAAAAAGAACCATCACCCATTGCATAATTGGCCTGATTTGAGTTAAGGTGGGGTCACATTAGGCGAAATTGTCCGAGCAAATGGTCAACTGTCTATTGTGTAGATCAGGGGTGCCCAGTCCTGCTCCTGGAGATGTATCTTCCTGCAAAGTTTAGCTCCAACCCTGATCAAACACACCTAAACCAGCTAATTAAGATCCACAGGACCCAGGAGCACTTGATAATTACAGACAGGACTGTTGGATCTTATCTCTGCAGGTAGGTAGATCTCCAGGAACAGGATTGGGCGCCCCTGGTGTATATAAATGAATCACAGCTCACACAGACGTCACTTTCAAACCAAGCAGCCATCTATTGGTCAACACAGTAAATTTGTGTGACCAACTGAACCCACTGGGAAATCTTTCATCCTCAAACTATATTCCCAATTGTAGGTTGGACTCCTATTAAAATCACTGGATGTCGACAGTGAAAATTCACCAAGCAACAGTAAATGTACAAGCACATTAAGGTAGGTAAGAAACGCTTTACCATTGCCGTGACGACAGACGTCGCACATTTGGTTGCACTCTTCATCATTCCAAACTTCGTCAAAATGAATGGCCATCATAGCACGACGACACCTATGCACACACATAAGAGTCTTGTCTTAAAAAAAAAACCATTTAATTCCATACAACCCTTAAATCAAGTCATATAACTAACTTCCGGTCTCATCTGAACGATTTTTGAAGGCAGCATAATGTATCCTTCATTCCTTTTGATATCCTGTCCTATCCAATCTGTGACAGTTAAGCTAAATAAAAATTACACCTGAACGTTGCGGTTGGTGGTCAGTTTGAGTGTAAATGTATGTTTTATTAAATATTTGATTGGCTGTCACAAAAGCTTGCTCAATTTTTTTGTAGATCATTCAACCATTACGCCTTTCATGCGCAAACGCTGCCTATAAAGTCAATGCCCGATAAGGCAGCGAGGCAACAAGTCAGGTGCCTAATTTTTCCAGACACAACCCAAGTGTGCAGTGGGGGAGGGGGAGGGGGTCGCCAGGACAGGTGTAAGAAGCACTGATAAAACTAACAGGCCACATGGAGTTAACATATAAGGCATTAGTAATGGGTTGTTCAATGCGTCTGTCACATGACAAAAAATGAAAGACTCAGGAGGTGAACTAATCATGCGTTTCATAATTTATCTTTGGCTGCATTAATTCCTCATTTGGAACATGCTAAAAGATGTGCCTTTGAATGTGTACAGGGAATTTGGAATTTAACATTTTAAAAACTCAGTTCAAATGAATGAAATTACTTGAATAAAGGTTAGTTCATTTTGCTAAACAAGAGGATACAAAAGAGTTAAATAAACTGATCTTCCTGTCACTATAAACAATATAGAGTAATCCTGAAAAGAAGAGAAAACACAGAACAATGTTTCACAAACTGAAAAATCTAAATTTAGAAACAAAAACCAGGAGCCAAGTCATTGGTATTCTGAAAATCCTGTGTATTTTGACTCACCTGTCCACATTTTGGCAATATGCTATCATATTCTTTAGCTTCTGCTGCCCAGTATTCTCCATCACAACCATTGTGCTTACTCTGAAGATATCCATAAACCCAAAGAACACAATACAATCTGCTGGGCCATCATCCCTTCCTGGAAAAAATAAAAAGTAAAGAAAAAAAGTCAAGGTGTAACAGAAGTAGCAACAGACCATTTCTTTCGAATTTTGACACGTCTGTGTGAAACAGATTATCAAAAAAGAAAAATATAAGGCATGAACTTCATTGGCATCCATCGGTTGTTGATTGGATGAAGGTAGATCTAAATGTGACATTGCAGTTGACTAACCCTGACTGTAAGAAAGGGGCGGGATTTAAGCAGACTAAAAGCCATACAGCATACGTGACCAGAGAGGAGTCTGTCATTTTACAGCAAGATTGAGCTATGACATTTTGATAAAAAATTACGAGCTCAAAAAACATTTGCATGGATGATTTATTTACAATAAGAAAGAAATAAGAAGAAAAAAGATTTAAAAAAGTTTAGAAAATATGATTCCTACCTGCACGTCCACTCTCCTGATAATAATTTTCAATAGATTTGCTGATGGTGTGATGGATAACAAATCGGACATCAGCCTTGTCAATGCCCATTCCAAAAGCCACAGTGGCAACGACCACCTGCACAAACACAAAAATAAGATAACATGAGGGAACATTACAAAAAAACAAAACAGGCGACAACAACAGCAAGTCTGCAGGTGTAACCTGGATCTTCTTGGAGGACCACCGCTGATGCACCAGAGATTTATCTGAAGGCTCCATGTTGGCGTGGTACGGCTTAGCAAGAATATCCTTCTTCTGCAGGTCTGTAGCCACAACTTCTGCATCCTTTTGGGAGAACACATACACGATTCCTGCAAATACAATTTTTTACACTTATTTTCTTAAGTAGTTTTTGAATAAATGGTGAATAATTTGCAGAGCATTAAGGCCCGTTCACAACAATGATAAATCATAAAACACAATAACGATATGTTTAATCTAAGCACACACTGCTGTTATACCAACTGCCACTTTAAATTCTCAAGCTCTGATTAGTTGTCAATGTTTATATTGTTCATCAGCTGGAATTTTGTTTTTATCAATACAGCTGTGATTCTCATCGAATTAGAACAATTATTAAAACTTTATATCCTTGGTGTGAAGGGCCATTTACTGATAGCAATTGAATTGATTTACCGGACTGGTTTTTGTATCTTCCCTTGATCAATGCTGCAATTTGGTCGGTACAGTCTACGTTATCTTTAAAACAAACCTGTAGAAGTAAGATGACAAATTACTCTAATCTGCTTATTCGGCACTCTTCTAGCAGTGACATCAAGAGAAGAATGCAATGATTTGCAAACCTCGTAGTAAAGGTTTGGTCTGTTGAACGGTGCTGTCAGAGTGATGGGTTCCTGAACACATAGTATCTTCTGGCAATCTTTAAGAACGTTGCTGGTTGCGGTGGCAGTCAGTCCGACCAATGGGACATTGGGGAACTGGCGCTTTAGGATACCCAGGAGCTTGTAATCTAAGAAAAGGAATTAAGTAGGAATTAAATTATGGGTTAGAAGCTTTACTCAGCCTGGATGATGAAAAATCTCACCTGGTCTGAAGTCATGCCCCCACTGACTACAGCAGTGAACTTCATCCACAGCGATGCGTGCCAGCAGACCCATGTTATAGGCCTTTTCGAGTTTGGACATCAGTAGTTTGCTCTTGGCAATTTTCTCTGGGGTTACATAGAGCAACTTGAAGGGGCTGTTTTTATCTATCATCCCTGCCAGGACCTGCTTAGAGTCCTCCTGCAGATGCACATGAATATCAGCACCTGAACGTGAATCAAAACTCTAGATCTACAGAGATGTACAAAGTACATCTGTCATACCGTACCTTTGTACTGGAGGCATTAAGAGTTACCGCCGAGACATTATTGGACTTCAGAGACATCAGCTGATCCTCCATCAGAGACACCAGCGGGGCGATAACTAACGTAAAACCTGCGACCACACAAAGACATGCACAGGAATTCACATCAAAGCATTCAAAATATGTTCTTCATCTACCAAAATGTCTATGAAAGCACAAACCCTTAGAGCAGAGAGCTGGAAGTTGGTAACACAGGCTTTTCCCTCTTCCGGTGGGCATTACCAGGAAAAGGTCTTTCCCTGACATGCTAAGGTTGATGGCCGCCTGTTGCAGGGGACGAAATTTGGAGAGCTGGAACACACTACACAGCTTCGCCTGAACTTCTTTAGACCATGAGAAATCTGATGACAGAGCAACAAACAAAAATAATGTAGATAACCCATTACATCTCTGTAGTTCAACTTCCTTTAGTAAAACAGAGCATTTAACATTAAATACTATGTGGCTAGACTGATTTTGATTAAATTAATGCATCCTAATTTTTTATTTGCAACAGTCACTTTTAGTTTAAAGCTGCTTTGGAACAATATGTGAAAAGTACTGTAAATATAATTTATTTGAAAATGAGCGATACCTGACTCCTCATAGTGCTGTAGGTCCTGTTTGCTGAATGAGGGTTTAGGAGCTTTGCTGGATCCGGAGGGCTGTGCCGAGCTGCAGGCTCCATCCAGGATCTTCAGGAGTTTGTTTTTCCTGGAGTTCAGCTTTGTCTGTTTCTCCAGCAGCTCAGAGATCTGCAGTTCCACCATCTCTAACTCTGCTTCCACGGAGTCCAGTTCTGCTTGAGCATCTTCTGCAAAGAAAAGGACTTTCTTTAGTCTCAATCTCGAAGATACTAAACTTGTACGCATTTATTAGGGAGCGTGTATGCTATGCTCGTCCATGCACTCGTTTTCTACACAAAGCAGTTTTTCCAGGATTCCAGGAAGGACTGCTGCATAATTCCCAGTGTCTCTCACCTCTACATCTCTAATGAGCCGAGCTTCACAGAGATATAATGATGAAAGTCACACCAGTGTGCTTACCTGCCTCACTCCTCAAGGGAATAATAATACACATCCTGACAGTCTAATTCGTCCACTCACATGCACACTTTTCACACACACACACACACACACACACACACACACACACACACACACACACACACACACACACACACATATATAATGCAGAAGAGATACTTACCAGTACTATTTGCCATTTTATACAGTTCTTCAAAGGCACAGATTATGATGACTGTAAGAGAGAGTTAATCAGTATTTTTTGCATAGTGTGACAGTAGAAAATCTAAATAAAGAAGATTTGGTCACTGGAAACTTTTCATTCTTGTTTAAAAGCATAAACAAACCAAATTTAGTGTTTTTTTTTTAATAAATGTGGTTTAAAAGATGTTTACAAATGTTTTACTGGGAAACAAGATTAAAATTATTATTATAAAAAGAAAATAAAAACTCGTAATAGATGCATCATTTCAATAATATCGAGTCTTTGAACAAAATATTAAGACAATTACCGTTAGACCTGCCAACCATTTTACACAGGCCATCTTCACCATTATTAAACAATTTTGCATGACGCTTGTATGATTATTAGTGTTGCATTGGATAATAGATGAAATACGTCATATTTTTGTACGACAAAAACGTGTTCAGAAGCGCGCCATGTTCAACAGAATTTATATTATGTTATGAATAACACATCAAAACGCATTTCTGCTAACTCACCGCTGAGTGATCATAAGCTCTCTGCTTTATTTTCACTTTCTCTTGTTTGCACCAGATGAAGTCCCCGTTGCCCCACGCGACAATTAATCGGGAAACTGACCAATCACGGACATGGAAATACAAGAGTTCAGACGAGACAAGAGTCTTGTGCAAAAGAAAAAATAAACCTACGGTTATCGTATCACAAATACTGATTAAACTAAATGTAGTTATTTATGCATTTCAAGGATGATTTACTGGGGGTAGTACAATGGTTTTATGTAAGAAATGCATTGCAAATTATAGACACCTTCAAGACTGTTAAACATTGGAGACCAGGAAGTGGGTTTTATTTTTCATAATAAAAGTCAATAAAATGTTTGGTGCTGTGGACTGTAGACATTAAAATCCTGAAAACACTACACACACTTCAACACTCTTTTTACATGTGTACTAGTTTATTTAATTGGTTTACCAACAATGTCAAACAGTGGATGTTGTGGATACAGAATTGTATTAGAATTCTCAGCATTTCCACTGGTTTGACCTCTTTCATGTGGTGAAAATAGCACTGCATGCTTCAAGTCATGTTATCATTGGTCTTCCACTATTTCCTAGTTTTGATATCGAAAACTGGACCAGAGTGAGCAAGAGTGCCATTAATCATCCTCATCATCATTAACTTTAAAGTAAGGCGTATAATAACATATGCAAACTCTTTAATACATCTTTCCTTTTCTTGTGCATATTCTATCCTAGTAAACCATTACAGAGGTTTTGTATCTAAAAGCTCTGTGATACGCAATAGCATTCAGCTAGACAAAACTGAAGTTCTTGCATAGTATAATGAGCAGTCAGTGTCAACAAAAAGTTTTTTATATAACACACAATGTATATCACACAATGAAAAAGAAAAGAAAAAAAAAAAAAAGGTTTTCATTTTGGTGGTATTGGCCAGGTTTTGAAGCATGATTGTTTGAAACATGAATGTTTTGAGAGAGTTACTGCATTTAATGAATTGTGGTTTAGAAAATGTTAAAGCTGTTTAAAAAAAATAGCCAAAGCAACTGAGGATAAACGAATTAAGTCATGCCAATGTGTTTTACTAATACAATTAATCATCCATCCGTCTTCAGTTAGTCCTATATAGTGTTGCAGGAGTTCTGGAACGAAGGTTTTCCATCATTTGTGATATTTGCATTGTTTTCTTAACTTGTCTGAACTATCACAGTTTTAAACATTTAATTCTTTCAAATTTTGGTTGATGAAAATTCAGCTGCAATGACAACAATCTCCACAAGAGGCTGTTATATAACAAGAAATAGTTTCACTTGCTTGTCCAGATCCATAGAACCTGAAAAAATTTGTTCTTCACTCTGCCCTGCTTTTCAAGAGGGTATTTCCGCTCTGTTCCATTTACACTAACATGCAGTCAACGTAAATGAAAAGTAACAAACAGTATAAAAATGTAGCCTACATTATTAACTCCATGTGGGAATTGGGCTGCATTTTTATACATTTACTTAGGCAATCATTTAGGTATAAATGTGGTTTTATTATTTGTGTAATGATTCCATGTTTCAGCAAACGTTACAGTAATGCCTGGCTTTCGCTTTTCACTGTAGAAGCACACTGGACTGGATTACCTGCTTTCAAGAGCACTGGTGATTAAGGCAAGATGTGTTCCATATGCATCACACAAATGCCTTTAAGACATTTTCATGAGCCAGTAAGTGAACAAAGAAACTTTCCTTCCTCAAACTTGCAACAAAGGGCAGTACTTTAATAAAAAATACAGCAATATGCTTTCCTTTGAGAGACTAAGTCCTAAATATCCCTTTCTGGCGACTTCACTGTTTTCAGCTCAAGGCTCAGCTGTTACATGCAGTCAATGCAACACTTATTTTTCCATTAAATATACTTTCGGGTACAGTGTAATCAAATGTCATTAATAACAGACAATTGCGTGTCTATATTTGAGGCGTATGAATGTACACCAGCATTGAGAACGGCAATGGAAGTCCAACACTGAGGATCTGTTCTCACAAGTTCCTCGGCCTGAGCAGATGTGCTCTGTGACATTTAAGCATTGCTTTAGAAAAAAATCCCCCTTCTAATGATCTGAACCGCAACGTTAAATGAAAAATGAAGCGAATTGTCATTGGTGCGCTGAATTTGAGCTTTGCTCCTAATGACAGCGCAGTACGTTGGAAGATAAAGCCCGTTTTACAGGCTTTAAATACACCTGAGATGAAAGGGGGTGTAATAATATTCCATAATTTTACAGTTTTTACTGTATTTTTGATCAAATAAATGCAGCCTTCTTTCAAAAACATTTAAAAACCTTACCAACCCAACACTTTTGAACGGTAGCAGTGTATAATTTTTCAGTATAAATGTACATTAATTATGAACACACATAAATGAACCCTGAATAGTATTTTATGATTTAGATTATTAAATAATTAAGATGATTGTAAAATGCTGTAAAAAATGTTGTTCATTGATAGTTAATGCATTAAGTACCATAATGTTAACAAATTGAACCTTATAAAGTGATGATGAGTTAAGTAGGGATTTTTCACTTTTCTACCGGGTTAAAAGAAATCAGTAAGTCTGATCACTTAGAAAGGTAGTAAAGTTATTATAACATAACTTTCTGAAACAATTTGAGATATCATTCATGTTCAAGTGCCAAAATGTAATACTTAGAGTTAGAGGTTTGTTCAAATCCCCCATTTTAAGTAAAATCAACATGATTGTCTTAATAAGGGACAGTAGAGCTGTGCGTTCGTAACTCTCTTCATTGAGAGGAAGACTGTTAGAGGAACTGAGTGGACTCTGTTTTGACTGATGGACAAGGAACAACTCCTGTGCACATGCTCCACATGTGGATTGTCTCACAGCTCTCGGCTCAGAGTCCACAGGGGTGCTGAAGAATCTGCTCTGGCCCTTCCTCTGCTATTGTACCAGTTCTTTTCTTACACATAAAGACTAGAGAGAGACAGCGGAGGAAAGGGGGGCCGAAAGGGGTCAAGGGAAAGTGAATGAAACGTTTTGGAGGCTTTCAGCGGTTCAGCTCGAGAAGGAAGGATGAATGAGTGAGGGAGTGACAGAGAGGGACATGGAGAGAAGGAAAGAGAGAGAGAGAGCGGCGGGTCGAGCGGGCAGCCACATGGGCAGTTCTCACTCGGGATAATGAGAGTCTTTTCTGCGGCACTTAACCTCCAAACGGCATGCTGGGAACCCACAGCCGTGCGAGCTGGTCCACACAACAGCCACGCTCGGACACGCTCGCCCACCGCTTAATCAAATTTTACACTCAGCGCAGTGCCCCCCCACTACACGTGGCCCTGACAGCCTCTCTCCCAGGATCACACTCACCCAGAGGCCACGCAGAAGAGAGGAAGAGAGGGAATGCTAATGAAGATGAACAAAACTTTTAAGAGAAAAAAAAAAAAATCAAGCACATTTTCTGCAGACACAAGTGGTTTTGTGGAATAGCATGACACATAGCTACATGTTGTTGGATAAAGCTTATATCAAGCTGGGGAAATCAATGGAAAGTTGCCCCAAAATGTTCTTTAAAACTATTTCCCCCCAAAATAATAATACTATATTTACTTTAATTTTCAGAGCTCTATCACTGAATCTTCACTGAATCTCAACTTGTTCCCTTCCTTAAATTTGACTGGATGGGTGCTGATAACAATGCTTTTACTGTTTGCATCACTCTGCGTGTCTGTATTTATTCCAGACAGGCTGTCAGTCTGTGCATTAGTTGTGTTTTTCACTGACTCTTTCTGCAGGGTACATTGCATAGGTGGCGACAAGTGAATTTATGAGAGTCATTGAATGAACCAATTCATTCAACAATTGATTCAATGAGTGAGTTATTTAATCATTATGTCAGCTGATTTGTTTAAAAACTGACTCATTCAGGAAAGATCCCCTTGATTAGTGAGCCATTTAATCATTCACTCAACCGATTTGTTCAAAAATACTGATTCATTCAACGAAACAAGTGACTTGCTGAATTCAGAATAGCATAAAAATCTTACTATAAGAAATAACAAGACTGTCTTTTAACCGAATCATTGATTCACTCTGATTCGTTTAAAAACAGTAGTTCATTCTTCAGAGAAACAAGTGCTAAATTCAGAATAGCATATTAATATTACTGCAAGAAATAACAAGAGTGTTCGTCTGCAATTTCATATTCAGTGAGTCATTGATTCACTCAACTGATTTGTTTAAAAACACTGTCATTCATCAAGAAACAAATGACTGACTGAATATGGAATAGCATACTACTTTTATTATAAAGATATGGCAAAAATGCAAAATTCTAGTTTGCTATATAAATTCAGCCACAATCTTTTTAAATGAGTCATTGATTCATTCATAAAAAAACTGATTCACTAAGGAATGAAACATAACTACTACTTGGAGACTTGCAGCACTTTCTGCTTTTGTTTTAGAACTATTTTCATTGGCAGAGCAAAAATAGACTAATTGAAAATAATTTGTTTCTCAATATTAACTTTTTGTTGATTGAACTTGTATAAAAGAAATATCACAGTGAAATTCATTATTCTCAGTTATACATTAAGACAGATTTAAAAAATTCTGGATAGCGTAACCATGTCGGCAAAAGCGTTTCATGTTTAACAGCAAAAACAAGAAGCTTAGAATCTATCCCAAGACCCTATTCTATTCAGTTGTGTATAGTTTGAAAGTAACAACGTTGGTTCAGGCATGAGACGGTAGGAGAGATAAGATTCAGAGTTTACTAGCCTCAGGGCGTGAATGTTAACAGGAAACAGCAGCACTTCTGTGGCCAGTCTGCGTAACAATCAGCCCACAGAATGAGAGACGAAACGCTCCCCTGGGTATTAGAGAGCGCTCAGTGCGACAGCTACCTGATGAGCCCAGCAGTGAAGGGACGTGGGTTGCTGAACATGGCTTGGTGGCCAGGGACGGCACTCCATCCTCTCTTGAGCAAACACAAAGGCATGTTTTCTCAGCACACTGCAGTCACTTTCTCCTGTCACTCAAACAGTCCCCTCGGATCCCTGATTGTCTCCAGGTGAGTGTTCAAGTGTGACTGGGCAGGGGTGGTTTCACACCCTTAATCCTTAAATCAAATCTAAGCAGGATAAGAGCAACAACATTTCTGTGTTGAGATTAGATTTGAAAGCTAAAGTTAAAGGGATGCTCTGGGTTAAATTCAACTTGACCTCTATATATAGTATCTGTGACATGCTGTCAATTATCAAAGAAAACTATTTTGTTTTGTTCAAATTCAGTTTGTGAAAATGAAAACATATACGGCACAAAATGTGTTGACAGAAATCCACTTATAATGGATATCTATGGGGCAATCTATGTTGTCCCATATACCTCTATTGTTTTTTTAAACTGAATAGTTTCCTTTTACACACTGAAGGATGAGTCAAAATGGATTTCTGTGGAATAGAGCCAATTTTGTATTTAATTTGTAACATTTAATAGATGGATGGATGGAACAACTGATAGATTGTGGATTAATACAGATAAACAACAAAATAGACAGACAGAATATAAAAGTATTGACAGTTTGGTAGATAGAACGCTGCATGATAGACAGATGGATATATAGCCAAACAAAACAATAGAGATAGAACGACAGACAGGTAGACCGTGGAATGATAATGACAGATAGAATGAAAGAGACATGAGATTGACTGACAGCTGAAATGGATCTAGTGTGTGTTTGTAATAATCCGATCCAGTAGTTGAATCGTGGTCTCTCCCACGCAAGGCTTCAGACTGTTTGCTTTGACTCTGGTCTGAATGCAAGGGAGCTGTGTCTGTTTATTACAGCTCTGTGATATGATAGGCTTCTTACAGTGACACAACTCCTGAAATGCACAAACACAAAGACATTTGTGTGTACTGTCTAATGGTCTATCCTAGCTTGTCCTCACCGATATATAACCTTTAGGAAACTCTGATCAAAGACAGACATAATTATCAATCAACACCTGGTAATTATGTGCTTTGCAACTGTGACATCATGCAACCCCAGTATTTCAACAAGCAATGCCCCCTGGTGCACATCAGCCGGCATGGGCCTGGCAATAACCTCTGCATGTAATTTCACCAGCAGAGGGTGACATTTTTCAAGTTCCTTTTAGATGTTTCCCGGGGCAACCTCCTCCTTATTCCCGGATGGGCCCTCCCTTCAGAGGCCTAACCTCTCCTAATCCTCCTCCCCCCGTTTCCTTGGAGACGGCTCAGACGAGCAGGTGACGCATTGACAGGGAGCAGATGGTTCCCCGTGGAGGTAAGCATGGCTAAACAATAACTCCATACTCAACATAGAGCTTTTCTTTCTAAACTCTAGTCTCTCTCCTAAACCACACACACACACACACACACACACACACACACACACACACACACACACACACACACACACACACACACACACACACACACACACACACACACACACACACACACACACACACACACACACACACATTTGAACTCTCATATAGAGACTTCCTCAAAATATACACACAGCACTCCCCACCCCCCCTCTCCATTCCTTTATAGCAAGCACACACACACACACACACACACACACACACACACACACACACACACACATACACACACCACAACACTACCCTAATCACAAAACCATGATCATACTCACACACAACACTAATGCGCTCCCCTTTCATCACAGGCACACTGAAGAAATGCCAGCTTTCTCCATGCCACGCGCATATGAGATAGATGCAGAACACAATGCTGTATAGATGGATTATTATTTAGTAGAGATACTGATTCTGAAACCACAATCAGGTTCTGAGTAAAGAGATATGGAGAACATTGACATGTTTGGCTGACTTTTTAAATTAATTTTAGAGAGTTATGTAAAAAAGACACAAGAGAGGATTTTTGTTTTTGTTTGATACAGTAAAAAAAATCCATTTCAAAAGAAAAAAAAAATACTGTAACTTTTTATAATATAATAACATTATAATATACATTAATTTATATAATTAAATAAATTATTATTTGTATAAGATATATATATAGGTGTGTGGGTGTGTGTGTGTGTGTGTGTGTGTGTGTGTGTGTGTGTGTGTGTGTGTGTGTGTGTGAGTATTAAACAAACTTTATATACATGCTTTAAGAATAGAATAAATACATTTTTCAATTCTTAAGAAAAAACAGAGGTGAGAACTTATAATAAACCGTGCAAAATAACTTACACCTATTTACTTTATCCTATTGATAGTATGTATTTATGTCAAGATCTTGTTAAAATGAACTTTAAATTCAGAAGAGAACTGTTTTTGAATGAATCTGTTGACTTATAATATTCATTCTTCACCACTAGAGTAGTGATGAGAAGAGTCACCAAATGAATAAGTGTGAAGTCTCTTTGGTGAACTGAATCAGATTTCATTACTCCCTCTATCTCTTAAGGCTTTTCCAGTGTTGTTATTGTTAACTAAAACTTAAACTATTAAAAATCTATTTTGTTCATTGAAATACAGCTAAAATAAAATAAAAAATCAATAAAAATATTAGATGAACACTTAAGTTTAAGAATCAATTATTTTTGGGATTGACTCTCAGCCCTAATTAACAAGATATAATAGTAAATTAAATTCTCTGTGAAACAGCTTGACGAGCGCATCTTTATGTTGAATCCAAGAAACTATATGTCTACAGGCAACTAATTACCTACAAGGAACCTATAGGAGTTACCTTCTTTCAGTGCAGTGCATAATGTGCGTGATTTACCCCAGGCCAAACGTGTATTTTGGGGGCTGGGAAATGCTGTATATGTGTATGTTAGTGTGTGTACAGCGGGGTTGGGAGGGATTATTATGGAGATCAGCTAATGCATGTTGAACATTGCATTCTGGTTTTAAGTGACTAGTGTGGAAAGCACAGCACAATGCACAACCTCTAACTTTTTTTCTACTTTCTCTCTCCCTCTTTAAAAGCCACACTTTCTCCCAAAGCACCTGGAGATCACAAAAAAGAGGATGAGAGACCCCCCCAGCCCACCCCTCCCCTCCCAATTCGCACACATCAACCAACTCCACACTGCGTCTACCTATCAATACAGTGAGTGTGGACCGCGGGACGCTGTTCGGGGTGGGCTACGCAGAGCCTGAGGCTTTGCCATACAGCCTCACAGCCAGGAGCCATTGAAGTGCTCTGCCTCCATAATGGAGTCACTAATAGGTGCCCATTCAGCAAGGAAAGTGTTTTCTGAAAAAAAAGAAGGGGAGCGAATGAGCGAAAGAGAGAAAAGAAAGTTTTAGGGGAAGCGGCAATCACTATGTACGCTGCCTTGAGTATGTACAATTTATTCAGGCCTCCTCCCACAAAAGCCCCATCCCACATTTTTTTTTTCTTTTTCTTTTCACTGTTTAGGAGAGTAAGGGGGGAAAGAGGAGAATAACAAATCACTACTGAAAGGGCTTTATAGAGAGTTTGGAGTTCTCTTTTCTTCTTTACTTGTAGATGGGGTGAATAGTCTGTCCAGGAGTGAGTACAGGCCCGAGTCCAGATATTGTTTGGATGTTCGCAGTTTCTCGCCTCTGTACGCTCTCTCAATTAGCTGCGCCTCTCAGTCATACATGCGCTCACAAATCTGTAAACACTCAATAACACGGCTAACATCTCTTTTCAGATGTTTAATGCATATATTTGATCAGTTTTTGTCATTTTTTGCAAGCTAAATGCTTTTAAACAATGTTTTCATGTAGCATGCATGCTAATAGCGACATAGCCTTCCTTTACATTCTCAAAAACAGTGGTTTTCCACTTTTTAAAAAATCTGTTTCTAAAAGCATAATTTACCGAAAAATGATAATTCAGCCATCATTTACTCACCCTCATGTCGTTTCAACACTGTATGACTTTGTTTCTGAACATTAAAGAAGAAATTTTGATATTATAGATATTAAGATATTATACTCTCTTTTTTTTGGTTGCCAAAATTTTTCAAAATATGTTCTAATGAGTTCTGCTGAAGAAAGAAAGTCATACAGCTGTGGAATAACATGATGACAGATTTTGGGTGAAGACATTTTTGTTGAACTGTCCCTTTTAATTGAATATTTCTGGTTAAACTGAAGGCTAAAATTGATTTTGAAATTTGTGGTTGGCTGTCAGTATTGAATATTTTTGCCCATTTTTTTCACCTTTGACTTGAATCCTAGCAACAACAACAACAAAAAAAAAGTATTGCAGTAATTAAATATTAGCTTGGTCATCTCTGTAATGATGCCCAGAAGAATCCTGCCTGGAATCAGTTTCGGTAGGTATAATGCGCAAACGCTGCCTGAGAACTCTTAGGTCAGCGAGGCACAACAACCTAATCTTTCCTAATCTTTGTTAATCAAGATGTTATTGGACCTGGGTCCAATATTCCTATAATGGCACATTATGGGCTCAGAGAGCAGAGGTCGAGATATTTGCCACAACCATTTTTCCCAAGCAACATCGCTCAGTGGGGTGGAAGTAACTCCACCAATATAGTGTCGCAAGGACCATATTGTGAAGAGGGAATGTTAATGCAGAGATGCAGGGAGGCCTTATTGTACTGCATGTGTCTGTTCTGGTTTGACAGATTGATGGAATGAGTGTATAACGGCCCAGTGTGGGCTCTCAGGCTGAGATGAAGTTTAGGACTAGAGTGAGTTAGTCCCACAGGGGGTTCGGGTGTCCTGCTGAGATGGGATAAGCCCAGAACCACCAGCTTTTGTCCCACAGCTTTTAAGCTAACAATACCTGGCAGAATGGCTATCTTATTCACTAAAAACATTGACTTGGCTTTCATATGATTCTAGGATGCATATTTCAAAGTCTTTATTCACATTCCAGGATTGGTTGAATTTAGGTTCAAAGCTTGATAACACTTATCACTGATTCGTTTTCCTATTTCATTCTTAGATTCGTTAGGTTATTTCTCTACAAATGAAGGGCAACAACTATAGAGCCATTAGATAGCTAGAAGTTGCTTTTCTCTCTTTACCATTTGTCTGACAAAGCATTTTTCTGCCAGTGTCTTAGCAACTGACTTTGTTGCATCTGGATCACGCTATATGGCTTGCAACAATCTTGTACCAATTTTGAAAACAGGATCACACTTTCTAAGAATCACACATCTGTCCTGATACCATGATAAAGAAATTTACATTTGAGAAAAAAAGTACTCCAAATCAAATCAAAAACATTATTAAGGAAATATCTTTTAGCATGGTAATTAGATTTATTTAAAAATATATATATATATATACCTAGAATTAAGAAAAAAAAATAGGATGTGTATTCATTGGGTGCAATGAATATACACTCACCTAAAGGATTATTAGGAACACCTGTTCAATTTCTCATTAATGCAATTATCTAATCAACCAATCACATGGCAGTTGCTTCAATGCATTTAGGGGTGTGGTCCTGGTCAAGACAATCTCCTGAACTCCAAACTAAATGTCAGAATGGGAAAGAAAGGTGATTTAAGCAATTTTGAGCGTGGCATGGTTGTTGGTGCCAGACGGACCGGTCTGAGTATTTCACAATCTGCTCAGTTACTGGGATTTTCATGCACAACCATTTCTAGGGTTTACAAAGAATGGTGTGAAAAGGGAAAAACATCCAGTATGCGCTAGTCCTGTGGGCAAAAATGCCTTGTTGATGCTAGAGGTCAGAGGAGAATGGGCCGACTGAGTCAAGCTGATAGAAGAGCAACTTTGACTGAAATAACCACTCGTTACAACCGAGGTATGCAGCAAAGCATTTGTGAAGCCACAACACGCACAACCTTGAGGCGGATGGGCTACAACAGCAGAAGACCCCACCGGGTACCACTCATCTCCACTACAAATAGGAAAAAGAGGCTACAATTTGCACAAGCTCACCAAAATTGGACAGTTGAAGACTGAAAAAATGTTGCCTGGTCTGATGAGTCTCGATTTCTGTTGAGACATTCAGATGGTAGAGTCAGAATTTGGTGTAAATAGAATGAGAACATGGATCCATCATGCCTTGTTACCACTGTGCAGGCTGGTGGTGGTGGTGTAATGGTGTGGGGGATGTTTTCTTGGCACACTTTGGGCCCCTTAGTGCCAATTGGCCATCGTTTAAATGCCACGGCCTACCTGAGCATTGTTTCTGACCATGTCCATCCCTTTATGACCACCATGTACCCATCCTCTGATGGCTACTTCCAGCAGGATAATGCACCATGTCACAAAGCCTGAATCATTTCAAATTGGTTTCTTGAACATGACAATGAGTTCACTGTACTAAAATGGCCTCCACAGTCACCAGATCTCAACCCAATAGAGCATCTTTGGGATGTGGTGGAACGGGAGCTTCGTGCCCTGGATGTGCATTCCACAAATCTCCATCAACTGCAAGATGCTATCCTATCAATATGGGCCAACATTTCTAAAGAATGCTTTCAGCACCTTGTTGAATCAGTGCCACGTAGAATTAAGGCAGTTCTGAAGGCGAAAGGGGGTCAAACACAGTATTAGTATGGTGTTCCTAATAATCCTTTAGGTTAGTGTATATTAATTTTACTTATTTAAACGTATATTTAAACTTTAAATGGCACCAACATGAATACAAAGAGTAACTTTTTTTAAATGTATGTCTTTAATCTAGATTTTTTAAATACTTTTCCATTTATTTATCATGGACATAACTTAGGTCATTGACTCTAATTCTAATTGTTTTCCTGGTGATTTTTCTCTTTCTTGTAAGCAACCAAAAACAGAAAAGTTTATATGTTTGCATACTGTTGACATTTCTAGTATGTCACCAGGGCAACAAGCTCACATTTGGTTAATATTTCCCCTGATTTTTTGGCTCTAGCTAAAGAGTGAACGAGCATAAGACAACTTCAATCCTCTCACACTAATGAGATATGATTAAAACGGCAGATAGACAGCAGTCCCACTGACATACACGAGGGGAAACACACACTCACACACATTCCCACTAATGAGCTTTGATTTGTGGTACTGATAGTGTGTGTGGTTTCCTTAAAACGACTCTGTAAATCCTCAGTAATGTAATTAAGCAAGATGGCAGATTTATGCATGCAGCAGGACAGAACCTGATCTTGCCTATTTTTTCCGCACTCTGAAAAGCCCCATGCCTGCCGCTGCTGTCCACTGTTTTGGGCTTGTGGGTGTACAATTCTTAATTTTCGAAAAAGATGACTCACCTGGCTGGTTTAGTATAATTATTAACAGAAGCAATGAGCTCTTGAACCTGTCATTCCAGAGAGCTAGACCAACATAGCTGCCGGACAACAGAAGCCAAGACAGCTCATTCTGTCCAAATAAACGGCAAGAACTTGGAGCTTGAGTGTAAAAAAGTTGCATTACAGAAAACCTAACATGTTGACAACTGAGGAAGTACCTAAACGGCACATTTACAGCTGGAAACCCCAATCTGTCAGAGGCATTCAACCCTGTATCGGTCACCCTGGGAGACGTGTCAACAGCAAGGCATGGCATCTTAGCTCCAGACCCCAGCTCTGGAGAAATACGGTGAGTCTCCATCACACCAGGGTTTTTCAAAATCCTTTAGCAAGGATAACATTAAGCTCGGCCTGTCAGTGGATCTCTGATCTCTGCTTTAGAAATGAAAAAGCACTTCGAATCGACTCCCTATTGAGAGGATGAGGAAGCAGGGACAAGAGAGAAGACGACAGCAGGCCTGAAATCGGAGCATCTGCCCAGGTTGAATGTTAATGAATGTTAAGCAGGTTAGCTGCTGGGGTGTGGCTGTGCCAGAGGTCAGTGGCGGGCACGGCAAACCTCAGCTTTATGCCCCCCCAGAGAGCCTCAGAAATTGGGCAAGGTGCTAACTCCTGCTACTGCTATTGTAGCAGTACCACTAACCATATTGATCTCTGATGCTAGCAGATTAGGGCATAAAGAAGGCTCTGTCCTGACTGTGGGGGTCCGCTTCTGATTCTCTGGTCTCCTTTCGGGGTCACAGGATCTGTGGAGCCCCTCTGACCCCCCGAGTCAACACGTACACACACCATTGGCTCTGCAAAGGTGGCGAGGATAGACACTATTAAGCCAGATTGGTTGGACGGTTACATTCATGGCTCATCATAGCTGACCCGGCGAGCGGCAGTGGGCCGTTGGTTTTGTGTATGTGTTTTACACCGGTCTCCTCCATGCTGGGGATCAAGGCCTGCTCCTTTTGTAGAGTATTAATAGGGTTGCAGTTTGGAGACCTCATTGTTTTGGGGGAAAAAGGATTTCCTCGTGTTCGTGGTGCCTTTGTGATTTGATTGATGTTCTGTGTTGTAAGATTGTGTGTGGATGATGTAAGGGTGTGTGTTTGTTGTGTATTAGCTTGGTAATTCTCTTGTTGCGGACGTCTGTGTAATGTGGTTTGTCAGAGATTGCTTTTTAAGCTTAGACAGTTATCTGTTATATCAACTCAATTGTGACTGAATACTTCGCCTTTCTAGGCTAAATGACTATGCTGTTGTTGCCGTTGCGTTGTTTAGAGTGATGCAGTCTTAACAATATGAATCGAGCGGTATAAAGTCTTCTGAAGAGACACAATCCCTTTACATGATGAACAATGGAGAGACAGAAATCTCTCAGGTGTCATTAAAAATGTCTTCTTCTGTGTTTCGTAAAAAACTTCGGTGACTAAAAGATGACGGAATTTTTATTTTTTCAACATCCCAAGGATTGTTGAAGAATCAACTGCAAAAGCTATGCAACAATTTCTCGATAACGATTCTTAAAATCCTTTTACTCTATTTTCTGTGACAATGTGTTTGTACAGAGCTTTACATCCTGCACATCACTGCCAATTCTCTAAACTGTGTCGTTTGCACACTGTTGTTAATTTTTAAAATGAATGTGCCCCTATTATGGTTTTTCGAATGTTCCCTTTCATGCAGTGTGTAATAGCTGTTAAATGTAAATGTAAACGTTCTGCAAAGTTGTAAGTCGAAAGTGCACGATGAATAAAGTTATTGTCTCCCAAAAGAAAGAATCGACTCTGAACCGCCTAAACGAGTTGTTTGTATTCGAATTTCAAATCCCACTGCGTAATGGTTCTACGCCACTAGAAGATACATTTGTGATACATGCAACTTGCTCCTTAGAATCACAAGAATGTAAGTATGATTAAATATTGATGTATCTTTGTTCTGCAAAGCAGCTGTGGGTCACACTATTACCTAAAACTGTGTCTATTAATGCAGATTGTCTGTCATTCTTACTACTTTGAGTAAAGATAAAGGATGGAGCAAGAAATAAACTAATAGGGGCACTTTAATATTTTCATAATGTGCCCTGTATTAATGTTTCCTGCCCTGCTGTTCAGAAATTGCATCAAGAGCTTGTCAAATCAAACTGCTAGTCAAATTGATCAGATTGGGAAATCTGTCTCGCTTCCCAGCCTCTTTTTCTACAACGACCGTAGGTCCTCCATCTCAACTCACTGTTCATCTCTCAGCAACAGCACATTTTTAGAAAAAACTGTGTAAAAATGCTACCCTTAGGGGTACAACAGCTTGCCACTTGGGAAGTACCCTTAAAAGGACAACTTTTAACCTTATCTACCCCTAAAAGGTGCATATTTCCCAGCGATGAAGTAATCCTTTAATGTATTTCTATGAACCTTTTAGGGGTAAATACAGTAGGTACATAGTTGTCCCTTTCATGCTACTACCCAAGTGACAAGCTGTTGCAGCCCTTTCTGACAAAATGACCAAAGCAGAGTGATCATCTTGTACCTGACTCAACGCTTCAATGATCGTCCATAAACATGAATTAAATCTTATGTAAGACAGTTTGTAATAATTGGAAAATATGCAAGATGCAGACAGATGCACAAGCCAAGGAAGGAGAAGAAAGGACCACTTTGCTTATTAGTGCATCAAGTAATTTGATCTTCCTTCTTCCACCTACTTGTTATTGACAAGCTTCACATTTCCTGTGTCCCTGGACTAGTGGAGGAGCATTTCCTGTCTGGCCTCCGTCTGTGATGCAATGGTAAACAGCCTCCCTCACAGGAAAAGCCCAAAGGACAGGGGCTCTGCTGCGCCCCTGAGACACTGAGGCAATGGAAAGCCCATCTGCCTGGAATTGGCCTAATCTCATCTGGTGAATTGGACGATGGGATACAAAAAACACCAATAATGCCTGTCCAATTTCATTACAGATCTCAATGATGAGAAGTTCAGAGAGGAGATCAGAATGGTGTGGGCTGACTCCCTCTGTACAGACCTGCTTATGTTTGCTCGAGATCACTGATTGAAATAAGACCATCACCCTGAGACCTCTAAGGTAGGGTGTTGGATTACGACATGAATATGACATCTAATCAAGGCTGTTGTTCACCCAAGCTGCCCTGATGTTTAAACGCAGTCTGTGGTGTTGTGACTTTTAATGAGTCTTACGGTCTCATTAGTCTGCTGGTCTTGTCTGTCCCTTTGCCAATCTGCGAAGACTAAATATTACTGTTGTTATTCACAACAGCACAAGCACTATTTCCTTCTGGTTTCTATTGTCCTCTGTGTCTCCCAAATCTCTGTGCTCTTCTAACTTTGGATCACCCATATGGATCCAAACATACTTGAATTCAGTTTTAAGGTGTAATTAGGGAGAAGGCAGGTTATTGTGCTCTAAGAGGCCGCAATTCAGCTACGGGATTTAGGCATTGTGCAGCATCCAGCAGTCGATTAAGTGAAGAGCATAATTATCTGTGAGAGACATTAAATACGGTCTGCAGTAATGTTCAGAGGCAGGCAAGAGTCATTTCTAACTCTACGACACCGTTTTGATTCACAGCTCTAGTCTGGAAGTAATTCAAATGCTATAAAGATGGTAAGACCAATAATTAGAAGTGTTAGAATGATAGAAATATGTTACAGAGGTCATCACAGATTACACATGCATATTTTTTTCGTTATTCATAATTATGTGTATCCATTTGAGCAAAGTTAACTGCTGTTGTTGTTTTTAACAAAATGCTATATTATTTCTGGGATAATTGTAGTAGTTTATCACATTAATTAATTACTTTAATTCTATGACATAATTCTCTGCATAGCTTTAAGATGGTCATTTTTCCCTGGTACATGACAGACTTTATTTATATTTTAATTATTGGTTTAGTAAATTTTCAGTCACATGACATTCAAATCTGTAAATCTATTTAACAGTCTACTTAATATTTGTTTGTGTTAGTTTACTGTAATATTATTCTTTTTTATCGGATCAGTAAATGTTTGATAATTTTTAAGACTGTGATTGTAAAGTCATAAAGTTTTTTTTATTTGTATTTTTTTATAGTACAAATAGTACAAATAGTACAATAGTACAAATTATATATTTTATTATTATTCCTTTATTTAATTTTCGGTTACATCTTACGTCTTCAACCTATTTTTGTTATGAATAATTATGAATCTGTCCAAAATAACTGGATCGAATCGTGAACTAATTTCAGATTTCACAACGCACCGCTTTCAAAAGGGGAAAAACCATGAATTAATCAAATTTTTGTTGGATAAAAATTTGCATCTCAACTAATAATATGTATCCTAAAGCTTCAATGGAACTAGCCTTGTCACGCGTTAAATCTGTGTGGTGGTCAGGTGCGCAGGCCACAGGCTTTGAATGTGGATGTTTCATTTAAAAAAGATCCTAAACAAAACTTTAAACCGGTCCCATCCTGAAGCTTTTAGAGAACAATGCCACAACCTGTCAATAGTGATTTTCCTAATGCTCCTCAATGGACAGGTTCAAGCAGGCGTTCAATATTCTTCCTTTGGTCCCACCCACAGGTGGGCTGGTGGCTTCAGATTGCACAATTCCCTGCCCCAGTGTGCGACCACTGTGAAAGAGAGGAAAAACCACCAGGCTGCCAGGCTGGAGCTGACTCAGAAGCTCTGGCATCTGCCACAGTAAGACTGATGACCTTAGAGGAGCGAGATACGTGACCTCAGTGAACAGGGACAGGGATAGACAGAGGGATGGTGATGGATGAGTCTCTGCTGGAGCCCTGGGCCACAGGTCAGATAGATGAGAGTGTCCAAGGAGTGAGTGAAAAGAAAAAGAGAGCTGAGCGATGGAGCTGAGACCCCCACAGGCTAGTTGTATCACAGCTAAAGGCTAAGATAGCTGATGAGAGCTTGATGAACTCTTCAGAAAGGCTGGTGCAGTAGTGGGTATTCACCATTGAGATGCATCACAGCTCTCAGGCAAAGACAGAGGTTCAATTGACATTCTGAGAAGGAGGTCTATGAATCAGTGTGTGCGTGTGTGTGTGTGTGTGTGTGTGTGTGTGTGTGTGTGTGTGTGTGTGTGCGTGTGTGTGTGTGTGTGGTGTGTTCATGTTAATTTAGCCAGTGTCTGTGCACAAACTCTGAGGAGATTAAGAAACATTGAAGATCATTTCGACAAATGTGTCCCAACATCAATTTTTTTTTCCTTCGTTTTTAATGCTTGCCTGTGTAAAATTGTCTGCCCACAATGCTAGGGTGTTGTAGATGGTTGTCAGGGTGTTGCTAAGCAAGGTGTTTGGATGGGTTTTTAGCATGTTGCTACAGTACGCTGTCGCTAGAATGTTCTGGGTGGTTATTCCTTGCTGGCCCAAAAGAGCCAATGCATTTTTCTTTCATTTCATTGTCAGACAGGTGGAAATCAAAAGTCTGATCACTAAAACACAGGTTTTCAAACTTCCGCATGGGGATGCAAGAGGGTGTTAGAGGGTCTGTGTAGAATTTGAGAAAATTTGAAAAAAGATTTACAGTATGTATTTTTAGGCCTGAGTCTGACAAAGTTAAGATGTCAATTTAAGATTATAATTTATTATGTTTAACAGTATTTCTTTTTTTTAAAACAACAAATACATTTGTTTAATTGAGAATGCTTATTTTCAGGTTCATATTTAAATAATAGATATGCTGATATTATCAAGGTAAAACAATATTTTGCAGATCTTTTAATAATTTACTTTATATATATATATATATATATAACAGTGACAATAAAAAAAACAGAATAATTAAAAAAGTTCTTCAAAAGTTTGGGGTCAGGAATTAAAAAAAATATATACTTTTATTCAACAAGGACACAATAAATTGATCAAAATTGACCTTCTTATTGTTACATAAGATTTCTAAATAAATGCTGTTCTTTTGAAGTTTTGGTCAAATAAATGCAGTCTTGGTGAGCATAAGAGACTTTCAAAAACTTTAAAGAATCTTACTAACCCCAAACATTTGAATGGTATATATATATATATACCTGGCACCTGAAAGTAAAAGCCACCAGGCTTGATTTAGGATTTATGTCCATAGCACAAATGATGCAGGAATGAGTTATGCCCAGAACAACACCATAACCCACAGTATAATTAATAATAGAAACATGTTTGTCTCAGCAAACATACCTAATTACTGTCAATATCAGTCCTATCTAAACCGGTTTTCTGTCCCCCAGGCACCATCATATTACTTCTGCTTTGTGAGACAAGCCGTCCTGTGGAACAGAGGACAGCATCATACAGTGAGTACTTGTTTCAGGACACCAGTAGACACGAGACTGACACGAGTAATTACACTTCATCAAGGCACAGTTCCAATTGATTTAGCATGCCGCACATTGACATTATCAAATAAGGCATGACTAATATTCAAATCTGACTCTTATAAACAAACACTATCGCTTGGAAACACATATGCACTGATGGCCTTTGCCCATCCACCTCACTGTCTCCGTCTTTAAAGAGACTGTGAATGTGCCACAGGCAACAGAGAGGTTTCCATGGGGACAGCGAGTTGTGTGGGCTGGCTTCCTGTCTTGGCCTCTGGTTAAACAAACAAGAAAAAAAAAAAGACAAAGATCCACCAGCCTCTTACTGACTAATTTACATCTTTAAATCGTACCGCTACACACAATCAGCCAAAGCCCACAAGTATGAATAAACACTTATGCTTTGCTAAACACAAAAGCGCATACCCACGCTGGCACACACACTTTTTCTGCCCTCTGGATCACCTCGGTATATGCTATAAAACACTGGGCGCATCTCCGTATTCAAACCCTCTGAACTTTACGGGGCCGTCCCAGTCCAAACATCTATTGAGAACAAGAGACGATTAACCCACCCATTGGCTTCATACCTCACGGTCTCCATGGACATTGTCGCCACTGAGACGACATCACGAGTGCCGTCAGCGACCTGAATACTGTACGCCCAAACGATGACACATGCACAGGTGGGCAAACACACTCATGGGCCCGCCTCGCTCCGCAGACAAACACTGCTGTTTACACTGTAATTTATGCTTTGGTTTGGGTAGCATTCTGTTCGGTATGACGTCCTTTTTTAACAGCGAGTGGAGCTGGTCTTTCATTTTTGTGTTCATAAGAAAGAGGGTGGCCACAGGAAGGCAAGCGGCATTCAAACTATACAGGCATCCGATGGGGAGACAATGGCATGTCTGTGTTAAAACTCAATAAGAGGCTAAATTCTGACTCTGGATCAGTGAGACATATTGTTTGGAGTTGAAAGTTGATTTTTTTACATTCAAGTACTATTTTTACTATTTCAGCTTAATAAGCAAAAATAACGCCTTGTAGCATTTAAACAATTATTATTATTTTTTTTTTATTTTTTTTTTAGACAAAATATTATAGAATTCTATAATATCAGGCATAACATTACATTAAGTATTGGCTCAATCTGTATTGACCAGAATTTTAATAGAGGTGCATCTCTAAATTGATGGCTTTGGAAAGAGAAGAAAAAAAAAAAAGTTAGAATAATGTTATGTGTAGTGCAGGGACTAGTGTTCAAATTCTGACCTAATAATAGGCTATACACTAAAAGTTTGGGTTTGGTAAGAATTACAATTTTTATTTTTTTATTTTTATTTTTTATAAAGAAGTCTCTACGCTCACCAAGGCTGTATATAGTTAATAAAAAATTAGATTTTTTAAAATATATATTTATAAAACGGATAGTTCCAGTCCCTGATTCTAATTGGTTGAGCCGCGTTCGAAGCCGTTGTAAATTACTCAACAAACATACACCTGTGGCCGAATTACTTTACTGCACTACTGCCATTTGTGATTGAAAAAAATATGTAAGGGATAATGTATAGCAAGGCGGTTGTTATAGCGAATAACAACCCCTTCAGGCTGATTCAAGACCCGTTCAGCCTGTCGGGGTTGTTATTCGCTATAACAGCCGCCTCGCTATACATTATCCCTTACATATTTTTTTGTTGCTGGTGTTTATTTTATGAATAAATAAAATAACTTTACTCCACTCCGCGTCGTGACTAAACAACGCCCCTTAGCTGTTCTAAATCCACTGTAAAACACGGCTTCGCGGGGCTTATTGCTATATTCCTGTAACGGCAAAGCTGAATTTTCGATGGAAGCTTGTTTCCGCCACTGAATAATAAATAAATAATAATAATTGCGACTTTTTATCTCACAATTCTGACTTTTTTTCCTCACAATTGTGATATATCAAATCAGAATTGTGACTTTTTTTCTCAGAATTGTGAGATATGAAGTCAGAATTGTGAGAAATAAAGTCACAATTCTGAGATATAAAGTCGCAATCGCGGGATATAAAGTCACAATTCTGAGATATAAAGTCAGAATTGCACGATATAAAGTCGCAATTGTGTGTTATAAAGTCAGAATTGTGAGATATAAATTATTATGTGAAGAAAAAAAAAAGTCCGTCTTTTTTTTCCTTAGAATTGGACTTTATATCTCACAATTGTGAGTTTATATCTCACAATTGTGAGAAAATATGTCAGAATTGCGAGATATAAACTCGCAATTGCGAGAAAAAAAGTCAGAATTCTGACTTTATTTCACGCAATTCTGACTTTATATCTCGCAATTCTGACTTTATAACACGCAATTGCGACTTTATTTCACGCAATTCTGACTTTCAATATTGAAAACAGTTGCTGCTTAATATTTTTGTGGAAACCGTGATACATTTTTACATCAGGATTCTTTGATGAATAGAAAGTCAAAAAGAACAGCATTCATTTGAAATAGAAATCTTTTGTAACACTGTAAATGCTTTGACTGTCTCGTTCGATCCGTATAAATGCATTCCTACTGCATAATCATTAAAATCTTATTGACCACAAACTTTTGAACAGTAGCTTTGAATAATCAAAGCTAAATTGCAATTCACAGCCAATGATCAACATGAGCATTTGACATTTGATATTTTGATAATAAATCCAGCTATTTTCCTCTGAGAAAAAGACATATAAGTTGAGTGTCAACATGAGGGTGAGTAAATTATGACATCATTTTTATTTTTCATGCAAATGCTATGCGGAAGGTGCGACTTGATTGGACTAAATGTAGTCATATTCATATATAGGCCTATATACTTTATGAACATTCACGGTTGCTTGCTCTGTATTCTGCGGGATGGCCATGGGGAAAGCAGTTTTGGACAGGGCAAAAAGTTTAAAAGAGAAGGTGAAGGGGTGAAGAGAAATAGAGGAGATTGAAAAAGTAGCCTCATTGTCTGCCGGGACAGAAAGTAGAAAGTTGCTCAGAATGCTAAGCTGTATCTGAGCCTGGCTTCTGACACGAGCGGCTAATCAGATTTGGTCCTCCCAATCCTAGAGTCTCCACAATGCTTCCCACTGTCATCTCTTCCCCTCCTCTCCTCCGCTCCTCTCTTCCTCATCCCCCCGTCCCAGAGCAAAGCTAATTACGGCGCAGGCAGAAACACAAATCTGGTTGATTGAAAAAGTCACTCTTTTTCAGCAGGGTTTAACCTTGTTAGTGCTAAGCCTGGCTTTCTTAGACGTCAGGCCTTTTTGAGAGGAATCCTCTGTTCCCCTGCAGACAGAGGCACAGAGACACACTTCTGTTTGGCCCACAATCACCATGCCTCCCCCCGGCGGAGGGTTCACACAGAGGCAGTGCTATTAAGCGTGCGTGTGTGTGTATGTACGTGTGTTTGTGAAGGGACTGAGGAGTGTATGCAGGCCTCTTCTTGGTGCGGGCCATCTGGGACTCTGGTTTACAGACTCCCTACATTCACGATGCGTGCGCTTGCCCATCTCCGTCAGAAGGCCGTCCGGCATGAACACACAAGGTTAATGACATTAGTACAGGCGGTTGTGCATGTGTGTGTCGCAGTGCGGGCCGCCTGACGCCAGGGGGTCATGTAATTTCCTGTAGGCCTCTGAAGAGCCCACACACTGGAGCAGAGGACCCTCAGGCCCGACATGGGGCTACAAACACCATTACAAGGTCAAAGACACTCAGCGTTTAATATACAATGCCACTTTCAGAGGAGTCTAAACAGCTTCTGCAAGTAAATGCTTCGCTTTCATGAACGCTGGCGTCAGAGATGATGCACACTAACCTGACAGTTTGTTTTGGGGATGTTTAGGGATGTGGGCAGTCTAATAAGGCCCAATTTCTAAATGAGTAAAACTCAACTACACTATATTAGAGTGTGCCAAAAGTTCACTAGATATGCATAGCTTCAATGTAACTCTGCATTTCTGTTCAGTTTATCATATGCCAGGCCAAATTCACACACAATTTGCACCTCATTTCAACAAGCCACACAGTTTGAGGTAGTAGAGTGTGAGACGAATTACATGCAAAAGTTTAATGCTTTGGGAAAACAATTGTAAGTATCGGTTCCATGATTAATCAGAATAAAAGACTTAGCGTGGATTATCAAATAATAAAATTTGTGAAACGCGAACATCTCATGATCCGGTGTTTTTAGTGTCTCGGTTCACACTAAATCTTGCTCCACACAAACTCATTTTTGCATCTGCTCTGAGTTTGGGTTGCTTATAACATTTGGGAATGCAACATGTGCAAAAATAAAATTATTATTTCTTATTTGGTTTAGTATTTTTGTTTTTAGTAATAATAAAATAAGTGTATTTATTTATTATTAATAACTACAACAAATATAACAACAATTATTATCATTATTATAGTCTTAAATACTTGTTTTTTTATTTTACAGTGAAATATTACAATAGTAATATTTCTTATTTTGCTTAATATTTTATTTAGTAATAATAGAATACAATGCATTATTATTATTTTTGTTATTATAGTCATATTAATATTTAATCACACATTTTTGGGCTAATATTTATATAAAAAAAAAAAACAATTTAAAAAAAAATATTTATTTATTTTTTCAAATCATTTGTGCTGTTAGTGCAATTATGGGCTTTAAGTTATCCTAAACATAAAGGTTTCACTAACCTCAACAACATTTAAAAAAAGTTAATGGCATAGGGATCCTTTTTAGGCATTTAAAACAGATGTGTTGGGACAGGAGGACAGAAAGAGAGATCGAATGAATGAAAGAATGATTGAAGGGAGATAAAAGGTGAGGAATATCTGTTTGTATCAGAGGAGAGGCTTCATTAGTGTCAGAGAGAGAGTGTAAAATGGTTTTGGGCCACTGCTCTGAGCTCCAATAACGCAGGGAACAGGGAGCACATGTCCCCTTTGATAACATTGTCAGCTCAGACATAGAATGTTTACTCAGCAATTGTTTACTGTCAGTCAATTCAAAAGGGATAAAGACATCAAGACGTGTGTGTATTTGTGCTTGTTAACATTGCCCTGTGGCACTGGACAGGTTAAAACTTGCTCTCTGACAGGTTATAAGCAGTGTGGCACGCATCTGGTTTCACAAAGCAAAGAGAAAATGTGCAGGCACACACAAAAACACAGCATAATTACTAAGATACTATTCAAATTTCTGTGAGAATTTACATGTTACTGTATGTGTTTGTTATGTGTGAATTAGCCCAGGAATGCAGGTATGTTTGTTAGCTGATCAAAGGACAAGTTAGTTAACCCTTCTAAATATCAATAATGACAAACTGCTGCTTCTTGCTTTCTTGTTTTTCCAAATTCAGTAACTTAATTGCGGGAAAGACCATGCTAGCCCTGCAGAAAGAATGCTAAATGTATGTGAATATCATGAATGAATATCACAGGCAATATTGAATAATTGTTTCAATGAGTCAACACTAGGGGGCACTACAGAGAGGTACTTATTCAAAGCAAGGCTGAACCAATGCAGTAACTTTCCAAATGTTATTTTATTAATTAATACAATGAACATAACCTTTTTTTGTTGCCTTTTTTGTATCTTTTCAGGCTATCAAGCGTGAGAATGAAAGCGCGAACACAAGGGAACCATCCTTGTGTTCTCGCTTTCATGCTCATATGGAGGCCTGTCCTGTCAATTTTAGAACCCCACATTTCCTAGACGTGCACTCCAGACCAGGCCCTAATCGTGTGGGGCAAAAACAACAACAGCAGAGCCTGAGTGCTCCACAACCTCAAATATGGCCAGGTTAGTACTGTTATAAAGTCCTTTTACTAATATTTTTTTCATCCCGGTTAACTGCCATCACTTAAATGCAAGCAAACTTTAACAAAGTACCCTTGCTACAATAAAAATGAAAAGGAAGGACATTGATACACATGATATATCAGTTATCATTCTGTTATTTAATATTTTTTAATTACCATTATCGGACGATACTGAATGTTTAATTGTGCATGCTGATTTCACCATTTAGATTATTTTGCCATCATCAGTATCTAAATGCTTATTTCTTTAGCCAATCTCAAAATGAACATACATTTTTCATATCGTACATTATAATGTTGTGATGCCTAAATTTGCCTAAATTCACAATTTTAGTTTTTATTGCTTTATTCATTTTTAAATTTATTTACACAAAATTGTATGAAAATGTAATATTGGCTATTTATCTATTTTTGACCATAATATGACAATAATTATTGGCTTATCATTATTATAATTTTAATATCACTTAACCCCTTATTTATATTAAAGGAACACCCCGACTTTTTGGGAGTTTAGCTTATTCACCGTATCCCCCAGAGTTAGATAAGTCCATACATACCTTTTTCATCTCCGTGTGTGCCGTAACTCTGTCTGACGCACCCACCGCTAGCTTAGCTTAGCACAAAGACTGGAGGTAAACGGCTCCAGCTAGCATACTGCTCCCAATAAGTGACAAAATAACGCCAACATTTTCCTATTTACATGTTGTGATTTGTATTACAGCGTGTACAAATAACAAGGTCACATGAGACACAGCCATCTTCTAACAGTATACATACTGGGAACAATATTCTCAGAAGGCGAAGCACTGCTACTTCTGCGGAGTGATTTACTCCAACTCTGAGCGAACTCTCTGCTCCTCACCACGGGGCTTCTCAGGTTCTGTGAGCAAATCACTCCGCCCAAGTAGCAGTGCTTCGCCTTCTGAGAATGTAGTTCCCAGTATGTATACTGTTAGAAAATGGCTGTGTCTCATGTGACCTTGTTATTTGTACACGCTGTAATACAAATCACAGGTTTAAGCTCAAGCTAGGCTAGCGGTGGGTGCGTCAGACAGAGTTACGGCACGCACAGAGATGAAAAAGGTATGTATGGACTTATCTAATTCTGGGGGATACGGTGAATAAGCTAAAGTCCCAAAAAGTCGGCGTGTTCCTTTAAGAAAAATGATTCGTATTGAATAACAGTAATTGTCATTCAGTATTGAAATGATCTTCCTTATCAAAACACACTCACAACCCAACCATGCTTTTTCATTTTTGCTCAAATTAAACAAAATGGTCTGAAATTTAAAGTATGAATCTGAATAAATGTCATTTATCCATTATGCACATATTTTGTGTGTTTACTATGGCGCCGCCCTCCTGGTGGCTTGATACATCCATTAGGCCTCTACTGTGGTGTGAAGGTATTTGGGCAGGATTGGTCATTAACGTGCATCAGGACCCTGTCTTTCAGAGCGAGCTTGGGAGTCAACAGAGATGGGAGCATTACTCTACATCACAGGCCAAAACTAATTATACAGCCATATGGTGCTCAGAGACTCTAACAATCAACCCCGACCTGCCTTTAGCTCCCCAAGGAGAGAGTAGGGGGGCGAGGCCACAACAGTGCGATATGACACATGTCGTTCACACACATACATTGTGTGTGTGTGTGTGTGTGCGTGTGTGTGTGTGTGTGTGTGTGAGACTGTGACAGATGGACTAGGCAATGGTATTGAAAGAACAGCAGTGCAGCTATGTGCTTTCCAGCCTCTCTCTCACTTTTTCTCTTTCCTCTCACTCAATCCTTTTTTCTCGCTGTTCTGTCCTCTGACTCCTCAGTGACACAGACTGAGTGGAACAAGAGCGTATTGTGTAGGGGCCTCTGGTCTGCTTCAACACAGGCCCCTGCTGGGGGGACTCACACCATACTGGCCTGGGGGACAGCATACGATAAGGGACAAGAGCCAGAGATGGTTGGTTTATTAGTGAATGTTTTTCCCGTTAATTCCATGGCCAAAAACAACACAAATCTCCACAGCATGAAGCTTTCGACCTGGCAGGGCTGTGCAGCATTCAAAGTTTGGTTGAGATTGTTTTTCTTCAATTAAGAATCAATTCCTACATTTGAATCTAAATTTAGACAAAAATGTATATTTATATTAAAAAATTTTAACTATAATTTTTTTTAATCATTTATCATAACAAACCTTGCATACAGTTTAAAAAACAAAAAGGTTTATAGATGATAGATAGAAGGATAGACATATGGACAGACAGACAGACAGACAGACAGACAGACAGACAGACAGATAGATAGATAGATAGATAGATAGATAGATAGATAGATAGATAGATAGATAGATAGATAGATAGATAGATAGATAGATAGATAGATAGATAGATAGATAGATAGATAGATAGATAGAGATGTGCAATGATAGATAGATAGATAGATAGATAGATAGATAGATAGATAGATAGATAGATAGATAGATAGATAGATAGATAGATAGATAGATAGATAGATAGATAGATAGATAGATAGATAGATAGATAGTTAGATAGATAGATAGATAGATAGATAGATAGATAGATAGATAGATAGATAGATAGATAGATAGATAGATAGATAGATAGATAGATAGATAGATAGAGATGGGCAATGATAGATAGATAGATGATAGATAGATAGATAGATAGATAGATAGATAGATAGATAGATAGATAGATAGATAGATAGATAGATAGATAGATAGATAGATAGATAGATAGATAGATAGATAGATAGATAGATAGATAGATAGATAGATAGATAGATAGATAGATAGATATAGACAGACAGACAGACAGGCAATGATAGATAGATTCCTTGAATTAGATTTTTTGTGGGACCCACTAAGGTTCTTTTATAGCACATACTCAATAAGCCCAGTGGATATGGGGCCCACCCAAAAATATTTAGTCCCAAACTCTGTTAATTTTAGCCACACTCCTCTGTAATAAGACATCTTCACCAAAACATCATGTTTTTCATTGTGGTTCCATCAGCAAGAGAAAGCCCAGAAAGGAATACTGCAACAGAACAGTCTGTTAAAATCTCTCCCAGCAGGCATCAGCATCAAGGGCCATCGAAGAAAGAGTGGGGCTTGGCTCATTTGTTTGGTTTGCTGTCATTGCATCCATAATTAGCTATATGGGGTTTCTAATCCCAATTATGAGAATGAGTTCCTTCATATAGTGGTCGCAAGTGGTAATTATCATATCTTAGAGTCACTCTGCATTCTGAGCTGGGAACCGGACAGCTGCTCCTGCAGAGGGGCAGAGCTTTCGAGGGGAAGGGGGGTGTCCGGGGCCCTTGTTAGGAACTAGGGGCCCGCAACAGGCAAAAGACTGTTTGCTCTGAGGCTCAGTGGAGTAGGGCAGCGTCAGCTATTGGGCTGGGTGGCCTTTGCCTCTCTCCTCTCCTTTTTAGCTGTAAATGATGATGAATACGCTTTCCGCCTGACCCTCATGCAGGACCCCCATGTTAATTATTCAGGACCTCTTTTTGTGTATGCCCCGAACAATGCCTGTCATTAAGCCTGTGTGTGGATGTATGTGAGTGTGTGTTTGAGTGTGTCTTGTTCATCTCTACATGAGACAGCTGCAGTCTGGGTGCTCTGTGCTACGCTATGGTTTGTTTAGTGAAGGATTTCTGCTCTTGTGCATTAGTGATGCACTTTCTCATTTGCATTTTTGAGTAAAGATTCCCCAAACCTCACTCTCCAGTGCAACAATAACCTTGACCCAGATGTAATCTCTCCTTTGGACAGGGTTGTCCAATCCTGCCCCAAAGGGACCACCATCCTGCAGAGTTGAACCTCCCTGCCCTGAACCTCTGCTACACCTTAGAGATGGGTTGACCTTATATTCACGTTCATTTCAACCTCTTCTTTCCCCAGATGTCAGGAGGCACCAAAACATGGATAATTCCAGTAATAAATCCAATGTGTTTCTGCCCCATGTACCCGGATCCCCTACTTCTTCAGCACCCCCAGCAAGTCCTTCTCTGACTCTCAAGTTTGTTGATGAACCTCAGAGATCCCAAACCCCCAATACACACTTCCAGCTGACAGATGAGGAAGAAGATGCATGCTCTGCTCCACAAGATCTGAATCAAGGGCACCATGAAATGGCTGAAGAAGAGACAATGACACCAACGACCCCAATATCTACCCCGACAACCCCCAGCATTCCAGCCACCCCAACCACTCCAGGCACCCAAAGAACCCCAAATACCCCAATCACTCCAGGCACCCCAACATCCTCTGTGACCCCAAATTCTCTTTCTGATTTCAGCCGCCCTTCCTCCAGCCAATTCAGCCGTAGCACAGACTTGAACAGTAGCTTCTCAGACGCCTTGTCAGGTATCAGTTCTCCTTATACTGACTTAATGCAAATGGTGCAATGAATCCTTAATTGACTTATCTCTGCACTCTCTTTATGATAACAGTGAACTTCAGTGTTGACCATTATGCTGATAATAGCACCGATGATGAAGATAATCATGCTTATGACCTCAACCAGAATAATGATTATCAAAAGGGCTGCTCTACTTCTCTCCCCGAGCTTCACATCAGCTCTGCAGGAAGTTGCAGCCAGGCCAACTCACAAATGGACGTCCTTCAAGCACGTCTCTCCAGATCTCTCAAGTCCTGCAAACAAGAAACACCTTCCACTTGCTTGCCAGACACTCCAATTTACATCTCCAAAACTCCTAAATCACGGCAAACCTCAGCCGCCCAATGGTCCACAGATGAAAGCCTGCATGAACGCCTTGGATCCAGCCAGTCTGGCCTGAGCATTCAGTCTCAAAAGCTTGATTGCTCAGCAGCAGATAGTCAGTCAGAATGGAACCTTTGGCCTGTGCTTCCTCCCATTATGCCTCAGGAAGATGAACTGCAAGGTGAGTTTTAATGGGATATAAACATTATTGTTCTAAATATAAGCTATAAACTATAATGACTATAACATAAACTATAATGACTACTTCATAATAACAAGAAGCAGTTCAGAAAATTGTCAGTTATTAAGAATTGTGTAAAACTTAATATTGTGTTTTGATGTTTAGCAAATGTTTACTGTAAAAGTTTTTTTTTTTTGCATTATAATGCATTTGCCATTTTTAGATATGAATTAAGGTTAGTCTGTGAATGAACATGACTCAATGTTTGTTATTCTTCTGAGATATTTTCAGAGATTACATTCCTGAAAGAATGGCAAAATCTGATCTCATACACACACACACACACACACACACCTACAGACACTGTGCGCTTTATTAGACTGACTCTTGTGTATTCATGCACACACGCTGGGGGTCAGTTGGGCCAAATAGAACTGAACATTCACCGTACCTCAAACATGAAAGAGAACAAAAGAAAATCAAAGTCCTACATCATGACCATGAGCTTCAGCTTTCTCTAAAGAGGGACTAAGTCATAAATATGGCAAGGAGCTTTTCTCTTCTCTTCTTTACTGAAAGCAGAGGGAAAGCGAGGGGGTTCTTTTGATAGGGAATCAGGCTGGTACCGTTTGATTCCACAGTTCAAAGCGGCCAAGGCCTTTACAATGGGGGATGTTGTGGGGGGATGAGGGAGGGTTGCGGTGATGCCGGCTGCGGCGTGTTCTTCCCTCTTAGCTTCAGCCTCCCGCGTTCCCTTCTTTCTTCCTCTTTTCTCTCTCTATTCTCTCTGCTCCCTGAAAAGCAGACGTGTGGAGCGGCGGTCATAAATCCAAGCTGACCGCCGCCTCTCTGACGGGTGAACAGTGAGTGAGCCTCGGCTACAATGCGTATCTCTTAGATGCGCTAATTTACCGTCCAGTCAGGAAAAAGAGTCGGGCCACTGACATCTGACTCAAACTGAGAGTTCATGAAAGAGAGCAAACAATTCAGAATTTGCAGAGAGATTTCTTCGTCTTTTCTCTCTTTTTTTTCAGAGAAATGATAGTGACAATCTGTGCCTTGTTTACCAATTCATGGGGCCAGACAGAAAAATATATCACTGATATGATAGTGAAGCTGCGGTTTAGCGGGAAATGAAATGCAACAGAAGGACAGAAAATTACACTTGGGTGGGGTGGGGGTATCAGTGACCTTTTCCCAACTTGTGTGTGTGGTTGTGTGTATACAACACTAGGCTAGTCTAGGGTAGTCTAGTATTTAAAAAAAAAAAAAAAAAAACGCCCCGCTTTCTGTCACCCCCCATTCTATGGTCCAGCAGTCAGTGGCCAACCCTACGGCGACCTTTTCAGTCCCATCTCAAGAGTGTAACTGTCCTTGACAATGAGCGGGACCCCCAGGCCTCACTGAGACCCCCCACCACACACACACTGCCTGGCCCTGACACTCTCCATACCATTTGGCCAGAGAGGGAAAGTAAAAAAAAAAGTTGAGACACATATGAATTTCACACTAACTAAAGAGAATTTGCCACTAAACATTCTGACTCAACCATTTAAACATACACACACAACCTTTATGATCAGGCAAATACACTTTTTCATAACACCTTCCACCGGTGTCAGAAATGTCCTTCTATTTCTGCAAAAAAAAATTTTTAATAATTGTCTACTTTCAAATGTTGACTTGAATAAGGATGAAACTTCTTTTACATCTGATTTCTGATTGTTTAGCAAGGAGTGTCACACAAAGGCTTGGGGTCATATGGAGTGTAACAAGGTCAAAGCTAAAATACAATAGGCTACTTTTATTCTGCAAGGATGCATTAAATTGATCAAAATTGACAACTGACATTTAAGGACATTTATATAAATGAATGCAGGCTTTGTCAGCATAAGAGACTTTTTTTATATAAAAAAACACTTAACAACATCAAACTTTTGAAGTTTAGCGTATATCTAACATTTACTGTATATCATTCTTGCAATTGCGACTTTTTTTTATTACACAAAAAGGTATATGTTTATTCTAAACTGTCTTACAAATATAAATAAAATAAATTTATATATAGGCTATATATATATATATATATATATATATATATATACATATATATATATATATATATATATATACATATATATATATATATATATATATATATATATATATATATATATATATATATATATATATATATATATATATATATATATATATATATATATATATATATATATTTACTGTGAGGCGGAAAGGAAGCTTCCATACATATTAGCCACATAATGAACAACATTCACCCTTGAGACAGCAAATAAAGATATTAGACAGCTATAAGCCAATAAACACTTAAGTAGGTCTTTCATGGAATAGTAAACACTGTAGGTAATTGATAGATAACAAAATAATAAGAAAAAAAAAACAGAAATTCACAATGGGGCATTTTTGCACAAACATTTTGATTATCAGGGCTTTTCTGTCACCTTTCAGTGGCATTTTACCTCAAGATTTGTGATGCTGCCTTCATCCAACCTATAGGCTGGTGTACACAAAATCCATGTGCACTCCCTTACATTCGCATATACCATCTCAAGAAGCACTTGGCTGAAGATGACGGCAAGCTTGACAGCACCAATATGCTTTGAAGTGTCGAGTCAAGTCCCTCTATTGTGCGTGTGAGTGGTAAGCCGAGGCCTGCCTACAATAGCCGTGTGTATGTGTGTCTGTGCAAGTGAATATGGAAGGCTTGGTTGAAAGGCCTTGTTTGTATATATATATATATATATATATATATATATATATATATATATATATATATATATATATATATATATATATATATATATAGTCTAAGAATAGAATATGAAAATTACAAAATAAAGTTGTGTACACAAGCGACTTGTAGCGTTAAAGAACAAAGTTATTACAAGGCACTCAGCATTTTAAAAGACTGCATCTGTTTATACGTTTACCACAGAAGCTATAGGACAAAAGTAATTCTGAGGAACTGAGACAGTGCTGCAGGGTAGGGTGTGATGCTGGTTGTTGTTTAGCTCATGGAGGTCCTTCAGCCCGGGGCATAATAAAACCGTAAGCTGGTATGACAGCTGAGGAAATAGGTCAAAACGTTCATTGCAATAAAATGCAAATTCCTGAAAAGAGTCTATAGAGAGATGTTTACACAGTATATTGCATTTGTATTTACACACATTATGTGTTTGGGCCATTTCAGCGCAGTGTAAAATGGAAGGGACCCCTGACTCCCAGTCCAACGGGTCCCAGTCTGATATTTTTGCTGAGCTGGATGATCTGGCCCCTCGCTCAAGTTCCTGTGTGTCCCCAGACCACCCACCCGGGAGTCAAACTGACCGATCCTCACCTACCACAGGTAATATTGGACTCAATCCAAACAGAAACTTTTTATATTGTCATTTCACTATGCAAATAGAAGTGATTAAAGATTAAATAAATGTATTCCTGTGATGGCAAAGCTGAATTTTCTAGCAGCTCTTACTACAGTATTCAATGTCACATGATCCCTCAGAAATCAATCTAATATGTTGTGAAAACTTTGATAATTTTTTTTTTATGTTTTTTTGAATAATAGAAAGTTCAAAATTATAGCATTTATTTGAAATAGAAATATTTTGTGTTTGTAAAGTATTCATTTCTTTAAAAAATCTTACCGATTCTAATCTTTTGAATGGTAGTGTATAGTATATATATATATATATATATATATATATATATATATATATATATATATATATATATATATATATATATATATATTTATATACATATATACAGTAATGTTTTTTTTTTATATTTCTGGTAGCTCTTTTTGGTTCTTTAAATCCCCAACCCTAAATATGAGCAATTATAATGTTGATGCTTCCCATTAAACATAGGCTCTCCATAATGACAAATTTCATCCATTGACTTTTCTGTAACACACAGAAATTGCTCAATATTTAAAAGTTGTTCCAAGTAATCAGATTATTGTATATGCTAATTGTAAACGAGGGGGATGGCACAGATAAGCATGTTTGTTTTAAAGCTTGCATACTGGTTCAACATGCCATACTCATTTACTCTCTGTTTCAACAGAAATGGCCACTCGTAAATAAGTCCAGTCAGGTGTGGAAAAACTCAAATATTGTAACGTCGAAGAGATTAAAATCAATTGCCGCTGTGTAAACTTCATTAACCAGTGTGCTAACCTGCCTAACCATTGTCTCATACGTTGCCCTGCAGACTTTTTTTCAAATCTGTTTGTTGTTGTCAGAAACTTAATCCTTGGACACTGTCTTCACTCTGCCCTGAGGATTATTGCTGTGTACCTGGTATTCCCTACAATATGGGGACCAAACATCCCCACAAGGATAGTAATACCAGTAATTTTTGACCTTGTGGACATTTATTTGGTCCCAATGAGGAAAACAGCTTAAAAATCATATGAAAATGGAAAAATGGAAAAAGTTTTTTTTTCTGTGGTGGGTAGGTTTAGGGGACTGAATATACCGTTCCCTTTCAAACGGTCAGTCGTATTGCATAGCTATACGCTATGGGAAAACTAATTTTTCTCGGAATACTGAAGCCTTTTATATAATAACGCAGTGCTACTGCACAGCTAGCATAGTGCTGAGACTTACTCTTTTTCTATTTTTCTAGAAGAGCAGCGACGTTGTTGCAAATGTTGCGCCACGTCTGTGGCAAATACAGAGCCCCTCTGCAAGACGAGGACGGTCACAGTGAGTGCGTTGCGTGCCTGGGCAATGCCCGCGCGGACGCCACTCTCACAGAGTCGAGCCGAGTCGATCCCGCCCCCTTGCCTTTTAAGCAATGCAGAGACTCCAGAGCTGGAATTGACGCCGAGCTGATCCGCGTCCTATCTAGAGCAG
Organism: Scardinius erythrophthalmus; assembly: GCF_964197995.2. Lineage (NCBI taxonomy): Eukaryota > Metazoa > Chordata > Actinopteri > Cypriniformes > Leuciscidae > Scardinius > Scardinius erythrophthalmus. Next base: position 13,366,402 of record NC_138224.1, on the reverse strand, counting down.
TCAATGAGCTCTGTCTCGACTGGGCCTCGCCTGAGGAGCCAACACGCAGCCGCCTGGACGAATGGTTCCTGCCAGGGCGCCAACAGGCCCCTTGCAGAGATCCACACTGTTCTTTCCAGAAGTTCACGAGGAACTGACCAAGTCTTGGCGTGCCCCCTACTCTGCCTGCCTATGACTTTCCACCTCAGCAGCGCTCTCGAACATTGACGGCGCCGAGGAAAAGGGCTATGAGAAACTGCCCCCCCGGAAGACCCACATCTCTGCCCACCCACGGCCATCAGATGGAAATCCAAAGTGACTCATCCATCCAAGCCCTACAGGAAGACCTCAGGGCCTCGTGGGTAGGGCTTATGCATCCTCTGGCCAGGCAGGCTCCACCCTCCACTGGATGGCGGTCCTCCAAGTTTTCCAGGCTAAACTCCTCCGCTCCATGGACGAGTCTGGACCAGACCCAGAAGCTTTTCGTGACCTCTGTAGCACCACAGACCTGGCCCTGCGTGCCACGAAAGCCACCGCCCAGGCCATCGACAGAGCCATGACCAGCTTAGTGGTGCTGGAGCGCAACTTATGGCTTAACTTAACGGAGATCAAAGACGCGGACAGAACCACCTTCTTAGATTCTCCCATCTCCTCCACTGGTCTCTTTGGCCCCACGGTTGACGGATTCTCTGAGCGCTTCACAGCAGCACAGAAGCCATCGCAGGCAATACGACACTTCCTGTCGAAACACTGCAGCTCTGCAGCTTCGAGTCGCCAAAAGCCCACGCCGATTCAACTGCAAACGAAACCAGCGCCTGCAGCTACTCAGCCTCACCCAGCGCCTGAGCAATGGCAGCACTTCAGTCAGGCAAAACGCTTCCCACCTAAGCGTCAGGGAACCTGGCCTAGGATTACGCTGGACCCTGAACCAAAGAAGCAGTCCTGAACTGCAAAGCAGGAAGAGTGAAGGGCCCGAGTGTTCCTCCAAACGCCCTGTTCAGTTCTGGCCAATGGAGCAAATGTTGTGAATGCAAGCAGTGGGCCCATTCAAGTTTACGCCCCCTTGCAATCGACCGCTGTTATGGCGAACACAATAAAAAACAAAAATACTCGGCAAAATAGCACTTTTCCTCTTCCAAACCACATGAGGGTCGACTCCCTGCTCAAATGCAGCACGCAGCCACTCGAATCTTTAAAACCAATAGCCAACCGGGTCGAGGCATGGAAAGCAATCCATGGTGTGTCAAGATGGGTTATGAACACAGTAGAACAAGGCTATTCACTCCAATTCACTCGCAATCCACCCCGCTTCACGGGCATAATCCATACTTCGGTGAAAAGCAACGTGTCTCACGTCCTCCGGGCCGAAGTGATGAGCTTACTGGAAAAAGGGGCTATAGAGGCAGTGCCACCAGCCCACAGCGAGTCAGGCTTTTACAGTCGCTACTTCCTTGTTCCCAAAAAAGACGCTGACCTCAGGCCTATCCTAGATCTCAGATATCTGAACAAAGCCCTTATCAAACGGCCTTTCAAGATGTCTGAAACAAATCCTCACGCAGGTTCGCCCAATGGATTCGTTATTCTCAATGGATCTGAAAGACGCTTTCTTTCATATCCAAATAATCCCCCGTCACAGACCATTCTTGAGATTTGCGTTCGAGGGGGCGGCTTACCAGTATACAGTCCTACAGTTTGGGCTATCTCTGGCCCCACGCACTTTTACCAAGTGCATGGATGCAGCACTTTCCCCTTTGAGACAAATGTCAATACGCATCTTGAACTACCTCGACGACTGGCTCATTCTGGCCCAGTCGGAAGCGGAACTGAACTCTCACAGATCTGTGCTCCTCAGCCATTTAGAATGCCTAGGACTAAATAAATACAGCCAAGAGCTCTCTGCTTCCCAGTCAGAGGATCTCCTTCCTGGGTGCAGTTATAGACTCAGCCCCAATGAGGGCGTGGCTATCGAACGAACGCTCTCTGGCTATTCAGCGGCTCGCACTCTTGTTCAGAGTGGGGACCAAGAGACCCCTCAGAACCTTTCAGATGATGCTAGGCCTCATGGCCTCCGTATCATCGGTACTTCCGCTGGGTATGCTACACATGCGCCCCCTGCAGTACTGGCTGAAACCACAGGTTCTCCCCCAAGAATGACGCTCAGGCCATCTTTATATCAGGGTAAACCACGGCTGCACCAGAGCCCTGGCCCCCTGGTTGAAACCCAGTCTCTGCGAGTCAGGGGTGAGCTTGGGGATAGTCTTGAGACGAATGGTAGTCACCACCGATGCCTCCAACACAGGATGGGGTGCTCTGTGCGAGGGCTAACCGGCCTCCGGCTCTTGGATGAGCACGGAGGACCATTGCATATCAACTGCCTAGAAATGCTGGCGGTTTTGCTGGCCCTCAAAACCTTCCTACCACGTTTGACAGGTCACCATGTCCTGGTCCGTATGGACAACACGACAGTAGTGTCCTCTATAAACCGCCTGGGCGGGCTCAGGTCGAGACAACTGTACAAACTGACCAGAAGTCTCCTCTTATGGGCAGAAAGCAACCTCTGCTTGCTGAGAGCAATGCATGTGCCAGGCAAACTGAACCAGGGAGCAGCTATGCTGTCCCGGGGCAACGTGTCCCCAGGGGAATGGACCCTCCATCCCCAAATGTTTCAAATGATCTGGAACGTTTTCGGGAGTGCAGAGGTTGACCTCTTCGCCTCCAAAGACAATTCTCATTGCCCAATATGTTTCTCGAAGAACAGGGATGTGCTGGCCCACAAATGGCCCAGCCTTCCCCTTTATGCTTTTCCTCCAGTCTTGCTCCTCCCTCAGGTCATAAAAAGGATCAGGGAGGAGGACATGTGGTCAGAAACATTACCTAAGTGAATTTTTCCCCTTAGGATTTCCTCCTGACTCTTGGCGAGGTGTTAAGTGTTTCCGGGTGTCTGTGACCTCACTCCTGACCTGACCCTCTCACATTTCTAGCTCCCTCTGGACGACTTACATGTGTTTGTAATCCACAATGTTCAGCTGCATAGACACCAGCAACTGTAATGCATGTCATGATGTACAAATCCATATGGACTAATTGTCAGTAGTTTTTTTCTTCTTTAGAAATGTTTTACAAATGTTTTGGGTGTTTTACGGCAAACTGGCCATTTCAGGTCATTCTTAAAGATGACATAAAGACAGTTTCTATCTGGGTGGCAGTGTTAGACCAGGTTTAAAAACTAGGCTTTGATATCTTAAAGAGTTAGTGAGTCTTTTCTTCAGTAAAGATGAAGAGGTGTTATATGCATTAGTGAACAAACTTTACACAGGCTGACCTATAGTAATCGAAAATCTCAAATGAGATGTCTCTGATATCTCAGTTTAGTTCCTCCTAGACTCAAATCAGATGAACTATTTTGTTTAATACTCCCATTTATTAGATTTTTATCCTTGGAAAAGTGAGCAATCTCACATGTGTCTCAGAAAACTAGCATATACAGTCAAACCAAAAATTACACCAGATATCATTTTTGATATTGTTTTACTAGTGGGTGCAGGACACTATAGTTCAATTATGTAAGTGAGGATAGCAAAATAAAGTAAACTGGCATATTATACCCAAAAATTCTTCATACAGTGGACTACCAGTAAAATTTATAAAAATTTGGGACCAAAAATTATTAAGACACTTTGACCTGACCATGTTTTGCTTAAGTGTTTTTTCTTTAATTGCTAATGTGACCTTTTTACACCATAGACAAAATTAAGCATTGCTTGGTAATTTGTTGACCTGAATTGGTATTATCTAATTGTGCACTTAAATTTAACAGCTGACAGCTATTCAACTTAATTTGTGAGACAGTCTAAAAGAAGGGTGGCCGAAACCACTGGAATATCCACTGATTTGATAACTCTTGAGTTCTTGTCATATTTTATTACCATTTTCTAAACTATAGTGTTAATAAACTGTGAAAATGTTGCCCCTTATGGGACATGATGAAAGTGTGATCCTTAACCCTCTTAAAAAAGAAGAAGGAAAAAAAGAAAAAAAGAAAGGCAAGCCTAGTACATAGATTTCAGACATGGGAACAGTTCACACGTTCACAATCATCTGTTTATTTTTAAACTTATATGAAAAACATTTAAGTAGTTCAACTCTTGAAGCCCTGAATATTCTATTCTATTCTATTCTATTCTATTCTATTCTATTCTATTCTATTCTATTCTATTCTATTCTGTTATGTTATGTATTTATTCTAGACTTATTGGTACTACAGTAAATGTAACTTAAAAAAAACTGGGCATTAGCCTATAATGGCATTAGCCATTATAGTAATATACAGTAATATATAATATATAGTATATACATCCAACAAGTTTCCTCAAAAAGCAGTCATATGGAACAAAGGGGAAAAATTGTTAGAAAAATGTGATCTTCATAAACTTTATGGTCATTTTTGATACATGCATATGAATAATCATTAAAATATTATTACATATATTTGAAATATATTTTATATAAATAAATTATATAATATTATATATATTATATATAAGAATATTAATTCCAATATTATTTTGTTCAACCAGAGCCTATATTTAAAAAAAAACACCACGGTTACATGTTCAATTAAATCACTCTTCCAATTTATCACTGATTTTACAGAAAAATCTTTAAGTTTTATTAATTTATCGTCCATTAATTATTAATTATCTTTAATTCAATTTTCACTAAAAACAAGTCAACGAAAGTGCTTTTATTTCACATTCACATCAAATTAGCTATGGCTGATATGCCTATCCTTTCTATTTTTCCACAGATCTGAGCCCTGGACTTGCGGCACTGACTGTGGGATGTGATTCAGGTGATCTGGGATCTTTGTCCCGCGTGCAGCTTTTACTATTGGACCGAAAAGGATCTGAAAGCCCTGGTTCCATCCCAAGCCCCGAATGGTGTTGCACTCCGGACGGGGAGGAGTATGAACCTGGCCTTAGAGTCTGGAGCTCGGGCATTCCCCGATATTATCAGTCCACAGGTACATTACATATCATATAGCAAGCTGCCAAGCACCTGTCCAGCGTAGCGGTAGATGTGTGCGTCCGTTTGTGTGTGGGTGTGAGCACGTATAAGCTTGCCTGTCTCTGCGCGTATTTGCGCGTAAAAAGGCAGACGCATTGGGCCCTGCTATCTTTCCCCGTCACCTCACATCAGATTGTGATGTTTACATTCACGAGCAACAGCTCCTTGATTGCCTTTAAATAACTCTGAAAAATAACAGTTAGGAGGGGGAAAAAAATTCCAAGAGGAACGGTTGATTTGAGTTGGGGAAATTTGGCAATTGTGCTGTGTAAAGGAAAGGGCGTCGGGGAATAACGTTACGGGTGTGCCGATTGTTGGCCGGCCTTGAGAGTAATGTTTTTAGTATTTGTCTGTGTGTGTGTGTGTGTGTGTGTGTGTGTGTGTGTGTGACCCCATTGCCGTTACCTTTGAACCAAAGCCGGCATGCCTCTCATCTGTTCCAGGGCGCGCGGCTACAAGTCCTTAACTGAAGCCATAAAGATGTAGCGGTTTGTTGCTCCTCCAAAAAAAGCTTTATGGAGTTATGAAAAAGTCATATTAATCAAGATAAAAAACGGGTCAAGTTTATCATTAACCCAAAACCTCAGTTCATCCACACGTCTGGTCGCGATGGCCCCCCTATCAGGACTTGATCCTGCGATGCGGCTATTGTGCATTGTTCAGGAGCAATCCACAGATAAAAGCACTACAAAGGAAGCCCACGTGTGCCGGATCAGATCTGGGTGCAATCTTGATGGGATGTGTTTTGAAATAGTGTTAATGTGTTTCTAAAGTCTGGCACAAACACGCACGGCAGCGCGTGGAGGCCAGGCTCCTCGCTAGGTGTGTCTGCACCTGGCATGCTCCATGACTAGACAGGTGCTGCTACAGGTTTGTGAGGCACCATTTCTATCAGTATTTGCAGAAGGATTATAGACCTTCAGTCATGTCAAATGCAAGACATTAATCACTCACTATCGTCCCTCTTCATGTATTTCTTTTGCACTTGTAAATATGGCTGTTGTTTTCAAGCGTGCGTGTATCTATTTGCAGTCTTGGATAACCGCAAACCATTAAGTGACAGAAACAGCGGCCAAGATTCTTTGGCAACTTTCAAGGGACACAGAAAGTGCCCTGGGGTGAGTACCTTGCTCATAAAACCATTTCAACACACACAGAGGAATCTACAAGCGACTTTATGACTGTCGTTTCTGTATGGAGGCGACTGGGGGATTTCTGCTTGCTGCTGGGTGGCAGGTGTGGGGCTAATCAGTCAATACGGACAAGAAAAAGGTGCAGCCGCAAGGAAGTTGGGCTCCTCTGACTTGCCACGCTGATAAGGGGGCTGGATTTTAGGGCATGGATGTGCCACAGTGGGGCCAGAGGGCAAGGTTTAGGAGGTAAACAGTGTCAGCGAGGGGTACGAGGACACAAAACACTTGATGCAGGTGCAAAGGGATGGAGGCATTAATCTTTCTTTTATGAAGGGAGGAGGAAGGCGAGGGGAGGGGTATGGTGGCGAAACATGAATGTGTTGTAAGCTGCTGTCAATTAAGTTCTTGTACAATAGATTTTCCCCAGGACTGATTACTGTTCAGGCCATCGCTTCTTTGCAGCACAGCGGGGCCCACACTTAGCACGGCCATGGCCGCAAACACACACGTTCACATTTGGTGGTTATACACTTCTGTACTGCTTGTGTTGACCTGTTTGTGTGTTAATTTTGGTGCTTTTAGCCCATCAGTGTGGAGAGTGGATCAAGGACATCATCCTCTTGTTCTGTCAGCTCAAGAGTGTCTGAGAGCAGCTCTAAGAACCGAAAGAAACCCACCTGTGAGGACCAAGTTGCACCATCACTCACACCACCATACACGTAACTGATTTGTTAACAGTTGAGAAATGACATCTGACACAGATGGAAATGATATCGATGCTCACATCGTGTCCAAACCCTTTCACTGCTGATATCAAGATTTTTTTTCATTTGAAAAAATCAATTATATGGTTTGCTTTGATGAATGTTCCAGGTTCAGTACATTAAGTTCAGTGAGGCATTTACTGCGGAAGTGAATGTGGCAAATCCAGAAACAGTTAAATAGACTTTAAAACAAAGTTTCTGCCTTAAATTTTTTAAATAAAATCAACTTGGATATTTCAACTTAAATCACATTAAACTGACTTAAAAAATGAGTTGAATCCTGTATAACATAAAAAAAAGTTATTTTGATGAGCTGTGTCATAATGTCATAACTTATTGATCATATAATTTTTTTACAGTGTACTCACTGTTTCAAACGTATAGCCACAAAAACTAAACAATATGCATGTTAAAAATTACTTACTATTTTCTGTGTAAAGTTATATCCAATTTTACAACTTTAAATCTTAACGTCGTAAACCATAACAACTGTAAAAAAGGATGATTTAAACAGCTTTACAGATCAAATAAAACACCGCTTTTAACAGAAGAATTACAGTTTTTTTTATTCGCTTTGGTACTATTTTCACAAGTAATGTGTACATTTTCAAAACTCTTAGTACAAAAATCCAAACCGATCACACTTGTAACACAGCGAGTCATTCTTTCAAAACCTGATGTAATGCTTTCAGTCAGTTGCACATGTTTTCAGTCCACATAATCATCGTTTCAAACACAAGATTATTGTAATATGTAATGAGAACATTTGGTTTAATCACAGAAACACAACAGTGTGATCTTCTTTCCATTTAGTACTTTTAACAATCAGTTCATCCAACAGCAAACAATGCAAGATACATGTTTCAAATCACCGTTGTTGCTGAATTAATTACAGTAAAACAGGCTATGCCACATTAGAAAATACACATGCATAACCTGACTTATGTAATTTTATCCATGTTTGTAATAGTATCTATCCAGTGTGTTATCAAAAGGTGTGATGAAGCACAGCCATGATGTTCTGTGCTAGAACAGAGTTTGCTGGCAATGAATACAGTAAATGAGTTTGACTATTTGACTGAATATACTGTAGTGGACCTTTACAGATGAAGGGTGAGTAACAGTAATCTAACTACCATATCTCTACCATGTTTACAGTATCACATGGCATACATACTGTAATGTAAAATGCTGTATTTGATGCCATCTGTCTCCCTTCTACTGATGCTTCTCTGATCGATCTAATGTTTTACAGTCATTGACTGTTTCCTCTCCCTTATACTCTATTCTGCTTTACAGTATTTGCACAAATGGCAAATTTCTCTGTATCTTTCTCTCTCTCACAGACACACACACACATGCGTGTTCACACACTTTGAACATGATGGAGGTTATTATCTATAAATCACTTATGTAAAAATAATTCATTACATTTGGTTTTCCATATCAGAAATTGCAAACAAGTTCTATAGAAACTGTATATAGAATCAATATCTATTGAAATCTATAGGTGTACCAAATGATTCATTGATTAACCATTAAGATCAGTTGGATTAAATAATAGACAAATGTATTAAACTGAACAAGAAGAGATGCAAATCAAAAGTTTGGTAGTAAGAGCTTTATGAAAGGCAGTTACTGTGAATGAAACATGTATGTAGATGAAACACTTATTTTGTGTTGTGAAAAGGATACTTTGTGATTTTGTGTATTGTGCTAACACAATTGAAAACATAATGAAATGTTTGAAAAAAGTGCACTTTTGATGATCTGTTGTGATATTAGCACTAAGAGTTTGGAAAATGTACACCTAACTTGTGAAAATAGTACCAAAGCGAATAAAAAAAACTGTAATGTACGCTAAAGGTTAGGGGCTGGTAAGATGTTTTTGAATGATTTTGAAAGAAGTCTCTTATGCTTGCCCTTGCTGTTTTCAATAGAGTGAAAACAGTAATGTTGCAGAAATGTATTATCATTAAAATAGTTAAAAACTGTTTTCTTTTTCAAATGTATTTTTTTAAATGTAATTTAGTCTTCAGTGTCACACGATCCTTCAGAAATCAGTCTAATATGCTGATTTTGTGCTCAAGACACATTTCGTCTAGTTAATAATTTTGTGGAAACTGTGATAATTTTTTTTAGGATTCGTTGATGAGTAGAAGTTTAAAAGAACAGCATTTATTTAAAAAAAATAATCAAAAGTTTTGTGTAAGTGATTATATAAATTGCCTCTCCTTAACCTCCGTTTTTTTGTTTTTCTTGTTTTTTAAGAGTACGAGAGAGTCAAAATAATATTTTTTTGTAGTAATCAACATTATGCTGCAAATTATATTATTCAGCTTGCATTGAACCCAGAATATTCCCTTAAACATTCATCAAAATATTAAACCGATTTGATCATGAATAAACATGCTGAATACATATGTGATCATATTTAACAGCTTTCAGACACAGACCTGTAAGCTCTAATTTCCAGCATGTGAGTGGTATAACACACCTTTCATAATGTCCACCTGAGGGGTGAATACCTGCATGTGCTGAGAGTGTACAGAGTAAAATGGCCGGTTACATAAACTAGTCTTACAAGTTAGTCATCTCGTTTTTTTTCTGTTTAAGACTTGTTATAAATGTTTTTATGACAGACAGTTACATGAAAAAGTAGATTGGTCAAATTTGAATTACCCCTTGACTAACTGGTTGGTCAGACTAATTCTTAAGAAACAGTATTAACATACTGGCAACTGTATGTTTATGCAACTGGCCTAAGGTGCCACTCCATGGAGCTCTCATCGCTGCCAGGCCAGTGTTTGGTATCCTTGTGCCTCTGGTACAGTTAAGCCACATAATCCCTCTGAGAGGCAGCTGCCTGATGCCAGGCCTGTCTTCTATGTGTGGCCATCTTATGTACATAAATTAAATAAGTGCCTAGAAAGAAAATTAAGAGTCTGCTTCCATAATGTAGCCTACTCTCATTCTACCTCTCATGATGCAACCTTAACCAGAATTGAAATATCCAACTCAAGCCAATTCAGATATGACATTGTGGTGAAGCATGTGTCATAGCTTTGAAGAATAGCGTTAATGACCAACATCCGTCATTGTGTTGAGGAAGTAATGTTCCATGTTACTCAATCAGTCGCCTTCCTCCATTAGCGGCTCAGACTGGCATATATGCAGGGCACAATGTTGCCCCACAAAACAACCCTGTTCTTAATCTCAATGACATTTAAAAGACTAATTCCCTTAGTCTTTTGAAGTGCTTAAAGAGTCAGTTCAGTTAAAACATTACAAAAATGTAATCTTTTACTCATCTTCAAGTCATTTCAAACCCATACGTCTTTTACTTCTGTGCCCATGAAGGTCTTATAACGCTGCTCTTTTCCATACAATGAAAGTAGGTGGTGACCAGGCGTTAAGCTAAAAAAAAAACAACAACAAAAAAAAACAACACACACATAGCCAATTTAGCACGTTTTATGGTAGATGCCCTTCCGGCCGCAACCCAGCACTGAAAGTGCAAAAACATAAAAGACTTAAAATCTGATTTTTCTTTCGTCAATTCTGTGAATTTTTGAGGCTCTTAATCTGTAAAAAAACGTTTTTCCTGTTTCACCCCAAGGTTGCGAGTTGCAAGATGAAGATGTCCCGCTCTATTTGTCGCCACTCTCTCCCAGTGCTTTGCTGACAGGTGAGTGGTATTTTACTACAACACCAATATGGTATTGACTAAAAATTCCCATTTTTTATTTAGACCCAACACCTAAAGCCTGGGTTAGTCATTTAAGACTTACCAGAAAAAAAAAATAAGGGACCTTAGGTTCAGTTCTTTCACCAAGAGGGGCAAATAAAATAATTCACCTCAAAAGAGATGTTACTCATGTAACCTAGGAGATGGTGGGAGTGTCTGAGCACAACGGCCCTCCTCAAAGTCCAAAGACATGGTCACTCCTGGGGAGAGGGTCAGTGTGGGGTCAGTGCGAGGTCATCCCAGGGCCAGTATGTATTGAAGAGGCCTCAATGTGTCTAAAGCTGTCGACATGAGATTAAAGCTTCCTGCTGAGAATACCATGTGGATTATCACTGATTGGAACTCAAAAATAAGCAAAAACCTCTTAAAAGTCTCAATTTTATAGAGGAAAGTTGGAGAAATGAAAGAAGAAAGCACATTACTTACCATCAAAGCTGCTAAAGTTAAAGGGATGGTTCACCAAAATGTTTTAATTCTTTCATCATTTACTCACCCTCATGTAATTCCAAATCTGTATGACTTTCTTTGTTCATATAATAAAGGTCAGTGGTGTCCAATGTTGTTTCAGACCCCGATTACTTTCATTATATGGATAAATATACAGTTCTTCAAAATATCTTCTTTTTGTGTTTCATAGCAGAAACAAAGTCATACAGGTTTGGAAAGACAGGGTGATGAAATGATGCCTTTAAATTATAAACGTTCAAAATGTTGCTGAAATATCTGCTGTACACAATCTACTACATGCCTTCGGTTGCATTATGATAGTTTATACTTTTTAGCAAGTAAAGGATTTTTAGTATAATTCTAAAAACATCCCTCTTCAGGTCGTAGTACACATGTCTTTTTGCTCTGCTTGAAATGTTAGTAACATTTCAAGATGAAAACTTACTGGACCGAAGCAACTTAGATTTTCTTGATTATCCATACATAATTGTTTTTTTTTTTTGGAAAATCATGTTAAAATCTGTGTATCAAATATGATAAAATAGGCTTTTAACAAACGTTTACTTATTGCATTATATGTTTTGCCCTGCGCAATAAAAGCTACAGTGCTATGATCATAAAACCAAGCATTTAAATATCATCTTACTAAGACGTCTCCAAAATTTCAGCAACTGCACTTAACGGCATATTTCTGCTCAGTTTGGGCCTGTTCTTTCCTCCCTGAGTATGAGCTCCATATTCTCCTATATCACACTATGTGAACCATAAAAGCCATCAAATTTGATTTAAATATTTTTTATTTTAGATTTTATCTAAAGGTACAATTAACTTTTACAATTAAAGGTAATATTAACCATTTAATACTGTATATATCAGACTATTATTTAATATGTCAGGCTTTACAGGGTTAAAGCAATCAATAATGACATAATCTGCTTATTTATGTGTGGTTTAGTCCTATTTAAATTTGTTTAGCTTTTTTCTTATAAAAATAATACGATGTGTGTTGGTTCTGCAAGACACCATTAATTATTCATCCGCTTGAAGAAACTATTCATTTTCAAATCATGATTCGCACACACTAATGAAGGTGTTTCGGTCACTGCACAAAATGACACATGACACGGTCCCGATTCCCACCAGTTTCGGCTCCCTGACCACTCCTTTGTCCTACTGACTCATGTATTCATAGGTGTCCTAATCCCTTTTTGTGACGGAATGGCTACTATTGCTTTTCTCCTGGTCACTCGGGTGACCCCTGAAAGTGTTCATTATAGTCTTTAGCATTCAGCTGAAACTAAAGATGTCACAGAGGGACATGAATGTGCCATCATCCCGGACAAAAACAAGGGCCTAAACCAGACTGACCAAGGAGGATTGTTCTGGAAGACACCAGGCACTGGCCAACAGATTAAGGGCGTGAATGAAAGAGATGGGGAAGGAGAGATTAGCCGTGTTCGGAGCAGGATCGTTTCACCCTAAAACAGGACCACACACTGACACAGTCACTTTGCCACCATTGTCTCTCTCTCACTGTCACAGAGGGCTCGGAAGCCATTGTTTGCCAAATCCTCAATCGTTTGGACAGCGCTGAGACCCGGATACCGACTCTTTGATTGGCACTTGTCAGCGCTGCTGGAATGGAATGACGTGTTGGGAAACTGAAGATCCAGATAGGATAATCAGTACCATGAATAATAATCAAGGAGGGATTTTCCCTTTTTCCTCCACCCCTCCCTTTATTCTGCCAAAAGATGGAGGAGAATGGCTTTGGGTGGCACTGCTGAAAGCCTCTTGCCGTCCGATTGTGCTGTTGACGCTCATCCCTTTCTCAAACACACAAAGAAAGAGATACACGGTCGACCTTCTTGCTTCTTTCTGGTGCGCTGGATGCTCGGATTTCCAAATGGGAGGGTGGGCAGGGTGTGTGTTAACCAGGGCGGACCAGGGGTGGTTTGTGTTTTGTCTTCTATGGCCTTGTGAGCACCAGGGGAGGGCTAGATGTAGGATTTGACTCTGCCACTCTCAGCCAAATCCAGCTATCTGTCTCTTTCAGGCCGGCCAGTTGGTATGGTAACCTGGCGTGTGTGGGTTTAAGATGGTTTCTAAGCAGGTCAGTGCCTTGTTTCCAGCTTTGACCGTTCAGTAATCACTGTTCTGCATTGGAGGATTAGGCAGTGTAAGAAAAGGAGGTTTTACAGGGAGAGATAGGCCGTGCTGAATGGAATTAGTTGAGTTTCGCAAATTACCCTGTGAAACTTGATTTCACACAACGGTCAGGGTCTAGAGATGTTTAATCCACTAAAAAAAAAAAAAAATACACCTAGCTTTTAGAAACATACAGTGCTCATTCTGAATCGTATGTTGACTCAAAATGTATTGATTTAGTAGATCATTCCATGCAGTCTTTTTGAATCAAAGTATAAAGTATTTAAATCTGTGTAATTAAAATTGGCCAGAAAGGTAGAATTAACAATTCAAATGTGGTTTCACTATGTTATTTTAGAGCAATAATCAATAAAATGTGCTTTCCCATGGGAAGTAGAACCTGACATTCTCTGATCTCACGTGTGAAGACTTGCAAGCATTTATCTTCATTCTTCTTTTTCTTTTCTTTTTTTAAAAATAAAAACAACAAATGTCTTCCATGATTGGCTGATTTTAAAATTTGCATAAACAGAAAACTTTCCAACATCAAGTTTGGGCTGCAGCAGTCTGCTTGCTTAGATTACAAGGACCAACAGTCTGTGGATCATAAACTATGAATCATAAACTATGTAAACCCGTTTGCCCTTGCAGGATTTATGCAAAGGTGCCTTGTTGTCAGTATTCTCACGTTGCACAGAGCTGATCACAGATCCATTACGGCCCATTTTTAGAGCTGAGCAAGTGCTTAACTGTCCATTTCCACGTCTCATTTGCTCGTTTTGCAAAACCATAAAATATGGCTGGTGTTTTCACACCATTAAAGGCTGAGCGTGATGTATTGGCATCTGTCAAGGTGAGAAATCCAAAGCAGCATTAGCCTATATGATCAGAAATGAGATAGACACCTGCTCTTATCAACAATATCCGAACTGTGTTTAATCCCGATAAATAATAATAGTTTATTCTGTAAATAAAAAAAAATAATTATTCGGTATAAAGTAAACAAAAAATGTCCTTAAAATCTATGCAATTGATAAACTGGAATATTAAACATGTACATTTTATAATAGTTTTTAGTATTGTCGTTATTAACATATTATTGTAATTTAATAGTGTAATATTTTTTATAGAATTATTTTGAAATAAAAATATTAATCTCTGTAGCACATTAATTCATCACTGTAAAAAGAGATCAGTTGACTTAACTTAAAAAAGTGAGGAAACTGGTTGCCTTAAAATTATTAAGTAAATTTACGTTGGTTTTGTCAAGTTACGTGGAATTGTCAAGTTCACATAACTTCATTTTTTCAATTACGCATGAAGTTGGTTTACTTAATAATTTTAAGGCAACGGGTTTCCTCACTTTTTTAAAGTTATGTCAACTGATCACTTTTTAAAATACATTTTAGATGACACAAACCAAATATTTGCAGCAAATGAGCTGACTTTGCACAACTATGATTAGTTGCATTTTATTAATTGCATTTAGCATTGTTTTACCTTGCTGTCTATAACACTGAACAGACTTGCAGCCCATTTCTGGATCTCAACCAACCAGTTGAGAACCACTCTCTCAAAGACATTTACTATTGTGCATTAACTAGCCCATTCTGTAATTGCAAATGTAGAAACATGAGGTTGAATAAATAACAAACTGACCCCTGGAATTCATGTGCAGTTTTGTTAATGAGAACGAGAGCTGATTTTCCTGTTCTCCTCTCTCTCACACTGTTGCACAAAGCCACATCACAGTCCAGTGTTTTAGATTTAAATGCTGAAGAACACACAATCCAGAAACCCCCACAGATTCAGTGCTAATCGATCTCACTCTTTGTGTCTCTAAACGCAGGAAGTGCTTTGTGAGGACTTCTCAATGAGTTCTAATGAAAGCTGCTAATTTGGGACCGCTGGTAAATTAACAGACCTCCAGGTCTCTCAAGAGAGCATTTTGCTTTTAAATGGTGTCTTTGAGGAAGGACAGAAAATGTGATTATGAAGTGTAAAGGAGGAAGGAAACAGAATAAGTACATTTTGAATTAAAGAGTTAAGGGGAACATTTGAGAATTCTGCCACAGACAACCCATTGGTATCCGATTCACAGAAAAAGCCATGTAAAGGTACAAAAAAGAAGAAAAGCATTGTTTGTGGTCTCACACGTTGATAAATTAAACAAATACATCTAATTCTATCACTGTTGCATATGTTTCAAAATGCACAAAATTAATTGTAGATTAGAAGCAGCATTTAGAAGAAAACATAATATTAAAGGTCAGCGTAGCCCTTTCCTGGGCCATAAAGCAGGGGTTTGGGGTCTGAGACCCCCAGGGTGTGCTATTGGGATCTGTAAATAATTATAAATAAGTCTAAAAGAAATTTCAAAGAAATCGAACATTTGATGAATTTTCCATTATTACTATTGCATTCTGCTTTCTAAAGATTAGCAGGAAATCACAATTATTTTTTTCACTTTGCAGCCATTTTTTTAAGTGAGATATACAAACAATTCTTCATATATTTTTGTTTCAAAATTATTATTATTTTTTTTTAAATGCAATATATTATATGATTATATAATTCAATTATATTATAAGAAATTAATTCTGTGAACAATTTATATTTATTTTTAAATTGATTTAAATTTTATTATTCATTTATATTAATGTCTGCTAAATTAAAGAAAACTCAGCAAACGAGGGGACCATCCTGGTCCTGCAGTGCCCAGAGAGGAGTGACCAAGCTGAAAGGCACAGGAACAGGTCCGACAGACTCCGAGAGAAGAGGAAGAGGAAGAAGGAGATCAAGAAGACAGAGGCGAGGAAGAATCAAGCCCTGGAGATTTACTCCAAACTGCGGGATGGAAAAGACCTGACAGAGCCCACTCATCAGAGCCCTTGCGCCAAGTTTGAGGACTGTAAGTACAAATCCATATGAAAACAACTCTGAATTCGCAGACTAATAAGGTGAATGTATTATGACATAATTTCCAAGTCGCTTATTACCAATCTGCCATCGTGAACTGGCAATTTAAACTGATGATTGATAAGGTCCTTTCAGTAGGCCACCATTTTCATTTTAAGGACAACAAAAACGCTCACAGCATTCAAACAGAGAACCCCACCGCTGTAATTTGACACTGTGTACACACTCCATTCGTCCCACCATCTCTTGTTTAGTTTTGAGCTCGGAGCTTTGCACTTGATTTTTTAATTAGCTGCGCTTTCGAGTGCCGTTCTGCCAATCTACGCCAATGGTCCCAATTTGCTGGCCATTTTCATGATTGGATATGCGGTTTGGAGTGCTGAGGAGAGAGAGGGTGTGTACTGAAGGTCAAGGTGAAGGGGCGGAGCCCCAGCAGGGTCACGGGAGGTCACGGGGCTTGTGTGAATGCGGGGGTATTGTGTGAATAGGCCTGATTGGACAGGTCCCTTCAGCTCCTAATCAAGCACAAGAGGAGGAAGCATGCAGCTGTCGCTCACATCAGAGATGAGTGTTGCTCTTTGTGTGTATGTGGATGAAAGTGAGAGGAGTTTGAAAGGGAGAAAGTAAAGAGAAAAGTGCTGAAAATGTTAATGTTTCAGAATGACTCTACATTTCCCTTGTTCTCCTGTACCAATTATTCCTATAGGATTCCCTCAGAACGAGACTGCATTCACCATAAATTGTGTGTATGAATATGTGTGAGGCCTCTCAGACACGTGTGAGTGTGGCTCCTCATTAGGGGCTCAAAAGCCCTAATTGGACATGATTCGTACCCACTCTCTCCATACTGACCAGAACATCAAAGCACAAATGACAAGTGTCCCAAAATAGGTCTGGCCTTTCCTTTTCTTTCAGTTTTCCCCTTCTTTCCTCTCAGTTTTTGTGGTTTCCCTTTCTATGGCCCCTACCTGCAGCAGGTATTCAGTGTTTGGCTGTATATAAAGTTTTTTTTTTTTAAAACACTCACTGTTTTTTCACTGTGTTCATGGTTGCATTCAGAATAGAATACTAGCATACTACATACTGGACAGTACTGTATATATTGCTTACTATTTTTTTTTTTTTTTAAGTATGTGAAATTCAAATACATTATTTTCATCTGACCTCACGTTTAAAATCAGTGTGTGGCTTCTAGCGTAAAAAAAAAGTGAATTATTATATTTCACGTGATGTGATGAAGAAAAAACAATAGATATTGTATAACATATTAATTTGTTTCCTCATTTTAGTAAAAAAAAAAGGCTCTTGTTTTAGTTCAAGTCATGTTGTATTAATCTGTACCCTTATTTTACCATTTAAAAATATGCCGAAATACAGTCATTATGAGAATCCGTATACGATTGGGAGTTTCGTGAGAAGGCGATAAAGTTCCTATCCAGATTAAACTCATTTTCATGTGAATTCTCTGCAATGACCAACAAAAAGGTGCTTGGGTTGAAATTGACAATTTGTTATGCTATTGACAATAGACAATGGACCTTTTTTTGCCCACAAAATTGCTGATGTGTTGAGTGCATTGCAGTGAGACACAGTGTTCCATGCAGTGTGCACTTCTGTATGCTAGACTCATGGCCAAGTGAAGTAGGATTCCAGGTATTTCCAGAGGTGGACAGTAACAAATTACATTTACTTGAGTACTGTACTTAAGTACACTTTTTGAGTATCTATAGTTGTGTATTATTTTTTCTGGAAACTTTTTACTTTAACTTCACTACATTTTAAAGACAAATATCGTACTTTTTACTCCACTACAATTCTGTCAAGGTCCTTGAGTAGAAAGTAACATCAGTCAGTGGATGATTTTGGTTGCAGGGATTGCATTTTGGTTGGAAATGAAAGTCGGGTTGACATCAGAACCTGACGTCAGATTGACGTTGGATATTGATTGAAAATAAAAGTCGGGTTGACGTCAGAACCCGACTGATGTTGGTTTCTGACGTCAACCCGATTTTCATTTTCAACCACAAAACAATGTCTGTCCAACGTTGGAGATCAACGTCAATCTGACATTGGATTCTGACATAAACCTGATTTTCATTTTCAACGTTGGTTTTGGTCTTCTAAATGCGAATTTTGTCACTTTTTTGGAGCACACTAGCTTATAGATAACAGTAAGGCTAACATATTCATACGAAAAGCCAAAAAACTTTAAATAGGGCAGTATTTGAGGGAACAGCCATTTGGGTGTCCGAAACCATTGTGGACGTTATTGAGTGCACTTATTCAATCTCACATTCAATCCCACTACTGGAACTGTGTTCTAGAAATAAATGTGATATTGATATGAGGGTAGGTATGCAGGCATAGATTCAGAGGCATACGGTACTTTAAGTATTACATACAACAATGCAACAATAATAAAACAATGCATTGACATTTACTTTTTACTTTTGATACTAAGTACTTTTAAAAACGAGTACTTCTGTACTTTTACTTAAGTAAAAATAGGTCTTTACAACTTTTACTTGTAACAGAGTAATATTTGACCTGTAGTATCTATACTTTCACTCAAGTAAGGAAGTTGTGTACTTTGTCCACCTCTGGGTATTTCATGCATACAGAAAATGTGTTTACTGTGCACACTATATACAGTATATACTGCAGATATAATATGAGAATATGATATTTTGATCATAGCCTTATTTATAAATCCAAATGTATGCATACTTCACTATAGTATACCAAAAGCAGTATGTCAAATGAGTTGTGTCTGATTGTGCAGTATTCATTAAATACTGTAGGCAAAAGATACAGTACTTGGATGGCCTACTATTTACGATGTGTTTCTGAAGTGCACATCCAATGGGATGTCCCATGAGGTTACAGGAGAGGAGTCAGAACATATGTAAATATTAGAGAAGAGTGCAATAGCTGTTTTGTTCAGAACTGTATTCATACTACATATACTTTATAGAACATACAATGTCCACTACATACTCTAACAGTGTGATTCTGGATGCAGAACGTTTGCATACTGCACACAGTTGTACACACTGCATTCTGTAAAAATAGTATGAGTAGAATGCTATTCCAAACATAGCCCTTATCTATGTTGGTCACTTGGAGAAAGTGGAGATCTCAGATAAATGTTAGCATTGAAGGGGAACACCTGGTAGACCTGAAACTGCCCCACCCTGCTTGTTTGCAAGTCTGCCAGTGGTTAGTGTTCAGACCATGTAGGAGGCTGACTATGTGGCTCATTTGTTGTTTTCTCACTGATGAATGGCTTCTTCAAAAGCTCAGCATCCTGAAAGGCCAGAAAGTGTGTGTATATATGTGTGTGTTAGTGGTACAGTGGCTTTATGTAAGTGCTATTTGCGCAGTGCTAAAGGATGGAGTAGCTGTGTGTGTTTACTATTAGCTCAGAGTGACTAGGCAAACAAACAGTCCCGCTATTGACAAGCACGAAGCATGGAATATGCTCGCTGTTTTCAAAGCTCACAGCGAGAGGGAGAGAAGTGAACCTGTCAAAGACTCTATTATGCGGCATCCAAACAGAGTGGGCTTTTCCACAATGCCCTTAATAAAGGGACAATGTCAAGGAGAGCGGTGGCAATAATAGCAGATGATTTGGCCATTGTGGGGTTATCGTTGTAGATAAGTTATAACAGATGATTTGCCCTTTGTGGAGTTATCAGTAGAGATCAGGGTGTAGTGGTTTGTGAGGGATTGTGGTCTGTGTGTATGTGTGTTTGAGAGTGCATGGCATGCAGCCAGCAGGAGGAGTGTGTTGCCTGTGTGTGTCTTTGTTTGTTTTTCACCCCTCCTTTTAATGGGCAGTAAAGGGGCGGAGCCAAGTGTCCGGCGGCCAACAACAAAGCTTGCTTCGAGAGGTCTGCCAAAATTTCCCCCCTGCACTTGTTCAAAGGGACCAAAGTACAGTGCCAAATTTTTAAAAATCAAGGAGCACAGCAGAGAGTTGGACAGCCCGTGTAAGTTATTTGTCAGTTGGGTCAGCACCACAGTGGCCCGCACGTGGCATACAATGTGTGTGGGGTATAGGCTGTGGTGCACACACACACACACATATATATATAAATAAATAATTTGAGACCTAAACCTAACAAATTTATTTTTCTGAAATGTTTTGTTTGAAAGATTGGTTTGTGGTATATTTCTATTAAATACTGTGAATGCCATTTTATTTTGATCATTTTAATCAATGCAATCAAATTCATACTTTTTGAAGTGAGTCTCAGCTGACCAAATACTTTTAGGACCTTATATCTCTTTAAGATGGAAACCATTAAGTGTCAAAGATGTAGCAACTACAGGCACTTTTTATCTTTCAGAGGTTGTAATAGAATCTTTTTTCTTTCTTTTTTTGCTAGGCTATATGAAAAAATTATAGACTTTGTTGTATCCTTGTTCCAGACCTAGACATTAGATTATGAAGATCCATCATAAAAAAAGAATTACTTTATTTAAAGTTATAAACCCTTTGAGTATTTATTAAAATAAATGTAATTTAACAAAGGTACAAATTTTTACACACTCACATACACACACACACACACACACACACACACACACACAAAAAAAAACGACTGCCTGACGGTTTTGGCATCATTTCCATCATATACAAAAACAATGGCCCTAATAAAGTTTTATCAAAAGGAAACAGTGACAGCAGAGAGCTTGAGACGAAAAACAAAAACGGGGAAATATCACTTGTTCATGTTTCAATGACACTTAACTATGTAAATTTAGGTGTGAAAATATTATTTATTTGTATGCATTTAAGATGCAGAAAAAACTATGAAATTAGCATTGGCAAGGCAAAAGAGCCCTCCATCCCCCCCCCCCAACCCTTAAAAAAAAAATATTTCCCCCAGAATTAAACACAATATATACACAATATATGGTGGAAATGACACTGTGGTGGAAATGTTCATGAAACAAAATAGTTCTGCATGTATGTCCACTGTTGGACATTGTTAGTAGACAAATAAAATAGCAATCATGAAATGTGCTTTAAGAAAGTTTATTTTCTAAAAATCCAAAAGGCTGAAAGTGCTTATAGTTGCTACAGTTTTCTTGGTTTGACCGTTAGCACGTTTTTGATAGCTACTGTCATTATTTGACATTTACTGTATGTAGAGCAACCCCAATCTGAGAAAAGAGGCCATAGTCTGCAGATTCAGTTTGACCTTATTAGTAAACTATGTAAGGGAGTCTTTCTGAATGATGATGAACATAAACAATTAAGCTACAGGATTAAATATAGAACACAAACAAACACGGGTACAAAACGACCCCCATAAAGCACAATGAGTCTCTGTGTATGGATGATAGTGTTATTTTTGAGCGGGAATGCGTGTTTGTATGTGTGTCAGAATGTAGCATCATTGGCCTTCATGACAAACTTATTTTAAGGCAAAAGAAAGAAAAGTTAAAACGTTGAGCCTATATGTTCTAAGACAGTAAGAAATAACTGTACACTGAATAGCAAAAATAAACATCCATTATTCATTGGCTATAGACGTGAAAGGACGTGCAATCAGTGCATTGCAGTGAAACAGCTGTGAAGTTCTGTCCTGAAGAGTGAGTGTTAAATGGGATGTGACTGCAGTTTTCTATGGCGTCTTCAGCCTTTTGCATAGAATGATTCCGGCTTGAGGCCGGCAGCCCTCGTAGAGGAGTGACTCTGTCAAAAAAAAAAAAAAGAGAGCAACAAAGCACAAACGTGCAAATGTGGTTGACGGGGTGCACGTCGCCCGGCTCTCGTCACCCCTGTCACACTTCCCTTTTTCCCTGGCTTCCATTTGCTACTGAATTGCCGTCACTCCCATTACAGATTACGAGAGAAGTTCTGTTCTTGCAATCTCACTTTCTCTCTCTCTCTCTCTCTCTCTCTCCACCTCTTTTTTTAAGACTTCTTCTCTTGATTAACATTTTCTGCTAGGCTTCACACCAAAGGGCCAAACCTGTGTGCAGCAAAGCCCAGGGTGGAAAAAAAAGCCATCAGCCGCTGAAGCAGAATCAGATAAGGCTATCAGGCGGGAGGCGTTAGCCCAGGAGCTTTGTGCCCCCTCCATCCCCCTTCCCGCACGTTTGCCTGTGCTTCCTCCCTCAATCTCTCACTCCACTGCACCTTTTGTTCCCTTGATTCCATGGCATAGAGCCCCCCCAAAACACACACACACACACACACACACACACACACACACCATGAGCCACAAATCTCTGAGTGGACCGGTGGCCTGAGCTGGGATGCAGCACTCTGGTGGGGTCTAAAAGACATCTATAGTGGAGTTTAACAGGGGACTATAGTGAAATTCAAAGGCCTCAGGAGGAGGTAAAATAAGGAATTTGGTGGAATTACAGACAGTCAGAAAGTGGTTCAGGCGTAAATAAATATGTATATATGCTTAATATTTTACTAAGTGATAACAAATTAAAACTGATATGCCTAAAACTTTTAGACTAAGTTTATTTTCCTTGCCTCATTGGAAAATATTTTTCTTGTTTTAAGTATAAATCTATGTTTATACTAAAAAAGAAAAAATGGCAAGAGCATAGATAGATAGATGGATGGATGGTTTGAAAAATGAAAATGGGCAAAAATAAATAAATTAAGTTTAAGCTTAAAAATATGCACTGGTAAATAAACAAACAAGCTTAAAAGAAAAATAGTAAAACACAAAAATAAATAAATTAGGTTTAAGCAAAGTGAACTGGATAAATAAATAAAGTATAAAGAAAATATATAAAATAAGCAAATAAATAAATGAAACAAACAAATGTGAATTGGGTAAATAAATAATATCTAAAAACATGTATGCTTATTTTTACTGGACAACAAGACTAAAAAAGTGAACAAGTCAATGGACATAAACAGGAAATTGGGGTAGATAGGGGAAACACGGCTGGGACATGTCACAACTCTGGCTGCATCAAGCATGCTTTTTTCCATGGGCCAGACATATTTTAGTAGACATGTAGAACACACACTTCTAAAAGTGTCCTAGCTGCATGTCTCATATAGTGAAAATCCAGACCAATACACATGTGCGACCCAGACAGATCAGATCTAGACAGTGGCAGCAGGACCAGGCCAGCAGATTCAGTGTCTTGGGAGCATCTGAGACAGATGAGTGCAGATAAAGAGAGAGTCAGTGAATACAGATCAGTTCAATGATCCGAACAGATCACTGTTTCAGATTTGAAGCTAAATCCAAACGCTGCCGAGGGACCGGGGTGACACCAGAGCTCTCGCTAGCCGCAGTTATTTGCAAACAGATGTGCGTCCCTGGACCGAGAGGTTTTGATCAATCAGGCCTTAACAAGTCAACTTGACTACATGCGAATGTAACACTTTGCATGAGAATGGAAGAGGCCATGCAAGGCCCGGGTTTGATTAGGGGTAAGCTGATAAATGGCAGATTGAATCGGACCCCTGTGAGCAGGCCGCAGCTCATTGGGCCCAGTGCTTTAAATCCACACTGATATCAACTCTTTCCTCCCTATTCTTCTGCCTCGCTGATGAATAGATCCATTATTCAGTGGATTCTGTCCATCATTCTCGTTTGTTTCATGTATTGGAGTGGCAGAAGCTTAAATGAGCTCTCCACAGATTTCTTTCCTCCCTTTTCCTTCTTTTTCTTTTTAACTTTCCTGTTCTGATCCTCTTTTCCTAACTCATCTGAGTCATTCCCATCTGTCTGTCCCTCTGTGGCCAAATGGTTGAGTTTCTGCCTTTCCCTGTACTTAATGCTTCATTATGTGGTTGGACTCAATTGATGGTAAATAGTCAAATACATGGCTTTAGATTTTCTATGGTGTTGTTCTTCAGGCTAGATGTTTTTTTTTTATTTTTTATTAATACTTTTATTTAGCAAGGCAGCATTAAATTGATCAAAAGTGACAGTAAAGACATTTGCAGTGTTACAAAAGATTTCTATTTCAAATAAATGCTGTTCTGAACTTTGTATTAATCAAGCAGACCAACTGTTTTCAACATTGACAATCATGCATAAAGTTTCTTGAGCATCTAATCATCATATTAGAATGATTTCTGAAGGATCGTGTGACACTAAAGTCTGGAGTAATGATGCCGAAAATTTCACAGGAAAAAATACATTTGAAAATATATTCAAAGAAAACAGTTATTTTAAATTGCAATAATATTTCACAATATTACTGTTTTGTGTGTTTTTGGTTATAAATGCAGCTTTGGTGAACATAAGAGACTTCTTTAAAAAACATTAAAAAATCTTACAGACCCCAAACTAGTGTGCATCTATAGTTGATTGTAATAGAGTTTCTGACTCACATATTTAGGCCTAAATCATAATCTTTAGTAGACTCTCTCTTTTTCCTTTCACTCTAGACTAAACTTAAACTTTCTAGAAAACTAAAATTCATACCATGGTAAATCCACATTTAGCAATAAATGTAACTTCTGTATGCACGTTTTTGGCAACACTTTAAAATAAGGTTGTATTTGTTAGTTAATTTACCTGTATTTAATAGTAATATATATATATATATATATATATATATATATATATATATATATATATATATATATATTGTATAAACAATATATAATAGTTAAACAATATATGTGTATGTGTATACAAATGTATAAATGCTGTAAATGGATCATAGTTCAAGTTAACTGTTGTGTATTGTAGATTGTAACCTACATTTTAATACATTTTTGTGCTTGTTTTGCAGTCGATTTTCTGGCAAAGTACTGCATCCTCAATCAGGAGAAGCTGTCAGTGTACAAAAGGGCTTTTGAGGCCGTGAGTAAAAGAAAATCACACAATTTTCTCATCAAAAAGAACTGTTTTGCTCATTTTCATATTGGTAATGACAGTAATCAACTGTCTTTAACTGTATACTCTGCCTGCAGGCTGATAGCGATGGAGATGGTTATCTGAGCTGTATCCAAGTGCTACTTGCCCTGAAAGAGATCATTCCCCCAGAACTTCTGACTGAAGAAGAGGAAATATATGTGTACAGGGTGAACGCTGCCTTCACAGAAAAATATATGATCTGCCTGTCTTTCTTTTTTTACCTCAATGTCTGGAGGCAATTCACTAAAAATGATTTGGGGCTGCTGATGGCGCATTTTATTTGCATGTACTGTCTGTATTATTTTAGCACCCGATTCAATAAAGGATTCATGCAAATCAAAGTAACAGCGCAAACACACCCTGAAAATCTGTGCCGAACGTAGTTTGCATAGTAGAATTCCTCATCTTGCAGGGCCCTTATCTACACCAAACAAAGTTGTCTACACCATACAACTGAATATAAGCCTGGTTGTGAGACTCTTCTGCATCATTTGATCATTTTGATTTAATTAATTACTACTGACATGATTGCTAAACATCTCTTTTAATCAAAATTCAGTAACTGGCTGTTTTTCTAAAAAAAAAAAAAACAACTATTTAGATAATGTTTCATTTATCTATAATAAATTTATATATAAAAATGAAATAATAAAATTGTATTTATTCTGATTGTTAATACTATTATTACTATTATGTTTTATATATAATAAAATAAAAATAAAAATATAATAAAAATAAAACAATTAAGATAGAAAGTTGTGTTGTGTTTGCATTGAAAAATAATATTTTAAATATATATTTATATGTATTTAAATAAGTGTATGATCTGTTCTCAGATTCTGGAGCTGGTTGATTTCAGAGTGACAGAAGGCCTTACGGATCTGCGCCTGTTTGCTGTAGTGGCCAGTCTGGCCCAGAAAATAGCCACATTAGAGTGAGTCGACAGGCCAAGCATTCAACACACACAATAGCATTAGAAGAGGAGTCACTGACCTTCCATAAATAAGGATGGGTAGTTCATGAGTGTTTGTGTGTAGGAGCACATGGAGGACCGACAATTGTGTGTATCCGTTTGTAGCACCTATACCGTCCAATTTTACAATAATACAACACAATGTCCCTGCACACCAGCACTTGTCTTCCTGCCATGCGATTCAAGGGTGACCCATGACAGCCTGGGCGGTCGTGTGTCGTGTTGAAGTCCATTACTGTGATGAGGGTTTGGGGGCATTTGGCTGTGATGCTACACTACAGCCCATATGCCAGAGATTCCCACACACAGGCTCTTTCATTCCTGCTCACTGTTTTTTAGGATCTTTAACAGCTTCCACTCAACGCAGGGGCCCATTCTGGGTTTCTTGGGTTATGTGTGCGAGGGGATTTGGGGTCACGCCTCTACGCTGATTTACGGCATTGCTCTTTGAGCATGTGAGCGATGCCTTTCCCTATGCTAGTGGACAAATGCAACAAATGAAAAGGAACAAGGCTGTTTCTTTGGAATGAACACAATAGGGACATTTATGTGCTTTAACCTTTTCCATCAACCTCTTCTGAACCCTGATATGGATTTGACCCCATTCATTAGCTGATATACACCCATGTTCACTCATTACACTGGTAATAACCCTCGTAGAATGACAAAATCCAGTCCGACTGCTTGTTTTTTGCATGAATGTCCAAAATCTCTCCTGTCACCTTTTGCTCTCGCCATCTGTCAGTGCTTTGGCACTTTCTCCTGGAGCTGGTCATGTGATTAAACCCTGTATTACCATACAGAGGCTGATATTAGCAGCAGCAATCCCTAAAAACAACGTGTTTTCATCCACCTGTGTGATTTTTGTGGGTTGGAAGGTAGAATCGTCCTGGGTGGGCTGCGTGTGGCCTGAGTGTCCACAGGTTCAGTTCCAGTGACGAGAACAGTAAATCTATGGCTTAATTGGACTGATTCAACCCTGCGAGTCAATGCGTGACTCACTGCACCAATTCAGAATGAAAAAACGGAGGGAAACCTGAACCGACCTCCTTTAGCATCCCGCCTCTCTCTCTCTCTTGCACTCTCTGACCCAGTCCAAAACATAAACACACTTACCGCCAAAACCTGCTTGTCAAAACAACTCCACCCAAACTTTAAGTGGGTCACCCGTCTGCCCCCCTCCAAAATCCAACCATATCTTGCAAACCGCCAAAGAACCGCCAAAACTTTGGCAATTACGTAAGCACGAGGTCCGCGGTGATGGGGCGCAACAATAGAAATGGGTTAGAGCTGCTATTATCCTCCTCTCTGTCTCTGGTGCGCTCTCTTTTGCCCCGGCTATTATCCACGGTGCAGTTTGGGCTCTTTTTCTGCAAACCAAGTGCAATTAATGATCATTAGCTGGCCTGTCTCCCCTCATTCCCATCAAACCCCCTGTCTCACCGCAAGCCCGAATGAACGGGCCAATAGCGGTTTGTCTGAGGGTGGCGTACCAGAAGCTATTCTCCTCCCAGCATGCTCTCTGAACGGAGGGGCTCGTTAGCACAGGGATGACCATCGTTGTGCCACACGCTGGACAGTGGAGTTCTATCCCGACTGAATAGGCGCTGCCTCTGAGCAATTATCCCAGTGTATTGGTCACATTGCTCCAGAGCGTGTCCCCTAAACACCCTCCTCACACTGGTGCAGGGTTTTATTTATCCGTTATAGTGGCGGGTTGGCCCTGTGTCCGAGATCATTGTTTTAGGGGACAGGCCATAATGAGCAACCACAATGGGCTCAGAACACTTTAGCATCATTGCCCCCCTCACCCCCACCCAAAACAATGTGCCACATGATTTCTCTGGAAAAAGTACCCGCCAAAATATGCTAACATTTACCAGATATCCTTGCATAACCCCATCGACCTCTGATAAATTTTTATCTTTTTTTTATTCTCATAATTTATTTATTTATATATATATATATATATATATATATATAATTTGATCAAATATCAAAAATCTCAGAGACTTCTCTTTTGATTCACAGTGATTTCATGCGCTCCCTCGTCAGCAAGATGGATTTCAAATCTCTGGAGATGAAGCTTTATAAAGCCAAGGTTTGTTTTCTATTGACAATAATGATATTTATTGTCATCTGTCATACTTGCTTCATAGCAAACTGTTCTTGTTCATTTGGCAATTCTGTCCCTCTTTCTCCCTCTCCCTCTCTCAGTAGGAACTAATTACAGTGAAATGGAGACCATAAAACACTTTAAAGGCCAACTCAAACGCGGGCTTAGTAAAACTAGCTGTTTCCGTCAAGCACCTTGCATGTTCATTGAGAGGCAGAGTAAAAAAGAGAAATGGCATTTTCTCTCATTTTTCCTTCAGCCTTTCCCCCTCCCTCGTATTCATGGATTACAGGCTGTAATCTCATTAAAGTGGCCGTCAGTGTACATCCAGTGCAGCGTGCTCTGTAATCAAGCAAAGACATACTGCTCATCTCGGATAAAGCAGAGGTATAAGGTGGCCATTCAGTGGAAAGACCCGACCAGACCCATTGAACAGAAAGGGCCGGCTGCTGAAAAGCGTAGAGACATAAAAGTTGATGGCGGAGGCTGGGGAAACTGAGCCCCTGCCTGGTCTAGGGGTTAGGTGGAGAGGGGAGGCTAATTACAGAGTGAGCTGGGCTTGAATTGTTATCGAGGGAGAGGAGAGAGGAGTGGGCACTTTGCCAGGGGATTACAGGACACACACACATACACTCACTTTTAGTCATTACCTCGGATGCATTTAACTGTGCAAACAGGTGCGCTCACAGAAGAGTAGGAAAAGGCCGCTGTAATTTGAGCCCCCTTTGGCACACGTGTGAACCCAGCATACGCTTTCACTCTCTCACACAAACATAGAGGTTATAGCGACATCAGTGCCCTGACTATCCAGAAGTGTGCAATAGGTGATGACTCGGGGCAAATGAATGTATTCACTCACAATGGATTTGTACATGTGAACGGAGGGTTATATGTATAGACTCGTGCTGCTATGTACCACAAGTTAAAGCCCAGGAAAATACCTTGATTAGAGTTGATTAAAAAGTTTTTATTTCATTTTATTTTGGTAGTACTACACTTCTAGACACAAAAAAAGGGCCAAACCAAAAATGGCAAAATATTTAGTAGTCTGTTAATGGTCTTCAACATTTTAATCTCAAATCCCTGGTCAGATCATTAACAAGAATTGCACAAATACGGAATAGCCTTCATTTTTCTGTGAATGTTTAAGCCATGTAAACTTGCAAACAGTTTTTTACAGGAAGGAGAGTCAGTGTTGTTCCACTCAATGTTAATGGTTTCAAACAGTTGTTTGAGTTTAATGTGAGACCAAATATTCACTATAGGGTTTAAATCTGGACTCTGACAGGAGCCTGATGGACTTGTTCTCAAGCCACTTCTTGGTTGTCTTTGCAGTTTGGGCAGGAGCATTGTCTTGTTGAAAAGTAACATCTGATCATTCCTCTTTAGATAACAACTTTTTATTTGTGTGAAGCAAGACATTCTGAAATATTCTCCTGTACTCCAAAGCATTAAATGACTTTTCACAGTGAAGTAGCTCACCATTACCAGCAGCTAAGAAGGCTCCACACACAATGACACCTCTTTCTCCATGCTTCACTGTGGTAGAGATGCATTGTTAAAAAAAATTCTCAAAGACACTTCTCTGCAACTCGTGTTTCACTGTGATTCATCACTCCACACACAACTTCCCATATTCTTCCAAGTCTTCATTCTTTATTTGATGTATCTCTGAGACAGCAATGGCTTTTTAATTAGTGCATTTGCTTAAATTTTGCTAATTTCCTGAACAATAATTTTTAAAAGATTAGTATTTAGCCATTTTGGGCTTGGCCCTTTTTCTTCTTTTTTTGGCCCAGGAGTGCAAGTACATCTGCAACAGTAAAGCACTCAAAATAAAACCTAATTAATCAAAATAAATCCAGAATATTCATATTGAAATCCAGCGCACCTGCATGCCTAATGTAAGTGTCGTAAGATCTGACATTAAATACACTGATGCTGTTGTACTAACCTGAGTGTGCATGCATGTTCTACAGCAGTTGTTCCTGTTCTTACTGGAGGCCCAGACAGGGGGTGCTGGGGCGCCAGAGGGCTGCATTGAGGCAGAGCAACTCCTAGTGGAGCTCAAGGCAGGGGGCATCAGGCCGGAGCACGAGGCGTCGGTAAGACGGGAACTTCGCAATCTGCGCTCCCTTGACCTTCTCGACTTCCTTGCTCACCTGCCTCTCTTCATCCTCATCCACAACTCGGTGATCGCCAACCCCTTCGATGACTCCAGTAACCTGTGATGGTATCAACAAGAACTGTTTGCACCAACGGTTATGTCATATTAACTCCAGTGCAAAATATTAAAAACTGAACATATATATATATAAGTTTAGGGTTGGTAAGATTTATTTTGTTTTTGAAAGTCGTTCTTAGGCTCACCACAGCTGCATTTATTAAAAAAAAAAAATACAGTAAAAAAAACTGTTAAATATTATTACAATTTAAAATAATTGTTTCTACTTGAATATATTTTAAAATGTAATTTATTATTGTGTTGTCAAAGCTGAATTTTCAACATCATTACTCCAGTCTTCAGTGTATGTTGATCCTTCAGAAATCATTCTAATATGCTGATTTGGTGCTCAATAAATATTTCTTTATATTATATTATATTATATTATATTATATTATATTATATTATATTATATTATATTATATTATATTATATTATATTATATTATATTATATTATATTATATAAAGTGAATACAGGTAGGGCAACTGGTGAAGAAGAAACAATTAAGAGTAATCAAATTTGTTATAGTGTTCCGCTGCTAAAAATCAGCACTTAGTACAGAAGTAATAAATACGGAAACAAGTTCTGATCAAAATGATTGTTTAAGTGTCTTTTAACCTGCATCAATAAAAGTGACCAACAACAATGCTTTGTTAATTATTCTTTCATCATCCATGTCAATAACTCTCCAAAAAAAAAAAAAAAAGGTTAACACTGACTGAATGTGTTGTCAAAATGAAAAAACTTCACTCTGTTTCATGAAAAACAGGCCATG
Organism: Scardinius erythrophthalmus; assembly: GCF_964197995.2. Taxonomy (NCBI): domain Eukaryota; kingdom Metazoa; phylum Chordata; class Actinopteri; order Cypriniformes; family Leuciscidae; genus Scardinius; species Scardinius erythrophthalmus. The sequence continues at coordinate 13,335,240 of NC_138224.1, read as the reverse complement.
GATTTCATTTACTGCAAAAGACTGCATCAGTGGCCAGAGTCGTCAATGCTGAACATAGAGGAGTGCTGTCTGTGGTACTGAAACACTGTTTGCTCTGCACTCTTCAGGGCCTCAGTCGAGCAGTTCATATTTCATGCAGGCAAGAGGCTTTATTAAATGTAATTCACAATTTGGTGTACAGAGAGCGAAAAGTTTGTGCAAACATGGTCGTCAAACATCCTATCATCACTGATAATCACTCACCATAACTAGGACTCATGGGGAAAGAGGACAGAAGAGCTTTGACAAGCATGGAGAGCACCGTCACATTCAGACATAACAAAAGTGAGCATTTGTATAAGAAAGGGGAGAGAGGGGGAAAAACTGAAAAGGATCGAGGTAGCGAGAAAAACTGAGAACGACCGGTCTCATTTAGCCTAAAGAAATGACCGCAGTCCTCTGTTTGAGATTGGACAGTTGTGAAAAGCTCTCTGGGCACTCATGAGGAAGTGAGTGCTGTCTAACAGTCTGCGTCTTTAGATTTACAAAGTCTGTTGAAGAAGTTGAGAGGCAAGGATGGCAGCACTTTCAAAGAGAATGAAAGGAGGCTGGAGAGGAGTGATAACAAGAAGTCCCCATGAATTTCAACAGGGAGAACATCAGAGGGGCCCGGATCACTAATCAGTGTGGGTTACATGCTGCCGCTCCCGTTCTATTCAGGCATGGCATAATGAGGAGGCAACATTCTGCCACAAAGGGATGGACACGCGGACAGGCTCCAATGGGCTGTGCGCACAACTACACACACTGTGTTGCTTGCTACCGTTCCCTTGGACACAGTTCAGATTGAGCATGAATAGTTTGTAAAGGGAATTGGTGGTTTGAATTTTCAGGTTAGACACAAAGCGCATTCACAACAGGTGAACTGAAAAGTTTAAGCAAGACATTTCCATTGCTTTCTGTGTGTGTTTAGTTGTGGGGGGGGGAAACTAAACAAATTTAGATTATTTTGCAGCTTTACTCCAGCAAACCAACAATTATTCAGTAAATGTTAACATGTGTTTTTACATTGCTTTAACTCATGGAAATAAGCTCTGCAATTTTAAACTTTTTATGTTATACACAATTCATTTTTTTAAAGGAGAACTCCGGTCAATTTTAACATTGAGCTCATTTTTTTGTACATTTGGAGTGCTGTCAATACAGAGAACAACGACAAAAATCGGTGTTGCCTACACCGAGTTATTCTATTTTTAAAATTTGCACCCTGTTGACTTCAATAGGGCAAGTACTAAACCTGCTTTTAGCCTCTTAACATCCTTGATGTGTCATTACAAGTGCACAGAAAATGTGAGTGATTCCTTCTGAGTGAACACGTTTGGATCTGACTGCAGTAGATGTGAAAGAAATGTATAAAAATGATGTTATTTAAGCCAGCGCAAATACCTTTGTTTACATCCTGTTTTCGGGTGAAGTCCAAAGTAGTCGATTGCCGAGTTCACGCGCATAGGTTTAGTACCTATGATCACGCGCGTGAACTCGGCAATCGACTACTTTGGACTTCACCCGAAAACAGGATGTAAACAAAGGTATTTGCGCTGGCTGAAATAACATCATTTTTATACATTTCTTTCACATCTACTGCAGTCAGATTCACTCGTGTTCACTCAGAAGGAATCACTCACATTTTCTGTGCACTTGTAATGACACATCAAGGATGTTAAGAGGCTAAAAGCAGGTTTAGTACTTGCCCAATTGAAGTCAACAGGGTGCAAATTTTAAAAATAGAATAACTCGGTGTAGGCAACACTGATTTTTGTCGTTGTTCTCTGTATTGACAGCACTCCAAATGTACAAAAAAATGAGCTCAATGTTAAAATTGACCGGAGTTCTCCTTTAAAGTCAGTTTAATGTGATTTAAGTTTACTTAATGACTTAATCACTGAAACATCCAAGTTGATTGTACTTAAACATTTAAGGCAGCCACTATTAAGTAAACTAAACCAACAGTTAGTAATGATTTCTGCAATGTCTCTTAATAAAACAATGTCCTTGAACAAACTTATTGGATGGAAGCCATCATTTATTATGTTTTCCCGGCTTATCTTTCAGCGACAGACACAAGAAGCCAGAAAATCAAGTGGAAAATGTGTTTCATCGATCTCAGAGATCCTGATTCATTGATTTTTTAAGGACTCAAAGGGGAAAAAAAGAATTGCCTCTCTTCCCCAAATTAATTTCACACCAGATAGGTATGAAGCTCTATCTATTGAAATGTAACTGACAAATGGGTCCAGTACGCTGCAATAAGACGATGCTCGGTCAAGCGACTGATGGATAAAGTGCAAAAATTGATTTCCCAAGCTAGACTTGACAGTTCAGACCCATCCATTTTGGATGGTGGTTTAACATGTCATAGAAGTAGGGTCACAGTCGCAGGGAATTCTGGGACAACTAACTTGGTCTGTTTTAAAACAAAATGTAAATACATTTGTGACTTCTCTGGACATATCTCATGACAAAACATATAACTATTTTACGATGTGACAGTTCCATATCAATCTAAAGTGAATCGTACGGAATAGTACGATTTTTTAGAAAGAAAACTATGTAAGCATGAAGGTCCACCCTAAGTGGATCGTACGAAAACGTAAGAACGAGATACGGTTTTATACGAATTAGCCAATACGCCAAAATGTAAAATAGATACGAATTGCCATGAGAGTTTATTCCCAACTTCAGCCCACTAGCTACGAACCTGTCTGGTCGAGCTAATTACAAATAAGAACATTGTTTTGAATCTAAGATAAGAGTAAAACTTTGGCTGATTGATAAGCTGGGGTAGGCTACTTCGTCTCAGGCCTACCCTAAACAATGCTTGCGCTACTTTCGTCTGGGACATGCTTTTTTTCTTCTTCAACACCTGCCTCGATCTTGTATAGCCTACAGCACTCGCTTCCAGACGCCGTGTTTTTAAAGGGGCAGTTGTTGAGTGCGTGTCGCGCGCTGTTGTCAGAAAGGCACACGCGCCTTCAGCCGACTCCACTCGAGCGCCACACACGCGAACAGAGCCTTGCAATTCATTACAGCAGGCACGCGCCCGCCCCGCGCGCACACACACTTTACCTGTCAGACTCCACGACTGTTTTTTAAACTTCACGACTGCGAGTTATTTATGTGTAAACTTAACAAACGTGTTTTACTAAATACGTTTGTATTTTGGGTCAGTGACGTCACGCTCGTGTTTTAGGAGATTTGCAATAGAAAATGACTTGAATATGAATAACATTTTCACAATTTCTGAATGAAAAGTTATTTTGATATTTTTGATGCGCCAAGAGTTAAAATGCCCTAGGTGGTGTAACTGTCCACACTGTAAACTAAAAGAAAGAAAAAGAAAAATATTAAAAGGCTGATAATTTTAGGGAAAATACGAAAACCATAATATATATAAATACTTTTTTCTTAAGAAATATTTTATTATATAAAAAATATATTAAGAACCATCATGCCATGTGCGTCCACTAAAGTCGAATATATTTCTCAGTATTTTAACAATCGTATTCCCTCGTTTTAAGTAAAACACTGTTTTTATCATTATTAACAATAATTAAAGCAAATAGCCATCTTATGTTTACACACTCTCATGAGAGTACTTGTTCCTGTATGCTCTCTCTGCCATTCTCACCCACAAAAGTGTTAGTAGGGTGAGCCAACAATATGTTTATTTTCCAAAAGTGCTGTCTTCTCCAAATTGGCATTCATTATGAGCGCATGCAGTCTGTGAAACGGTCCAGTATGCTGGTCACGTCTCCTCCTGCCTGACAACAGGCAGACTGCCGAGGCTTAGCAGGCTTATCACTTTTGTTGCCCATAAAAAAGAAAATGTGCAACGAAAATCTACACTTGACACTTGATTGCGTTCTTATAAAATTGCTTTCAGTAATCAACAAGATAATAGGTTGCAGTACACAAGCAAACTCAAGAAAACATTTTTCTTTTAGAAACTTTTATTATGAGACTAAACTGTAGAAAATATGGAGATAAGGCATATTCTTATTTTCTGAAAGATGCAAACCCCAGCATTGTAAAGGCAAAGTGGAACAGTGTGGAGACACAAAACACCTCCGTTTGGACAATAGCTGCATAACCTTTGATCACTTCGAGTCATATTACAATTGCAATTATAATTCCTATTAAATAAGACACGTTGGTGTTGAAATTTAAACTCTTGAGTATTACACTCCTCTAAGACCCCCACAACCGTAAAGGGAATTGCCAGCTGCGATGCATTTGAGACTATAAGTCTGAATAAGCGAGAGGTAATGAGCAATTTACGGCAAGCTATAGATCAAAAATATATACATATTAAAATGAATGTGTACAAAAACATCTATAAATCTCTTACATACAAAAATAGCTTAATATATTTAAAAAAAAACATTTTATACAAATAGAACTTCATATAATAAAATTCGCCAAGTTGGAAGCATATTAGAGTTGTGAAGGGGGTCTATCAAGGCAAACCTTCTTTGATTACATTAGCATAGGTAAAGAACAACGTTTGCTTATTGTTGTTTATATTTCCACAGTGTCGTGGAAAGTCATTTTAAAATAGATTTCTTGGGCGAATGCGCTGGAAGGACTGGTCTCCCGCTCTTCCCTTTTAGTCCTTTGGCTCTTTGACACTCGGGATCCGTGGTTTGCCGGTATGCATGGGCCATCTCTGGGTGTGGATTCGAGTCTATCCGAACCGGACTGCAGCGCAAACGCAGTGCTGTGTTCTTGGAGGACATCCGAGTTCCTCCCAAGTGAGTGCTGCGATTTTTATGCGTTTCCTAGAAAGAGAACATGTCATGGTGAATATCTTGCATGAACAACAAAATAGTAAAAGCGCAGCAAGAGCTGCAAAAATGATGTTTTGATTCATACGAACCTTTCACGAACGTTCAAAACCAGTTGGTGAAGTCCAGGAGCTCTTGTTCTTCTGGACTCAGAGGGTCGTAGGAGCCCTCATCTGAAGAGTAAGAGGACACGGGAGAACCGGCCATAGAGTTCATGTCATTCGTGTAGTTCTGGGAGATGGTGGGTGACAGGACGCCCGACTGGAACGCCGCGCTCACCGCGTCATGCTCGTCCAGGAGCTGCTGGAGCGCGCGGATGTACTCCACAGCCGAGCGCAGCGTCTCCACTTTGCTCATCTTCTTGTTCGCCGCTCCGTTGGGAACGTGTTCGCGAAGAGTAGCAAAGCCGTTGTTCACCAGCTTTACCCGGTTGCGTTCTCTCTCGTTCCGCCTGGCCACCGCGTGCGGCTGCTGCTGCGGCAAGCTGTACCCGAAGCCGGCGAAGTTGAGCCTCCTTTTGCACCGGAGCAGCTCCGGGGAGGACGAGCGCTGCCTCTTCGCCTGCTTTGATGCGGACTTGTTGCTGCACTGGCTGTCGGTCGGACTGAGTTGGATGCTCTGCGAGGCAAAAAAGCAGGCAGGTGCCATGAACTGCTGCTGGTTTACGCTTATTTCCATCTTGGCAGTGATGTCCATTTCGCGGATGGGAAAAAAGAGCGAGGGAAAGCACAAAAGTTTCTTTGGACTGCCCAGTGGCCGTGCGTCTTGCTCGTGGCGTTCACGTGTGGCTTCAATGGGCAGGGGTGCTCCGGACTCTCGACCTGTTCTGAGTTAGGAGATGGAAACAGCGCGGCCTTTTCAATACGCCGACGGCCCGCCGCGCGTTCTCCTGACCACGCCCCCTGAGATGCGCTTGCTTTGCGTACGCCAGGCGCGTGCCGCTCCTGCCACTGAGTAAACAACTTCTCGTAAAGAATGACTAGAGGTGTTTTTCGGTTATGACAAGTGTTTCTCGGGGAACAAACACACGCACACACTTAACTTCGAGCTGCAATGAAGGCACCCCGTGACCTTGTAAAATTAAACAAGAGCGCATTTCGATTTTTCATGATGGCGCTTAATTGAGAAACGCGTCATTAAACTGGCGATTAATAATGTTAAAACACGGACAAAGCTTGAGAAAAAAATAATCGAGCATGTTTACGGAGACGATGGACTGTAGTGTATTTACAGCTAAATATACACTCGAAGGTTCATGAATTTGTTCAAATTTTAGGCTTTTATGATAATGGCTGAATATAACCTGTCATTACCTATCAGGAAAAATAGTTTAGAAACAAAACAATTCATAGAAAATTTGGCCTATAAGGAGAGAAAACTATCAAACTATTGTTTTGGCCATCAAATAGCCTAGCTACTGGCATCAATGATAACAAATTAACATTTCAAACATATTTGACAACTTGCCCTGACATTTACGGGAAAAATAGCAAATGTAGTTTGGAGGACAGATGGTTTCAAGGTGTTTGAAATCAAGAACATTTACTTTCAACATTTTTGGGCGTATGATAGTAAACAATTTGTAACTGCTGTTGAGAATAAGACCCACTTGTTCACATCCATTCAGAGGCGAACAAACTTCATTCAAAGCACTTTGCTTTCACTGGACTCAAATGTATAGTTTAGTTATGAATTCACGCCTGTCACGGTAACGGTTACATTGTTAACGCGTTACAGCCACATAATATTGCTCCATATATAGAGAGAGAATCTTTAGGGAATCAGAGCAAGATGAATTTGGCCAGTCATTATAAGAAATCATCACAGTTGGAAAGGCGGAACGAATGGGTTATTTTGAGGACGCGCGTTAAGAAAAGCTCCCGACAATTTATTCACTCTATTTACTTGCATTATATCTCTCGATTAATTTCGCTTCATTCATAGCATGATAATGGCACATTACTTTCAACCAACTTTGTTTGAATGACTTTGCCTGCGCCGGTGTTGTGTGCGCGCGCGATGCATGTGGAGTGGAGAGGGAGGGGGTGCAATAAATTGTGTAATTTCTCTTAGTTGGCTGAGGCATTCAAGATCAGGCCAGCATTCAAGCACCCAGCCCCCTCCAACTTTCTTTTCTCTCCCTCTCTCTTTTTCCCCCCCTTCTCCTTTTTTAGAGCAGCAAGGGCGTTTAGAAAAGAAGCGTGGGTTCTATTCACTCCGGCTGGGACTCTCTGAAACATATCCACCATGCTCTGTCAGTGCATTTGCAGAGTCCAATTAGCGTTTTGTAAGCCCCTCTTTCTTTCATGATACTCTAGGCTCAGGGAAGGTTCCAGTCATTCCCGGGTGTAATAATTAATATGACATCTGGGCGTCTGAACTTCTATTGAAACACCTCTGCACTCGGAGAAATGCTGTAAAATAATAAAAACAAAACAACTCCATACAAAGCCATTTGTTTTCTCCTATATCCCCGGGTTTGATATGCAGGATTATATTTCAATTTGTAAGCTGTTAAAACTACATTGTAAAGTTGTAATTGTTGTTTTTATCGCTTCAATGACTATTCATTGCTGCTATTTGGAGCAGATGCGTGGCGTTTATGCGCTGCTATTTCTGGATGAGAGCATGTTGAAGTAAATGAAACGGTCATATCATATTCGTGAAAGAACCGAACACCGATGATTCCTTGTTAAATGCGCGCGCGTGCTTCACACCCATGTGCACGCGCATGAAAGTCTGCAGCGCGCGATACACTGCAGTCATGCAGAGACAGTATAATGTAGGCAACACGATGTTTACTGCACATACGTACATAAGCTAATCCTATAAAACACACTGTCACAGTATAGAGGATCTACAAGTTTATGAACAGTTATTTGGAGCAAAAAGGGAGTTTTTGCATGAACATTTTGGGTTCCTCAAAGAACCTTTAAATGAACAGAACAGATTTGAATTATCTAAAGATCCTTTTGTTTCCACTATAAAGAACGGTTTGTAAAATGGAATGATATATGGATGTTTAAGGTTCTTCATGGAACCACAAACAACGTTTGATTTTAAGGGTTTTGGGGGCTAAATTATTTGGTATCATACTCTAAAACAACTGCGAAAATGATCAGAAAGTGATCAGAAACCTTACCAGTATTCATCTTATATGTACACTGTAAACAATTATATGGTAAATAAGTAATGACAACATGTTTTTAAATTGCTTTAACTCATCAAAATAAGTTGAATGTAATTCAAGTTGAAATGACCTAAACATCCAAGTTGATTGTACTTAAAAATTTAAGGCAGCAACTTTTACTACATTTTTATGTAAAAATGCATAATTGCAGCAAAGTGGCATTTTTCTTTTTAAAAGCATGTTTTCTATGTAGGCCCCTTGAAGTAAACAAACTTTTAACTCCCCTTAACAATATAAGACAAAGGCCAGATGTTTTGGTCATATCAGCCATTCATTCATTTCACTTAGCTTGAATATGTGCATTAACTACCACCATACCTTGATGTGTTTTTGTGATAACATTTCTATACAGAGTGAGGGACACTGTATGCTAAACTTACCCTACCTGAAAACATCTGCAGGTGTTGAAGGGTAATAACTGTGTCCAGATGTTCATTCAAGAAGAGTCTTTGCCTGCTGTTGTGTAATTTCTGAGGACTTCAGCACTAAATAGATCAGGTAGTTTGGTCATGGTCCTACATCTCCTGTGTAAATATAGCTAATGCAATATTCCCATATCCTATTCAGTCATCACATGTTATTCTAACATCAATTTCTGAGGTAGTAGGCTGATGAAATTAATAGTGTTTTTGTATTGGACTGATTGTATTGGTACGATTTTTGTACATTTAGTCTAGGTCTAATTATCTTTAGCTATTTAAATGGTGCGCCCATGTACAATATATAGGCTATTAGCCTTCTTTATATTGAACAGTGGAGTTAACATAATGGCTGGTAAATGGTACAGACACCTACTGCCATCTACTGGTGAAGTCTACTGTGTGTACTGTGTACACACACTACTCTCTCTCTCTGTGTGTGTGTGTGTGTGTGTGTGTGTGTGTGTGTGTGTGTGTGTGTGTGTGTGTGTGTGTGTTGTATGGTCCAGTTAATGTCAAAGCATTTCAATGCCCACTTTTCCCCAGTGTTAACTGTGCAAATGACAAATAAATGCCTTTTGACACCATGAGAAAACAAGCTTATAAATCATACAGAATGAGTTTTTTTTTTTAAATGTAAAAAGTTTTCTGTGATGGGTATGTTTAGGAGTATATAAAATACAGTTAGAATAGAATATACAGTTTGTACAGTATAAAAAAAACATTACGTCTATGGAGAGTCCCCACAAAGATAGCAAACCAGATACGTACGTGTGTGTGTGTGTGTGTGTGTGTGTGTGTGTGTGTGTGTGTGTGTGTGTGTGTGTGTGTGTGTGTGGCAGACAGACAGGTATCAATAAGACAAATGAAAAGATTGATGGGTGGGGGTTAGGTATAAACTATAAACGGCATGCCATATTCTTTTTTAACTTACAAGTAAGTTAGACCTATATATTTCTCTAGTGTTTGGAAAGCATTTCGATAACCACAAAATTTACATTATTAGTAAGTTAGAAGTGTATTTTACCTGACATCAAACAGACACGACACGAGGATGTATCCAACAGTAGGACTAGTAACGTTAGGCCTATGCGATACGTCGACAAAACATGACAAGTAGCTACTAGCTACATTATAAATATATAACCAAGACATTAGTGTTGGTTTTAGAAAGTATTTTACATAATTGACGGTGCTATATAACTTATATGCAATAAATCCTCTTATTAAGTAGACATCCCTAAAATCAGTGTCTTTCTCGTATTGGATAAACACGTTCCTTCACCTGCTGGACTCAATTAACTTGGCGCCATCTCGTGGTCATAAACAGAACACCAATGTAGCCTACAGATAGTTTTTTATCATTTATAACGGGATGCTGCGTCAGTTTTTCCAATCTTGAAAACTCAATCCCTTCTAATTTTATTAATTATTAAATCAATTATGTAATACACTTATTACAGCAAGAAGAGAAGCAAAAGGGCAAAGTAATCGTTACGAAATGCTGACTTTGAACTTCATCCTCATCCAAAACTCCCCCTGAAAAGTCGTTCCCACTGGATATTCTCCAAACATCCCCGCGGTTTATGGGCAACTCGTCGCGTGACAGGCACACGGGCCGTTCAGGGGGTGTGGTGTCACGTGGTACTTTTAAATCGATGGAGTTTTGGATGGGTTGTACAAAGTTTACAGAAGCATCCAACAAATCAACACCACCTGAGGACTGAAGCAAGAATGGACGCAGGTCTCAAGCACATGAACGGGGAACCGGAGAGAAAGGTGAACAACTTTCTATTTTTATATATTCTAGACTATTATTATGATTATGTTGCTGTATTATTTTAAATAATGTATTTATTATAGCACTTCCCCAACATTAGAGGAAAAACAAAACAAGAAAAAAGACATGCTTACTTGGTTGAAGCTTAGAATTGTAAAAGTGTAAATTCTGTGTGGATCTATATTTTGTCAATGACAGTCTAACTCACTTATTATTGTCAGACCTGACTGGAAATTTCTCTCCAGACCACAAAACAAAGGCAAGCTTAGTGTAGCATCCATTGAAAGTCCAGTGGAACAGTAACTACATGTGTTAAAACGGATCATATTTTAAGCAATCAGTAATATTAATCTGATGCTCTCAAATAAGTCAATAATACATTGTTTTATTTTTATTTTAAGGTATAATTTGGTGCCTCAAGGTGCATATTGTACTTGAAAGAATATTATGGATTGAAAGTTATGAAATATCAGAAACATTAGTCAATAATACAGTAATTGCTTTAATGTTTGTTTAATTTTGAGTTATGAAATCATCAACATTTTGATTCAAAGGAATGTGGGTTCACAGGAATGTGAGTGTGACTTTGGTCATGAGTTTTAAAGTCCTTCTGCTCTCACACACACACACACACACACACACACACACACACACACACACACACACCCACACACACACTACTACTACTACTACTTTTGAAGCAACATTAGGATTATGCAATGGTAAGATAATTATACACCTACTTATAAACATACACAAACCTACTGACATTGAAGCAAACATTATTTGCATTTATTTTTACATTAATTTCCAATTACTTAGAAAGGTGAGTGTGCCTTGAAAGTTAGTCATCAGTAGTTTAGCTGCTAATGTGTAACAGACACGGATGCATCTTTAAAAAAAAAGAAATAAAATATATACACAAGCAGAGACGGGTCATTCTGTGTCCGTTGGCACTATGGGAAAGATGAACTAATATTCTTTTCAAGGACAAAATAAATAAATGTGGATGCTGATCAAATAAAACAAGTGCAAAGCCCTAAAAAATGTCATTTTAAATCATGGTTCGGCACTCATTTGATGTATGTTGATGATGAAGAGTGCAACTGTGTGAGTGTCTCGATCTGCTTGTTTAACAGGGCTCTCTGACCTCATCCTACCTGGAAGAAGCATTAAACAAATCAGGAGTGGTGTCCTGGATCTTCTCTCTGAAAGAGGAGGTTGGCGCTCTTGTAAAAGCTCTGAAACTATTTGAGGTTAGTATCCTGACACATATGACAAATCTCTCCATTTTCTCTCTCTCTTTCTCTCGCTTATATACACTTGCGTTTATCTAAAGGCAAAACACGAGGGTCAAGGTCAGTGGAATGATAGTGGGACAGAAATGCAAAACACTGAACAGGACGTATTTGTGGCGTATTAGGCAATACTGTGCACATTATGTACATTCAGCTGGGTTAAAGAAGTTTATGACACGCCATCAGTTCATAAAACAGCAAGGAAATATTGACCTCACAACACCATGACATATTAAAGGACAAATTTGCAGATTTTCAACCAGCTTTGTATTGTTAAAATGATGTTAGTGTGTGTAGTATAACGTTTTCTTGAGCAGAATGAAGGATCTGAAAGGATCATGTGACACTGAAGACTGGAGTAATGATGCTGAAAATTCAGCTTTACCATCACAGAATTATTAAAAATATATTCAAATAGAAAGCAGTTATTATTATTTATTGCACAATATCAGTATTGTATTGTATTTTTGATCAAAGAAATGTAGATGTAGTCAACTGACACTGAAGTTTTGTTTTGTATAATATACTGTACTCCTTAGTATGAGTTCAGAAAATAAAGGCACAGAGCTGTTACTGGGGCAGTACCCTAAGTTTATACATATTACATATTATTACCTGAATATTACCTAAATAATACATATTAGTACCTCAAAGGTACATATTAGTAACTTTTAGTTTTTGTACCATAGGGTACTGCCCCAGTGACAGCCCTGTCCCTTTTTTCTGAGAATAATAATAGCAATAATAGGCAGAGACAAAGCTTAAGGACATTGTGAACAAACATGACCTGTCCACAGCGAACTTTTCAAGCACATAGAAAAATCAATAATATCAAGCAGAATTGTGTTTTGATGAGATGAAAGGATTTTACACCCAGACTCACAATCAGAAGAAAGTAGTACCTAAGGGTTACATCTGCTTGTTACTTCTGCTGGGTGTCAATGTGTACCTTTGAGGTTCTAATATAGATCCTTTAGGGGTCCAAAAGCTTTTCAAAAGGTATTTTTCCTATTTTCTTCTTTTTGTAGGATAAACACTCAGACACTTATTGATAGGAATCAACAATTAAACTTTGCATTCAGGTATCACAACATACGAACACATGTGGACATGCACACAGTGCCTGTGTCCTGTAAGAATGCCAAGATTCCTTGAATCATCTCCAAAGTCTTCCCTACTTGTATCAAAGTTCAGTATACTTTGTTTTTGCATGTTGACTTTTCTTCTGCCTACGTGCAATGAAGCGTATTCCCAAGTAGATGGCAGGTTTTATTGACTGAGTGTATTTAAAGAAATTATAACTACGAAAGCACAATGAAAAAACTGAAACAACTGTGTAATTTCTTTAAAGTGCATTTTTAAATAGGTGGTCTAAATCTAGTTATAGCATGTTTTCTTTTTTAAAAGCGAATAATGCTCTACATAGAAAAAAAACATTTTAAATAGTATTTTTCGCTTGACTTTTATTCATTGTTCTGGAATTTTTTTTAAACAACAATATACAGTATATTTTAATAAGACATCACAATTAAACATTAAGGTCTTTTGAAGTTGTCTTTATTATAGCAAGTAGAGTAAATTAAATGAACAAAATGTTTTTTAGCTTTGTCTCAAGTGAAAATCCTTTATAGATAATTTAGAGGAATTAAATTGTAAAATGCCAAAATATGAATATATTGGCCTACACTGACATTTTGGCTTATGTCTGAAGAGAATAAATTGGATAAGTACGGTGGTCTTTGTAATAATTAATCATTTTACTTTATATGAATGTTTTTGTCTTTGGGAAAATTAACATTTATGATTAATGTTAAATCAAAATTTATATAAATATAAAATATAATGTGAGAAAAATTAACAAATTAGAGTAAGTTGGTCCAAAGTATTATTATTATTGTGTGTGCACACAAGATTTTGCATGCCAATACATGCAGTGCTTTCCTGAAACTCTAGAATCCTGAAAGCCTAGAATATTCTCTGTGCTTTCGTGCAAGTCAATAATGGATATGGGCCAAACTTGCACCCCCTAATGCTACTATAAAGATAAAAGCTTGACCTGTGGCTTCTGATTGGTTCTTCTGTACCATCCTACTCCACCCCCTTAAAACACCCCCTACTCCACCCTCAATTTTCGCACACTTTTGACCTATAAGTAAAAGTAATTTCCTGCGCCCACATTGAAGTTGCTGTGAGGGGAAAGGGTGCTTTATGAAAGAGTGATTGGTTGGTTATAGTTATAGTGAATAATAGTTATTTTTCCGAATTAACTTTCCAGTTCGAGCAACATATCGGACAATTTATTCATAATTAATAATATAATGCTGTGCAGAAGCCTATTCATTATTAATTAATACAATACCAATTATACTGTTAATTAATATTATAATATCCTTATATTTTAGATTGTTAGGACAAAAACACAAACCAGAAATAACCACAAATAGACTAGCATGTATAATCAACTATTTTATGTGGACCAAATATCAACAGGGGCTTTGTGGCATTATACATGTAAAAAACAAAACAAAACAAAAAACAGCACGAATACAACAAATGTTCTGACTGAGCCTGTTGACATACTGGACAAAGTTATAATACCTCAGCACTGCAAAAAAAATGCCAACCATGCAGAAAAATAATGCGCCAATTCTCTGCTGTGTTGTGTTTTGAGTGGTAAAGGATGTAGATTCATATGGACTCAATCAGTACCACATGGAAAGGGAGGGGAAATATTTTAAATGAAAAAGGACCAGAGAGGGTCCAAGGCATTGTAAACCCCATCCGCCTTCGCTACGGGCCTATGGTAAACGTCAATGAGTGTCCTCCCTCTGTGTGCATAAAAACACATAAATACAAACACATTTAGGCTGAAACAGGGCAAACACACCCTCACTCCTATTGGCTGAAGAAAAGCTGCACAAGTCAGTCCCAGTTGCTGCCAAAATGTGTATGTCGTGTGTGTGTGTGTGTGTGTGTGTGTGTGTGTGTGTGTGTGTGTGTGTGTGTGTGTGTGTGTGCGCGCGCAAGTTTGTGTGTGTGTGTGTGTGTGTGTGTGTGTGTGTGTGTGTGTGTGTGTGTGTGTGTGTGTGTGTGTGTGTGTGTGTGTGTGTGTGTTTGTGATGTAATTTATCAAATGTTTTTTTTTTCCTGGTAAATCTTTGTTATTGGGACAAAATGTCTTGTGGAGAAATGTTTTGGTCCCCATGAGGTAAACAGCTGATAAATCACACTAAGTGATCTTTTTTTTTTTTTTGGAAAATCTAAAAATGCAAGAAGTTTTCTGTGGTTTGGGTATGGAAAACACAGTTTGTATAAAACAAGTCAGTGGAATGTCCCCGTGTGTGTGTGTGTGTGTGTGTGTGTGTGTGTGTGTGTGTGTGTGTGTGTGTGTGTGTGTGTGTGTGTGTGTGTGTGTGTGTGTGTGTGTGTGTGTGTGTGTGTGTGTGTGTGTGTGTGTGTGTGTGTGTGTGTGTGTGTGTGTGTGCTTGTTTATATGATTTATGAAGACACAAGTTTGTATAATGACATGGGTATTACACTGGTAGTCCTACCAACATACATACTAAACATAGTTACTAAAAACTAAACATGTTACTAAAAATAGTAACATACTAAACAATTTTCTATTAAAAATGTAAAAATGCAGAAAGTTTTCTGTGATGGGTAGGTTTAGGGGTAGGGGTTAGTGCAGGGGGATAGAATATACAGTTTGTACAGAATTGAAACTGAATGTCATGGAGTGCACCAACATTGTGTGTGTGTGTGTGTGTGTGTGCGTGCGTGCGTGCGTGCGTGTGTGTGTGTGTGTGTGCGTAGTTTAGTACAGTGCGGTTACTGATGCATTACAGTCATTTACTAAATGCCAAGTTAATTATGAAAAGAGAAGACCACACACAGAAGCCTATCAAACACTCTTAATCATGTCATGTTTGTGGTTCTTCTTACACATTTTTAATTAGTTGTTTTTGCCTTAGATGGACTAGCTTGGAGTGCCACCTAGTGTTTATTCTCTGTTTGAAGAAAGACTATACAATTTGATTGTGACTAAAAAATTACGGAAAATCAACTGTCAGATTTTCAAACATCCTAAAACAGGAGTAAATATGAAAAAACTTCCCTTGATTGTAATATAAATTAGAGTTAATAAATATTTGATTATATATATATATATATATATATATATATTTATTTTTATATATATTTTAATATAGCACATTGAATCATTTTAAATTATTTAATACAATGAAACATTTATATATAAACATATTGTCTGTATTTTGCAGGAGAAAGGAATTAACCTGACCCACATTGAGTCCCGTCCATCACGCAAGAACAAAGAAGAATATGAGTTCTTCATCAGTGTGGATCAAGCCTCCAGTAAAGGAATGGAAGAAGTTGTTGACAAACTGCGCACACAAATCAGTGGCCAAGTTCATGAGTTGTCTCGCAACAAACAGAAAGACACAGGTGAGACACAGGGCAACAGTATATAGAATAACTCATCGCTCCCAATGTGAAAAAAAGAGAAGCTGTTAAGGCATTTTGAGGTCAGAGAGAAACACAACGAGAGAGCAAATGAGGGAGCGAGAATAGGATAGTATAGATTAAGAGGAACAGAAATAGAACACATGTTGTAATCGCACATAAATGTCATTGTGCAGATGGATGGCAAAGACCCTTGCTCTCAGCCTCTCTTATGGTTGTTTCCAGAATTACATTAGTTTAGTTTTTGAGGACAAACAGACTCATAGAGATGGACTGAAATGTCTTGTCTCACTCCAAGAGTCAGTTCAGCAGGGTGGGGGTCAAAGTTCAAAACAAAGACTGACAGACCAACAGACCCATCACAATTTCCCCCTCTATACAATAAGAAAACACAGAGCAGGGACATTTATGAATATTTATGGCCGATGAAGAAAACCAGTCAGGGTCTTCAGTTGTTGGCCTTTTGTTCAGAACGCCTCAGGCTCACTGTTGAACTATGTGCTGATGGCTGGACCTCCAAAGAGTTTAACTGTCATAAATCTAGACGATACACAGCTCTACTGTAGAGCGAGATTTAGCCTCATAGCCTAGACTGGCTCATTCTCCACACAATGCTTTCTGTTTACTACTGTGTCATCCATCTCTGTTAGCATGCCGATGTTAGCGACCAATCAATATTAGCAAGTTCACATATCCACAACTTAGTTAATTAATCTCAATTTAATAAAAACTCATAGAATGGAAACACTATAGATCTCATTGAAACCGAAATCAGGAATTTGAATGAAA
Source organism: Scardinius erythrophthalmus (assembly GCF_964197995.2). Classification (NCBI taxonomy): domain Eukaryota; kingdom Metazoa; phylum Chordata; class Actinopteri; order Cypriniformes; family Leuciscidae; genus Scardinius; species Scardinius erythrophthalmus. The sequence continues at coordinate 13,318,456 of NC_138224.1, read as the reverse complement.
GTCTTTGGGGAGTAAAGGCCCGTTCACACCAAGGACGATAACTATAAAGATAACGATAAAGATATAATTCAAAAAATCGTTCTCCATATTAAAGAATAACAGAGTTCACACCACAACTATAACGATAAAGATATGAGGAACGATATCGTTGGGATCACTTTCAGAACGATTTTTTTCCAGCTGTCGAACGATAAAACACTGACAGCCAATCAGAATCCATTCTAATTTAAAGGTCTCGCGCATTTAAAATGGATCTGGATCATCCGGGCGCGCGCGTGCTTAAAAGACCGTTATCGGTCGTTGGTGTGGACGCATATATAGTTATCTTTATCGTTATCTTTATAGTGCTTGGTGTGAACGGGCCTGGAGGATTATAAGAGGAAGACCGCTTAATTTTCTCAAACTTCATCTATACAGAAATGTGTGTTATTTTAAGTGTAAAGGTGTCTAAATTGTCTTTTTTAGTAGTGCGACTAGTGTTCTAGGTGGATAAATGTTACTCCCATGATTCCAATGGGAATATTTGGGGATAGTTACGAATAATCAGTAATTTCAACTCTTCTTACATTAGCATGTATAATATTTTGAGTCTTGTGCAGTGCCTTGCCCCATAGACTTCCATTGTAAGTGCATTACTATACCCTTGTGAAAAGAAGTGCACTTAATTGTATTGAAAATATATTTTTAAAAGGAGATAATGTCATTTTAATGGGGAAAAACTCCCACTGTACATAAGTGCACTTTGTAACAAAGTCAAAGTTTTAAAAACCTTTTGTTGTGTGCTTAGAAGTACACTTATTTTGATGTGTTGACTAACATACTAAAGCAAATGTAAATGACTTGATTATAATTTTAACTGTAGTTTGTTATTTGATCTTACATTTAAAGTTAATATATTTTAAAGGACTGTGCAATTTCATCATTACAACTGTGATACAGTAACACTTTACAATAAGGTTTTATTTGTTAACATTAGTTAATGTATTAACTATGAGCAATACATTTGTTACTGTGTTTGTTAATATTTGTTAAGGTTAGTTAATAAATACAGCTGCTCATTGTGTGTTCATGTTACTTCACAGTGCATGAACTAATGTTTTGATTTTAATAATGTATTAGTAAATGTTGAAATTAGCATTAATAAATGCTGTAGATGTGCAGTTCATTATTAGTTCATGTTTACTAATAACTAATGTTAAGTAATGAAACCTTATTGTAAAGTGTTACCGTAATAACAAATATATTTAAATACATGACATACAAGTTTCAGTAGAAATGACAGTAAATTGTCATTTAGTTTACCTGTCATTACATTGAGGAGTACATTTCAACCATATTTAAAAGAAAATAGGTAATGAATGATGAAATTACAATTAATTTAATAATTTACAATTATTAGCGTGCAATTAAGTGTCCAAAAACATTACATTCAGTTCGCACTTACAAGTACAAGTATATTATTTCCATCTAAATTATTATTTATAATGTGCTAAAGTGTGCTTCTTTTTCACAAGGGTGATATCAATAGAGCTTAACTCGCATTGAATATTCCTTTAATTAACACTCTTCTTTTTTCCCCCTCTCATCTAAAGTTCCATGGTTCCCCAATGTCATCCAGGACATGGACCGCTTTGCCAATCAGATTCTCAGTTACGGGTCCGAGCTGGATGCAGACCATCCTGTAAGACACTGTGTGTGTGTGTGTGTGTGTGTGTGTGTGTGTGTGTGTGTGTGTGTGTGTGTGTGTGTGTGTGTGTGTGTGTGTGTGTGGCCTGGTAAACCCTTGTAAACCCTACATTATGCCACAAAGATGGCAATATCCAAAATCCTTGACCTTGTAGGGAAATGTTTTGGTCCCTATGAGGAAAACAGCTTATAAATCACAATGAGTGACGTTTTTTGAAAATGTAAAAATGCAGAGTTTTCTGTTATAGGTAGGTTTAGGGATAGGGGTTAGTGTAAAAGATACATATTGTACAGTATAAAAGTCATCATGTCTATGGAAAGTCCCCATATAACATGAAAACACAACAGTGTGTGTGTGTGTGTGTGTGTGTGTGTGTGTGTGTGTGTGTGTGTGTGTGTGTGTGTGTGTGTGTGTGTGTGTGTGTGTGTGTGTGTGTGTGTGTGTGTGTGTGTGTGTGTGTGTGTGTGTGTGTGTGTGTGTGTGTGTGTGTGTGTGTGTGTGTGTGTGTTGTCTGTTTTTGAAGTGACCGTCTGTATGATCAGAGAAAAGAGCGAAAGTGACGTGAGAGGAACGTCTTCATTTTTATTTCAAACGCATGCGTGTGTGGGTGTATTTTTGTTGACGCGTGGTCCATGCGACGCTAAAAGCCCACAGTCAGGATCTGCATCACTCTCTATTCTAATGGAAACGGACGGGGGCCCTCAAATTGATGTCATCGCTTTAATTGAGCCCCTGTAATTATAAATAATTGCCCCTTTCTAGCCGTCATTAAACTGAAATGCATTCATCATGAGCAGCAAACACTCTACAAAGGCTTCATTTGAATGAGTCTTCTGCATCAGACTGAGTAATACTGTCAAAGGCTACTGAGAGATCAGAACTAGCCATAGATCCACTTTGCGATCCCAGATCACACACCCTAACGTCGCTCTCATTCACAGGGCTTTACGGACCCCGTGTACCGTGCCAGGAGGAAGGAATTTGCTGACATTGCCTACAACTACAGACAGTAACTATTGCCCTCACCGTTCTTTTCTCTCTCTCCCTCACTTTCCCATAGGCAACAGGGATTGTCCCCACCTCTGTCGCTTTCCCTGTTGTTTTGTTGTGCTTTCTATGGAAAATTACTCCTACTGCCTAACAAAAGGGCTAAATTACAGGGTCTCAGCGCAGTCCGGAGCGCCGGGAGCTTTGTCATCATAATTGAGATGCATTATTCACACGGCCACTACAAAGGGCAGGAGCGTTGAATGCTACGCCCCCTGAGGAAGCTCACATTTACATACACGCTCCATCAATAATAACACCACTCATCACTCCTAAACTTATTCTCACACAGATAAGACGTGCAAGCTCATGTATGCTTAGTGTGTTGACGTACCCTGATTTCAGTTACTTACAACATTTTAAAGGCTAAAATCTGATTACACTGCATTAAGCACAAACTGTGCTACTATAATATGTGAACAACACTTGTTTGTTTGTTTAGTTAGCTACACCCCTGTTTTAGTGCTGTTTTGGTATATAAAAAATACAATGGAACCCAACACGCATTTGGAATCTTAAAGGGACAGTTCACCCAAAAATGAAAATTCTGTCATGTCGTGTTAAGTCAAGTCACCTTTATTTATAAAGCGCATTTTACAATACAGATTGTTTCAAAGCTGCTTTACAGTGATAACAGGAAAATAATGCAGCAAAGTTTGTTTTGGCAAAACAATGATTCATTTCTGTTGTAAAAATAGGTTCATTAGTTAAAATTCGTTAACTACCTTAGTTAACATGACCTGAGAATGAACAATACTTCTACAGCATTTATTAATCTTAGTTAATATTAATTTCAACATTTACTAATACATTATTAATATCAAAGGTTGTATTTGTTAACATTAGTTAATGCACTGTGAACTAACATGAACAAACAATGAACAGCTGGATTTGTATTAACTAACATTAACAAAGATTAATAAATACTATAACAAATGTATTGCTCATTGTGAGTTCATGTTAGTTAATACGTTAACTAATGAACCTTATTGTAAAGTGTTACCAAATCATTAGTTATTCATTTAGTTCATATATCTATACAGCAGATCTGGAGAAAACATCATCCAGCTCAGTTCAGTTCTCATACAATGGTGTCAGTGCAGTCAGATCAGTAATATTGTTGAATATTGACATTATTTACTCACCGTCATGTTGTCCCAAACATATATTAGTTCATTTATTCTGGGGAACATAAAAGATGCTTGTGTTTATACAATGTCATAGGGTCCAAAACAACAAAATACTAAGACACTAAGACATTTTGAACTTTCATTTTTGGGTTTTGGGATGGATAAAACATTATAAGTGTTTTTGTATTATAAAACAAAATATCTTAGTTTAAAAATACAAGCAAAGCAAAAGTTTGTTAGGTTTTAAATAATAGAATTCATCATGATACAGTTCCGACAAAAGTATTTGAACACATTGTGTCCTAAACATGAGCTAAGCATCTCTCTCTCCTCTGTTAGCGGACAGATTATTCCACAAGTTGAATACACGGCTGAAGAGAAGGCCACGTGGGGGATGGTTTTTCGAGAGCTGAAGACTCTGTACCCCACACATGCCTGCCGTGAACACAACCGTGCTTTTCCACTGCTGGAGAAGTACTGCGGGTACCGTGAGGACAACATCCCGCAGCTAGAGGACATCTCACGCTACCTGCAGTGTAAGATCATCTTACAGTAGAGCTGGCTTGAAGGGAATGTAAAAAGGAGGATTTAGTATGTAAAATATAATAAAATAGTTTGAACTGTACCCTACATATCTCACCCTTTGTTGATTTCTCAGCATCCACTGGTTTCCGTCTGCGTCCCGTGGCCGGTCTCCTCTCCTCACGTGACTTCTTAGCTGGTCTCGCCTTCCGAGTGTTTCACTCCACCCAGTACATTCGCCATAACTCCAAACCCATGTACACACCTGAACCGTGAGTATACATACCAAGAAGCTGTTACAAATCTCTATCTGTGAAATAAATGTGAAAAGTGATCATAGGAAATACTGGTAATTATACAGTGGCTAAAATATGTATTTATTTCCTCAGGGACATCTGTCATGAGCTGCTGGGTCATGTCCCACTGTTTGCCGACCCAAGTTTTGCCCAGTTCTCACAGGTTTGATATCATTACATGCTTTAATGTAACTGTACAATAATATAATATAATATTATAATATAATAATGTTACGCCTGTTCTGGATTTGGTTTCAGTTACTTTTGCACTGTTCCCAGTTCAGTTTCCTTTGTCTTTGTTCATCAATTGCCATGGTTTTTGATTTGCGCTCATGTGTTACACCTGTGTCTTGTTAAAGGAGAACTCCGGTCAATTTAAAAAAAAATTGGTAAATTTGGAGTGCTGTCAGTACAGAGAACAACGACAAAAATCGGTGTTGCCTACAACGTGTTATCCTCTTTTTAAAATTTGCACCCTGTTGACTTCAATGGGGCAAGTTTTAAACCTGCTTTTAGCCTCTTAACATCCTTGATGTGTCATTACAAGTGCCCAGCCAATGTGAGTGATTCCTTTAGAGTTAACACGGGTGAATCTGACTGCAGTAGATGTGAAAAATGTGAATAAAAATGAAGTTAATTCGGCCAGCGCAAATACCTGTGTTTACATCCTGTTTTCGGTCGAAGTCCATAGTAATCGTTTGTCGAGTTCACGCGCATATGTTTAGTTACCTATGATCACACGCGTGAACTCGACAATCGATTACTATGGACTTCGACCGAAAACAGAACGCTGGCCGAATTAACTTCATTTTTATTCATATTTTTCACATCTACTGCAGTCAGATTCACTCGTGTTCACTCTGAAGGAATCACTCACATTAGCTGTGCACTTGTAATGACACATCAAGGATGTTAAGAGGCTAAAAGCAGGTTTAAAACTTGCCCCATTGAAGTCAACAGGGTGCAAATTTTAAAAAGAGGATAACACGGTGTAGGCAACACCGATTTTTGTCGTTGTTCTCTGTACTGACAGCACTCCAAATTTACAAAAAAATGAGCTCAATGTTAAAATTGACCGGAGTTCTCCTTTAAATATCTAATTTAGGCTACGTTTACACGTGGCCGGCTATTTTCATAAACGGGCATTTCACCCTCTCCGTTTTCAAAAGTAACATCGTGCACTCCTGTCAGTTTTCAGAAAAGTGTTCGTTTACACGAACCCGTGTATATACGCCGTCACGAGCATGCCAAACCTGTAGGTGGCAGTGTAACGAGAAGCTCAAGCTCACGTTAGCCAATCAGAATCCAGAAAATAGCAACAACAACAACTCTTTCTGGTCGCACTTTTGACGCAGGTGCATGTTCTGTCGCATACTGTGACGTCAGCTGCCTAAAACTCAGTTTTTCTCAGTTTACATGCAAACGTGCAAACGAAGTTTTCCAAAATTTTTAGATAGAATCGTTTTCAGAGGCGAATTCTCCGTTTGCGTGTAAACGAAGGGCACAAACAAAGGGAAATGTCTCCATTTTTTCAAAATAACCATGTACATAAAAACAGGGCCTTAGTCCCTAGTATGTCCCTGTGTTTTATAGCCCTGTGTTTGGTTCAGTGTTTATCAGATCTCGTCAGTGTATAGATGTAGTTCTGTGTCCCCTGTTTTTATTTTGATTAAAGAAAGCAGCTTGCAAATAGATCCAGCTCTTTTATTTCCATCTTTTACAACAACTTGCTGACAATATTATCAATGACCTAAATTTATTAAGTGAATTTATTATATAGCCTACTGACATATGTCGTAACATACTCTTGACTAGGGTGACCATACGTCCTCTTTTTCCAGGACATGTCCGGCCGGGATTTCGAGATCGCCCAAAATATCCGGGATTCGGCTTTTGCATTGGTTGCCATTTATTTTGTTTACATGCACACCTTTTGATTCAATAGGACTGAATTAATTCCGATTGGTGAATCTGAATGTAGTGTTTACATGCACGGTAAACAAGTGATCGGTTGATTTGCGTTTTAGCAAAATTCCTGTGTTTTCGTCTCGATCGGGATCCGTGTGAAGCAGAATGCATGACCTGCAAAGCTGGCACGTATTTGTCAGTGTCAAATAATGTAATAATGTAAACATAATGAATAATGACTGTAGAAAGCAAAAGCCAAATCCCCGGGCATTTTGGGCGATCTCGAAATCCTGGCCAGAAATTTCCTTGGTTAAACAGGACGTATGGTCACCCTACTCTTGACCAACAGTATTGTATATTTCTATATAAGAGTAAATAGTAACTGTTTTGTTACACAACTCTGACTCTTCTGAGTTTCCATTTTTATATTTTTATTCTGTGACGAAAATAAGCTTCCATAGAATTAGGTGCGTATAAAATATCTGCTTGATACTTTATATTTTAAATGTTTATTTTATCAGTGTCATGATATCTAAGTGTGATGTTTTCGGTCTGATCAGGAAATCGGAATTGCTTCTCTGGGCGCCCCTGATGAGTTCATAGAGAAGCTGGCCACAGTAAGTATAGATTAAAAATAATTATTTTCCACATTTTAACTGAGGCCAAGTTATAAGACCACACGTTACATTTGGCTCTCTCGAGAGGACTCCATGATTATAAAATGTTTTTTACTATTATTATTTATAGGTCTACTGGTTCACTGTGGAATTTGGTCTGTGCAAGCAAGGGAATGAAGTTAAGGCTTACGGTGCAGGTCTGCTCTCATCTTATGGCGAACTGCAGGTGCTTATGTGGTGCCTTTCTACTTCTTCCTGGTTCATGCCCTGTGCTCTTATAGGGTCTAACTTAACAATGTAAACTGGGTTATCGCTGTGAGCTTTTAGAGAATGTTTTTTTAATGGTATAGGGGAGTGATACACAGATGCACAAAAATATAGCCATAGTGGAGATCAGACTGAAATGTAGATGTTATTCTACTGTCTTGCAGTACTGTTTAACAGACAAGCCCAAACTTCAGCCCTTCGATCCAGAGAAGACCTGCCTGCAGAAGTATCCCATTACAGAGTTCCAGCCAGTTTACTTTGTGGCTGAAAGTTTCGAGGACGCCAAAGAAAAAGTCAGGTAAAGTGACTGCAATTAAATCAACAAAATCGGTCTTTCTCTCAGAGTTCTTTTTACAGTTATCTATGTGCATTTGTTTATTACAGGAAATTTGCTGCTACCATTCCCAGACCTTTCACTGTGCACTACAATCCCTACACACAGAGCATTGAGGTGCTGGACAACGCACAGCAGCTGAAGGACCTGGCTGACAGCATCAGTGGTGCGTCTTCTGTATTATGGATCTCTTAAACTGTGTCCTCCCCATAATTAGACAAGAAGGAATTAAGTCAAATCAGGATCTTCAGTAGAAATTCTGTACTGAATGTAAATAAGAATGAGCAGAGTTGGGGATGGGGATTCTACTTTTTTTTTTTTAAAGTACACTGTAAAAATGTGTTATCAGAAATTGTAACAAAGAAACTAACTGGTACAATTAAAGTAAAAAATTATCTATTTAGTATCAAGTCAAACTGAATACATTAGTTAACATCCACAAAGCATGTTTAAGGGTCAGATCAGCACTCACTGTAAAAAAAAATATATATATATATATATATATATATATATATATATATATATATATATATATATATATATATATATGAAGAGTTCAGATGCAAAAGCCTCTAAGTGCCATCTGAAAATTCTTCTAGAATGATCATTTTTATGAAGCTTGTATATTTAAGTTCATTAATTTCACTTAAATGGCAATGAAAATGACCTATTGTCTTTTAAGTGAAATTACTGAACTTAAATATACGAGCTTGATAAAAATGATCATTCTAGAAGAAATTTTCAGATGGCACTTAGAGGCTTTTGCATCTGAACTCTTCATATATATATATATATATATATACTAAACTTAATTTACTGTGTTTATCCAATTGGTTTGTCCAATGTATTTGAATTGAGAAAATAAAAAAAGTTATCTCAACTTTTGGGAGTAAGTAAAAACTCAAAAAAGCCCATACAAAAAAATATATAATGAGTTGAGATTTTTTACAGAGCTGTACAACTTTTTATGGCATTATTTCATAACATATTCGTTTCGAAACATTTAGTTTGTCACAATAATTTATACTAATTTTAATTTTATATTTAAATTCAGAATTCAGAGTTTTAACTTAATTTTCTTCACCCATAGTGAAATTCAAAGTGCAAAGTGCAAGGAACACCAGCACCACATATAAACAGCAATAAAACTGTATTTTTAAGTTTAGGTAGAAAATGTAACCCCCCTTTAGAAAGTCTTTTGCACAGGTTTTGTTGTTCGACCAGGAATTTTTTTTTTTTTTTGTAGCCTTATTTGCTATGTTAATATGTGCACGTTTGAATTTAATTCACAAATTAATTTATTTTTATTTATTTTTTTTTTTCAGGTGAGATCTCAATCCTCTGCAATGCTCTGCGGAAGATGGAGTGAAACGATGGGGAGTAAAGAAGAAATGCTGGAAAATCAAAGAAAGCTTCATAAGCATCTTATATATTGCTTTTTAGGCTCATTCTAACATCACCTCTATATATAGTTTTGCTAATCAAGCTGTGACAGAGAGAGCATGCTATTAAATATTAAATTAGTCATTATGTATTGCATGTAGACAATATTTATAGCCTAATTTTTGAAGTCAGCATATATAGGCACCTCGTATTTATCCCTCAGATAACGAAATAACACGAAAAATGTAAAACAAATCGCATGTAAATACCAAAAAGCTTCAGGCATTCTGAGGCGCGCATCTCGCAATATTGTTATTTTATATATGATACATTACTAGACTATTTTAGAATAGTTTAATCGTATACAGAAATACAGATTGCCTACCGTCCAGCATTTTGCTTCAGCTGTTGATTCTTGTTGTCGCACAATGTTGCTGTAATTTTTCCAAACCCTCAATTAATGAATCACATGATCAAAGGCTTGTTGAGCCAATGCATTTTGCCGGGACGATTTGGCGGGAGTGCTTTTATTTTTACATGCGTTCATATGTTTTATTAAACCAAAGCTTAATAATTTGCAGTTTCGCTTGACTGTGACGCAATTCAGCATACTGCATTTATCTGTGACTTAAATGTTATGCATGCATTGTCAAATGTATTTAAAAATAAAAGAATAAAAGTTATGTTGTTATTATTAAAAATGAGTATGTCTTTCTTTTATTATTGTTATTGTTAGTAGTATTTGTATTATTAAGATGGGCTACTACACTACTACTACTACTACTAATTTTGTATATAATTTATTATGGAGGCCAATAATAATTAATTTATTATTATTATTATTATTTATATAGCATTAACACGTGAATAAGCATGCGCACAGCATAGTCCGTTTCAGTACCTTGGAGAGCAGCACGATCTCAATGCCCCATCATTTAGGACCCTAAAAACAAGATATATTTATATATTTCCAATAAAGACTCATTTAGTTCTGACCTTTCACAAAATAGCGTTTAGTTTATGTAATTTGTCGCTTATGGCTGTGAAGCACCTGTGAAATGTCACGTGTCACGGCTCTTAGCCTATTTGGTGCCCGTAAAATAAAAGACAAATGACGCATCTCAGCATAAAATCAGACGTGCATTTGCGCAACACATTTACATAAAGTCCCGCACGATATAAATCGCAAGGCTGTGGCCCCACAGTGAACATAGAGTTTTCTCCGCATTTGGGTAGATTTGAACTCATTTAGTGTCAACACAACGATTAATTGGATATATTTATTTTAGATATAGTGGTCAGTTGTTCCCCTAAGAGTCGATGAAGACGGACAGTATAGTGCAGAATATCCCGCTGGGCGGCAGAAAGCGCAGTCTGATAGAGGACGCGCGTCGCGACAGAGAGAGCGGCTCGTCATCTCCGGGGCCCTCGCGCTGCGGGGACAGCTTCGTGTTTGAGGAGGACAAGAGCGGCAAAGTCACTCTCAACCTCCTCTTTGCTCTCAAAAATGAGAAAAACGCAGGCTTTTTCAAGGCTGGCAAAGTCTTTGAGGTACGTACTTAGTTATTTTTTATTCATTAATCACAAGTGTTGCAACACACAAAACAACGCCTGTAACGATGTTCCACATTGTGTGTCTTAAACTTATAGCTATCTAGATTAATATTCCATACTATAATATTAACAGTTTTGTTATTTTGTTGCAAATAAGGAAGTTTAAAAACCAAGCTATTTAATGTGAAAAACAAAAACGGTTCATTTTACGTTGTTACAGTGTAATTACACAAATTAGTACTGAGTATACTGATTAACTTGTACTACTTACTATAGTATAGTGTTAAAGTTTGGGTTTGGTTTAGGGTTAGTTACTTTAATTATGCATTTTTACTGTTATTACTATAGTAACATGTACACTCTTAAAAATAAAGGTTCTTGATTGGCATCTGTGGTTCCATGAAGAATCTTCAGCATCCCTTTCCATTGCACAAAAGCTTCTTTATAGTAAAAAAAAAAAAAAGTTCTTTAGATTTTTAAAGTGTTCTTCACACTAAGAAAAAAATGGTTCTTTTAAGAACCGTTCACTGAAATGTCCATGGGGAAACCAAAATGGTTCTTCTAAAGCAACACTGCATACAATTTTAGTGTAACTGTCACCTTAAAATAAAATGTTACCTAACACCAATAGAAAACATGGACATTTTAAGTTCTGTGCATGAATTTATTGTGGTAATCAAACATAATGTTCTACTCCATAATTATCCCATTACCACCCCACATTAATTTTAATTCAAAAATTGGAAACAAACACATAAAACTTAAAACTGTTATTTCTAGTGTTTATACATGCTACAAATGTTGTGTCTGGTTTTTGCAACTTAGACTTTCGAAGCCAAGCTCCTTCATCTGGAGAGTCGGCCGAGCAGGAAGACGAAGAGGAGCGCTGGAGAGGATCTGGAGTTCTTCATGAGATGTGAAGTGCACTGCTCCGACACTGACATTTTCATCAACTCCTTAAAAAGAGTTGCTGATGAAGTGCGAATAGTGCAAGAGGAAAAAAGTTGGTGATTTAGCTATTCTGTATTGCATATGACACCAGAAGAAATGTATTTTCAATAATAAATATAAAAAAATAACATTATTTTATTTTGATCCTATAGTTCCCTGGTTTCCAAAGAAGATTTCTGACTTGGACAAATGCAATCATCTGATAACAAAATATGACCCTGATCTGGACCAGGACCATCCTGTAAGTGAACAACAGTGATGCTGTTTTTAAAACAGGAAATTATTTATGATCAGATTTTATAATCCTAGTTCTACTTGAGCGTTATTCAGATCAACTGTAATACTATATTATTCAGGGATTCAGCGATCCAGAATACAGAAAACGAAGAGAATTAATTTCTGCTCTGGCTTTCAACTATAAGCAGTAAGTAATATGAATTATTTTATCTGAAAATAATAATAACAATAATTATGTGCATCGTGCATTATTATAAAATGTGCATTGTGCTAACTAATCATAGATTATTTTACTCAAATATAATATATATATGAGTAAAATAATATATGATTAGTTAGCACAATGCACATTTTATAATAATAATAATAGTAATAATAATAAGTTAGTAATTGACGTTTACAGTAATGTATACATTATTTAAATTATACATTAATAAATTTTTATTTAAAAAAAAATCTGATTAATTAGCAGAATGCACATTTTACATTTTACAATTACATTCTATGTAATTAATGCATGAACTTCAATCATCAACTATGTAAATATATTTTAGGAAGAAGAAAAAAAAAGATCTTTCTTTTGTCATTGTAGTGGTGACCCTTTACCTGTAGTGGTTTACACTCCAGAAGAGATTGCAACTTGGTTGGTTTTCCTATTAAGAGTTTGATTGCAGTCATTACTTTAACTCTATGTACGACTGCATGATTCTAAGAGCGCTTTTTGTGATGAGGCAGGAGGGAGGTCTACAGGACCCTGAGCAGTCTGTACCCCAGTCATGCCTGCGGACAGTTTCTAGAAGCCCTGGGCCAACTGGAGAGTGAATGTTTGTATGGGGAAGACAAGATCCCTCAGCTCGGAGAGGTGTCTGCTTTTCTCAAAGGTAAACAGGCCTGCTTATTTCATTTCTGTGCAAAAAGTTCAAACTGCGATTTACATTTGAACCATGTTCTGTGTCTGTGTGTGCTTTTGTTTAGAGAGGACAGGGTTTCAATTGCGGCCAGTGGCAGGGCTGCTCTCTGCTCGGGACTTCCTTGCCAGTCTAGCATTCCGGGTGTTCCAGTGCACCCAGTACATTCGTCACCCTTCAGCTCCCATGCATTCCCCTGAACCGTATGTACAGTGACACATTTTGCAAAACTTTTTAAAGGGGTCCTATTATGCTTTTTTTTTTTTACTTTTTGAACTCTCTTTACTGTGTAATGTTTCTGAACTCCCTGAAACGCCTCGATTGCAGTCTTGAGTTTTCTTCCAGGAACGTACACGTCACAATATTCCTCATTTAAATAATTCCCGGCAAAAGCATACACAGAAAAAAGGGAAGAGGCCGGGTTGAGTTTTGAAACATGCAGTTATGGTAAGGGCCTTGACATTCCCGAAACACACTCAGCGGTTGACCAATCACAACACACTGATCCAACCGACCAATCAGAACACATTGTGCTTTTTGGAAGGAGGGTCTTCATAAACACCTGGGCCCGTATTCATAAAGAATCTTAATGCAAAGAGTAGCTCCTAGTGACAAAATTCTAAGAAAATTCTTAGAAATGTGGGCGTTTACTCTTAAATTTAAAGAAAAAATCCTAGTAAAGAAAAAAGTAATTCAGAAAGCATCTTAACCCTTAAAAGAGGTCTTAAGGTCAAAATTGTTAGGAGCACGGACGAGGACTTTTAAGAGGCTTAAGAGTTTCTTTAGCAGAGGAGAAAATGGCAGAAAGACGAAGAAGGAGAAGAAATGTGTTGCAGACAATGGATGACAGTGAGTTAATAAGACGCTTTAGATTAGATCATGCAGGGATCATGTTTGTGACTGATCTTTTTAGAGACACGCTAATATCTCCGACACAGCGCAGAAATGCCATAGCGCCAGAAATGAAAGTAATCACTACATTACGATATTTGGCAACTCGGAAAATTCCATGTTTGATACATTAAAACCAACATTCAAACCACCATTTAAATAGACATGCCAGCAATCAGTGTAACTGGAAAGAGTGGAACAATTTTTATCATTCTAAGCCAAGCAAATACCTTATAGGAAATCAACAGCATGGTTAATAAAATAAGGATTTATATATATAATGTGTGTGTGTGAGAACGGTCAAATAGGAAAAATTACGCATGTAATTTCAAAGTGGAGGCTTAGAATAGACCCTATAAAATCACTTTTTTCCCCTTCTTGGACAACCAACCAATCACAGTCTTCAAAAGATTGTGTCATACATAGCAACGGGGTCAACCCCGCCTTCTTACTAAGATAAAGGTTTTTGTCTTTTCCTTACTCAGAGTTGCTCTCAGATCGGTCCCGAATCGCTCTTAAGCTAAGACTCCTACGTAAAAGTTTTTAAGCTAAATTAAGAGTTTTCTGAGAGGATTCTTAGAATCTTTATGAATAGGGGCCCTGGGGCCTTATTCACAAAGAATTTTAAGGCTAAAAGTAGCTCCTAACTGGCGAATTTAGGAGCAACTCCTAAAAATAATGGGCGTGTCACTCCTAACTTTAGGACTCCTAATTTTTTTCACTAAGAGTAATTCACGAAGCATTTTAGCCCTAAAAGTAGCTCCTAAGCCTGGGACAGCTTAAAAGAAGTCGAGAGGACTCCTAACTCACTAAGACCTATTAACAAACCACTTTTTGTGGCATTTCACGTTGCGATGTTTTGAAATGCGTATGCGGCGGCTACAGGAGCTTCCAATCGCGAGGGAACAATTTTGCATTGTAGGCATAACTAGGGATGCAATAACGCCACCAACAACAACCAAAACTAGGCTACTCATTGCATGTAAACTAATTGTAACGTTTCATTGTGAATCAAATTAAAATGTTCTTCTCTTTGCAAACGTAGGCAGAGACATATAGTGACAGATTAATTCAATAATGTTGCAAAGATATTGCATCAATCCATATGTTTCATTAGGCTACTAGGCTATTTGTTTTGCCTTACTCTTTATTCATTTAGGCTATTTATTTAGTTATTCATCCTTCGCGCTACTTGTGTAGCGCACGCATTCTCAGACCTGTCACCTGTCACTCATCATCGTAGGGGAGGTGTTTGGAATCATTCCCGCGTTACAATCATCAGCCAATCAAGGTGGTCACTTCAGTCAAGCTCGTGCATGAGTAATGACGTCATCCATAGCAACGAAGACTCACTCTTAGTTTAGGAGTTGTGATTTTTCTTTACTAGGAGTAGGTCTGAAAGGCGTTGTGAATAACTTTTAAGAGAAAACTCCTAGCTAAAATCTTTTAGTGCGATTTAGGAGTACTCCTAGTGGTAAGATAAAATGCTTTGTGAATACGGCCCCAGAACTAAATAGAGCGTTACTGACAGACTGGGAAGAGAGGTGCATGCAGCAATGTATACTTTGTCGAGAAAAATTGTCTTTTTTAAACATTCAAGCATTAAAAACTTTTCTAGTAGACCCCAAAAACAAAATTAAGACTTTGAAAAAGGGCATAATAGGTCCCCTTTAATGTACACTATTGATATTTTAAATAACTCAATTTTAATGTCAACAGTGACTGCTGCCATGAGCTACTTGGACATATCCCTATGCTTGCAGACAACGAATTTGCTCAGTTTTCACAGGTAATTCAATGAAAATGTCCATACTACATTCATTCATTTAAGTTAGTTTAGTACAGAAAGGTCTTATTGGAATCTCCAACCTCTCAATACTGAATAACAATTTGTATTTGACACTGAATCTTTTACCCTGCAGGAGATTGGCCTTGCCTCACTTGGAGCATCAGATGAGGATATTGAGAAACTGTCCACTGTGAGTACATGGAAATATTCAGAGGGAGAATACTTTGAAGAATAATGTATTAAAGCAAGTCTTTAGTGCCCCCTTGTGTTGCTTCATTCAAATGACAAATTCAAGAACTGATTAAAAGGCCATTATCTATAAATATTCTGTCTTTGAATGAAATCTCAAAGCCAGCCATTTATATTAACCATTTTTTATTTAGTTTCCTGTATGTATGTGTATACATGTTTGTATGTGTAGCCTAACAAAAGTCTAAATTTCTCTAAACTTCACACACAGCTGTACTGGTTTACAGTGGAGTTTGGCCTCTGCAAGCAAAACGGAACAGTGAAGGCCTATGGGGCCGGACTTCTGTCCTCCTATGGAGAACTTTTGGTAAGACAATTGATTTATTTGTTTCTTTGCTTGCTTGTATGTTTACTCTTGATGCACTCATTACGACCCTAACTATATGCAGTCTTATGTTTACCAGAACACAGTGAAAACAGTAATATTGTGAAATATTATTGCAGTTATCTATTTAGTTCAGTTATATATTTCAAAGTGTAATTTATTCCTGTGATAGCACAGGAATGGCAGTTTTCCAACATCACTACTCCATCCTTCAGTGTCACGTGATCCTTCAGAAATCATTCTAATATGCTGATTTGGTGCTCGAAAAACAGTTCTTATTATTATCAATGTTGACAGCCGTGCTGCAGCATTTATTTGAAAATTAAATAATATAATGAATTGTGTTTTTTACCATTTTACCAGTACGCCCTTTCTAATGAGCCCCAATATAAGTCATTCAACCCAGCTGAGACTGCAGTCCAACCATACCAGGACCAGTCATATCAGCCCGTTTACTTCGTGTCCGAGAGCTTTGAGGATGCCAAACACAAGCTGAGGTGGGTGTTTGTTTGTTTTTCAGATGATCTGTAGATCTCTTCATGGAGGTTATCATTACTGACTGCTATTGCTGTCGTTCCACAGGCAATATTCATCTACAATACAGAAGCCCTTTTCCATTAGATATGATCCCTACACTTGCAGCATGGAGGTCCTGGATGAGCCTTCTAAGATCCAGAATGCTTTAGGGCAGATGAGGGATGACCTGAAGATCTTACATAAAGCCTTGGAGAGGCTGGGACAGAAATAAACCAGCGTGGGTGATCTATCACCAACAACAACTAGGAAACCCTTTCTTTATGAATATGAATACTGCAGATTTTATTGGATATGAGTCCCGGAGTTTAAATGTGTGTATGTGTGTATGTGTGTATATGTGTCAGTGTCACCCTGTTATGTATGTAATGGACAGTTTGGTTTACAAAAACAATAAATATATTTATTTTGACTACTGCTATGTAGTGTAATGTGAATATGCAAAATTTTGACAAGACACTGTAGAAACTGAATTCTGAAGTCTGGTATTAGAAAAAGGCAGACACAGACATGGTTGCCAAAGGAAGTACGGGTCTGTGCTCACTGTGACACTGGTGAGGTTGAGACAGAGACATGCTTTCTCCTTCACTGTGGTGAATATAAAGAGGTGAGAGAGAAATGCTCTGACAAACTGTCAAACCTCATGCCACAGTTTTCCAGTTCAGTAAAAACAGATCAAATGCAGATGTTACTAAGGGAAAGACAGTTACTCATCAATTTCCACAAAATTCATCTTTCACAGCTGCACACCGTCTGAAACCATTACTTTAATGAATAATCCAGCAAACCCCCTCGCCCCAAAAGGCAAAATATGTGTTAGAGATCTGTGTACAACCCCCGAAGAGCAAATAACACCCAAGCACGGAAGCCATTTACGACAAAAAGAAATGTGAAAGAGCTAATTCTCACCCACTCTCACATTTTCCTATTGAAACAAACATCATGCCTATTAAAAAAGGACTCTTCCCCATTCATTCATAGAAAACCTTCTGTAAAGGAGCATGCATATCTCCAGGACATGGTGTGTATGATTATTACTGTCTTATATAGTGTCTTTTGTTGTACTGTATACTGTTTTATGCATGCTTTATGATAGAACCACTAGTTAATGTAACCTCATCTCTATACCACCTTCCTATCAAAATAATCCTCATTTCATGCCATACACATTGGTGTACATCACTTCATAGCATGCTATGTCTTGTTATATTAATCAGAGCATAAAGGGACACAAACTTAGCCTACATCAAGATGTTAGGTCTGGCAACTCACCATAGACACGGCTCAATCCGAGGGGCGGGATAAACGGCTGTCTTTCAAATTCCCTCTGCACGCAATAGGACAGCGCTTCAACCAACCAGAGCGTTTTCCCCAAAGCGGAGCTAACGTTAGTTGATAGATTCAACTTTTGAATCTGGCCGGCAAAACTACGAACACATCTTCTTTTTTTAAGAATGACTTAAGTGCCATTCTTTGCTCTTTTCTCAAAGAAAAACTTAACTCCAAGTCCTCCAGAGTCGCGGCCAAAGCCGATTCGAAAGACTGTTCTCCAGCAGCAGCCGCCATTCTTTGTTTTCAAGTAGCAGGGAACCGTCGCAACTCTGTCGTCATTATGTTAATCCCGCCCCGCCTACTCTATACACGACGTGATTGGCCTGACCCAATTTAGGTTTTTACAGCCCCGAAAGTCAAGGGAGAGTTGCTAGACTACCCTGGCTGCAAAATAAATTTTGCTACCGCTAGGGTGCGTCTAGATATCTAGGCTAACACAAACTGCCTGCTTACTCCAATCATTCAAATGAGTCAGCTTTCAAACAAAGAAACTTTTCCCGCTTGAAAACTGCACCTTTCTCATTGGTCAGGCCGAACTTGAAAGGTGTGACCCCTGTGTGGGTTGCAGAGAATCCGCACAGTGACCTCCCCCTCTCTTACTACCCTTCTCTGCGACTTCTGGTTGCTGTTCGTGTGGGACCTCACCAGGCTTTAACACATCAAGCCATGTGTAACTTCATCAACCACAACAGAGTCAAACTAACACAAGTTCTGTTCAGATGGTTAAATAACTCTTTCCTATAGCTTCATCTCCGGTTTCTGTTTCCAGTTTCATTCCCTTTCACTTTTCATTTTACACATGTAGGCTAGCCTATGCGCGATTTGTGTGGATGAGTTTGTTTAGATTAGTTATGTGTTTGTGATTTAGTTAAATAAAACTTTTGTGCATGTGAGTTGATTCTGGTCACTGTGTGTAAATCAACATCACTTTAACGATGCAATCACAGCTACATGCTAAGAAAGAAGTGTTTTCCTGTGGTCATGGAAAATATCCTTTCTGAGAGTTGATAGATGATCAGTTGGCTGGATGGATTGAACAGATTAATTGATTGTAATATTAACTCAGATCAAGTAAATGCTATTAACTGATCCAAATATAGAAGTTATAATTAATTATTCATATTTCCCTTTTGAGCATCATAAAATGAATCATCTTAACTGCTTTGGCTCTAGCAGGAAAAGAGACTGTGTCTAAGCCCAACTTTTAACAGATTGGCAGCTTGTGGTTGCACTACAGATGGAGGTTGGAACAACTACGCAACTGTTCTATTCATACTAATAGATTAGGCTACCAGGTCACAGCATATTTGTCCCCAATGGCCCAAGCACAGACCAAATCATCCTCTAGGAGAAACCACAAAGTGAGCAACCAGGTCACTCTGTCCTGGAATTCATTGAGTTCAGGGGTAAATGAGGTTCTATTAGCTGGCTGGCCTTTGTTTGCCTTGAACATGCTGAATAAAACGAATCAGAGAGAGAGAGAGAGAGTTTGTCAGGCAAATAATGTAATAAATCTGGGAGAGAGGAGAGAAGCAGACATCTGCTTTCATAAACCAAATTCAAGCACTTAATCGTCTCTCGTATCTCATTTTACACGGCGCTCAACCCAACCCACAAATCCCTCTGAAAACCATAGCTTGGATCTGAATCCATTACGTACAAAACAAATGTGCATTGCCATAGCAATACGATAACCACTGATGGTTCCAGTGAAATTCAAATCCCAAATGCTTATTACGTCACATCAGAACAGACATTTCTATTTGGTAATATTGTGGGCATTATTGAATGCAACAAACGGGTTTCAGAAGTAATTCCATTCATTTTCTCCATAGGGGAATTGATTTTGAATGCTAACTTAGAAATCTTTAAAGACAGACCTACTGTGAGGGTTATTTATAACAATTAAGGGTGTTAATTGTTGGTATATGCTGTTGCTGAAGCCATCAGCCCACATTATTTTAACTTATTTTTGTAAATAATCATTCAACAGCAGAATTCTTGGTGGGGGAAAAAATCAGTGCATGATGGAGACCTCGCTGGTCAAAAATTCTGGGATTTGGATATGCACACGCACATTTTTTATTTATTTTTAAAAACATTACCAATGCATTTTGGTAATATACCAAAATACTGACAAAAGCTCTAATCTAATAGTATTATGACAAACAAATTGCACAAAAATAACTGTTTAGCACCCACCCACTCCCATGAAGCAGAAGCAGAATGATTTCAAGAACTGAAAGGGGAACCAGAATTGTAAAATGTACAATTCCCATTGGTATACATCACTGTTCAACTACTTTTCAGCCATTGGTTATACAAACAAAGAAAGTGAAACCACAAGTCTGGTCCTCAACAGATTTTATCCAGGAGAGCCCTCATGAAATTACATTATCTCCTGGAATCAAAAAGAGCACTCCTTCCTTTTGTTCTTTTCGCTTTGTCTTAAGTAGTGAATAGGATTATGCCTTCGAGCCATGCGGAAGCTCTCAAGTTGGTTGGAGCTGCTTTGATCATGGTGATTTTTTTAGTCATTAAAACTACTCGCCAACTTTGAAGGCTTAAGGCATTAATCCTTTGAAGGAGGGCTTGCGTAGGCTTTATTCTTAATGACAGAGAGCATCTGCTGGAAGAAATGCCGAAGTGTACTCTATCACAACACTGCCTCTGTAGTGCCATCTTTCCTGACACAGGATGACTAAAATATTCCAAAGAAAAAACTGATTCTTTCCTATATGATGCATACTCTAATGCTCTGATTTTGATTAAAAAGGAATATTCAAAGAATTCTAGCACAGCCCTCACTACTAAGTGTAATTTTACTAGCCACCAGATGGCAGTCTTGGGTTAATATTGATAATTTAAAGTAGATTTTCGAAAGGTGATCATTTACTGTTTTATATTTCCTAAAAAATCATTTGAGTTTTTTTTTAAAGAATTTCTCAATTCTCTTTCAGAAAGTTATTGTATCCTTTGGAATAGTGTATCTTGTGTGAGAATATGTGGAAGAGGCTGACATTGATTTCTCCAAGCTATATGCAGCTGGTCCAGCACCAGCCACGTTCAGTGCTACCAAAGCCTTGTTTCAGACCACATTGAACTTATTCAAACAAAGCCAGCAGACCAGGAGAGCAGTAGCATGTTATGATTGCGGATGGTGGTGTGCTTCTAGACTCCAAGAATCATACAGGCTTGTCTTTCGGGCTTGAAAGAGTGTAGGTTCATTTCTCCCCCTTCTTTATGTACCCGTTTCAATCACACCTTAACACCTAGGCACAATATGCCCTACTGTTACAAATGGAGCACATGCAAAATCTCACATGGAAAACTTCTCCAGGGTTGCTACACTTCTTCACCAAAAGTGCTTCAATTTGTTAGTCATGAGGTGCATGCAGAAAAAAAGGAAATTTTATCATAGAGGACCCCTACAGCCCCTCAGTTGTCAATAAGTCTCTTAAAATAATGTTATGCATGACAAGTCTCAGAGTGTTAGGCATGGTAATGAATATGACAATGTTGATATGGTCTTGGCAGAACAGATCTGCTAAGCTGCTGCTGCAGAGCAAGCACAGGACTTGCTACTGTTAATACATACAGGACACACTGCTGTGAGCAAGACATGCTGCTGCTGTACATGAATTACTCATAGCAGATCTATACAGGTGGAGCTGGGGAAGGTGGAGGGTTTCCAAAAGCACGTTGCAACTGCAACAGCAAATGCTGACCAAGTATTTGAAGGTTGAGCAGAGAGATCATTGGCTACTGATACAGCAGGAACCAATCAGCTGTGCCCAATAGAAAATGATATGATTGCAAGCAGATTGAGTTAAAGACCCGGGCTGCGTTCCAGTCCAAAATTGTCATGCCCTTCACTCTGTCTCGTTCACTCGGATGTACGTCATTGCTTACGTTGAATGAGTGCCAACTACTGGCGGAACCTTTGCAATAGGCTGAATTGGAATGTGCTAAGCCCTTGATCACTTAGAATGATCACTATGGGGTTGATTTATTATTTATTTTTTTCCCTTACAAAATTGTTTAACGCAGCATTATATATGTGTATATGTGTGTATTTAGGAGTTGTTTAAATACAATAAAAATAAAAATATATATATCAGAGTTGTTTGTGGTGGGGTAAATTAAACACAATATGCGTTGATGTCACAATCGTGTTGCATTGTGTTATATGGAGCTGCCTGGAGTGTACATATGAAGTAGACTCGCTCCCGCGGTCAAAATCGAGGGAGCAAGGGTCTGTCCATAGCCTATAAACTTCCCTCGTCCACTTCATGAAGTGGAACACACTTCAAAATGGCGGCAGGGATTCCCCCGAGGGGAAGTGCTTAGGGAAGTTCGCAAGTGCGTGTCTAAAAGTGGACTGGAACGCAGCCCTATTTGCCTGTGCCATCCAGTTTCATGACAGAACTCTGCATTTATTGTCATGAGGTGCGATTCTCCAAAAATGTAATGATTTATGAATTAATAATTAATGGTATTTGTAAATAATACTTTAAATACATTTAAGGTATAAGAATAAAACCAACATAAATAGAGAGCATATTTAAAAAAACTTTGAAAATACATGAAAACAATCTAAAACTCATTTTTTTAGTGTGTTCTTATTTGTCATTGACCCTACCTTTTGGCCTCACACCTTCCTACCTACCCACACAACTGACCTGAGAGAACCCTTGTACTCCCCTTTGAGAGTCTACTGTGTTTTTCTTGGAAAAGCACGGCTCACGTCGTCTTGTGTTCCCCTTGCACTACAGTTTCCCATGCTTGTCTTCAACTTCAGGGTTCAACTGTTGAAGCACAAATAGCATTGCGTCTATCTCCCCCACCACACATGCGTCACGGCCGAGTGGAGGAAGTTCCCCTGTAGTGTAAGGAATGGGACTGCATATTATTATCCTGGTGGAGTCAGTGAGACAGTCTATATGAGCACCTGTACAGAGTTTTTTTCTTCTCACACTCAATCGTTCTGCAATGAAAACTGCCAGCTCCTGCCGTTTGGCGACCTTTGGCTCAACTTTAAGCCAGCTTGGCAGAACACCACACCAAAAACACTGATACAATGCTTCGCAGAAAAAGGGGAAAAAATTGGGGAGAGGGAAAAGTGTCTCATTTCCCACAATTGTTAGTCTGAGTTCTAACCCAAGTGACCTATAAAATAAGACACAGTGGAGTAAGTACAGTGACAGCGCATGAAAAATATGACTTTATTTATTGAAAAAGCATAACAGAAAAACTCTCCAGTTGAATTCTATCCAGGTTACATCTCCGTCATCCAGAAGAACAGCTTTCGATCCCCACCGACAACGCAAAGAGGTAGGGTCTTATGCCAGCTTAGACCAGCCCCCACAGACGCCGAACCAATCATCACAGGCTGCAATGACAATTGTGTACCATAAGGCTTGAGGTAGGTAGGTAACACATAAACAAACAAGTACGTCATTTTACAAACCTGTGGATGGCCCAGGTGATGCACCAATAACTGACTGTTTATTTTTCCTGGATAGCCTGTGGTTGCGAAAAGATTCTCATTTGCCCTTGACCATCTGTAGAAGAGAGGCCACCGGCATTATAGTCACGAACGCAGTCCAACAAATAATGAATGATCTGATCTTTAGTAAAAATGTACCTGAAATGTCTCGCCTTCCCAACATGAGCTGGCCTCTTCTCAAGTGGATAACTACAGGCAAAACACATCAGTATCATTTACAGACAGTTTAATTCACTCCTACATTACAGCTGGTCCAAAAAACTGCTCATTTGAATGTTGTTATGGTGATTTAGTGTGGAGGAGCTCACGTAAGACTTGAAATCTTGATTCTCAGGAAGATAAACTAAATTAAGTAGAACAGGGGAGATAGTAGACTATGCCTGGGTCATGCTGACCGCACAAGAAATTTAAAATCTGCTTTAAAAGTAACTCACTGCAAAAACACAACACACTTTGAACAATGACGTTGACCACAGAGACAAAGTTGTGTTTACCTGGAGCGGGTAATGTCCCAGATCACCCAATCATTGGACACCACAGCTCCAACCTTAATAGTGTTTGTGAGACACCAGTCAGCTGACATGAGTGGCATCTGCCCGCTGTCCAGAGACAGAATGGCATGTTGTGTAACAAGGTCATAGAACCGTATAGTGCCTTTCTTCTCCGCCACCATCAACTGTAACAAATGAAGATATATATTGATTTATTTTGGTATACAGTGGAATCCTTAAGTCTGAAACCGAGCTGAAAATCTGGGATTCAAAATCAAATTTGAGTGTTTGAATGCTATGAAATAAAAGTGAACATTAGTTCTCTACAAGACTTTTATTTCTGACCTTACAGATGTCCTCGGGGTGCCAACAGACGCTTACACCGGGGGAACGCAGTCTGAATGAAGTGGTTTCATTGCCATCAAGGTCCCACACTCTTCAGGAAGGAAAGCAACAACATAATTTTCAGGTAAATACAATACAAAATGCAGAGATAGATTTTGTGGTGAATTATGTTACAGCTGTCCACATGGTTCATTCTGAATGATGGCCAAAAGATAGTACTTGATAGTCAAAACAAAATCTCTGGAAAAACTACTAGGGAGTGAAACAAATCATGTGCACTTTTAACTTTGTGGATGTTCCTTAATTTTTTCCCTATTTTAGTGTCCATTGTGTTAAGAAATTCACAAACTAATCCAAATTATAAGTGGCGCAATAAAATCGGAGGTCACCGTGACAAAGGAAATGGGCCAGCAACAGGAAAAAAGACTGAGGCCATAAATGGGTTATTACATCACCCCTGTCCTCATGTGTTCTTACCCTTTCAAAGGCATACACAAACTAAAAAAAGAACTGTCAGAACCAGGACACTAATCAAAAGCAGCATAATCATAATAAGAGCTCAATTAGGCACAGAAAAAAAGCCAGATGCTAAAAATAACTTCCCGGCAATGCAAAACCATAAACCACTAACCTAAAATAAAACAACAGGATGACATAAGACTACAGAGTTTGAATACAACTTCAATAGATTCAATATATTTCAACCAATAGATGAGTAGACAGTAGTGATATATTATCATTCAGGGCTATATTATCATCAGTATGCGTGTACCTTGGGAATCAAACCTAATGACCTCAGAGTTGTTAGCACCATGCTCAACCAGTTGAACTACAGGAACCCTTTCCTGCAGCTGAACTTGAGTTCCAGTGAGAAGCAGGATTGCCAATACCTCCCAGCCTTTTCTTCCCAGGCACAGAAGACTTTCACTCCAAATCTGCTTCTCAAAGTTTGTGAAGGCACGCTAGGGCAAGTAATGGTACAGCAAGAGGCCTGCAAGCAGACGCAATAAATCATCTGGACGGAGAAGACTGGAGATCAGATTCTGGATGGTTTCACTGGAGATCAGATCTTGGGTTTACCACATCACAGAGGCCCGAATGAAGAGAACCACAATTTCCCTCAAATGAGTTAGAACTGTGGAGGTTTTCTGGGAAAGCATGGGGGAAGAGAAAGAGGGAAAAAAAGAAGCCCTCCATTAATAGGAAAGACGCACAACCGCTTAGTTGATGATGAGGTCATTGAGAAGTCTTCATCAAATTAAGGCCAAAAGCACTCCAAAGCCTGTCTGAATGTCAACCATGCAGTTGGGTAGATTAATATCTTCAGCTGGGCGGTACTTGGAGGACATGCCTCATGCTCAACAGCTCCCAGACAGGGGTCTTTGTAAGCACCTAAGCTCTGTCCAACACATTTGCCAAGAACTCCTGAACTGTCTCCCTGCGTCTGGGGCATCTCTGCTCTGATCAAGCTCATTTGAGTGAGGTTTCAGACCACACCACACAAACATGGTTAAAACCCATTTACTCAGAACCCCTTGCCAAGCAAGAGTTCAATTGCACGCAAAACCAAAACCGCCAGCCCTGACTATCGCCAGGGTATTCAAAGCGGCGAAAAGTCAGCTCTCTACAACCCTGACAAAGCCAAATGAGGATTAAGACACTAAGCACACAAAAAAGTGGGAAGCATCACAAACAATATACTGCTACTATTGCGTAAGGCTCTTCAATGACTGACGCAGCATTGTGGGATAACACGCAACAGCCATGTACAATACGAGTTGAAAGAGATGGAAGTGTTTGAAGTCACGGAAGATCTAAGAGGGAAAACAAGGGGAGGGTCTGTCTGGCTTGTCTGTGTTTTCCCACACTGCACAACCGGGAAGCTGAGCGGAGCGTGTGATGTGATTTTTAGGATGGGGCAGGGGTGAGAAATGCTGAAATTGAGTTAAGAACTGTTGAAACAAACATTTATGGTGGTGACCAGGTCAGTGGCTAATTCCTTGTCAAATATGATGTGAATAACAGTTCAGACCTGACCTGTTTAAAACAACAGTGTTAGAAGTTTTGTTTACGTTCAGGTGCTCTCAGCAGCCAAAATGAGACTTTTTTGTGGTCTAGTATAATTGAATCAATCATGGAGGGTATGAAAAGTTTAAAACCTCACACAGAACCTAGAGGACAAAACTAGCCTGAAAACAGCCATCGTCACCAGACTCACATAATGGATTGGTTTCAAAACCTAGTAAGCTGGTTCATAGTAGTACCATAAGAGTGCATATTACTACATTTAGGGTACATATTCTAAGGTACTAATATGCACCCTTTTGGGGTATAGAAAGTACAAATGTGGCTCTTTAGGAGTACTGCCCCAGTAACAAGTTGTTGTACCTCTAAAGGTAAAATTTTTGCACATTTCTTCTGACAGTATAGACAGTCTTTTAAGGCATCACATGCACCTTTGAAAGGTGGTACCAAACCGTAAGCAGCAACATTTTGATGCCTTCCAAGATACCTTGGCTTGCATCTAGAAAATTCTAAGACAGCACCAAATGTATCCTTCTTAGATGAGAAGTTATGTGTCATCAGTTTAGCAGCATAGTAAAGCCAAACTCTATTGCGGGTTTGTCAAGACCTGCTTCTGGAGGAGCATCTTCCTGCAGTTTAACTCCAGCCTGCTCCAACCCACCTGTCTTATTTGTAGTCAAATCTCCTGTGCCCATTACATGTTTTTCAAGTGAAGTTGCTACCTAGGTTTCAATAAGTTACTTCTGATGTTCTATTTTGGATAAAACGATGTTTCTATATAACAGAACACTCCTTGCATTATCTGTCATAATTCTCCAACAGTGAACTCTGTCAACTCAGCATTTCCTTGTGTGACCTGCACTCCCAACAGTAATCAAAGGAAACAAGCTGCACTCTTTTCTCAGCACACACACACACGTAACACTAGAGGAGATCTGAAACTGCTTGATTTTGAGGCGATTCTATAATTGAGGTGGTTAATTCATCCTCAATGGCGATATCTTAAAAGGCAGGAAAGATAAAGCTTATGTGAACTTACGTGAAGGAACAACTCTGCTGAAAAGAACAATGCATTTCAATGTTTTCAGATAAGGCTGCACTGCTGCAGACCAACTGAGGCTTGCTGGATAAGCAAGTTAAGAACCATTGTATGGACACACACGACCATACTAGCATCCCATGCATTGTATGGACACACACGACCATACTAGCATCCCATGCAGGGGACCAGCATCCCAAACATATGCTGCTGAATAGAAAAGTTGATATTTTCAGCAGGGAAAGTGTCACACATGCAAAAACATTCCAGCTGAAAGCCAGATTTGTATCAAAAGCCATTTGTGTGGCCTGACTGGAAAAGGTTCACTCTTTCTCTAACATTAACCTGATCTTTCTCTTGTTCCACCTCGCTGTTCCTCCTGCGTCCCATTTTTTCTCAACGTGACAGAATTTAAATCTTTCTGCAGATGGAGCGCTCTACTGTTTTCTCTGGCTCCACAGGAGAGGGAGACTGAGGCTTACGGCGGATGTTTCCTGCTTCGATCCCTTCAGTGGCCCCTCTCCTCTCCAACCAAACACACTCTGACACAAAATCTACTGACCAAAGCAACATATATCAACTATCTGCCTCTAAATTCTGATGGGCATGTGTAAAGTATGGGGGGCACAATGGGTAACATTTGTCTGTTTTCCTTGCGAGCATGACCACAACGAGACACCAAATCTCAAATCACGATATCAAATCTCTCATTTGAGCTGGCAGTTCAGGATTAGTAATATATGGTAACTGCAGTGGTTTGCACCTTACTGTGCTGTCGGGTGGGCCATGATTTATTCATAAGAAATGGTTACTATTTAATCAAAATAATAAGCTGCTTCTCCCTGGGCCAGTCTTAGGGGTGTTAGGGATTACAAAAGGGGTTTCAGCACATCCAGGATCCAGCAGAGAAGAAGCCCATTATTGCTGAAGCTGAAAACTGAAACGGTCTCATCTCCTACTGTGATAAAGATCAGCGATTCCTCCTTTCATCACAGCCTGAAGCCCCACCAACATCAATAAAACAGCTGCGAGAAGAGCGATGGACCTAGAGCACTCTTATTCGCAATGGCGCACCACCCCTATGATGAGTGTATGAAAACATTATCACAGCGCAATGGGTCAGTGCTAACATGGGTTCACATGCTGACACAGGCGCTGTGTGCACCAAGAAATGCACTGGATTTAGAGCAGAGCTTCAAGCATGCTGATCCCAGCACAGACCTGATGGGGAAGATGATGGTTAATATCAAACAAAGGATGTAATATCTACAAGGCAATGGCACAGAAATTGCAAAATCACCTGATCATGTTGAGAAAGCATGGTTACACCATCCAAACTTTAAGACGTATACCATAAAACTGTCATGGCAAGGTCTGCATAAAGGATCCAGTTGCTGAAATTTGGATCTCTATAAGGAAAACTACCGTCTTGGTCCTCATCCACCTTGAAGCCATTAAGGTTTGCAAGCTGGGAAGACTAAAGAGTTGTGGCAGGCCACAGCACTACAACATCCAGGTGTGTCAGTTACATGGTTCTGACGCAAAAGGGAAGACCCGAGACTCCAGGAGTGCTCTCTTACATTACCTCTGACTGCCAGGAAACCGCACTTACCTCAGTGGCTGATTGGTGGGGCCACATTCAAGAAGCTCGTTAACTGTGGCCGTGGAGAGGAAAAGCCATGGCTACTGATTGGATTTCCACGTTTAACCAATTACTTAGAAAAACTGTGCGAGCAAGTGGCGGTTGACGCTTACGCAGAGCAACGGCGAGCCATGTTGTGTTTAGTGTTGGGTTTCAGTGTGGAAATTTGGTCAAGACTTTCTGCATCATTAACAGAGAACAGAACACACTCACACATATATATTTTCACTTTCTCACACTCATACACTCGGACTAAAGTGCAACTAACCTGCAAGTGTGGTCATCGCTGACAGAGGCTATTTGCTTTCCTTCTGCAGGCTCAAACACTAGATGATTGATGTAGCTGGTGTGGCCTTCCATCAACTAGGCAACACAAGAAATCAAAAAAATTGGAATACAACATTCATACAGTGAACAGTCAGCCAAGGACAAAAACAAACTTTTCCGTATAGATAGATGGGTGCACAGTCAACATTTTGACATTATATATATTGATATTTTTCAGCCTTTTGATAATATTTGTGAACCTTGAGTGATGATGCTCATGGGTAGTTCAATTGATTTTTCATTTGAATCAATTCAGACCTTTTGTACTGATTCATGGAAATGAATCAAATTTCAAATCAAATCATTTTGATACTGACACATTGTGTAATTTTATCATTGCTAATATATTGGGAATTTTCAACAAGAAAGAGCTACCTTTACATCACAGTTGTTTTGGAGATTGGATGTCCACAGCCTGATTTTTTTGTCTGCCGCTGTGGTGCAAAGCCTGAAACAGGAGCACAATTTTTTTTTTTTTTTTTTTTAACACTGCATTTAGCCACCATCATGTATGTGGGTGTGTAATAAACCACAGTCAGAAGATAAAACACTGGAGAGATTAAAAATGTTAAAGACATACAACTGAAGTCAGAATTTCATCACGCCATTTTCACATTTGTCTGTTCAAAAATCCAACCAAACCCAATAAAACAGCTCTGCCACTAATCAGGAGCAGTAATTATTCACACAATTACACTAACTCACCTCTGACAAGAAAAACACTTTCAGTTAGAGAATCGCACGCACATTTTAATGTTACAATACCACACACAGACACAAAATCTTCTTACATCCTCAAACAAATAAGAATCACATGAGTTCTTGCCATGAAAGGTCCAATTACAATCACAAAGTTCTATCAACATGTTCATTTGCGAGTTGTCTTTGGCTAGATTGTTGCGCAGATGGCGTAACATCACAACGATACCAATCATTTACATGCCAGCAGTACAGGCAGTCAACCAGTCAATAACCTCTGTCAACCCACACGTCCAGGAAACATTAATAAGATCTCTAGTACTCCATTCCCAAGAGGTACACCTACAATGAAGAAGAAAATAAACCCAAATAAGGGGCAGTGCACACAGTTAAGCACGCTACACCTTCCGCTCTGACCACAGCATGGCCAGGAAATAACTCTGCCCTTCCCATGCTGCTAAAGCTACAGGAAACTTCCCCACCGGGAGCAGAACACTCCCAAGTTCACAGCTTAAGGAAGGACATGTCAGACTGACAACATCTTATTAAATTCTTGATACAAACCAGATCAAACTAAAGCTGTGACAGACACTTTCCACTGCTTGACATGAACATACAAATCTTGGTAATTAATTGATCCCTGGAAAATGGGTCTCTCAGTGATAAAAACATTCTGAGAAAGTACATTTATTTGAACAAAAATGAGTATGTTTGTGCATGTGTGGTAAAATATCTCAACTCTCAAATATCGCAATTGACTCAGACATCAATTAGGAAGGGAAATTCAATAGCGCAATACAGAGAAAGCATATTTATCTTAACATTTAAAAGAATATCAGGATTTGTGCGGTAAAATAAATCAATTATCATATGCTGTGTCTGAGCCTCTAATGAAGAGAATGAACCCGGCTGTAGATGAAAAACTGTATGGTGTGTGGCATCAAGACCTGTGCTCCTTCCATAGATCATCATAATTCCACATCTTCTATTACAAACACAAAGTCACATTATAATCTATCAGTCTCATTCGGTTTCACCCCTGCATAAATAAGCAGTACATGTTCAAAGCCGTACCTGATGACCGGTGGGAGCTTGTCCAGACGGGTTTCAGGGCTCCATGCGATGGCATCCACGCGTACTCCATGCATGAATACTTGCAAAGAGGTGAACTCTACACCCTCGACCTCTGTGTCTTCCTCCTGCACAAATACAAATCGCTAGGCTGTGGGCACCATCACTCAAATGTAGTGTCAATGCAGACAATACTAGATCTGTTGGCTAGGTACCATCCTGGTAGAAAGAGCGTTTTCTTTTATAGATAGATATGAATGGTTACATTCGGAACAGTATACTATTTCTCTAGGATGCATACAATGTACTTTGGCAGCATCTGAAATCACATACTCGCTGAGTAGGTACTTCAAGCATTTACTTTGCCACAGTTAAAAAGTATAATATTTTATGTAGTATGAATGTCTATAGTTTGAATGCAATCCAGATGTACAGGGTGGGCCATTTATATGGATACACCGTAATAACATGGGAATGGTTGGTGATATTAAAGTCCTGTTTGTGGCACATTAGTATATGTGAGGGGGCAAACTCCTCAAGATGGGTGGTGACCATGACATATACTAATGTGCCACAAACAGGACTTTAATATCACCAACCATTTCCATGTTATTACGGTGTATCCATATAAATGCCCCACCCTGTACTACAATTAGGCTTGGGCGGTATTCGAATTTTGATACCGTCAAACCCCCTCCCAATTTTACCGGGGTATACGGTATTACCGTGACTAATTAAAAATGATGACATAATGGGCTCAGACGGCGTCACCAAACTGTTGGTTTGTGCCTACACAGTTCAGAAACTGAATGCCAGATCGGGCAAAAAAAAAAAAAAAAAAATCAAGCCGTGCACGTTGTGTCTGAGTCCGGTCGACGGCATTAACTGTTATTATGAGCCCGAGCCCACCATTATTCAACATAATACTGTGTGCGTGCAACAAGCAAGAAGTGCCTTTGTAATCCGGTGACGCGTGTCCATTTGATTTTTAATAAAACTTTTCTGTAAAGGTGGAAGTTGACGATCGCCATCTCTGTAGTGAGCGCGCATATAGAGAGAAATGCACATCATTGATTAATCAGACTATATTTCTTTTCGTTTTGAATTGTTTCGTTTAAAGAAATTGACGATCACCATCTCCATAGTGAACGATAGAGAGAAATGCACATCATGGATTACAGAGAGTAGGCTAGTCTATTTCTTTTCGGTTTGTATGGTTTCGTTTGCTGAAATTGATGATCACATCTCCGTATGAACGCGCCTAGAGAGAAATGCACATCATGGATTAAATAATCAGAGTGGCCTTTGTCTTTTCGTTTTGAGAAATTGACGATCGCCATCTCTGTGAACGCCATAGAGAGAAATGCACATCATGGATTAATCAGAGAGTAGGCTACCCTATATTTCTTTTCGTTTTGAATTGTTTTGTTTAAAGAAATTGACGATCGCCATCTCCAAGTTTCGGTTAAAGTGACCGCGGCATGCCATCGCCCATCATGTCATGATTATATTAAATATATAGGCAATTGGTTGATGAAAAATTTATTAAAATTAAGATAGAATTTATACAAAACGAAATTCGTTTTAAAGAGGCCTTTTACAAAACGAAATTTATTGAAGTGGTCAAATCGTCTGACTCCCGATGCATCCCATCTTATTTGTGCTGTTCACTTTTCATAATCAAGAAAGATGGAAAAAATAACATTATAATATTTTAACCAATACGAAACAACGCGCTTATTTAATGAACTCGAGAACAAAATGCATCCTGGCAGCAGTGAGTGGGTGGTAGTTTCGGAGATGCGACATTAGGTTAGAGGTGTTTACATCTCTCGCGGTCACCTTTTTATGGAACAATTTACAAATTGCCTCATCAGTATTTACCGCCTCTCCCTTCTCATTCGGTTGGAACCAGAAATATTGCCAAACTGCAACCACACATAAGCATTTTTTAGCCAATAAATAAATTATATATATTATAGGCTATATAAGTGCCGGTAATGACGGTATTGAAACTGATACCGGTGCTATTTTAAGATCCCGCGGTATCCGATATTACCGTAATACCGCCCAACCCTAACTACAATCATCATGTGACCTACAGCATGGCTTCACTGCCTATCCAGTGGCCTCATACGATAGTAAACCGTCCATTACATGCAAACACTGTTTTATGAATACTGTAAATTCGGACATACTATTTTCACACACTGCTTTTTGCCAACTATATTAAAGGGAAGAATGCAGCGATTATGCAATTTCTGAGTGTCTACAAACCCTAGACAACCTACTACTTTTGCCAAAAAAGTATAGTATACAATACTATATCCCATAACTCCCAGAAATGTATTCGAATTGACCTTTAAAGGGATAGTTCACCCAAAAAGGAAAATTCTGTCATTAATTACTCACCCTCATGTCGCTCCAAAGTAAACCCGTAAGACTTTCGTTCATCTTTTTTTTATGAAATCTGACTGATTTCTGTCCCTCCATTGACAGCTACGCATCTACCACTTTGATGCTTCAAAAAGCTCATAAAGAGATTGTAAAATTAATCCATATGAATTGAGCAGTTTAGTCCAAATTATCTGAAGAGACTCAATCGCTTTATATGATGAACAGATTGAATTTAGGATTTTATTCACATATAAACATCGACCAGCGAACATAAACAGAAGCTCAACCGAACCTGCTTGACGCGCAAGAACAAACCTCTTGCGGAAGCTCAAACGTGCTGCGTAAATCCCTGTTCACACCGCCAGCGACACGCAGCGACAAAGCAACACAATCCCATTCCTTTCAATGGAACGCTGGCGACTTCCGGCGACAGTGACCGTTGGCGACAGAATGTGGGCGTGTCAAGCGTTCAGAAATGTCAACTTTATGCAAATGAGAAGCGAATTTCACGAGCAACAACCAATAAGAAAGAATACATTCAGTGGAGCTCACGTCTCGAGTGCAGGCAAGACAGAAGAGTTCGAGTGCGATTTCACTGTTTTATATGATTTGACTGTAACCACATACATGAATATAATTAAAATGATGCATGGAAAAGAAAAGTTTAAAGTTTAATTCATACATTTATAGTTCGAGTGTTGTAATTTCATGATGCAATTTTAGCACTGCTGCAGTTCATTTTACAGTTTCCGCTGCATTATGTTGACTATTAGCAGAGACAATTTATATGAGACATGCCACTTCCTCAATCCTCAATACAACTATATAAGGAAAACCCGTAACGGCAAAGATGGCGGTTGTATGCACATGTCCCGCCCCTCCCGCTGGAAAGCCAATCATCTGCTTTTAACAGTCAGCAGCTGACCACTAAGGAGCGAATGTACAGTGACGTGACATAACTGCCATATTCAACCTGTGCTTTCGCGCTGTGGCTGGCGCTGAGCCAAAGACGGACGCGCTCAGCGCTTGTCATAGGCTCTATCACAACTGTTCAGTGTTTTAACCACATAATGTTTATTTTAGGTTTCAGACATTTAAATACATATAATTGTTTAAGTGCTTGGCACAACACCGGCATTCTGGATAGAGACATAAATGAAGTTTGGTGTCCTGAACA
The DNA here is from genome assembly GCF_964197995.2 of Scardinius erythrophthalmus. Taxonomy (NCBI): domain Eukaryota; kingdom Metazoa; phylum Chordata; class Actinopteri; order Cypriniformes; family Leuciscidae; genus Scardinius; species Scardinius erythrophthalmus. Next base: position 13,283,773 of record NC_138224.1, on the reverse strand, counting down.
TGAACCCTTGCGCATGCGTAGTAAAGGTATAACCTGTGGGGGAAAAAGGCATTTTAAACCTTATTTTGGGGCAAAGTCATCAAACTTTTTCAGCGATTTTTATCATATTTTACTGCCGTTTCTATACATGCAGTTTTTATGTCCCAGTGACCAGTGAAAGTGCAGTTCTGACTCTCTGCCCATTCATTTAGATAGGACCCTGGTCTTGTTAGTCCGAAATAGCTGCCCGGAGGCGTTGCCAAGATGGCGGCCGAGTGGCACGACTTGCCTAAAAGGACTTTGCTATTAGGGTCAAGAAAATTGATTCTTTTCGTAACGTTAAAGGTGCTCTAAGCGATGTCACACGTTTTTTAGGCCAAAACATTTTTTGTCACATACAGCAAACAACTGCTCACTATCCGCTAGCTGCCTGTCCCCTGAACACACTGTAAAACTCTCTGTAGACAGCCCAGGCTCCACAAACGGCAACAAAAACAAACTGGGCTAACCCGCACCACGAAACATAACAAACTGTTCCAGCCAATAACCGACATGAATGATTTGGGGGTGGGGTTTGGGGGGTTAGTGCACAGATGAGGAGGGAGGGTCTAGCTAGCCTCCGTTTTGTTTGACAATACTTCAGACGTCAACAAGAAGTGACGTCACCCTACATCACTTAGAGCACCTTTAAATGATTTAATCCACTGAACACTGCTGTGGTAATATAAAAACGCTCTCCCAACAGCATACTGTTACTTTGAATTATTTTGAGCATAATTCCTAGTCAAATTAAAATGATATAGTTGTATATATCACTTGTGATGGTATTTTGTATAGATATGGCCAGACGTGCAGTCTACCAATAGCATTAGAGCAACAGCACTACGAACGCCCACAAGCGACTCACAATACAGAGACTAGCGACATACAGCGAAAAAGTCCCTGACAGTGTTTTTATTTAAGTCGAGCGCACTATTTAATATCTCCCGTATACAGGCGTTGCCAAGCAACGTGGCCACAGCGACCCGACCGCAGCAGTTGATCAGTGAGTTTGAGCCAGCGCAATCATTTAGAACTGTCATCAGGCAAATTGACGGGACGCCTTTCCTAGGTGTACATTATCACTTTTTAACGGACACCCTGCAGCCAATCAGAATCGAGTATTCACCCAGACCATGGTATAACACACGAGAATGGATATCATTGGTTCTCGCACGTCAAGCAAACATGCTTGAGCTTCAGTTTACCATAAATTGTGTGCGAGTTGGTAAATGTTTATATGTGAAAGCCTAAATTCAATCTGTTCATCATATAAAGCAGGGGTCACCAAACTAAGGCCCGCGGGCCGACTCAGGCCCACCACCCCCCTTTGACTGGCCCCCCAGCCCCTCTGCCCCCCATTACTTGAATCGGCCCTATGAGGCAATCCCCAAAAGTCGTCATGGACGGTACGTCATGGTACGGGCGTCACAGTTTGGTGCATACATTTACACGGAGAATACATGGTATAAAAATAAATAAAAGTTGCGTGCAATTTAATTAATGTAATGCGGAACTACTGTTAGATACGCGGGGACACCTAATCTGTAGCTCCGCCTTAGCTCTGAAGCAGGCTGCGGTGTAAAGATTGCTATGCTGGAATATGTCGAGAGAGAGGTGTGGGCGCGATCGAAAAGTCGTAAAGTGTTTACTTATATATGTGTGTGTGTGTGTGTGTGTGTGTGTGTGTGTGTGTGTGTGTGTGTGTGTGTGTGTGTGTGTGTGTGGCGCAGCCGCGATCGAACAGTGGAAACATAAAAACATACTCCGTCATTTCGTTTATGCCGGACATCATTCAAACTGCAAAGTGTTTAAGTTACTGTGAATTACATTTTTAAGGAAAACAAATATATTAATCTGAAATGTAGCAGATTCATTTTCAATTAATTCAGATACAATTAACGTTACCAAACATATCAAGGTATTTTTATTAATTGAATTAATGAACTAATTATATAAAACTATTGCCAGTGCACTACAAATAAACTGGTTCTATGCCTTTACTTTATTAATAAAACTTATTTTTAAAAAATACAAGGCTTAAGACATTTATTTTTCTTTTGGTGGTCCAGCCTGAGACATGCACAAGCCTTCTGCATTTTTGTTTTGCTTTTGCCTTCATTGTACCCAACCGTGATGTCTGAACCGAGGTATGAACCGAACCGTGACTTCTGTGTACCGTTCCACCCCTAAAAGTGAGTGCAGAGTTTTCAAAGAACAGTGGACCAACGATTATTTGTGAAGAATAACTTTAAATAAAACAAAGTGTGAAGACTCGATTACAACTTTTGCAAACCACTAGTATTGATATAGTAGTGTGGATATAGTAGTGGGGATGGCTGTGCCAGGCTAGTAATCTCTACTACACAATAAGGCCTGCTGGTGGTCATTTTGGTCTGGGTCACAATTCTATGTTATATAGCTGACCTGGCCCCGGCCCCCCATCACAGTCAGGAACGATAATGTGGCCCCCAGAGAAAAAAGTTTGGTGACCCCTGATATAAAGTGATGATGTCTCTTCAGAAAAAATTTGAATAAACTACTCAATTCATATAGATTAGTTTTACAATCTCTTTATGATCTTTTTGAAGTGTCTAAGTGGTAGTTGCGTAGCTGTCAATGGAGGGACAGAAAGCTCTCAGATTTTATCAAAAAGATCTTCATTTATGTTCCGAAGATGAACAAAAGTCTTACGGGTTTAGAACGACATGAGGGTGAGTAATTACTGACAGAACTTTCATTTTTGGTTGAACTATCCCTTTAATTTCAAGTGTGATGAATGAACATAACGCATAATACTTTTAAAAGCTGCTTTAAGAGTTTTTTTTTCCCCAAACGTCCAATATAAAATAATGACATTTAAATTCGATATGCAACTTATAGTTGGCAGCAAAATATTTTGTCAGTATACACAATTACATGTAAGCACAGCTGTTTACTTTTGTCAGCAAATCTCCTTGTGCTTTTGTTCACCTTGCATCCGCATACTATCCACCCTATATAGTATTAAATATTAGTTATCTTGAATTGTATTTAGGGTGTTTTGTCCCACCTGTGATCAAATACACCTGAACTGGTTCATCAATGTTCAAATCACAGACAGGTGTGCTGGAGATGGATTATAGTGAGGTAGATCTCGAGGAAGGTTATAGATTTTAGAGTGGCCTTGTCACAGATTGATCAGTCTGGTGGACAACTGTTCTTACCTTAAAACGATAAGTGCCCACGACCACATACTGGTTTCCTCCATACGCCAGGAGAGACGCAGGTGAGCCACAGTCATATGGACTGAACTCCACTACATGAACATAGTCCTCGCAGGGCACTGTGTAGGTTGCAGAGCGAACTGTATCATCTGGCATCTTCCATCAAACGAATCTTTATTATTTGGATGAAAAGGAGTTACTTTTCCTTTCTAAACGATAAATAACAAGGGGGAAAAAATGCATTTTATTTGGAGGAAATGGTTAACAAAAGTTCACTAAGTATTACAATATATCTAATGTGCTGTAATAGGATGAAATGTGTGCTGTGTAGAAACTCATTTTAAAAAATATGGCTTCAAATATATTTGTATAATAAACTCTAGAACTTAATCTCTACTGTACCTCATTCATGTTATGTAACGTTAATAGTAATAAATACATTAACGTTCCTATTTATTTACGCTCTCCACACACTTTCACTGTCGAAGTTGTGAGTGTGAACTACACTTCTTTCAGATCAGAGAGAGACAGCACACTGATGTGTAACGAGTCTAGACGATTCATGCGCATGAAAATAAATATTAAAGCTTTATACGACAAACCTGGGATAACTTTATGAAGATCGTCTGGTCGAATAAGTGAGCGCTGGAGCATGAAACACATGCGGTGATTGTTTTCAGCGCGCTTTCTGGTCACGTGATCGCGTTTGTTTTCTTCCAGGTTAGTGACGTAATCATGACGCAAGCCCATAGAAATATCATGAAATTTTTTGGCTCATTAGAAAAAAGATGTATTAATCCACTTCTTTAAATTTTTTTTGTACCCCTGCACAACTTTATTTATATTTTGTTGTTAACATAAATAATTGTACATTCTAAATGTTTTACTGATCTTATTATTGTGGAAATGCTTAATAAAATGTACAAACGATATAAACAAGTGTAAAACGTACTGATTAATGCTTTAGTTTAGTTCCAGTAAGATGTATAGGAGTGTTTGTTGATTTCTCTAGAGTCTGGACTGAAATGAAATCATTTGGGTCTGGACATAGACTGTAAAAAGAATAATTTACTCCGATTTATAGCCCAGGGGAAATGTCCTGTTTTTAGCGGTGGCAGTAGCTCTCATATTCTTCCACATCGCTATTATGAGTTATATTATTTATTTTATTGTCAACAATGATACACATGTCGGTTTGAAAGAAAACATACGGTACTGTTCCGTTGCGCTTTTGACTTCCTGTTTGACGGGGGCGGGGCCAACAACACATCGCGCTCTGTGATTGGTTCAGACGTTCTGGCATGTGGATTTAAATTTACAGGCAGCGCACCAGTTTATAATAACTTATTTGCTGGCGTCTGTTTTCCCATATGTTTCACATTAGAGATCTCGGACGCGTCTTAATAATATCAGTGTTGGTAAGTTGACTTACGAGGTTTGAAGGTTCTGTTCCTAATAAAGTGCAAAGGGCTTTTGTTCCTGACTATTATTGTGATTTGCTTGATGTCTTTGGACTTTCTGTTTTAGCTCAGAAGTAGAGTTGGAAAGCTATGTGAGGTGTGGCTGGGTTGCATGTATATGTTCTGCCGTCTGCTCATAATCATTACATTGCTGACCTGCTCAATTTTCTGACCCCGTAGTACTTTTTGTAAAGACTGAATAATGGTGGTTATGGAGGAAAGCCTGAGAACAATGACCAGGGTTTTCAGAAGAGAGTGTCACAGGGTGTTGGACTCTGAGAGGACCACCATCCAAGGGGCTGATGGGATGCTGATGGTCCTACAACTTGCTATGGCAGGGGTCAACAAGCAGGTAATGTTGCATTGTTAGGAACTTGGTTTGAAGACTTAGTCCACATCTTTAGAATCTTGGTTATTACTTTTTGTGAATAATTATTTTAGTCACCAAGCATGAAAGTTTTGGATCTCAGGTCTGTAAAAGCATGTACAACTACCTTTCAAACATTTGTGGCCAGAGTAAGATTTTAAAAGAAGTTAATACTTTTAGTCAGTATGGATACATTACATTGATCAAGTGACAGTAAAGATATTTATAATGTTACAAAAAAGTGATTTTAAATAAATGCTATTCTTTTGATTTTATACTACCGATTAAAGAGTCCTGAAAAAAAAAAAAAAAATCCTGTCATTTACTCACCCTCATGTTGTTCCAAACCCGTAAGACTTTTGTTAATCTTCGGAACACAAATGAAGATCTTTTTCATGATATCTGAGCGATTTCTGTCCCTCCATAGATGGCTACACAAGTACCACTTTGACGCTTCAATAAGTTCATAAATGGAGTGTAAAATGAATTCATATGAATTGAGCGGTTTAATCCAAATCTTCTAAAGAGACTCGATCGCTTTATATGATGAACCGAATAAATGTAGGCTTTTATTCACATATAAACATTGAACATTTCATTAAAATATCTTCATTTGTGTTCTGACGATGAACAAACATCTTACAGGTTTGGAATGACATGATGGTGAGTAATTAATGACAGAATTTTCATTTTTGGGTGAACTATCCCTTTAAGCAGCACAACTGTTGATAATAATAAGAAATCTTTCTTGAGCTGCAAATTACCAGATTAGAATAATTTGAGGATCATTTGACACTAAAACTGGAGTAATGGATGTTGAAAATTCAGTTTTATACATGTAGTAATAGAAAGAAAAGAAAAGGAGTCACGCAAGTTTGAATCATACATTTTGTTCCGTATCTGTACATTTTCTGTGGATCGGTTGTGCGTAATATGCTTGTCCCTGTGTTTGCTCTTCTCCTGACAGGAGTATGGGGACTTTGGTGTTGCTTTGAGTGAAGTCTTGGCTGCCTGGAAATACTTCCTTCTGGATAAGCTCCAGCTATCCCACAACGATATCCCTCTTCCACAAAACTATGACCTCATTCGAAAAGAGTATGACTGCTTTTTGAAACGCACAAATACTGTGGACTTGATTGACGTCTTCATTATGTTCAAGGAGCTTCGGATAAATGAGGACCCTGAGGAGCCTCTTACTGCGGTGAGTGCTGCCAGCGGGCCCCAGATTTGGTTATTCTTTCAGTCGTCTTTCCGAAAGAACTTTAACCTGTGGTGTATTCTTTAATCTGCGGTCTTATCTCGATATCTAGATGCAACTGTTTCAGTTTCTCATTGGCGAAAAGGAGAGTGTGGAAAAAATGGAATCTTTTCCTGTGTGTCCCGCAACTCCATCTAACAAGGCTGGAATCTGCAGTCCACAGGTAACCGGGGAAGTATTAAACTTGAGAAAATCAAGATGATTAACATTTCTGTCTCTATTTACTTAAGTAAAATTATTTCATAAAAAAATGGGGAAAAAATACTTTATTGAATATTAAATACACCTAATTCTGACACTTTAAAACTGTATATTCATTTATAAGTATATTTATTTAACATTTATTTACGGTTTATACACACAATTATTTATATACACTCACCTAAAGGATTATTAGGAACACCATACTAATACTGTGTTTGACCCCCTTTCGCCTTCAGAACTGCCTTAATTCTACGTGGCATTGATTCAACAAGGTGCTGAAAGCATTCTTTAGAAATGTTGGCCCATATTGATAGGATAGCATCTTGCAGTTGATGGAGATTTAAGGGATGCACATCCAGGGCACGAAGCTCCCGTTCCACCACATCCCAAAGATGCTCTATTGGGTTGAGATCTGGTGACTGTGGAGGCCATTTTAGTACAGTGAACTCATTGTCATGTTCAAGAAACCAATTTGAAATGATTCGAGCTTTGTGACATGGTGCATTATCCTGCTGGAAGTAGCCATCAGAGGATGGGTACATGGTGGTCATAAAGGGATGGACATGGTCAGAAACAATGCTCAGGTAGGCCGTGGCATTTAAACGATGCCCAATTGGCACTAAGGGGCCTAAAGTGTGCCAAGAAAACATTCCCCACACCATTACACCACCACCACCAGCCTGCACAGTGGTAACAAGGCATGATGGATCCATGTTCTCATTCTGTTTACGCCAAATTCTGACTCTACCATCTGAATGTCTCAACAGAAATCGAGACTCATCAGACCAGGCAACATTTTTCCAGTCTTCGACTGTCCAATTTTGGTAGCCTCTTTTTCCTATTTGTAGTGGAGATGAGTGGTACCCGGTGGGGTCTTCTGCTGTTGTAGCCCATCCGCCTCAAGGTTGTGCGTGTTGTGGCTTCACAAATGCTTTGCTGCATACCTCGGTTGTAACGAGTGGTTATTTCAGTCAAAGTTGCTCTTCTATCAGCTTGAATCAGTCGGCCCATTCTCTTCTGACCTCTAGCATCAACAAGGCATTTTCGCCCACAGGACTGCCGCATACTGGATGTTTTTCCCTTTTCACACCATTCTTTGTAAACCCTAGAAATGGTTGTGCGTGAAAATCCCAGTAACTGAGCAGATTGTGAAATACTCAGACCGGTCCGTCTGGCACCAACAACCATGCCACGCTCAAAATTGCTTAAATCACCTTTCTTTCCCATTCTGACATTCAGTTTGGAGTTCAGGAGATTGTCTTGACCAGGACCACACCCCCTAAATGCATTGAGGCAACTGCCATGTGATTGGTTGATTAGATAATTGGATTAATGAGAAATTGAACAGGTGTTCCTAATAATCCTTTAGGTGAGTGTATACACTTTTGAAATGGCTGACCTGCTTTGAAATGTACCTAACTCCCATTAGATGGATGGGTATATTATTGTCCAATAACCTTAAAAAAAAAAAAGCCAAATATGAACAATTAACTGGCATAATTGGCACTAAATAATCCACATCACTATCCTATGGAACGTTTTAAAGCTATTGGACCTAGTAACAGCAACTAAGAAAGGTGAAGCTCAACAAAGGGTTAATTAATTAATGTTGATTCTGGCACTTCTGACTGATGTCAAGATCTTACTCTAGTTTTCTTTTCCTGGCTCTCATTCTCCCTTTTGTTTCCTGTTAAATTAAACACCCGGGGATGTCTCTTATTCAGAAGAACGTGAATACCATATCATTCAGAATCGAGAAATGAGAACAGGATGTTTTAAAAACACTTTGTATAGTGTGTTGAAACTACTGCTACTCTTGCCCAGTTCTGTTCACAGCTGCTCTGCTGGGCTCTGATTTATGTGCGAGTAGACGCTGGGCTTTGCCACTGTAATACTGGGGGTGATGAAGTTTATGAGCCTGGCCTGTTTAAGCTTAAGGGGTTGTGGAAAAAGCCCGTCCTCTATACAACATGAGTCCAAGTCCGCTAACTGACTCATCAGTATTGCAGAACGGAAGAGTATGAACTGTTCCTGTTAAAAAAACAAACCATTCACTCTTTCAATTAATTACAATACCAATTATCGCAAATGGTTGTTGTTCAACTTTTCTTTCAGATACAGAGAGTTGTCAGGAGAGTTTTCTGTTCTTATTTGGGCCTTCTGGTGAACTGTAAGAATGACCTGGCCCTCGTGTACACCCTGGACAACCCTAATCGCTCCCTGGGCCACATCGCCTTTACTGACCTGAGGCATGCTGCATGCAACAACGCCTCGTCTCTTTTCTTGGTGAATTTGCAATGACTTGTACTTTTTCAAATAGATAAATTCACAATTGCACACATTTTTGTTCAACTACACATCTTTTTAAGCCTAATGTGAATGCTGATTAATTGCCTTCTTGTGTGTTCAGACAGTGACATCGTTTGTCAGGGCCATACAGCTGGGAGGAAAGGGGTACGCCCCACCTGAGTCTCACCCCTTAAGGAAGCACATTAAGGGTTTATCGGAATTTCTCAATTTTGTCGACCAGTGTCAAGACATTTTAGGAGAAACCCCCAATCCAAGGTACGCTTTCATGCCCTATTTGGCCTGAATAGGAACTCTGTAGGAACTGTATGTCCAACATTGGCAAATATCTACAGCTGCAATGTAGACTCAAGACATTTGCTGTGTTCAGAATGGAACTACCTTACTATTGAAAATTGGGCTATATATATATACATATCAACATTTATTTCATTTATTTGAACATGATTATTATAATTATAATATTAAGTAAAGAATTAGGGCATTATTCCATAAAGTTTCTAGTTGCTCACATGACTTCACACTGTTGATGACATAATGTTGCCTATGCATAATAATCCCCCAATTTTGTGTAAAATGTCTGAGTACTTGTAAAGCCAACAATGACTGGTATTAATTTCTGTTAATCTATCACACTAGAAATGGCAGGTCAGTTTGAGTGCACTGCATCATGGGATACATTATTCCATGCCATGAAACAATACCTGTTGTATATTGCTCTTTTTGGCAGATACAATTTGCATACAGAAAATTGGCACCCTGTGTGTTGCACGTCGTACATTCTGTATACTAACTGCAGCAGTAGTATGAGAGGTATACTATTCTAATAGCCATTGCTTTGAATCAGTAGCAAGGAATGTCATGACCTGGCCTTGACTTCCTTTGCATCCCTCTATCATTAGTGCACAACCCCAAATGAGAGAATAGAAGCCTTTGATTTCTACAGATTTTGTATCACATTGCTTGGCCCAAAGAAAATGTTCCTGCTATCTGTATTTGTAGATCTGTTGGTCTCCTCCTATCTTGAAAACGATAGATCCTCTCGTCGATCTATCGATGCATGTTCCTCTTCTCTCAAACGCAACATTTAATGACGTCTGCACCCGTATTAATGAAATTGCCTGAATTGTTCAAGCATGTTTATCTGAAGAACATCAAAGTGTGTTGTTCCGAACAGCAACTGGCGACTTGTCCCACCTTAGTTTGATAACCCTGATTAAACGTCATAACGCTGAGATTCTGCAATGATAACTTGCACTTCAAAACGTCTGAGCAAATCTCCACTAGACATTTGGCAGCACAACACATGGAGCTGAATAGTGTAGATGATTGAGTTATTCAGAAAGGACGCAAGATCATTTCCTTGCACTGCATCATGTGCATCAACTTCATTTTTGATGGAAGTGCCTTGAACCTGCTGCATGTGGTCCTGTTCACCGGCACGTCTCTCTCCTCTGATGAGCGAGTGCGAGCGCTGCGCCAAAAGGGGTCTTTCATCGGCCTGCTACCCTGCCTGTGCAGTTCCCCACCTCCCAGCACCTTATGGAGTACTGTATTACCACACACAAACACTCCTTACGGGGGAATCGGGGTCTCTCGTACAGCTAACATCTGTTTTCCCAGATGATTCTGTTACTGTAATTCCCTTTCACAAAAGCAAGGTCAGGGATTCAGGGCGGCCTCTTTCCTGCTGCAGCCCAAATGTTTACATTTATTAATCTGTTCATATATTCACACACAAAGTGAGGTGGAGTACAGCAATAGCACTGGTCTGGCACAAAAACCTCTTGGACCCTCCTAGACCACATTTTTACATGAGTTATAGAGTGGTCACACTAGATTTTAATCAATTCTGCAATAAATGTCTTTATATAACAAATAATTAATATTCAAGAGTTTGACAGTCATGGAAAATCTGAAAACCTTATTTCTTAAAGGCCTAGAGAAGTCATTGAAACGTTTTCTTTTTTAAAGTTATGATCTGCGCTTGTTAAGTAGTGCAAATAATAATAGCTTGTTAACAATTATTAATATATTGAAAAATTATTTATTGCATATTTATGCAATTATAGATGTTAATGTAGAATTCAACTTGCAAGCCATAGTTGTTTGTGAGTGTTTGTTTTTAAAGCAAAACCAGTTGACAAATTGGTTTGTAAGATTCATTAGCAATTAGTTTTTTTTTTTTTAAATCTAGTAATTGCAACAAAAAAAGTAGTCATGGAAAATCGTTGATTAAAAGGTTAAACCTTGCAGCTTCTTGTTGATTTGCCAACTAAACTGCCCAAAGGAGAGTTCTCTCCTTGTTTGTGACTGCACGTTTAGGATTGGTGAAATTTGGAAAGGCTGGTTTCTGTTAATTGTCTGTCTTGTCTCAAACAGAGAAGCTGGATCCAAGCTGGTGTCTAGTATCAGAGCTGCTTTGGTCAAAGGCCGCAGTGGTGGAGACTCAGTATACCTTGCAGCAGAGGATACCGCCAAAAGTCTCAAGGAAAGGATCAGCCAAATACACACCACGCAGACTCAGTCAGTGGTTGACACAGGAATTAGTCCAGCCAGGGTAAAACATAGTTGATGTACTCTATTTTCTGAATCTCTCCAAACCAGCAATATTAGTAAGACACAATGTTTACTTTTTAGCCCAAAGCGCATGCTATTAACCACTCTACTGCCTATGGGGGCCGAGAGACCGTTAAGGTTCTGATGGCCCTTTTGGATGAAGAGGCACTAGCCCCGCCCTGCAGGAACAAGGCGGAACTGCTTTCTGAAGATCATGCGATTCTTAATGGCAGCGCTGGAGCTTGTCTTCTTACTCTGTACAAGTGAGTTACACCCTTTGACGGTACGATTACAAGGCAATGATCTAAAAATATTATGAGCAGTCGTGGCCTAATGGTTAGAGAGTCGCACTAGTAACCCAAAGGTTGTGGGTTCAATTCTTAATACTGGCAGGAAATGACTGAGATGCCCTTGAGCAAGGCACCTAGCCCCCAATCGCTCCCCGGGCACCACAGCAAAAAAGGTTGCCCACTGCTCTAGGTGTGTGTATCCACGAGTGTGTTCACTACTCACTACTCCTAATGTGTGTGCACTAACTTGGATGGGTTAAATGCAGAGGAAAAATTTACCATTGGCCTTCACATGTCACTTTCATTTTCACTAATCAAAATGATCCCCATTCCCTTGCGAAAATGACTAAAAACACTGTATTATGCATGCCAGGCCAGTAGTTGATGTCAAAAATGGATTCTAAAATTAAAAAAAGGTTTAATTAGTATTGTTGTTGCTGTTTTCTTTAAAGATGCAAAAATACAGTTGTTGTAGAGTTGGTAGATAGTTCCTGTCTATTTGATCTGTTTAACTCTCCTTTTAACAGGTGTGGCAAAAAAGTTAATTTGTGTTAATTGGACTAATTAAAACTGTTGTTTGTTTCAGTTATTTATTTTTATGTCGTATTTTCATTTGCATTTCAACACCTCGTTTTATTCTTCAGTTATTCAACTTGTTCTCGTTCCAATTTGTGCCTATAGATCTCCAGAAGCTCCTACGGGATCTTCTCCAAAACCTTTACGGAACCGCGTCTTGAACCAACAAGAACAGATCAAGTCCAAGGTAAAGAATCATTGAGGTTGTGAGCAGAGACCCTGGTCTCAAATAGCGGTCAAACAACAATTGAATGTGACACTTGATTTTAAAAACAGACAGCAAGTAATGCACGTTCACGAGCTATATCATCTGCTTCCTCCGTTTTGTAATGTGCAAATTTATACACTACAGCTGTTTTTTATGCATGGTGCTTTTGCAGGGGGTTTCCTGTTATATAAAAACAACCACTGAGTGTGAAATTTAGTGTAGTACAGTACACTCCAGACTTGAACCAATAACCTCTGGCAGTGATGCGCACTCACACACTTCAAGCCTATCTTATCCAGAAAACATTTAAAATGGTCTTGGAGGGCTGTGAGAAGAAAGATTATATTTGCATGTGCTAAAAATTTAGGATTGTCTTCTGGCCTTGTAAGGATTTATTTTACTATTTGGTCATAAAGTTCTTGAAAGGAATAAATCCCTTAATATGAAACAACTGCCTGAATAGGAACTAAATGATGCCTGTCAAAGAGGCTTGTTTCTGAAACCAACTTTAACTAGTCACTGGGTTGCTAACACGTTTTAAATGTGGTGATGAATGGCACTTTAAATTTTTTTTAAGGACTGGGCATCTTCACCAACCAAGAAGTGGTGAGCGCTCTGTGAACATGTATGCAAGGCACATTTTGTTAAAAGGCTTCTTTATTTGATTGCACTAGCAGATGTCTCTTTAGACCTCCACTTTCTGGCCGCCTTCCTGTGTTAGTGAGTGGTAATGGTCCCCGGGCAGCTCACCGCTTCCTGAACTGGACGGGCGGAAGCTTTCTGCATCAATTTCACTTTGAACATGCCATATCAGTGGCGTTACTCCGCTAGCAAGGGAAACTTGAAAGGTTATTGTTTCCTGTTGTCTGCAGAATGACTTTATCCAGTCGTACTCCTATAGTTTCATCACAAACTGACGTTGATTGGCACAGGGAGAGATCAAGAGGTTCCTCCAGCAGTACGACTGCAGAGAGAGATCATTTTGAGTACAGTTATGTAGTAAGGTTTAATGAACACGTAATGAACCCCAGAGTCGGTACTTTGAGGGCCAGTATTATACATAAAAAAAGTTGATAGTAATTTTTTACATAAAGTTAGCACATCTCCAGCTGCACATGTCCATTTAAAAATGCGCTCAAAACAGAACTCTCGTATTAAGATCTGCATCAAGTTACCCAATCTCAAGTGGATTGTCTAAGTACAGGTGTAAATGGTTTCACATATGTTTTGTGATGTGGAAAATTTTGGGGAGAAAAAATACCTGCAATTTGATATTCAGGGTTTGTGCTTAAAGTGCTTGAAGTACTTGAATTTGACTTTTTGAAATTTAAGTCCTGGAAAACACTTGAAAACAGCCATATTTATGTAAAGGTGCTTGAATTATTGAAAGACAATATATGTTCATTTGGGTTTAATTTTATCGATTAAACAATCTTTTCATGCAAAATTAATGCTGCAGCCTGTCTGATATCGATATATAGCCATTTCACATGGCTATGAGCATAATATTGCTCATAATAATATCCAAGTATATGAGACAGGTTTCAATCAATATCTAATATTTCAATCAATATTCAATCAAATCAATATCTTTGTCATAGTGTCATTGCAATGGTTAAAGTTACCACAGTCATTGCATGTGCTGCACTTTATTTGTTCCATTTTGTTTTATTGGTGTTTTTTCATTTGTCTATTTACCTTCTTTTTTTTATATAATTTGAAAGATAATTAAAAAGAAATTGTTTGAAAAGTGAGATCTCTGGTTGTAGTCCTTGAAAACCAAAAAAATAGTGCTTAAAGTCCTTAAGAGTCCTGGAATTTATTTTTACGTTATCTGTACAAACCCTGGATATAAGACAAACTAAAAATTAATATTATATATTAAATAAAAATATTATTTAATAAACTCTAAAAGTAGAATCAATTATAATAATGGTAAAAAAGGCTATTCTGAATAGGAATTTATTTATTATACTAATAATAAAAAATGCATTCTCCAACATGCTTATCCTATGTAGTCACAGGGAGGCTGGATCCTATTCCAGCATTGTGGGCTGAAGGCAGGGAAACACCCTGGATATAAATATCTTATATTATGTCTTATTGAATTGAATGTAAATTAATTCTACTTCATAAACTTTTGTTTATAATAATAATAATAATAATAATAGTTGTAGCAATAATAATAGTTGTAGCAATAAAAATAATTTACTTTTTTTCAACATACAGGAACACGATGAGTAGTTTAAAATCAGAGACCTTCCCCTCTAACTAATCACAGTGCTTCGATGCACAGTGCTATGTTAACAATAATGTCTCTATATTATAACAATATGTCTCAATGTTGATTCAACGTTAATTTCATGTGTAAATGGGAACTTAAAGGAATAGTTCACTTAAAAGCAGACACTTGATGAACCCCGTTGACTTCTATAGTATTTTTTTTTTTTCCTACTATGGAAGTCAATGGGGTCCATCAACTGTCTGGTTACCGACATTCTTCAAAATATTATCTTTTGTGTTCAGCAGAAGAAAGAAATTCATACAGGTTTGAAACAATTTTTCATTTTTAAGAGAACTATTCCTTTAATCTTACTGCTGTGCTACTAGTGCTGTGTCAGCTGGCTCCTCGGGTTTTTCCCAGGGCAGGTGTTATTCAATCATGCGTCATTTCATTGTATGCTTCACAAACACGCAGACACACCCCTCATCTTATTGAAGGCTTAATGATGACGTTCATATCAGAGGAAGTAGCTGGTGGACCCAGCCTGTTGCAGTTTTTCTTGGGCTCTCTGTTGGCGTGCAGTCAGGGCTGCCCAACGTACCATATAAGCCTCCCATACGAAAGCACCCAGTCTGAGCAATACTGTTGTTTTAGGTGCTCTTTTGAGAAGTGCTTTGAAAAGCTGCACTCAAGCTTTGATTCCCCCCCCCACATACACCCACTGCCCCGTTTTCTCTACGCTTTGCAGTCCCACCCAACTATGCCTGCAGTATTTTTTTATTTTTTTACTTTGCTGAATTCCACTCTCCTACTGCGGCCGGCTAGCCTAAAGGGAGAGAGCCTTGAATCCTGATAATCCTTAGCAGGGATGGATCAAAGGCCCTGAAAGCGGTGGATCAGCGCTTCTCTGAGACCCTTGAGACCTTAGAGGTTCACTACGCCTGTTAAAGCTACCATTTCCTTATTTCATGCTCCTCACGGCCTCCGGACCGCAATATTTATCTTTTTTTGTATTCTTTCTCGTAAGATTTTAGATGTGGTCATTTCCACCCATGTTGTATCAGCAGGGCTGAATAATAAGGCCGATCTGATGACCAGAGGCCAGTGTGAGAGAGTTTCTGGGTAGTTGATGGGAATGTTATTTGTCCTATCGGACCAGTGCTGCAGTGCCACTGTGTCATACATCTTTCGTTGACCATATTCATGTCTTGCAAACTTAAACGCTTGGTTTTGTGACGATTTGAATATTCTTGGCAATATAGCACTGAGTAGCATTTGTTAAATATTATTTTATATACAGTATACACATGCATGAGAATAAGCAGTTCACGTTTTTTGAAACTCAACACTAACTGAAAATGTATATTTATTGACCATTTTAACACTTTTCCCCCACTCAGGTTGTGCGGCCAACCATCCGCTCTCAGTTTGCGTGTACGTACAAGGACAATGAGCAGCCCCTCAACCGGGTGTTGGAGTTTCCAAGTGCTAGTCAACTTCCCACCTGTGCGCACCCTGCACCCAAACGAACCATCGCTTTACATGCATCTGTGGAGGAAGAGTGTGACTCCCCTGAGATGGACAACAGACTCAAAGGTAGTGTCTCTGCAAAGCTAAAGATGCCATTGTCAAAAAGTAGTTTTGTCACTCTTAGTCGTTGTGTATTAGCTTTGAGACCATGTAGATGCTGTTGTGTCCTCTTAAAAGTTGACAAAATTAAATATTAGATGTTAAAATCTGTAGGATTTCTCTTCTGAGAAACGGTGGCGATTCTGGCGAAAAAAATATTGATCATACTGATATTGACTCCTGCATGCCACAGACTCATGTCTTATCAAAGGCTCTCTAGAATTAGAGTAAAAGCAAGAAATCTATTCAAGTCATTTTGTATTCATGTATTTTTTTTGGGAACACTTTAGTTTAGGGTCCAATTCTCACTATTAACTAGTTGCTTATTAGCATGCATATTACTATGACTTTGGCTGTTTATTAGTACTTATAAAGCACATATTATTGCCGCCTTCTGCATGACCATATTCTACATCCCTTAATCCTACCTAATACCTAAATTTAACAGCTACCTTACTAACTATTAACAAGCAGTAATTAGGAGTTTGAGGCAAAAGTTGTAGTTAGTGAGAAATGGACCCTAATCTAAAGTGAGACCAATGTTTTTTTTCTTTTTCTTTAACAAAAGGGGGCTCAGTTCTAAGTGTACTGAATAACCTTCATGCTTGGTCTGTTCACTGCGCACACACGCAGAAGTGCTCCCCTTTTCTGACGCCACACAGTCGGAAAGATGCCCAGGTCCACCTCCACAGCCCAGGCCTCGATCCCTGCCCAG
Organism: Scardinius erythrophthalmus; assembly: GCF_964197995.2. Classification (NCBI taxonomy): domain Eukaryota; kingdom Metazoa; phylum Chordata; class Actinopteri; order Cypriniformes; family Leuciscidae; genus Scardinius; species Scardinius erythrophthalmus. The sequence continues at coordinate 13,266,752 of NC_138224.1, read as the reverse complement.
TCCCTGCTTGGGGACTGGTACTTAAGATCAACCTTTAAACGATTCCCCATCCCATAAAACCTGGCCGCCCCCACATCTGTTGTAAAAACCCTGAGAGCACACGCTTCTCTTCCCCCCTCGCTTGCTTTTTTGTGGGAACGCGGGCTTTGCTCCACCAGGTTACATGACAAATGTTCAGCTTCAGCACTGTAAAATAAACACACCGCCTGTTAAAGTGCAGACTAACGTCAGCAATTTCATCATAACCTTTTCTACCCTTCCGTCCTCAGCCCTCCCTCTTTTTTTTATTCCTGCTCATTGTTTCACCTTATTCTCAAATTCCAATGTTTTTCTTTTGTCCCCCTTGTTTTTCTGTGGATGTGGACCCAGAGGCCACTAACTTGAGGTGTGAAGGTCCCGGCCAATCCGCTCTGGGGGAACATAGTGGAAATGCCTGGAAGCAAGCAGGTGGGAAGGGGACCCAGCCAGAACAGCTCCGAAGAGCAACCGGGACCTCGAAAAGAAAGCTTGCCAATAGAGAGTGCGCTGAGCATGGAAAAGAAGAGAACCAGCCCCCTCAGAAAAGACCCCCTGCCAAGGCTCCCGCTGGAGGCCTGGGGAAAAGGAGCAGTAAAGCTGCCGGCAAGAAGCTCATTGCTGGTCAGGGCAAACTGACTGGATTTTTCAGACTATAATTTACTCCATGATCTCTTATTGATGATGCTGTTTTGGCAACAAGCACATATTTAATTTATTGGTAGTCTAAATGCATTTAAGGGGGATAGTTCATCTGAAACTGGTCATTTACACCCTCATTTATTTCAAACTTTTTATTTTTTCCATGAAATATCCCTTTAAATGCTTTCACTATCCCTTTAATAAAAACCAAATCACATCAACATGAGTCAGGGAACTCTTCTGCAGATACTGACAGGGTGTGTGTATATATTTGTTTGTGGGCATGTTCGAGACTTAAGGGAGAAGATTGAGTTGGCAGAGATTGAACTGTATCATTTTAATTGATGATTGTGTGACTGGAGTACTTTTTTATAATGTATACTTTCTGTTTTCCTTAAACACGACCCATCATTTGCAGATTTTAATAAATTTTTATTTCCGTTCTTTAAAATCATACAAGTATGTTTGTCATCATTATATTTAGAGTATCTTGAAGGATCAAGGGAGATCTGGGAAAATCATGCAGATGCTTTGTCAGCTGCTCTGTTTTCAAGCTTTCCAGCAGGGCCTGTATACTCGTCCTATCATGCACCTCAGCACTGTGAAAAGAACAGGAAGAGCAAAACAAATTTAGTATTAAATATAACTGGAAGACAACTTGTTTACTCATGGGTATATTCTCTACTGACAAATAAATAACCTACCGGTAAGCTTGTTTGTTGATCTGTTTTGCTAGTTTTAGAGGGGTTTTGATCACTTTTCAGGCCAGCTTAAACCATATAAGACCAAAAACCATCTTAGTCTGGCTCTATTTCTGGTAATCTATATTGTTTTTCATTAGTTGGATGTCAGGTTTTGACAAGTGGCTTTGACTCCAAGACTTCAGATGTATGTGTCCGATAAGAGAGACATCAAAAATGTGCAGTGTTGGGGGTACTTCAGGACCAGGGGTGGGAACCACTAGATGGATGGCCAGTCTATCACCAGGTGAAACTTTTTTTTTTTTTTTTTTTTTTTTTTTTTATCATATACAGACAATTATTTAAAAACTTAAGAATTGCTTCAAAAGCACTTTCATACTATTCAATTTCAGACTACTTTCATGGCTAGGTAAAAATATCTCACCAGTGGAGAGGAAGAAGATAAGAAACTTGGCATTGCTTACTGTCTATGTCCCTCCTGCCCACAGGAATGACATCATCCACGCTACGTCGCTCATCCCTCATGTTGAATCCATCCAGAGCATGATCCATCCCACGTGGCGACAGTACAGGGAAGTTTCTCGAAAAGGCAAGGTTTGCTTCCCTCCCAGGAGACCCTTTCATTCCTGTGTCCTGATGGAAAAGGGAAATGCATTAAAAAAAACACATCTGAACGTGGGACAACCACTTGAACAGAAGCAGCCTAACTCAAAACACTGCTCCCTCTACAGGCATTTTTTTTCTGGAGAATCAAAGTCTGAAACCACACATGGAGATGTTTAAGTTAATTTGAACAACACACGCCCAAGGGCAGCCTCAAGATCCCTCTCCATAACTGCTCCCAAACTACTGGAGCAAATCCAGTGCATGGAGCCCCACATGGAAGAAATGTCAAATTGCGACAAAGTTTCCCATGCCTCGCTTAGCCAATTTTTACAATATCACCATGGGCCCTTTTATCCATAGATTCCATTTCCCCTCTTGTGACCGTGTCCTTCCCATAGTCCTCTCCGACTGTTCCATTACTGCACTGATAATTGTAGCAATGTGAGGACGATTCAACCTTGAATTGTGAAAGCTCTGTTAGATACCCATGGAAAGGCCACCTGACTCCTATGATGCCAGCAAAATCAAATTGGTACGATTTCTTAAAGGTAAATCATTGCTTTAAATGGACTGAAACCAAACTTGTAAAGTGCATGTAAATGTGCAAGTGTTGGCAAATACAATCTTGAAAAAAAACATGCAATTTTCACTTGTTTCACAGACAAGGCTTGAGTCTAGTCCCCGACTAAAATGCAAGTTTGAGCTGTTTTAACTGAAAGCAACTTGTACTGACATATCTTAAAATATGTCAGTACCACTGTTTTGTCTCAAGATGCACACCAGTAATGTTTTTTTTTTCTAAGGCACGTTTATAAAAGCTACTTGAATGCCCTAATTGAACTAAGGTCTAATCCTGACTTAATCTAAGCCCTGTCCGTGAAACCGGGCCTTTGTTTGTCAACTCTTTATTTATTAAAAACAACAGGAGTTTAACCAAAGTGCTTTACAGTGTACATAACTGCCCCCTAAAATCTTGCGTATATTTTTAAAAGGTAGTTAAAAGCTAAGGAATAAAAAAAAATTCAAAGCAGATTTAAAAATGTTAAGGGATGAGGCTGGTCTGACGTGAAACAAATTGAACATTAAATTGACATGCAAACACTTACAGCAAGTATGAAGATGCGTTTTGTCCCGTCTTCATCCACCAGTCTGCCTTCTATGATGGGGTGTCTTCTGTAGGTGAGCTGCCCATCAGGTCCTATTTCACTTATATCGTCTTCTCCTGCTATCGATGCCAGTCTATCTTGGTCTGTGCGTTCTTCATCCATCATAACTTTGGGCAGAGCCATTGTTGAGTGAGTATTCAACTCAACTAAAAGTGCAAGTGCAAACATGAGCATGTAGGAAGATGCCATGATCTTGGGCGATGATGGTTGATTTGCTTGCAGGAACCTGACTTTGCACTCGCATGTCCTCCTAAGGAGCAAATGTGTGCTTTTATAGTGTCTGATGATGATGAGTTGGCCATTTTGATCTATTATTTGAGGTACTGATGACTTCCATGGCTCTTCTTTGGTGAAAGTGGTTCACCTTGACATAAAGAGGTTGACGACCATCCACAGGGAAGATACGAGGATTATCTTTTTAATGTTTTTGTTTTCTTCTAAAAGACCCTACTGTGACTTTTTGTAAAAAGCCAAATCACATTTCATTGTAAATCTGGAGAAAAGGGCATCCCCTCCCACTATGACTTTTGCACCCCTACCATACTTTGTTCTTCAAGCTCATTCAGTGGGTCGGAGATTGTGCACTGAGGTCACATTTTGTATAATATCTAAAAGCAGTAGTAGTAATCTGCTACAAACATTTACAATATGAAAGAAATGAGCTTCAAAGAAGGGAGAATGCCTGTTGAGACATCATCATCCATCAGATATTTTCAATTCCCTTGGTACCGCCTCCTCATGGTATTGTCTAATATCTTCCTGTCCTTTTTTTTGTTTGTAGGTCAGTGCTGGATTATATGTAATTTCATCATAGGTAGAACTTTGACCTCTCTAAGAAAGGAGGCTTATATTGGTGGCCTTCTTTAAAGGACCAATTTACTGAGAGAGACATTCTGAAGAACGATGTGAGAGGTAGGTTGGTGTTAAGATCCCTAAGATATATGCACTGTTCAATCCTACCTTCTAGACAATATCTTTCAATAAGAAAGGCATAATAATGGCAGCAATGGGTGATATCCCCCCTTCTAAATTACAAATGTAAAACGTTCCTCTATCCGGGATTAAAAGTGGTTTACAACGACAATAACACTAGGTTAAGCGCAGTGTGAAAAGTGCACTGTATGTATGTTCACATTAGTGACGTTTCGCCAGCAAAAAAAGGCCCATTGTCAATAGTGAAGTCATAGTGCATGAAGCACTGCTCACACAGAAATCACTTTCATTCAAACCAAGCAGCTTTCTGTTGATCAATGCAGTGAATTTTCTTGGAAAAACTTGCAAAATATGCATGTGAAAATGTTTCGCCCTCACAAGAAATTCCAGATCGTGCAGATTTCTATTGAAATAACGTCTTTTCGCCTTCAAAATTCATACCTAAAAATTATGCGGGCGATTTCAGACACCGCTTAAGACTTCTATCTTTTTGATTGACTCATTAAAAGAAACGACTAATAAGAGTCATTTGCTCGTGAAAAGATCATCAGGGCTCACAAGAAACAGCCTTCTTTCAAGCTGTAATGGCACCTCACAAGATGGTAACTATCTGACGAAACCACATTTGGACGTACACAATCTTTTTTTTGTCACTTTAGTTGTTTTAGTCACAGCCTGGAGTCCTATAGGGTACTTCATAAGAAATCAGAGGTGTGTTTGCATTGCTCTCCAAGGCTCCTCTTCAGTTCTTATGAAAACATGAGGGCTTTCCTTATTAATATCATGGAGGCTGTTGCACATGCAAGAAGAAATGGGACATGAATAATAGTTATTGAACTCAGCTGAAGTGATTTTACTTGGAACACTCAGCCTTTATTTAGTGAGTATTTGTGTTGGAGTGAGAGAGCCTCTACTGAAGGACTCAACTGGTCTATGGAGACACTGCTGTTCCAGCAAGAGTACAACTGAACTTCATAGTTTGACGCTCTGTTATTCTAACCTCTCTTTCTCTGTTGCCACTCCACTTTCTGATGTGTCTCACCCTTCAGAGCTACCTCTTCCCACCTTTAATTGCCCTCACAACAATAATCTAATGTTCTGGTGTGCAATTTCATGCTAACATTCGTAGATCTCCTTTCATGCCTCAATTGCCACCATGGTGAAACATGGTGTACATTTGTGGTCTAGCTTAATTTTTTTGCCAGGTTTTTGAACCTTCGACCTCAGCGTAACTGAAATGTTAGCTACAGTCACAGTTAGCATAGAGGTAATCTTTATTAAATGCATTAACTAGAGCGATTCAGTCATGATTAATGTTGGCAAAAGTTGTGCGAATTATAATGAAAATTAAAGTGATAATGAGTATTTTAATTTAATTTTCTTCAGTATTTGTCTGAACATTGCAGTGTAATCATTTATTTCAACATCAACCAGAAGATTTTAGGTTAAAATTTATATTTTTGGTGCTGTGACTGGTTCCCCCATCCCTAGTTTAATAGTTTAAAATAGTTTTAGATGGCATTTAGCACATCAAACTGCGGGACATGTCAGCTTTCTAAAAGTATTATGTCCGCTATCCAATTTCGTACTACTGCAAAAGCTCTTTGCATTTTGTAGTATGTACTCTGGGAGTACAGACTGACTGTGACTTTTGATTTGCTCCTTTGCAAATCTATCCTTTTGCCACAAAACTGGAGACTTGAACATCCTGTAATTTAAGCGTTGCACTCTAATGGAAATCCATTTGTGTCCTCTGAATATTTTGCATGGGAATTACCAGAGATGACACAAGATATATAATGACATCAGAATTTTGGCTATTTTTTGCTGTTACAGAGAATCACACTTTTGGCCCTGGATCCCGCCACAGCCCCATCTCGCCCCATCTCTCACCTCATGGTCTTTGCCATTGATGGATCAGGTATCCACTCCAGAATTGGCAGCCGAAATACCCAGTAATGGAAAAGAGAGAGTGGTCTGAATGACAGTTTTTTGTGTTTTTTTTCATGTGGGATAAAGTTACGTACAATTATGGCCGCTGACTCAAAGATATTCCACTCATTGCCGGTTTGAATTAAAAATCACATGTGGATGCTTCGAGGAAAAGCATTAATTCTTCAAAAGAACTGGAGCTGTGTGATGAGTTTAAATAATGCAAAAAAAAAAAAAAAAAAAAACTGCGGAAATGGACTGAAAGATTTAAGCAGTGGGACCGATGAACCAAGCACTTTGTCAGGGAGCATCTCATGGGGACATTTAGTTCCTTTGCTTCTCATATCAGGGGGCACTGCTGTAAAGTGGTCAAATGCATCTTGTGGTCAACAGGGACACTTGACTTGATGACATCACCAGTATCATCGCCATATTTCCCAACGGATGCCAAAAAGACCGGGCATGTTACTCTGTCCTATTTTGTTACGCACGTCTTCACAAACCATACATTTTCATTTTCCAAAGATGTTAAAAAGCGGCTTTTGATCATCCTTTGGGAAACCAGGAGAATTTACGGTCACGATTCCAAGATGCTCTCCCCATTGATCGTATTACCAGATTATTTTCTTTACTCGTCTGTTGTTTGGTGGTGTAGTAAATGATGGGTTCAGGGCTGGAGGGGCCAATGGGGGCTCAAGCGGGACCATGGTGGACCGAGATGGGGTTGGCTTCTTTGTTGCCCAGAGAACAGACCATGGTTTCCAGGAACAATGCAGCTGATGAGAAACTCTCCAAGGAAAATATGTGTCTGACATCATGGGTTCTTAAAGCTCGCAGCTGAGCCAACACTCTCTTGCCACAATCAGCTCCCAGTGAATTTCCACTGCTGACCGAGGGAGCGATCTAGAGGTAGAGGGTGAAAGGGAGTGTGTAGGGGTGTGGATGTCGCCTGCTACCTTGTGTATACGTGTAGTGTTGAATGATGACTGGAGACCTAAGAAGAGTTTGGTTTTGATTATCAGTGGATGTTATTCTGTGGCATTACAGTAATACTCATATATGAAATGGCTTTTGCAATGCTTTTAAATTTAGTGATGCAACACATGCAGCATGAAACAATGTAAGGTGGGACTTAATTTTATGCATCAGGATTGGATCGTGCACAGTGGGCTGTGAAAAGTGGGTTAGAAGTGTGTCATTTTCGGCCACAAGTGGAACCAAACGGAATTTTGATTGTTAGACCATTGGAGTTTTTTGGGGTTTTTTTTATGATCCACTTGTTTGGTCAGTGGAAAAGTAATTTTAAAGGCAGAGAAAGTTTGTGTTTATTTATGTACTATCACAGCATTTATTAATATTTTGAATTAGTATTTTTAGTAATTCTTTGTGATTTTTGTCATTTTTATTAGTTTTTCTATTTTCTATTCACATTTAATTGATTTTTATTTAAGATTTAGTGGTTTTAGTACTTCAACTTAAATGGAAATTGAAAATGTTGCCTACTGAAAAAATGTTTAAGCAGCTTTATTTCACTTAACAAAAACGATTTTAGTTTTAGTTAGCCGTAACAGCACTGGTATTAAGAAAGTAAAGTGGGTTGATTTTAATGTTATGTTGTCTTTTTAAATGCCAGGATATGTGTTATGTACTGCAAATAAACATACAGGAAGAGACGCCATGAACGAATATGAGAGAACTGCTGTTATTTCTGGACTTCAATAGACCACCGCCATTTATGCATTGTACTGCATTTACCAGGGAAAGTTATGCTGTATGACATTCGATAACACAACAGAACATCTGTTTTCCTTGTATTCATCCTCCTTTCATCACCTGCAAAGCTGCGTTTGTTAGAAAGTGTTACAGCTTGTGCTTAATTGTGGAAATGGCATTCTGTCACTTATGTATTTGGTAATCAAAACAACACAAAGCAGTCAAGTTCTATTACACACCTGATTCTGATTATTATTTCTGAACACATGGTGTTTGGAATAAATGCGTTTCATCGATGGCTGTTCAAGCCCATATTGTAAAGCTGCCAGATGTGCCCTGGGGTGCCCAGTCTGTCAAGACTGTTTAAATAGTTGCTGCTCCCTTAAAAATACTTAAATTAATAATGTATTTTTGCAAATCTTCATGCACCAGCCATTCCAGCAGGCTAACTGATGCCTTGTATCCATTAGCAGTGAAAAAAAAAGAAGCCTTTTCAGCCCTACATTAATTATATTTCTTCAGAAACTACTGTGGGGAAGTTTGGGAATGGGAGAAAGAACTGAATTAGACCACAAGGTCATTGAAAAGACAATAGCACACGTAAGATGAATGAGCTCGAAGCTTCAGTTTCAGGGTTAGGTCCAGGAACCGTGTCCTTAGATGCACTCGGCACTCTGAGAGCTACAGTAGGCCTGGTCTGGGGGAAATACACAAGCTTGCTTTTTAGCTAGAATCCCTCTGAACTTGACCAGCAGATGGGAAGCTGCTGCCTTCAAACAGCTGTCTTTGGTTAACATTGCTGGATGGCATATGGAATGGTGGTACTGGCATGTTGTACGTGTGAGAAGTGTACATTGCTGTTGTCATATAGACTAGAATGTCATTGGAACATTGCAAGATTTAATAGGATTAAAAGTGTGTTCATGGAGTGCGGTTTGGACGTGCAGTATCTACTGATTGTTTATGTTCTTGGCTGACTTTTTGCACAATCCTATTTTATTGTTTTTTTTTTTTTTTTAAAGAGAGCAAATACATAATTTGTTGCCTCCTTTACTGTACTTTTATGCCACTTTTTATGACATTGTGGAGATCTGGTCACCATTTAGCTTCACCATATTGAAAAGAGTAGTGCGAACATTCTGTTGGGTTTGAAATGGCATCAGCTTGAGTAAATGATTGATCTTTCCCTTTAACAAAGGTGTAAAATGACATGTAATTAGCAGATGTTTGTAATGTATTTTTTGTGCAGACCAAGTTGGAGGTAGCATACACCAAGTCAGGTTTGGATAATCTATTACAATTCTAGAAAGGTTATTCAATGGTTTCTCTGGTTTTGCCGAGAATCCAGAACTATTTGCAGACAGTAATTTGTCTAATTGGGCATAATTGATTTGGTATTACAAAGAAAAATGGATGAAATTAAGATTCAAAATAACATTGAGACAACGCCTGCCAGCCGCCTGCTCCACATTTCAAATTATGTCTGCTGAACGTAAGCCAGGTGGCCAATTTATTTATTAAAAGGCTTGATTGTTCCACTATATATCCATTAAAAAGTGCTGACAGCAACCAAGAAGCTTTGTCCCGTCACTGAGTACCTCCTAGAAAGAGCTGAATGTGCAGCCGTCTTGTCAGTACAGCCACTGCTTGATTTGTTTGTCTTGGCGGAACTACATATTTTAGGAAGTATCACTTTGTCATGCGGCTAATGTGCAGTTTTAGGGCATTAATGTACGATTTGGCAAATGTTACACCTTCATCACTTTTTGGAATCCAAGGTGCTTCGCAAGGGGCAAGAACATTGCTTTCTCTGCTTGAAAGACTTTTTGAAATCTAAATTTTTGGAGCTTCATTTGTGTTAGCTTTGAGTAAAAAAAAAAAAAAAAGTTTTTCTCTTTAGGGAAAACCAGCTAAAAAATTGATGACTCATCCTGCACTAACAAACTTCTTGTCCAATCAAATGCTCTATAAGGAAAAGCCCATCCTGCCTGAAACCGGCCAGCAAATCTGCATTTGTGGCTGTTATGTAACTAACATTTTATTGACTATTCAAGTCCTGCCCAGACTTCCTGTTTCATAAAGAAATGCAAATGTATAGTTTCTGTCATTATAATCACTCTGAGACTTCAGGTATTGACAAGTGGTTTATTCAGCAGGAATGGTGAACAATCTGTCAGTATTTTCATATTTTATACAGAAAGCAATTGAGCACCAGTAATGAAAGCCTCACAATCCAAAAAAAAAAAAAAAAATGCTTTAATGATCAATGCCCAGAATCCTCTAATATTTGTCATTCCATCCATCTGTCTGGATTTATGTAGACATGTTCTGATGAAAACTATCAAACACAAGCAAAGTGGCGCGAATCGCCGCAGCAGTCTTAAATCCTCCATTGTATTTATGAGGAAACAGAACCACTTCAAAATAAGCATGATATTTCTGTAACAATATGTTCCTTAATGTGCCTAATTAAAGATTCAAGAAGTTTCTTCAGTGCTGCCCATGATATTAGCTACAAAGCTATAACCAACAAACCAAAGTCTTTGGTATTTTGTGAGGACCTTTTGCCGGAGGTCTATTACAATCAGATAACTTGTGCACATTACATCGATATTCTGGGTGGCAATTGCATATGATTCTACATTGTTCTATTGTTTCTTAATGCTGATTGAGAAGATATACACACTTTTAAAACAAAAGCCGCAGAGTTCAAAAGTACAAACACTTTAAGACACAAATTGAGGTTGTCAAAAAATAGATAGTTGCCTTTTTGAACATGGCATCCATCTTGTGTACACTGTAGATGATTTATCGTCAGATGGCTAATGTGCTGTTATTTAAAACATAACCTTTCTTCATTGCACTGGTGTAATTTAAATAATTTTGGTCCAATTTTCCTATTAAACCTCCTTAGGCATATCGATAAGTAAAAACACAGGCAGGTGAAAAGAAAACCAACGGTCCTGAATACAGTGTTAGCCAAATTACACTGTTGCTAGCTGGTTGAACTGTACTGTAACTCTATTATTACTCAAGGGGAGAGAGTCTTTCTCGTCTCTATATTACACTGAAGACAGTTTTGCCCCATTTCCTTGCCAGTTACAAATACTTAAGCTGTAGAATCAGTGCCAGGATGTCAAAATGAATGTAGTGCGCATGAAAAGCTACATTGTGATGGACAAAATCTTGGTAATGTTGGAGATTTGCAGTTCACAGTACTCTGTCAAGTTATTTGGCATAGGGACATTATGTTTCAAAAATATGAATAATTTAAAAATCGTAGAGAAAACAAAAACAGCAATTAACCATCTCGGGCCACATTTTTCTTTTTTCCATGCATTCACAGCGCTCACAAAAATACTTTCTCTCGCTTACACTGTTACCTTATTGAAATAGCTTAAAAATAAAAGAATATTATTACAATGGTGGCCACAAGGCTGTGCAAAAGGGAAGACTTCCAACATTGAGCTTCTCAAGCCGTCACCTATGTTTTCAGCCAACCCCTGCAAGTAACAAACTACAAAATAGCACCATTATACAGTGGGTTGATCTTTTATATGGTTCCGCTATATGATGCCATCACATATGATTATGGTTAGAGAATGCAAAGGTTAATATAGGTTTAATATAGATACAGAGTAAACAGTGTGGGTTGACATGATCCGATGGGTTCAGAAAAGAGGAAAACACCATGCAGAGGGACTGCGAAAACACTCAGCGACCCCTCTGACAGCCACTTAAAGTGGTTAGTAGTGGGATAGTTCACCCAAAAACACAAATTCTGAATATTTGCTAAAACCGGTTTTTGCTGTATAATGATAGTGACCCTGTCTATGGAGTGCAACAGCACCTGTTCACTTTTTCAGCGGCGTTGGTTCCGGAAGTATTTTTTTCAATCATTTCTATAGGGATTTCAAAAAAGTCTTTGTTAAAGCGTTGTAAGTCATTAACCAAGCCAACCAGCTACGAGGTAAATCGTAACACTACGTTATGCAAAAAAGCAAAAAAGTATTTGAAAATCGGCCTTTACTTAACGGCTTTATTAAGGGAAAGAACTACAATCCCTAAAGCATTGCGAACAGCATAATCGAATTAAAAATTGACAAATATAATTAAGAAATTGATAACAATATATTTTACATTTATTGCAAAATATGCATCGATTATGTCATTCGCAGTACTTCATGGGAGTGGGTGAAGCTAAAGAGATCTTTTGGCACGTTTTGCTTATTCTGACTCTCTGATTGGTGGAGTTTTTTTTTTTTTTTTACAGTGTCGTGGCAAATGTAGTTTTTCAACACAAATACCACTGTTAAACGATTATTTTCAAACCTAGCTGAAATAATGCGGGCTGATGGCTTTAACAAAAGCAAATACTATCGATTAACATCCTCATAGCTCACAGTAAGGCTGTCTTTAAAAGGTTTATAAGTTATTGTTAAAAATCAATTTCCCTATGGAGAAAATTAATGGAGTTTTTACTTCCGGAACCCAACTGTTGCACTCCTATAAAGCTCCAAAATGGACAAAATGAACATGATAAAACACAATTCCTGTATTTTTTAGGTGTGAAATGCAGAAATGCAAGTCGTTGAAAAGTTACCTTTATAGATTCACATTTGCGCTTCAGAGAAAAAAAAGTTAATTGTGAGAACTTTTTGTTAGAAATGGTCACATTGTGGGCCATAAAGTTGTATTATGCTAAAAGTTGCATTTTCCTAATTATTATATTGGAAGTTAAACCATGAGAGGGTAATGTAAAATGAGTATAAAGAATGACATAATTTAACTTTTTGGGTGAAATATCCCTTTAATACAGCTATGAGTTGCAGTCCGGCTTATGTCACCAGTCTTTCACCATAAAGATGCAAACCTGCAACTTCCTGTTTGGTGAAAAGTAGTTGCTTAGCCAGATTATGTTCTTATTGATATTCATACCTTACAATTGCTAGTAATTTTTATGTTTCTGTTGTCTTCCCTCTGTCTTTCCTGTGAGTGCTGATACACTGGTGTAAATGCATGCGGAATAACTGTACGAGTGAATGGCTTTCACCTCCCATTTTCTAATGAAGGTAAACCATGCAGTTAAAATTACTTAAAAAAGAAGCAAAGATCCCTCACACACAATTAAAAAAAACACAAAAAAAACACACAAGGTGTTTTGCAGGATGTAGGTCATGTTCTATCATTCCTAAATGTGTTCTCTAGAGCACCTCAGCGCATTTGCATAAGGCTTTTGTATAATCCCTCTTGATCTGGTCTTGCACAATGAATCAAATAAGAAAAAAGTGATTTGTATTTTAAACGTCATCTTTCTGTGCAGCCGTACTTCAGATTTGCAAGGGTTTCATCTGGTATAAACTGTCTAGACAGCCTTTCTTGTCAACACAGTCCATGATCTCACTGCGAACTCCTCTCTTGGCAGCGGAGCTTCTAACATTTCGCATAAAGGCAGCACGTTTGCCTGCAAAAAAATTGTTTTTGAGATAAAAATATTACAGCTTTCTTCCACTAGATCCAGATTGTGATAAGAATTATAAGTAACTTAATGTGTGGGGGGCATCAATAGTCACCTATTACTTCTGTTCCATTGGCCATCCATCAGAATTCAGTGGAATATGGACATTTAATAGGTGCTGCGAACTAGAGAAGGGCCAATTTATAGGGCTCTGACACATTTTTTTGCCACTTTAAAAAGATTTCGGCATCCATTATGTGCAACCGTTCACACAAGGAGGATAAACAGTTATTATTTGACTCTTTATAGCAGCTAATTTAGTATTTTCCCCCAGTATAGAATGGTGCAGTGCATGGAAATCATCAGATATTCAGTAATTCTTTTTTTTCTTTTTTTCTTCTTTTTTTTTTTTTTACAGTGGAGCACGTCCCTGGAAGACCAGTCTTTCTTTCATCCCGTTTTCCACTATCCGACAGTTTCGCTTGTCTCTCTTAGCCGTTCCCCCCGCTGTCCTCTACATGCGATAGTTTCTGCCCCCTGTGTTTCCTCGGCTTGAGTTCTTCTGATTAACCTCCTGAAAATAAGAAAGAGAAAGCCAGTAAATGTCGGTTCAGATGATGAGAAGTAACGCAAAAAGCCGAACCAAGGAGAGCAGAACGGCTGTCGCTGCCCGTAACAACACAGCTGTTTGGTGAACGTAGTGTTATTTCATAATGCCGAGGAAATCTACTGTCAAAGCAACACATCAAAGCTTTCACCGCAGCAAGATTAATAAGTGTAATTCACGAAAGCTAAGCTGGGAATGAAACCGCACGCAGGGAGTGGAGGAGAAAGGCCGGCATGAGGGTCCAGACTCTGAACTCAGCGTGCAGACTTCTAAGGTGACCTTAGACTCGGCTTCCAGCGCATTACGTATGGGTGCAGAAATATGTCTGCGGAGAGCGTATGCAGGTCTACCACAAAAACCACTTAGGCAGTTCACTTGCTAATGGTTTTCTTTTTCGAGAGAGGACAACTGAAAGCACTTAAAAGGATGGCCCACATTTGGGCAGCGGGAGTGAGGGAAGAGCTGCTTTTTCCTTAGTATGTAGCAATGTACTACCATTATTCGCTCTGTTCTGAGATGACGTAAAGGGGTAGCTCAACAAAAAATGTCATTTCTGTCATCATTTACTCACCCGTTTCAAGACCGTATGACTTTCTTTCTTGAGTGGACCACAAAAGAAGACATTTTGTAAAATGTGTCGGTTGCTCTGTTCCGTGCAATTGTGAAAGTATCATAAAAGTGGTCCATATAACTTATGTGCTATTACAAGTCTTCTGAAGCCATATAATAGCAAAGTTTAAGTCATTATTCACTGATCTTTCCCGCCATGAGCTGGTAACAGCTGGATAACTGGATCATTGAATTTATGGATCAATGGATGTAATTCAAGATCTAACTCAAAATAATTAGTTTGGATATTGCAATTTCATTTACACAAAATTTAGGGCGGATGTCACGATTTTCAGCAAAGAATAGCTTATATTTTGGTCTGTTTTTCACACAACGCTGTTGTAATGGCTTTAGAAGAACGAATAGTATGAGTTTTGAACCACTTTATGGTACTTCAGAGGTGTGTGTGTGTGTGAGTGTCTGTCTGTCTGTGAGTGTGTAATTTTAGAGCTTAAAAATACGTCTTTTGCACTGGAAAACAAATCTTAGTGTTTCTCTTGTTTTCCAGTACAAGTATCTACACATTCTTAAATCCATATACATTTAATTTAAGTGAATTTATGCTTAAAACAAAATATCTGCCAAATATCTGGGTAAATAAAAACCAACTAAATTGGGGTGAAAACAGTTTTACAGTATTTCTTACTCTATTGACAGATATTTTTTCTTGTTTTAAGAAAAAAACTCATTAATTTTGATCAGGTTTTCAGAACATAAGACTTGAAATGATATCTTATGTTGTTTTGCATTTCTAGTAAATATACCTTGATAATGTTTCAATATTTGTACTGGAAAGCAAGACAAATACACTGCAAAATATTTTTTGCAATGTGTTTACCACAAAAATAGGAAAGTCATACAGGTTTGGAACAACATTAGAGTGAGTCTATGACAGAATTTTACAGCCTCAATAAAAATGCACTAAACTTGAACGTTGTTATAATTCAAGCACTCTCATGCACATACCCAGCGCTGTTAATTACGGCTCGCTCTCAGACTGAGGGAAGACTTACCTTACAGGAAGAGTGGCTATGTCCAGATATAGGTTTCTGCAAGGGAACACAATCAGTACAGTTATGACCTAATATCAACCAAATTAGTCAACTGATGTTGCATCAGCATTATATATTCATAAATTGTTACTATCTGTCCCCTTCGCTAAGCCCCACCTTAAAAATGGTGCTGACCAATGGTACAATAATGGTACAAATGACAAATAACCAAGGAGGTGAAGCTTAGCAAAGGGTCACTTTTGACATCACAAGCGTGGCTACACACCTTTGCTGTCCTGGTGATGTCCGTGTGCCGTTGCGCTCGTAGGGATCGTGGAGTTTTGCCGGTTTTCACAGGTGCACAGTACATCTCAAGGCGCCGCAGTTCGCAGCTCTGAAAGCAGCATTCGTCAACAATGCCGCGGTTGTGCGACCGTCTCGAACTAGGCCCATATCCTGTTGGTTTGCCTGTTGGATGCATAGGAATAACATTAAGAAATAGCCTTCTGTATGGCGAGAACATCTGATACACATAAGAAAAGCGCAAGCCCTCCTGTAAATCTTCACTGTGAGGGAGGATCCGCACTTAATGGCGAGTTTAAAGTCCTATCTAAGGCACGTTAAATAAAAGCCTGTCATCACATCGAGTTCAAGCCCTTTATCCATTTTATTATTGGCGTGGCACCAGCTCATGAGGAACAATTACAGCCCGCAAGGTCATGCTCTGAAACGCTAAATCTCAAAAACTTACGGTTGTAACCTGTGGCTAAGAGCCCGGTCATGAGAGCTATAATAGCTTAGTGTAGCAGCCAGACCGTAGCTGTGATTCTTCAGATATATGGACGTGTTAATGACATGAATTTACAGGGTATCACTTTGCACAGAGTGGACCCTTCTTGGCAAGCCTCCTAGTTAAAAGGAGGTCACACTGACATAAATGTTTAGAATATCACGTTTTGCAGTTTAAAACCTGATATCTTAAACTAGCTGGGAGGCCAGGTTCGGCCCTTGAGGGGGTCAAATCAACCTAAGGAGAAAAATTCCCTGCTCAGCACCACTTATGAGAATAACAATGTTCCTAGTAGACCAGGATGAACCGTGAACTTTCCCCTGTGTGCTTGTTAATGTCACTGCTGAACTAGGTGATAATTACCCATGTGAAAGAACATGAAAATGAAACTGCCTCATGGGTATAAAATTTTGTGTGCTGCAAATGAGGTCAATGCACTATTATAAAATGTCCTAGACATTATGTTTAACGATGAGGTTGGGCTACTTAACGCGTAGAATTCGGGATTTGGGTTGTCTGATCCCAAACAACAGATTTATGTTAAAGGTAGCACTCAGACACCTGACTTAGTTAGTTTCTTTGTCGCCAAATCACGGTGGCCTTAAAAAAATATCCCACTCTCCATTTACAAGTCACCACTTACATAGGGCAATATAGGCTTTTCCCAGTTACCAAATTAAATAATAATAATAATTTAATATGGCATTTACAAGAAGGAAATGCCTTTCCCTTTCAGAGTTAATAGCTCTTGGCTTGCAGGGCTGCCAGTGCTGACAAAATGCATTAACTTTTGCTTTGCACTTGCTGCACTCTGACAGTGTTGTTTTGGAAAGAGAGGTGCTCTAATTCTGACAAACATGCATCCCTGCAGACTGCATGACTCTTGGGTGCCGAACATGTTGGGGAGAATAGGGGGCGCTGTTATATTCAAATACAGTTAAGTTTTATGTAGGACACTGTTAGTTGTAGAATTGTTTGCACACTCAATTGGACACTTGATGTCCTTTTTTAGATTTTTAATTAGATTTCAGTTATTGAGTATAATCAAAAAATATTATTATTATCTGACACTATTTTGTCAGTGTTTTTGTGCCTGCAATAATGCCCAGATTATTTTTGAACACCAGGCTTTTGACTTGTACAGTTACAAAATGCAAGAATCTCTCATCGTTTGTTATTGTTGACATATTGAACTAAATATTACATTTTCCTCTCAGATTCAGGGGTTCTTTTCTATTTGTGGATTATGTGGCCATATAAAACACAAACACACACAGAATTATCTTGCTGTAAAGCAATCCGTCAGGTTTTCACAAACCGGTAAAATGGTTTTCTGGATGATTTTTCTAATTTTCAAAAAAAAAAAAAATTAACATCTGCTGTTTTCCTCAAAATAGCTCATATGACCCTTCATGAAATCCATTGAGTGGCGGTCCAACAGGTGCAATAAACAACAAAAGCAGCTCTTATAATGCAGTGTAATCGGTTTAAATAGGTTTTCAGAGATTTGAAGTGCTGAATTTTAAGAGGTCAAAGTTGTAATCCTAAAATAAGGTATTATTGATCAGCCATGATCCAGCACTGGTCTGCAAATCTGTTTTCATGTTTTGTTCTTTTTATCAGTATGACGAGCAGATAATAATCTTGTATGTTTTTCATTTTCCATATAAATTGTCCACAGATTAGGTCATGCATTTATTGAAGACTTTTGCAATGTTGGATAGATTATCTATCGGCTCAGCTGACAGTCTTCCATCCCCTCCCCCAGTAAAACCATCAACCCATTCACAACATTGTGAAACACCTTTGGAAAGCATATCTCCATCACAGTGATCAATGTGCCGTCTATTTCAGTGTTGCAAAAGAACAAACGTTTGTGTTCCCACACTTTTGGGTTAACACCTTTGCTTCCAACTAAACAGGCGCATCAGGACGTGTACATTCCAATGAGGAGCACCGCTGGAAAGAAGCTGACTTTTATAGCCATGCTAAGGTTATTGAAGAACAGGGAGTTCTTGGAGCTGCTGCCTGCATAGTGTCAGGAAGTTTACTGTTCACAGGGGACTATGAAAGCTGCTATAGTTCTGGAAACTACCTCTTTATCAATGGCACCACAAAGAGTTTATTGCAAGATGTAGTTTCCTTCCAATTTTTTTTCTTCCTGGCTCTTTTTGCCACTGTTTACTATACAAAGAGTTGTTAGCTCTTGCAGGCATTAAGGACTGAATATGAACTGTTTGTGGTGTTTAAAGGTTGTCAACTGCCAAGTAACGTTTTACTGTTTCATGTCAAAAAGCTTTTAAATGTTCTAACCAGGCTATTGTGCTGATATAGGCCTATCAATGTTGTTGTTGTCTATTTAAATGTTAGATAAAAAGATATTGTGGTTTTCCCCATCGTTATACTATATTATCACCAAATATTCCAAATTCAATCTTTGTCAACTTGTTTTGACAAATTCAATCTGAGCCTCATTGTTCTGAGGATAACAAAGTTAATGATCTTATGATCTCTGTGAAAAAGAAAGCCTATAATTCTCAAAATAGTTTGTTTGTGTACATGAACGTGTGTTTGTGCGCAGTGGCGCGAGTGCATGTACTGTATCCACACACGCCTTTATCTTTGCAAGTACACATGTACAGTAGTGCATATGTGAATATAAACATGATGAACATGCTTCTGAACACTGGATGCTTCTCTTATTTTCGATTTCTCCCATAATTTTTGACCAATTCAAGCTCAGATCAATGAGGCCTACAATGTAGTCAGTTTCAAAAAATAAATACGAAAACTATCGTAATTGAAAGAAAACAAGTTGACAAAAACGTTGAATCCAATATTTGGTGATTGAAAGATTGATAAGCAATTTTTTGTAGGCTGGTCATTTTTGACCGGGAACTTCAAAAGTGTGAATTTGTGCCATTTTGTACAAGATAAAAGCATTTCAATACAAACTTCCTGGTTAAACATTAAAGCACCTTAGTGTGATAAACAGTGCATTTTTTTTCATATTTTATTGAATATTGTCAAAATAATCCACAAATTCTGCTTTTTTCACACAAAAACTGGGGTGCATAAGCTCAGATCAATGAGGCCTACGATCAATCAGTTCCAAAAATAAATACAAAACCTGATCAAATTAAAAGAAAACAAGTTGACAAAAAAGATTGAATCCAATATTTGGTCATAATATAGCATACTGAGAGATTTATAAGCTTTTTTTTTTTTTTTTTTTTTTTTTTTTAGAAAGTTGCATTTAAAATCCTCTTGGCTCAGAAATCCAGATGTAGTCTTGATGGATGCTTAGCTTTGGTAAGAAGTGTCTCTAGTAAATCAGACACAGCCAAAGCTTGAATATCAGGCTTTGTGATTAAAAAACAACAACTTCTTCTCACCCAAAAAGTGCTGGCCATAGAATACACAGTGCCCTCTGCAACGTGTTTAAGTCCAGTAGAACAACGGAGCAGGAGGGGGCAGGGGGCATCCTGATCATCCTGTAATCCCCTATAATCTGGTGCTGCTCTAGGACAAGAGCCAAGCCTGACTGTGTGCTGTTGATGTGTTCTTCTCTCCAGCTGCTTCAAATATAATGAAACCAGACAAACAAAACTGAAAAGTAGTCCTATCACTGACGTTCGTGACAGAACGTCCATTCTGTTTTGCAAACTTTACTACTGAGTGGCGGTCACCTGCAATCTTTCCTCATTGATTGATTAACAATGCTTAATAATGTTGGAATGATCATATTTGCAAGTTGAGGGCACAAAAACACCAATGCCGGTCATCCAAATACGCAAAGTTTTTGGTGTCCAACGATTATGTAAACTTGACAAATTGTGATTTTACTGCGTATACTGAGCCAAAACTTTCCACGTTCCCGGTGTGTTTGTGTCTCGGGAATGGGAATGCATCACGAGGTACGCGCTCAGGCTGTTGGCAGACGTCAGAGGTGCTTTGCTGCAAATGATGACTACACAGTTGAATGACCACGGAGGGAAAGGGCAGCTTTTATGTCAGCACAAACACGTCTGGCCACGAAGTGCCCTTTGTAATAAGCAGGATGATGTGTTCCAGCATACCTCCCTCGTTCCGGAGTCCCGCTCCTCTCCAATAACCCCTTAGAACCGAAGACAATCTGGGATGAGACTGCGGCTGAGGCATTTCAACGACAACCGAGGATTTCTAGGTCAGGCTAACAGTTGGAAAAACTGACTACACTGTCAGTTTCTTCTTCCTTTGCTTCTGCGTCTTCCTCTTTTCGATGTCTTCAAGACCACATTTGGTTTCAATAATAAAAAAAAATTCCATGAGTAGTATTTCACCTTTATATCAAGATGATACAATCTGAAGTATTGAAATGTGAGTGGAGTTCCTGCACTGGTCTGGTAGTGACCAGGGAACTGGTGAATAGGGTTGCACTGAACAATCGCCGGACACTGTGTCACTGAACACAATGCTGCTTGCTGCTTAGATGAATCCAGTTTGTTTATGGGTTCATGTGTTTGATGCCAGTATGTTTAAAAGTAACTTTAATTATATTACTAATGATATCCAATATAATAAGTGTTAGAAAGTTGGGGTTGTTGGGGCCCACAAGAAATTCCTTTAAGTTTTATATTACATACTAGGTCAAAGTCAAATGATCTGTATAAAATCGTCTATTTGCTCTTCACCGAATCTGTCACGCTGATGCAATAATTTCACGGAAAGTTCAGATTAGCATAAACATATTTATTTTGGGCTCTGTACTGACAAAACAAACACGTCCATTGACAGCCATGAGCGATCCAGCCAGCTCCTTTGTGACCACTAAAAGCTCAAATGTTGTTGACTGGAAACTTAAAATGTCAACTCTAACTTGAAGTACAATCTTGCTTCGCTTTAAGTGAATAAAATGTGTCTCCTTAGAATCAGTGGGTTCTGTCCACTTGTCAAAATAATCACTTCTTACGTCCTCATCAGTGGCCTGAGACTCACATACTTTCTCGAGCCATTTGCACATCGTAAATATCTCATCAGGTAATTCAAACAGATAACAATATATGTGGAAAACTTTAAAACAGCATAGCTGCACAATGTGAAGGAACTGGTCTCATTTGGGCAGCTGAAATCAAATGTCATAGACAGGGCAATTGATTTTTCAGAAATAGTCTAAAATTAGAAACAGTTTCTGATCCAGTTACTGCTGCTGAGTGGACGTTGCAAAATAGTTATCCGGTTTGAGTTTTTTCAAGCAACCTGGCCTTAAAAAGATAGTTCACTCAAAAATGAAAGTCATTGCGTCATGTTATTCTGCATATTTCATGTTGTTTAACGGGATGCAAAAAACACCAGCCAGCATGTGACCGACCTTCAACACTGAAATGTGGTAGAAGTAATGTTAGTTGTACAACTATGTAGCATTTTTTTCAATGTTGAAAGAATGTTTAATGCTAAATGTTGTAAAAAGGTTAACAAAATGCATATAAATCAACAATGAAACAATGTTGCGATATCAAAGTTCAGTTGAACTGCAGAATCTGAACAAAATTCACAGTAATTCAACATTGAACCATGATGTTGATTCACCCTTGAATAAACATTGAAATGATAGGAAAGTTATCCCATGTATCATATCTTGAGGCTGAAGATGAGATTTTCTGTTAATAACTAATTTTTTATTTTATAACTAAATATCTTATTTTGTGCACCACAGGAAAAAAATCCAAATGAGTCATTAAGTAATGACAATCCAAATTTCTGGGTGAAAATCCCTTTAATCCTACAGCACTAAACACACTTAGGAATCAAAATAGATCATCCTGTTAAACAAATTGACTAATAAATAATTGAAATAAATTTGAATTTAATTGCATGCTCAAAAGTGTATGAACAAAGTGTAACAGAACTCTCTCTGCCTTCTGCTGATTGGGACAACTCAAGAGTCAGCAACTCTCATGGGTTGTGGAAAAAAAAAAGAGATTTAAGTCTAGGATTCAAAATGGTTTTCTTTGGGTAGTCCTCTACTCAGTTGGAAATAAGATGTGCACTACATTCATTTGCCCTGCCTACTCGTGTCTGCCAAATTCCAGCAACCTCATTTTGTGGGCAAAGCAGCTGGCTGATCTTCTTTAAATGCAATACACAAGCATCAGTCAGAGCATTTCTTTCAGCTGCCTCTTGGCATTGCAACTGCTCACCTTACAACCATCTAAAGTGAAGCAGCATTCACATTACATACATAATGACATATGTATTTCAGGGTGAAAAAGGATAATTCATTTGTTTCCCCTTTGAGAAAATGGATGTTACATATACCAGAATGCATGTGGTTGATGGGAATGTTTGAAAAGTGAGGGATTTGTGATGTCAGGTGATTAGGAAAGTCATTTTAGAGGTGGAGCAATGTAATTATATATTCAATATATTTTGATGAAAGCTTATAAACATTTATATTTAGAATAACAAGCACTGATTGATCGTGCAGACCAGAAACTTGCATTGACATGTAGCCTAGTGTCAATTTAGGGTATTGTTAACTTTCTATCCAATATAACAGACAAAAACAGCAAAAGCAGAAAGGACGAAAAATTTGGGGAAATTGGACAGCAAGACATGAAAACTGATGCTTTTCTTATTTATGAGTGGCGCATTAGTGCATGGAGAGAGAGAGAGAGAGAGAGAGAGAGAGAAGAGCAGTTGATGAATAAATAAAATGTGCACTTACTGAAATAAAAGCCCCTGTCTCCACACACAAACTGCAGCGTGTCTACAAGCTCCGCCCCGCACAGCGTCTCCGGCCCCGCCTCCAGTGTCGCGGGAGTCAACGCGAGTACGCACAGCACCAGTGAGAGGGTGTGGGTGCACGAGAGACAGCGCATGGTACACTGCATCCCAGAGAGAGATGAACCAGAAATACATTAGATCTATGCACTGAAACATGATTAAAGAAAATGTACATTTTATTGGCTTTTTATTTATATATTTATTGTTTTTATTTTACTTACTGATGTCTTCTTTTATCTATCTATCTATCTATCTATCTATCTATCTATCTATCTATCTATCTATCTATCTATCTATCTATCTATCTATCTATCTATCTATCTATCTATCTATCTATCTATCTATCTATCTATCTATCTATCTATCTATCCATCTGCACAGATGTTACTCTCATTCATGTTTCTAAAATCTGCTTTTGCATATCAAATAGCCTGCAGAGACATGTGCCTGGATATTGAGGATCCTAAAAACAACTTCAGCTCATTGCTCATAAGAAGAATGACACACAAAAACACGATTCCATGCAAACTAAAGTTGAACTGTTCAATGCACCTGTCTATACATCTAGGATAGCTACTTTTGCGCTCTTGCCTTTACTGAATAGTGTCTCCCAGTCAGCTTTATAACCTCGTTTCTGTGGTGGCTTTACAAGTCAATTGTCCCACCTCTATCTGCACACAATCTCGCTAAAAACAGAGCACGTTATTACGAGGCACTTCTCCACGAATGCGCTCCAGCGCGCGCTTTGAAGCGCCTAGTTCTCGCCCGTGCCAATAGGATACTGCTGCTTGAACCCAGTTGTCCGGTAAAAGAAGAGCGCTTTTGTAAACCATGCATTTTTGGGTTGCTTGGATAAAAGATTGGAACTGGAAAGCTGCAAAGCCGCCAAACCCAGAGAGGAAGCACTTTACATTATAAAGAGAATATAATGCGCAAACACACAACGCACAAGTAGCTATGCTGCAAAACCTTCTGCCAAAGCCCTGATTCGTGTCAACTCAGCAATATTAACTTTTAAGGGTCGTGATATAGCCTACAAGTTGGTGACTTGTGCACTGCGCAAATGTACTCCCTGGTGCATCATGATATGACTCACCATACACATCACGCAATCTGTCGTAAGTCTCAAAAGTTTGCCATAACACAGCTGTCAGATCTTTAATGTGAAATACTTGTGCATGCACATGTCTAATGTCATGCAAATTGCGTAAAGATGCAGATTGATCATTTATCACATTTAAAATTGAGTGCAAATTGTCTTCAAATATCATTCAGTCTATATCAATGGCTATTGTTTCACTGAGAAATCAATAATGGTTAGTCTAAGCTGCCTATTTGCTTTCAAAGGAAATAGGTTAAGTTACCTTAAAGGCATCACACCAATGCCCCTGGAAGAAATGACCGCTAGACATCCCCTTGGGTCTCCAGCAAAAGCCCAGCAAAAATGAACTTGTTTGAAGTCATTAAAAAGCGAGAAAGAGGATGAGATGCGGGCAATGTCACATCTCAATATTCCGACTTTGTTCCATTGCGCAGGCTCGTTGTGGAGAAGTGAGATTTAGCGAACGGGAGACGGATTCGGAGAGAAAATCCCTCACATTTATCTACATTACAGAGACATTTTCAACAGGAAACAGCTGGGGCAGCATTTGCCTTCTCCTCTTGCTAAGTTACTCATTAAGGATTTTGGGCACCCTGTCAAATAACGTCATCTGTTTCTTAGAATAGGCTTGAATTTGGATCTTTCTAGGACTTACTAACAGATCAGAAACGATTGCATTGCAGAACGAAAACGAATAGGAGAGTTAGAGAAAGTGGTGTGTTTTCAGAAAGAGACAGAGAAAGTGGTGTGTTTTCAGAAAGAGACAGAAGTTGAATTTAGAGTCACTCCCATGCGTAATTTGGACGGTGTCTTTTTCATCACTATATTCCCAGCAGACATACATGGCAGTGTATGCATTATGCTATACATTTAAAGAGGGTTAACTTTTTCAAAGTAATTTCTGCGCTCAGATTATTTTCGGGACTCGATTACTAAGCGTTACTAACATATTTTAAAAATAAAAGTTCTTGTTATAGGCTATACAGTATTTATAAAATGTAAATCTAAAAGTGGTAATGGCATTATTTTTGTCAATTTGAATCCGATAATCCTAAAGAGCTCGCGCTTTTTACCGATGATTTCCTCCTGACAAACGATTTTTTTCGCGCGCCTCTATTTAAATGCAATAAACTCTATTTTGTAACTTTTTTTATTCTGAAACTGAAAATCGCTTCTTCATATTAATCTCAGCATGGCGCACACATCTCACTTAATTTATGCCATTTCCATTACCGATATGCAAAATTTATTGTTTTATTAAATGTCATTTTATTTTTACTTCTTGACACTATTATAAATAGATCAATCATTGCAAATAATTATAAAAAAGATTAATACATTTAGAATATATACTCGCTTAATATTAAGTATGCTTTTGCTAAAATTTTAAGTACAATTAACTTGAATGTTTAAGTAATTTCAACTTAAATTACATAAAACTTATTTTGATGAGTTAAAGCAATGTAAAAGCATATGTTGTCATAACTCATTGATCATTTAATTTTTTTACAGTTATCACATCTATGTAAAGTTTTTCGGCCATTAAATAAGGAGCTTTTATTATAGAAACACAGTTGTTTTCAAAGTAATGTTGGAACAGTAACGCACGTAAAGCCATAAAGTGTAACAAAAAATATCAGTTCAAACCGATTATCGGTCTACTTACGCATTGTGCATATTCCAGTCTGATATCTGTCACTACACCACTGCATTATTTTTGGAATATGCTCCAAATACTTTCATCTACCATTGCTGTGATGTGACAATAAAATGATCTGATATGATTTTGAAACTGAACCACATTATCCACACTCATCAGCGCATACATGTTTAAAACACTGCAATAACATTATCCGTGGAAAAGGGGTTGTCGACTATTTATTTGATATAACTCCTGTCTAGATGATTGATGCTTAGCCTGGCTTCTTGGGTAAGTTTTGTCAAAGTACGGTCTGGCTGACCTCAGAGGAATGAGCTCTCTCATTGCTTCAATGAACAGACATTGCTTTCACTGAGACTTGGGAGAAGATTTCTCTCCACTAATACCATCTCATAGTTTGCACGATGAGCCAATAGAAGTGCTTACATAGTACAGTCTCTCTCACACGCTCACAGAAAAGTGGTTAGAGGGGACACAGTAGTCAATGTGGAAGGACATGTTAACAGATGGCCAGAATTACTGATTCTGGAAGCTTTTTGAAACCACCCAATAACCTCCTGCTGTGTGTGGTCAGTGTTCACTGGGCAAATGAGTTTGACTGGCACAGACATGTCTGTGATGTTTTTCCCTTGCTGTTTTCATCAAAGAACAATGATCACTGATGGTGTCGGCAATCGGTCGGCCAGCAGTATAAGGTTTAGTTCAGTGGTTAGCGATGTTGTTGAAAGACCATTGCTACAATATGGCACATGGAGAGTTGATCTGACCCTTGCAGCCTGAAGAAAAGAAATCAAGGTAGATTTAGCCATGGCATGTGGCATGAAATGAAATTGTAACAAAATAGAAAACTTGTTTAATGCCATAAAGTTTATATATAAAGTTATTATGCTGAGTCAACCTCTTATATTCTGTTAAAAACTCCATAGGCCTATATTTGCTGAGCAACAGTGGATAATGAATCTAACTAGATGTACCGCATCGCGGTACAAAATATGACCGCCGCTCAGGCCTGCACTGGCTTTCCACAAAAATAAATGACGTGGAGTAATTTGGCTGTATTGTGTGTTTATGTATATACCTAAAAAAATTAATAGTATGTGCATGTCTGTCTGTGTGTGTGTGTGTGTGTGTGTCTGTGTGTGTGTGTGTGTATGTGTGTGTCTGTGTGTGTGTGTGTGTGTGTGTGTGTGTGTGTGTGTGTGTGTGTGTGTGTGTGTGTGTGTGTCTGTGCGTGTATGTATGTGTGCGTACATGTGTGCGCGTGTGTGTTTGTGTGTGTGTGTGTCTGTGCATGTGGATTTGTATGTGTGTGTATGGGTGTGTGTCTGTGCGTGTGGATGTCAGTGTGTGTGCATGCTTGCGTTTGTTTGTATTCCTGCATGTGTGTGTGTGACAGTATCATCCTAAACCAGCAACCCTTCGCTCAACAGCACCATCTACAGGCCGATGAGTGTACAGTCACTAAATGTGCACATAAATGAATTTATTTTATACCCCCCCATGGATGAAATTCTACAAAACTTAGCAGAGGATGCCCCCAGAGGATGTCAAGTTAATCATACACATGAAATATGGTGCAGTTCTGAACATCTCCACTGAAGATAGGGGCAATAAAAGCAGAATAATATTGCATTTTCCTTTTTTATGTGAGGGGCGCAAATCACAAATGAGTGATTATGGGCTAGGTTGATGTGGGCCCTTAAGAGCAACATACCATAAAATTTCTTCATCCTCGGTGCCACGGTTCAGGTAGTTATTTAGGAAAAACTGCATTTTTTTGGGTTTGGGGGGGGGGGGGTGGCCCCCGGGGACCAAAAGAAATTTTTCCGTAGAAGTCTAGTGGGGCTACATGCCCACCAAATTTCATGTTCCCCGGTGTTTCGGTGTCCCTGGTATCGTTGACGAAAAATTTTACGGGGGCCCCAGCGCAGGGGGGGGAAGTGGCCCCCGGGGACCAAACGAAATTTTTCCGTAAAAGTCTAGTAGACCTACAGACCATAAAAATTTCTTCATCCTTGGTGCCACGGTTCAGGTAGTTATTTAGGAAAAAATGCATTTTTTTGGGTTTGGGGGGGCCCAGCGCGGGGGGGGAGTGGCCCCCGGGGACCAAACGAAATTTTTCCGTAAAAGTCTAGTAGACCAACATACCATAAAAAAATTCTTCATCCTCGGTGCCACGGTTCAGGTAGTTATTTAGGAAAAACTGCATTTTTTTGGTACGGGGGCCCCAGCGCGGGGGGGGGGGAGTGGCCCCCGGGGACCAAACGAAATTTTTCCGTAAAAGTCTAGTAGACCAACATACCATAAAAATTTCTTCATCCTCGGTGCCACGGTTCAGGTAGTTATTTAGGAAACCTGCATTTTTCTGGGTTTGGGGGGGCCCAGCGCGGGGGGGGGAGTGGCCCCCGGGGACCAAATGAAATTTTTCCGTAGAAGTCTAGTGGGGCTACATGCCCACCAAATTTCATGTTCCCCGGTGCTTCGGTGTCCCTGGTATCGTTGACGAAAAATTTACGGGGGCCCCAGCGCGGGGGGGGAAGTGGCCCCCGGGGACCAAACGAAATTTTTCCGTAAAAGTCTAGTAGACCAACATACCATAAAAATGTCTTCATCCTCGGTGCCACGGTTCAGGTAGTTATTTAGGAAAAACTGCATTTTTTTGGGTTTGGGGGGGCCCAGCGCGGGGGGGGAGTGGCCCCCGGGGACCAAATGAAATTTTTCCTCAGAAGTCTAGTGGGGCTACATGCCCACCAAATTTCATGTTCCCCGGTGCTTCGGTGTCCCTGGTATCGTTGACGAAAAATTTACGGGGGCCCCAGCGCGGGGGGGAAGTGGCCCCCGGGGACCAAACGAAATTTTTCCGTAAAAGTCTAGTAGACCAACATACCATAAAAATTTCTTCATCCTCGGTGCCACGGTTCAGGTAGTTATTTAGGAAAAACTGCATTTTTTTGGGTTTGGGGGGGCCCAGCGCAGGGGGGGAGTGGCCCCCGGGGACCAAACGAAATTTTTCCTTAGAAGTCTAGTGGGGCTACATGCCCACTAAATTTCATGTTCCCCGGTGCTTCGGTGTCCCTGGTATCGTTGACGAAAAATTTACGGGGGCCCCAGCGCGGGGGGGGAAGTGGCCCCCGGGGACCAAACGAAATTTTTCCGTAAAAGTCTAGTAGACCAACATACCATAAAAATGTCTTCATCCTCGGTGCCACGGTTAAAGTAGTTATTTAGGAAAAACTGCATTTTTTGGGTTTGGGGGGGCCCAGCGCGGGGGGGGAGTGGCCCCCGGGGACCAAACGAAATTTTTCCTTAGAAGTCTAGTGGGGCTACATGCCCACCAAATTTCATGTTCCCCGGTGCTTCGGTGTCCCTGGTATCGTTGACGAAAAATTTACGGGGGCCCCAGCGCGGGGGGGGAAGTGGCCCCCGGGGACCAAACGAAATTTTTCCGTAAAAGTCTATTAGACCAACATACCATAAAAATTTCTTCTTCCTCGGTGCCACGGTTCAGGTAGTTATTTAGGAAAAACTGCATTTTTTTGGGTTTGGGGGGGCCCAGCGCGGGGGGGGGAGTGGCCCCCGGGGACCAAACGAAATTTTTCCTTAGAAGTCTAGTGGGGCTACATGCCCACCAAATTTCATGTTCCCCGGTGCTTCGGTGTCCCTGGTATCGTTGACGAAAAATTCAATAAGGTGACGAAAAAAAAAAAAAAAAAAAACTTTGACAATCCCTATATGACCGCTTTCGCTAGCTACGCTAGCGGCGGTCATAATTAGTATGTACAGGATGAAAAGAACATTGCAAAACTCTTTACAGATTTACTCTTCAGCAAAGCCAAATGAACGGTGAGTCCCTTAAAGCAGTGGTTCCCAAACCTGTCCTGAAGGCCCCCCAACACTGCACGTTTTCTTTGTCTCCCTAATCAAACACACCTGATTCAACTCATCAGCTCAATTAACCCATGTGATAATGAGCTGATGAGTTGAATCAGGTGTGTTTGAGTAGGGAGACAAAGAAAACGTGCAGTGTTGGGGGGCCTTCAGGACAGGTTTGGGAACCACTGCCTTAAAGGACTTCTCAGCTAAGCTGACAATGGTGACATTGCAGTACCATGGTGTTCCTGAAAAAGCATGTCACGATACCACACACGGGAAACAGGGAGATCCAATAGCAGTAAGTATTTATTAAAGGGAAATCCAAAATCAGTAGTCAAATCCAGGCATGGGTCAAATTCCAATATAGCAATCCAAAAACAAAAGACAAGAGCAGACTAGAAACAGACACTGAAGTGGCGTGATAAATACAAGGACTCCGTGACACATACTAAAACAGACAGGGTTATATACACAGGGAAATGACAATGCTAATGGGGAATTGGCTGAGTGCAATGATTAATGACAAGGGACAGCTGAGTGCAATGAAGAAACAAGGATCGTTAGGAATGTAGTTCAGAAAGTGACAGACACCGTGGGGAAGGAGGACATCTAGTGGTTACCCAGGGAACACAAACCAGACACTGTGACCGAACCCCCCCTCTAAGGAGCGGCTACCAGACGCTCCAAGACGTGACAGACAAAACAAGAGTCCAGGCGGGAGGTGGACTGGTGGAGGATCAGGGGGAGGGATGGGGGGCCAGGTCCATGGAGGGAAACGGGGACAGGGAGTGACAGTTCATCTGGCGGCCAGGACGGAGACGACAGTCCATCGGGCGGCCAGGGCGGAGACGACAGTCCATCGGGCGGCCAGGGCGGAGACCACAGTCCATCGGGCGGCCACGGCGGAGACGACCCCTCGGGCGGCCACGGCGGAGACCACAGTCCATCGGGCGGCCACGGCGGAGACGACCCCTCGGGCGGCCACGGCACAGGAACTGGAACAGACAACGGCTCAGTTTCACCGGCTCAGGAACTGGAACAGACACCACCGGCTCAGGAACTGGAACAGACACCACCGGCTCAGGAACTGGAACAGACACCACCGGCTCAGGAACTGGAACAGACACCACCGGCTCAGGAACACCGGCTCAGGAACAGACACCACCGGTTCAGGAACAGACACCAGCTCAGGAACAGACACTGGCTCGGCCATCTTGTCCGGAGACACTGGATCGGCCCTCTTGTCCGAAGACACTGATTCGGCCTTCTTGTCCGGGGACACTGGTTGGGCCGTCTTGTCCGGAGACACTGGTTGGGCCGTCTTGTCCGGAGACACTGGTTCGGCCGTCTTGTCCGGAGACACTGGTTCGGCCGTCTTGTCCGGAGACACTGGTTCGGCCGTCTTGTCCGGAGACACTGGTTCGGCCCTCTTGTCCGGAGACACTGGCTCTGCCATCTTGTCCGAGAGACACCGGTTCGGCCATTTTGTCCGGAGACCAACAGAGAGGGCTCTGGGTCGATCATCACCGGCTCAGGGTCGATGAGAGACCGAGGCGGAGAGTGGTGCTGGATGTCGCCTCTAGAACCTCCTCTTCTGTGGCCACCACGGGTACCAGAAAATCTGGCCAGACGGGTTCCCTCAAAAGATGGTTCCCTCCTGATGGACCGAGACTCGAGGGATTTGGCCATCTTGATCTCCTCCGTCTGCTGGGCCCATAGCGCGAAACACTGGAAGATGTTCATTCGTGGAGGTCTTTCCTTGGGTCCTGAATTCCTTCTCTCGATGGTCGGAGAGGAGCCACGAACATTCTTACCGCTGGATCTTGACATGACGGAGTCCTTCTGTCACGATACCACACACGGGAAACAGGGAGATCCAATAGCAGTAAGTATTTATTAAAGGGAAATCCAAAATCAGTAGTCAAATCCAGACATGGGTCAAATTCCAATATAGCAATCCAAAAACAAAAGACAAGAGCAGACTAGAAACAGACACTAAAGTGGCGTGATAAATACAAGGACTCCATGACACATACTAAAACAGACAGGGTTATATACACAGGGAAATGACAATGCTAATGGGGAATTGGCTGAGTGCATTGATTAATGACAAGGGACAGCTGAGTGCAATGAAGAAACAAGGATCGTGGGGAATGTAGTTCAGAAAGTGACAGACACCGTGGGGAAGGAGGACATCTAGTGGTTACCCAGGGAACACAAACCAGACACTGTGACAGCATGGTGCTATTGGCAAGGTCATGGGTTCAAATCCCATCCTTCTGAAAAAGAAGTGCACTTGAATCTGCACTTCAAATCTTAAAGGAGAACTCCGGTCAATTTTAACATTGAGCTCATTTTTTTGTAAATTTGGAGTGCTGTCAGTACAGAGAACAACGACAAGAATCGGTGTTGCCTACACAGTGTTATCCTCTTTTTAAAATTTGCACCCTGTTGACTTCAATGGGGCAAGTTTTAAACCTGCTTTTAGCCTCTTAACATCCTTGATGTGTCATTACAAGTGCACAGCCAATGTGAGTGATTCCTTCAGGGTGAACGCGGGTTAATCTGACTGCAGTAGATGTGAAAGATATGAATAAAAATGATGTTTATTCAGCCAGCGCACATACCTGTATTTTCTTCCTGTTTTCGGTCGAAGTCCACAGTAATCGATTGTCGAGTTCACGCGCATAGGTTTAGTACCTATGATCACGCGCGTGAACTCGACAATCGACTACTGTGGCCTTTGACCGAAAACAGGAAGAAAATACAGGTATGTGCGCTGGCTGAATAAACATCATTTTTATTCATATCTTTCACATCTACTGCAGTCAGATTAACCCGCGTTCACCCCGAAGGAATCACTCACATGACCTGTGCACTTGTAATGACACATAAAGGATGTTAAGAGGCTAAAAGCAGGTTTAAAACTTGCCCCATTGAAGTCAACAGGGTGCAAATTTTAAAAAGAGGATAACACGGTGTAGGCAACACCGATTTTTGTCGTTGTTCTCTGTACTGACAGCACTCCAAATTTACAAAAAAATGAGCTTAATGTTAAAATTGACCGGAGTTCTCCTTTAAAAGTATTTACTTTACTTGCAGATAATATAATATCAACAAAATAAAAAGTCTACTTAAAGAGAGTACACTTTCATGACTATCTTAACACACTTAAGTACATTATTAAAAAAGTCACTTTAACGTTTTACTTTAAAGTACATTTTAAATCGTTTTGTTTTAATATTTTTTGTCATACTTTAAAGAAGTTATTCATCCCTTATTTTGATGGGTTGACTAAATTAATTATAATTTTAAATGTAGTGTGTTATTTGATATTAAGTTAATATGTTTTAAAAGAACAAAATTGCAACTTCATCATTACAAATGTGTAATTACAAATATATTTAAATACATCACATTCGAGTTTTAATAGAAATGGCATTAAAGTTTATTTTAGTTTACCATAAATACTTGTCAGTACATGAAATATCATATAAAGATGTACTAAAATTCTAATTCTTAAATTCAGCTAATTGCATTTCATTTAAATTTAAGCTATAATATATTTTCATTGAATTAACATTAAATCATTACATTCAGTTCGCACTTAAGTATTTTAAAGTACATTATAGAATAGCACTATTGAATAATATGTTTAAAATCGTGAACATTAACATGAGATGAGAAAGGTATTTCAATTTACATGGAGCAGGTCACCTTGAGGAGGTGGCAATTTTGAAATCACATGACTAGCTGAATACTACTTGCATACTATTATGGTATTTTGTGGCTTTGAATCGAACATTTCTGCAATGGCATGGGTGACTTCTACATTCACTCCACCAGGTGTCAATATCAAGTAGGCTTAAATAATTCCAATACGAATGTTATATTTGCAAGCACAACATCAACCAAAAAACTGCATGAGTGCATGTTTAAGCCAACTAGAAATTTTAGATGGACTCAGTCACCGAACATTTTTTAGTTGGAGAGATCTCTTTTTTTTTGTATTGTAGGCCTACTTTATATGCACAGCCATGTATCATTTGAGAGAAGTCACGCAATCACTAGAAGTACTTAAGGATAAACCCTTTGAATGTGGTTCTTCTCCACAACAGCTGTGAATGGAGAGTAACAGTAAGCTGAGTTCAAGCCACAAGATCGTATTTACAGAATGAATGACTTACCCCTCCCTCTCCCCCCCAACCCCCCCAGTACTGTGAGACGGCTACATGTAAAGTAATACAGTGGGTTTTGTGCTGATGCCTTGCTGTGTGTCTAAGCAAGTCTGGTGCAGTGGGCTGACCTTCTCTCTCTCCTTGCTCCGCACTGGGCAGCACTTAAATTCACTGTACCTCTGCCAGCTTGCTCTTCTTTGGAGCCGTCTGCCTGCCCGTCTGTGTGAACCCACTGACCATGAAAAAAGCCCCCCCCCCCCCTTCAGACTCTATAGAGACAATGCCTGTCAGTGTTATCTGTCTGGCTCAACCTGCCTAGCCTGCTGAGTAGATGTTGAGATGGTGGTGCCCGCTGCTTCATTCAGGAACAATATCAAATAATCTGAAGGAGGAGCATTTCATGTTGGCCCTGAACCATTTAGATGCAATAATATGCGGTGCAGTGGGTGCTCGCAACACTAGAAAGTTTTGATGTTGATGACTCATGTTGTACTACACAGATTTTTATCCAATCAAATGTTTTCTAGAATGAGAATGCCCCGCCCCCTAATACCACCTGCAGCCAAACTAGCAAATCACACTTCTAGTTTAAACAGGAAATGCATCAATACAAGAAAACTGTGTTCAACAAGATATTTCATCGATTTATATCAGTTGATTATATAGGCCTATGTGTTGTTGTTAACGGTAAAGCCTACAGGGTGCAAAATGGCATCCCACAATGCTTGAAATGTTACCATATTTTGTGGAGAATATCTCTCAGTTGTACTTTTTAAAGCGAATAATACATATATGAATAATACAATTGTGTAAAAAAATAATGGATTCAAAATGCACGTATTGCTAATTAAGTTGATTATTCCTGTAATATGTGAAATGTCTTTCCACCAGGCATCTATACACACAACACAAAGGACCTTTCTGATTAAGTAACTCAATACGATCCATTTCCATAATGCATTGACATTTGTGTAAACGCGGTCCTTCATTTAGCATGCGAGACAAGGACTGCCATCATCTGTCAGCTACCATTAATAAAAACTGGACACAATGCTTTCTTGTTGGAATTTCATAAAATGGAAGCCTCTGAGTGGGTGAGACAGAGAGAAAGAGAGTTTGTGTCTTTGTGCAATGATTTGTTTCTCTTGTAGCTTATTTCATGATGTGTTATCAAACTGTCATCAGTCAAATGTTATGTTTTGCCATTCAGTGTTGCTATGCGGTATCAAGTTTTGAGTCTGTTTAAAAATCCTCCTCCGACTGACGTCCATGTTGGGTTTCCATGTTAGAAAGTGGTGAAATCAAAAGGTTTATGGGAAACTTCTTACCACTATTTCATACATTAAGAACAAAGTCATGGTGGGTCCCGCCTGGGAATGTCATCTGTGTAAAACGTTTGACTTGATTTTTCCACACCCAAGCTTAATGTCGATGTGTGTGTCGCTATCTTCGGAAAGAAAAAGAAAATAAGAAACACTTCACTGATACTAATTGCAAAATAAACCGCAAATCTGTTCATATAGGAACATTTGGAAAAACAAAATAAAAATAAAATAAATAGGCATATTAATTTTATGTAGCTAATATGCATCCCATTGAACTTGTTTAGAAAATATTTGTATTATTTAATATTATTTTATTAGCCTAATATTAATTTGGTGCATTTTTTATTTAATTTTGTCACCACTTGATTATTAATGAAAACTACTGTACAGTATCTACTAGTTTTTATGTTCATTATATAGTGCAACAAGAAAGCACAGGCCATTATAACAAACCCATGCCAGCTTTGTAAGGTGCAATGAAAGTACAATCTTATCAATGGACTGCAAGTTTCAGCTTTTACAAACACTGCCAAATTCTTGCCCTTTATCATATGAGTAGATGCTCACTGAACCATGTGAACAGGGAAACCTCTGCCGTAAATGAAGATGGGGCAGGGTTGGGGATGCTCTCCCCTCTTGCTGGCACAGGGGATTGGGTGGGGTGTCTCTTTACCCGCTGCCTGGCACTGGGCATTTCCAGGAGTGCGTCTTTGCCAGGCCTCAATTATGGGGGAGTCATCCAGAACATATTGTAGCAATTACAGCTCCATATAAATCAATATGCTTCTGCTTAAAAAAGTGATCTGATCCCGCAGCACGCTCTGGATCAAGTCTCCTTCAGGTCCATTTTGATTTCTGTCTCCTTTTCTAAAGGCAAGAGCATTATTTCACAGTTCGAGAATGATTAAGGTCACTGAAACCAGCTTCACATTTTTTATGTAACCATAAACCAGAGCCATCTTGGAGGTTAGTGGAGGCTATTAAGGCTAAAGTCTATAGTCAATTTTACTGGCAAACAAGAATTCGGTCTTAATTTGCATAATATATATATATATATATATATTTTTTTTTTTCACTTGAAATAATGTTTTATTCTAGATGACAAACGACAAAGTGAAACATCACTCTCTCTCTCTCTCTCTCTCTCTCTCTCACACACACACACACACACACACACACACACACACACACACACACACACACACACACACACACACACACACACACACAGGTTCACTATCTTTGTGGGGACTCTCCATAGACTTAATGGTTTTTATACTGTACAAACGGTATATTCTATCTCCTTACACTACCCCTACCCCTACACCTACCCATCACAGAAAACGTTCTGCATTTTTACATTTCCAAAAAAACTCATTCTGTATGATTTATAAGCTTGTGTACCCATGGGGACCTCTATTTAGGTCCCCACTGTGACACAAGTCCCCATGAGTCTGTGTGCATTCAGGTTGAAGTGCCCACCGGGAAGTCCCTACCAATTTATTTATTTTACTATATATATATAGGCTATATATATTTATTTATTTAGCTATATATATATATATATATATATATATATATATATATATATATATATATATATATATATATATATATATATATATATATATATATATATATATATATATATATATATATATATATATATATACACACACCTGCTCACTAGCACCTCACTGCATGCATGCCTATAAATATGATTAATAGGAATGGATGAAATCCACTAGACAATCATTAGCGCTTTACAACATTTGTTATATTACGCCATCTTGTGCAGAAAGATGGTACTGCATCTTTCTTATTTCTTCTTCTTCTTATTATTATTATTTAATTATTATTATTATAGACGTCATCTTCATTAAATGATTATACAATTATTGAGCTGAAAAGACGGACAGAAACAAAGAGAAAAAAGGAGGAAATCACAATTGCAATGCCTTCCTTTTTGCTACTATCAGTGATTTAATGATTTACACCTGACTAATGTCTCTGACAAATTGTAATACCCATTTAGTTGAAAAAACGTTACACATTGCAAAAATAAAAATAATTATTTAGTCGCATTTTACCTGACCAAATTTTACAGCCACATTTTCTGGTAGGCTACTTCAACTCTAATTACCTTACTACCGTCTATGCTAACTTTATCTGAGAAGTTTCCCTCAACCAAGTCCAAGACACTTAATTTATATATCGATACTTATAGTGATTAAAAGCAATTTAAAAGGAGGAGAGTTATACTAAGGAAAAACAGCATATATAGAAAGGAATTTGAGAACTTATTTTCTGAAATGTGAGATGTGTACTAGGCTACTTAAAGAGGATATATTATTTTCATGTCATGTTATGTGTATGAGGAAGAGAGGCATTAATGAAGTCTAAGGTAACTATAGGGCATGCTAAATAATGATGAATGTGTGTAAAGTGTGTTCACAAGACAGAGTAGCAAAAAAAAGTGTGATTGAGAGGAGCTCAAACTCTCTCATGTATCTTCACAATACAGTCCCAGCACTTTTCTCCCTCATATATGGGTGAACTATATACACACACTCATAATGCACTTGCTTAGAAAAAAGAATGGTATATGAAACAGTAATGTATGAACAAACTTAACCAAGTGTTCCACAATATGAAAGCAAATAAAATAAAATAAACATGCAAGTGTTTTTTATTATATTATATAAATATTATTATAAATATATTTTATTAAATGTTATTATTATTTTATACATTAATTAAATATTATCAGGTATATTAAACAAACAAACAAATATTATGATGCATTCATGTTATATATATATTTCTGGTTTCACATCACAAAATACTCAATACTATATCTATAATATTACGCATCTCTAAATGTCTATCATATAGTTGTGCTTATGTAACTGTTAAAATCTAATGTATATTTCATATTAAATGAGGGATCAGTTTGTTTGATCATACAAGCATCTACAAACAAATATAATGTGGATTTTAAGGTTCCCTTTTTTGAGAACGGTGCAAAAATGTTCTCCATCAAATATAATAAAACTCTAAGCTTGTGCACATAGACTGGAAGAGTTTTAAACACAATATCTGTAATAATCACTATTATCAGCTATTAAACATTACAACATAAACATTTCTTGGTGGTATACACATTAAACATTGAAATTTCTTTAAAAAATAAAGTTCTACCACAAAAACACACTCCCTTAAAATATCTATAAATGTCTTTCAGAAATTTAAAGAGCTTGTGCAATACGACAGAAATGGCATATTATCATATTATCAACAGCATCAATAAACTATACAGTGAGGAAATATCTCATACACCTCAGCTATATTATTAATGAAACAGCTGGTCACGAACTGTTATTTGCTTATTACTGATTATTAGAATAAACTGTATTGAGAAAATGTGACCATATAGAGGCATCTGAGTGGTGTAGTCTCATAAAGAGCAACACAATATTGCTAGTCTAGATTTTAGTTAGCTGGTAAACTTTGTTCAAAACCAAAAATACATCTACGTGGCAGGTAATTGTTCCATGTATCCACAAATAAAGCTTTTGTTGTATAATGTGCATGTCTTAAAATGTGTTGAAGAGCTTGTGTACGTTGACAACAGTGAGGTTCCTTTATACGACGCAAGACCAGTCACTGGGGGTCCGTCCATACTGCAACAAGGCAAATATGTTACAAAATATCACACACAAAACCTCATAATTCTATTTGTCCCACGTGGGTTGGGATGGGGGTATAGAAAAGTGGGGTTCATTTTTTTAAATTATTATTCTTGTTAAGAGTTGTTTGCGAGAATACATTAAATTAAAAACCTAAAAAAACAAAAATATCCCAATTCTTAGCCACCATTTTTTGGGTGGTTCATGATGACCAGCACAACAAATGAACAAAAATCTATGGGTTAGTATGTATGAGAAAACTTAAAAAATATGCAAATATTTATATTATTATATGTTATTATTATTAATATTATATATTACTTAAATATTAACAGGTATATTATGCAGACTGAATGAAGGAATAAATAAATAAACTGCAAACTACAGGAAAAATCTAAACAAAATATCCCCATGCATGGCAGTAAAATAATTGAAAATTGAATTGAAAAGACACAATTTCTAAACTAACCAAGTATGAATGTATTTGTTTTCCAGTTAATATAACACTGAATGACAATCTATTTTGCTTTATTTCTATTTCACTGATTTCACTGTTTTTTATTTTGCTTTTCATTCAGGTCATTAAGCTAAGTTGAAGAAAGTGTTATCAACAATGCAGCTCAAGACATATCCAGAGAGGAGATATGTTTTACCTGTGCAGTACTGATTACTAAACAGTATACATTATATAGGGCTATAAAACATTGCAGTGTGTGTGTGTGTGTGTGTGTGTGTGTGTGTGTGTGTGTGTGTGTGTGTGTGTGTGTGTGTGTGTGTGTGTGTGTGTGTGTGTGTGTGTGTGTGTGTGTGTGTGTGTGTGTGTGTGTGGTGTCTTACCTGAATATCTGTGAGCTCCTTTAACAGTCTGGAGGCAAGTGGAGGGAGGCTTCCCTCACATGGAATATGTAGATTCTAATGGGTAGAAGATTAGTATAAGAAAAACATGTGGAAAATCTTAGCAAAAAAGAAAAGAAAATTGGCCTAGTTTTTGACCCAGAAGTGGATATCTGTTCATTCGCCTACATATTTTGATAATGAACTAGCGTGCGGTGCTCTTACCATCCAAAACAAACTAAACTCACCTCTCCCTGATATAAGATCCTGCCAACTGGACTAACGACACAAGCTGTTCCAGAACCAAACATCTCTCTCACTCGGTTTTCCTCCAAAGCCTGCTGAAGATTGGCCATGGTCAAATAGCGCTCGGACACTTTAAACTCACCCTGTTCATAAAAATGAAAAACAAACAATTTGAACCAAGCATATGCAAGACAAAAACACAAAAAAGAATAAAAAATATATGCAAAAATAACTTTTATCACGTGATTCTATTTTTCATGTGTTAGTTCTTGTTTTGGTTTCTAAGTATGTTCCCATTTGTTTCTATGGTTACTCATTTGTTAACTGATTAATTTCACCTGCTCCTTGTTTTCTCCCTTCCCTTAACCTGTGTATAAATAGCCCTCAGTTGTTTTTTGTCTGTTCGCGTCTATGTTAATTTGGTTGTGTTAGTCCTGTTCTCCTGTGTGCTGATTGGTCTGATTAAATAGTGAATAAAGTGACTGCTGTGCTTAGATCCTGCCTCACAACTCTCCAATTATGGCTGTGACACCTTTAACGGTACAACAGCATTTCACTGGTGCAGTACCCTTAAAGAGACAACTTTATAGCTTATTTTTGCGCCTTATTAACTTTATACTGTATTACCTTTTATTTACCCCTAAAAGGTTCATAGTAGGGTAGATATTACTAGTCTAAGGTACTAATATGCACATTTTAATGGTAGATAAGGTACAAAGTGGTCCCTTTTTAAAGGTAATAATTCCCCACCCCAGTGACAAGCTGTTGTACCCTTGAAGATACATTTTTGCACATTTTGTATCTGACAGTATGGTTTTGACAGTTTTTACCCATTTGCGAGCAAGTTCTAGGATGCTTTGCCGTGTAACGCCTGGCAGAATTATGCCATCTAGAGGTGGTGTTGCAAGCTCCTCCTCTGGAAAAAAAAAAATCCATAGGTTTTCCATTCTAAAGGTTTGCTTAAATAACATTTGTGTCTCTTATAAACACATGGCAAAGTTGTTTTGAATTGTCGCTTTCCTTTTGACCACTAGAGGTCTTTAGTGATCTGCACCAAGCAAGAGAATGAGAATATAAATCCTTATTGATTTGTAGCCTTTTGAAGGTCCTGCAAATTTACATTGAGCTCCATATACTTTGACTTCCGCATACTCTATATTGCCTGTTAAAGCAAATATACATACACAATCTATCAAAACACAGAGTGAAAGAGTAACTTTTCACAAATGTTTGATTATCAACAGTCATCACCTCCTTTCTCATTGATCCAGTAGAGGAAAAGGTTCATGGTGCCGACCTCTGTGATCTGATGGTTGTCCCCATAAAGCCACAGAACCTGCTGACAGCCGTAATCCACTGCCTCATACTGGGCATAGATAGATGCTCCATAGTTCCTAAAAAAATGCAGGTTTCACACATCGTATCTTCTTCACAATCGGAGATCTTCACCTTGCAAAACCATATTGTCCCGTTGCATCATCCTCCCTTCAGAGGCTGTTAAAGCACTGGCTGCATTGCTAAAACTACTGTAGTTCTGTTCTCATGTGAGAAGTTTTGAGCCACGTGAGCCAAATATCACAGACTTAAAACGTGGCTATTAGCACACACAAATCCGAAAGTTTACTATGAGGCTTTCAAAATTAAACCAAGCTTACAGGATTTGGTTCAAGGGTAAGAACGTGCCAATGAGTGTGCAACAGTGCTCCTCATTCATTTATGAATGAGTGTTTTGTAGTAAAATACTGAGTCATGTAGACACACAAACAAACAGTGAAATATCTCTTGTTGAGTTGCTTACCCTCCCATCTTGCAGTCTCCTGTCCCTCCTCTCCAAGCTCGGATGTATTTAGAGTCGGCCCACAGAGACACTGGTTTAGCTCCTGTGCTGAAGTAAGAGCCCACAGGACTGAGGATGACGAACAGCAATGCACTAGAGGGCTTCTTCACACCAAGGGTG
Organism: Scardinius erythrophthalmus; assembly: GCF_964197995.2. Classification (NCBI taxonomy): domain Eukaryota; kingdom Metazoa; phylum Chordata; class Actinopteri; order Cypriniformes; family Leuciscidae; genus Scardinius; species Scardinius erythrophthalmus. The sequence continues at coordinate 13,224,959 of NC_138224.1, read as the reverse complement.
GGCTGTTCACACATGCATATGTAAAGAGAATATTGGTTACAAGCCTTCATGTGTTCATGTAATGCAAATGTATAGGTTTTTGAATTTATAGCTGTCATGGATTCAGTGTTGGGGAAAGTTACTTTGAAAAGTAATGCATTACAATATTGCGTTACTCCCTTAAAAAGTAACTAATCATGTTACTTAGTTACTTTTTAAGAAAAGTAATGCGTTACGTTACTCCTGATTTTTCCCAACATGGGGACAAGAGAGCTCTCAATCAATAATGGGAAAACAAAGTAACTTGTGTTACTTTATTATGAAATTTTGTTGTAAACTTTACTAGTTACTTGAAAAAAGTAATCCGATTACATAACTCAAGTTACTTGAAATGCGTTACTACCCCAACACTGCATAGATTTATATCCATGAACATATATTATGGCGTTGTAGTTATATTTTTTTACAGTATAATATTACACTAAATTACCAGCAGTTAAAATGATAAAATCATTATATTCAATAAATTATTATTTTACATTCCAATACTTTTGTCATTTTTTGGGGTTAAATTAAAAAAAGTACATAATTTAAATAAATGTATAATTTTTGTATTGTGGCAAAATATTGTCAGAGCAACAGAATAAAAATACATAAATAAATACACAAATGTATGAGCAAACTTAAACAAGTGTTATACTATGAGAGCAAATAAATAAAATAAATAAATATCATTATTTATTTTAGATATTAATTAACTATAATCAGGTATATTAAGCAGAATTCATTAACAAATAAATAATAAATCTTGTATATTTGTGTTCTGATTGACATAATTAACACTTTTCCTTTTAGACTCCATTTTAAATGGAAAAAAATCATAAATGCATGTTCAGACCTTAGTATATTTAAAATATACAAGAAATGAAAATCTGAAAATAATGAGTTTATTGCAAGAATGGTGGTTTTGTGTAGCTATAACCTCTGTGCCCAGGAAGGTGGGGCGGATGTACAAACTGGCTGAGTCTGAGTTAGGAACCCAGTCCTGATCCACCTCCACCAACTTCCTGATGCACTCCAACAACTCTGCACCATCAAAACTCTACAGATAAACAAAGAAATTGAGAAACAGAACTGCAGTTTAGTGTCACTATCGTAATTATATACTGAATGTGATGGAGTAAAAAGGGGAGAGATGTCGATCTTACAGGCAGACAGGCCCTGTGGGCGGACTTCTGCATCCGCTTCATGTTCATCATGGGTCTGAAGAGGCGCACTTTGTTATCTGGCCCCCGGTACGCCTTCATACCCTCAAAAAGCTGCACACAGTACGCATTTACATTTTAACATAAATCATAAATAGGCGTGGAAGTCAAATGATTTTATTTGATGTCTAACCACACAGATGACGAGGACACACCTGTATAGCGTAATGCAAGGCAGAACAGCCTGGATGTATGGACAGGTTCCCAAAAGGCTGGATATGCGGCTTTTGCCAGCCTTCCTCAAGACTCCACTCGATGGTCAGCATGTGGTCAGTGAAAACAGTCCCAAACATCAGGCCATTCAGATCAGGTTTTGGCTTATGGGTCTTTGCTAACTGTGTCACTGTGTCTGCGGCCTAAACAGAATGCGGCCAAAAATAATCAGCATCAGATGACATAATACACCAACCAAGACCTTTGTACAGACACAGAACAGGGTCAGTCTGTGAAAGCCATCCCTCTATCCCTCTATTTAGTTCTATGGATCTCTCTCCCTGACGGAAATGCACTAACTATCTATCTATCTATCTATCTATCTATCTATCTATCTATCTATCTATCTATCTATCTATCTCTCTCTGTCTGTCTGTCTGTCTGTCTGTCTATCTGTCCTGCAGTTTTGGACATCTGTCTAATTCATGGACTATCAATTTAAATAATATCAGCTCTTGAGACAATGCATATCTGAGGTGCTTCATTTTCAAGGTGCTGACTCGTAAATCAGTGCTAATATGAAGACTGTGCTGTCTGACACCTCAGTTTATGAGTGCTTTGTGAGTACCTGACTATAAATATGCTAGATCCAATTGAACAACTGTCTGTAATCTCAGCTGAGTCTGGAGAGCAATCATGTGGCGGATTTATAATGGTCAACAGAAGTGCTTGTCATCGATGACAGTGTTTTCAGGTCTAATTAGTACTTTTACTTAGAATAAGACACATTGCTTTCTTGAAAATCTATCATTTCGTTTAGTTTACACTGTAGTGAGAGCTGCAGTGTGGCCATCATCAATTCACCGCCTTCAGTGTCTTGTGTGACCTCATCCACTACAGTCCTCAGTCCCTTCAAGAGGCTTAAATGCGATTATCCTCATCAATAGACAAACACTTATTTCTGTTTAATGACATCTGATATTCAACTAATGCTATGTGCTCTTGAAATGATTAAATTAAGAGCATGCAGTCTCAAAGAAATAGTCCGCCCAAAAATGTCAGTGCGATCCATCATACAGAGCCCCAGTGAGCACATGATGATGGAAAAGATATGAGATTGGAGGACAAAATTATATTTCAATGCTTTTGTGTTCACTTTCAAAACTGTCGCATTTAAAAAAAAAAATTTGGGTTCACTTTTGTGTTCGCTTGGAAAACTTTTCCAAAAACGCAGACCTAGTGATGGAAATGATAAGAGATTGAGAAAAACTCTTTGACTTTTGTGAACAAAGTGAGTGCAGTGTTGAATGCAAAATGCATCGAGATATAAATTTCCACCAATCTCATATTTTTTCGAGCAATTAATTAGTCTCTTAAACACAAAAAAGAGACATTCTGCAGAATGTACTTGTTGCTCTTTCCCAAGCAATTACAATGAATAGGGACTTGAGCAAGGATGCAAATATCTCAGTATCATACCGTATATTTCAAGTGTGCCCTATTTAAAATATAAATGCCTGATTCGTGGACTTTCATTAAATCAACTGATCTGGATTGAATGATTTGTTCAAGTTCAACTCACTGACTTAAATTTCAATCTGTTCCACACACACAGCTATTATATGTGACCCTGGATCACAAAACCAGTCACATGTTGCAAGGTATATTTTGTATTGGTCAAAATTATCGATTTTTCTTTTATGGCAAAAATCATTCGGATATTAAGTAAAGATCATGCTCCATGAAGATATTTTGTAAATTTCCTATCGTAAATATAGAAAACATTTATTTTTGTGAGTGAATGCAGCACAATCGCGAACATAAATGGACAACTTTAAAGGCAATTTTCTCAATGTTACGATTTTTTTGCACCCTCAGATTCCAGATTTTCACAACAATAGTTGTATCTCGGCCAAATATTGTCCTATCCTAACCATACATCAATGAAAAGCTTATTTATTCAGCTTTCAGGTGATGTATAAATCTCAATTTAAAAAAATGTAGCCATGTGACTGGTTTTGTGGTCCAGGGGTCACATATGACTTTAAAGAGTTTAAAATGTAGCACATTTTGAAGTTGTATCATTTCCATTTTGAAGCTTGGAATCTTCACTCCCCATTAATTGTAACATAGAGAAAAAACTGACCCAAAGTTACAATATACTGTTTTAAAATGAGATATTCTCTCATCCAAAAATGGACTCCTTATGTGAGCCTGAGGCATGATTGCAGATATCAGACAATTCCATGTTGTCTTTAAGGCAATGGTGTGATTTAGCATGTGTTGAAAAGACCTTAATCACCACCTGAGTCAGAGAAAGGTAGAGACAGAGGGCATGTCCAAAGCCAAGCCAAGCTTGATTGACAGGGCTTACAGTGATCTGAGAGACTGGATTCTGTTTTACTCAGCACGGGACCTCTTGGAAGAGCAAGGGCCCTTCTGCTAACTGCCAAAAAGAGGGGTCCAAGGTCACATTTTGGAGTCATGAAAGCCAAAATATGCCATCTATGAAAGAGGTCTACCACAATCCAACACAAGACACTCGGACTCAAAATGCTCCTTTGCTATGTTGAGAACGTTTTAGAAACAGTATGTGGACACTGATACGACCATAACACCAGAACAAAAGTGGATTTATCTGAGGAATCAAGATTTGACTGAGGAGGAGGAGAGTTTCTAACTGTGTAGAGTATCAATCAAACATCAGAATGAAGCCACTGGACACCATGTTTAAGGCAAGTGCTGTATTTTACAGTATGGCAATCTGTAATATGTGTATAGTATACCATACCTTAAAGCTAGAGGCATTGTCAGCCAGATTATTCTCAAGCTCCTAAAAGGAAACAAACATTCAACATGTATTAAAATATAATAAGCATAAGCATAGTTAAAGCTGGGATATGCAATCAGATTATTTAATTTCCAATATGATACATTTCTAAAGTTCTCTGGCACTTTAAATAGGCCTGCCTTAAAAAGTAAAGGAACGCCTTAAAAAGTAAAGGAATGTTAATTTAAGGGCTTCTCTAAACCAGAATGATCAATGTTGGTCTTTCATTTTCATGCCCTTACAAAATATCTAGTATATCACATAATTCTTAAGATTAACTGAGTCATCTTCATGTCTTATTATAATTGAGTATGCATGTGATGCATACTACTACATATATCTGATAAGAGCTGAGATATAAAAACAACTGTAAGTATGGATAATTACATATACTTACATCAAAATGTAATTCTATTTAAAAATCTAAATATCCAGCTAAAACCATACATACTGAACTTTACTACTACATACTAACATACTTTAGTGAAACTAAAAAGCTTGGAAAACAGACTGAAGAAGTGAAGACGACAAGAATGTCCTGACCTCTGTCCTGAAACTGAAACCGAGACCTTTATAATTAGTATAGCTGTTTATAGAAAAATGGCAAACCCAGTCTTCAGCAACATGCATAATTATAACTTCATCAAAGACTGGGCTGTGTGAATAAGATGTTTCCTCACAAGAACGAAACGTTGTTTTTGTTGAAATACAAAGTGTCATTTGGACTTTGGAGGTCTAAACTAATGAGTAAAAACTAAAAAGTATAATTTTTGCCTTAGAAATGTATTGAGCAAGAATACAAGCATTCAGTTTCAATAATAGGCCTACTCAAGTTAATTAGCCTACAAAATAATGCTTATGTGTAATAATAAAGTTAGAAAGTCATGATGACCTTCTAAATTTGACCTTTTACTTTGGAGGTCTAAATTAAACTGTAAGGAGTAAAAGCATTTTTAAAATATACCCCTGCTCCACTAAAATCTCCACCAAAATATTACCTTAACAAGTTAGCTACAATGAAGTAGGCCTATGCTTTACACCCCTGATGAACTCACCCACTCAGACATCATCACGTTCCGTCATGAAATGAATGAACTTAAAGTGGCTTGAGTTGAAAAATAAAAATGATCTGAGTGAGTGAGTCGTTTTTAGTGACCAATCAGATGGACTGAATCAAAGGCGCACCTCCATGTGTCCTTCACTTGCAATGTTTACAGAAGATTTGTTGCTTAATGGTCTGAAAAGCACGCGACCGTTAAAACAATAGCCAAGGAACAATTAACATATAAATGTGCTTGAAAGAGTTTTTATATATCAACCACGGTAAAAAGAAGAAGAACCCCCCCCCCCAAAAAAAAAAAATGAATACAAAAATCGTAATAGCTTATTATTGATAGCGTAAGGTAAGTGCCTTTAACCTGTAAATCATCAAATGTAACTGGAACATATTTTTATATTTGACTAAAATAAAAACCATTAGAGAGGACTTTGCTTCCCCATGTTATGAGCTATGGTTATTATGAGCCTAGTCCAGTGACGTATGCCTATCAATAGACGGCATCATGCGCGTAACCACAACGTGCATCTGACGAACGCATGCATATAACCAGTAGAGAAAATAGGCTACATAGGCTACGTTATATAACATGACATATTTTCTATGTAACAAAATATACTCCTGCGTTGTTATTTATTTCAATACAATACAGAATAATGCGTTGAAAATGCGAAAGACAGAGAGATTTTTGTTAATCTCTCGTTTAAAGTGCATGCCCACCGAGCGAGCATTTTCAGTCATACGCGGCGGCGGTTGTATGTAAAATATGACGGGGTTTAAACATATTTATCAGACACTTGAAGGTTGAAACGCTAATGAATGCGCGCGCTCTTTTACCTTGTAAGAATGAGATGATGTTGCGCTCGTGGCTGATGCAACGCTCGCCATGATGAATGTGCGCCGTCTGTAAACCTCTTACAGATCACACCATATCATAGCCAGTGTGCCAAAACAAACAAAGCATGTTTAAAAAAAAGAAAAGAAAAGAAAAGAAGAAGTATAGAAATGCATGTATGTGCCACCATTAGAAATTCTTTTGATTGTGTGAACTGAGAAAAAAACTTTTGGTAGAAAATATGGGAAATTATTGGTAGTTGAAAGTGAACATGGACATTAATATATTTAAACACGGCACAGGATAGGGTACTGAAGTCCCCTGGGGTAATGGACCCCTTTTTTAATGATCTATTATTTCTCCCAAGGTACTCAATTGCAACCTGCAACAAAACAGCACTTTTTTTAACACCTCTTTGTCATTATGCATGGCATTGGCAGAGGGGGGAATGCAGAATACCTGAACTGACAATAAATAGGTTTCCATGGGTCTAATTTAGTTACATCTATACTATATGCACGTGGTGCACATATATAGGATCTTATGTAATGCGTTTATTGGATTCTACATTTTTAATAAAGGCACAGTAATTGTTATATCTATAATATATATTTATATAGCATACGTTAAATATGCGTTTACTTGATTACATTTTTAATAATAGGCCCATTAATTTAAGTGAAAATATGAGGAATCAATGCTCTGTTATTCAGCCTCTGTCAGTTGCAGTTCCATCATTGGACGCACGGTGTCAGTGCGCCGCAGATTTTAATACGGCCTTCGATCAGCTGTGTGACGCTTCTGACGCACTTATTTGTGAACCGACCGCGGCGGCAACATTTGAACTGATTCAGGTGTGTTTGGTTTTTCAACATTAGCTTTCCAATATTTGATTGTCACGTATAAATGCCCTCAAAAGATAACAGAGACACCACATGAAATTGAAGGTGGCCTTTATTTTCACCTTAAAAGTGACAGAAACGGTTTGCGTTTCTCGGTTTGTACGTTATATAAAGTTTACATGTTGTTGTTGGATTCCCGAATAGTCGGATTTTGACAGGTTGGTTTGCTTTTTTTGCTTGTCTGTTTTTGATAGTTATGTTTTTATCCACGAGATCATACTTAGGAAAAATTTAACATAAGTGTGTTAGGTTTTTACTGATGGCCGTTTTTTACAACATTAAGACGTCATCCAGAAAAAAAAAACAAAAAACGTAACGTTAGTGACCGTTAAAAATGTATGAAACATTGGTATTGTATATTGTAACGATACATTCATAAATCAGTTTATTAACAATCTTTTATGTGTTTTGTGTATCTATCTATCTATCTATCTATCTATCTATCTATCTATCTATCTATCTATCTATCTATCTATCTATCTATCTATCTATCTATCTATCTATCTATCTATCTATACATGTTTGTGTGGACGTGATTGACATGTATTAAACTATATATATATATATATATATATATATATATATATATATATATATATATATATATATATATATAACCATTTTGAGATCACATGACCTGCCAAATACTATTCACTCTGTTTTAAGCTTTGAACTAATTAACTCATATCCCTCCTGTAGATTGAGGCTTTCTCTCTTTTCCCACTCCTAAATGGATGTTGGAGTGACTCCGAGACGGCACAACCCCAGGGACAGCATCTGCCGCAGGCTGCAGACCATCAAGCGGCGAGATCAAGAGGTTAACTCACCCTTTCAAATTCCTAAGTTTCAGTCTAGCAGCTACGACAGCCCTCACTCGGGGCAGCGCTTCAACCTGGAGGCCATCCTGAAGAAGCGTACTGTCCGACCGGACGGAGAGACTGACTGCGATTCCTCTGCGGACATGCGGACCCCCACAGCTTCCCCCGGACTGGGGTCTTCCTCCAACACCCCTCGTGCTCCCATCACCCCTGCCAATGCCACCTATACCATCACCAGCACGCTGGGCACGTTAGGCACGCTTGGGGAGAGGAGAACCTCATCAACGTACAGCCGGCCATTTCGGCGCAACTGCTCCACCCCAGCAGCCCAGACTGGGGACAATTACTTCAACTTTACCCCACGCTACTCCACACAAACCCTGCTAGAGGGGCCCGACACGGAGGTGAAGACTTCGAAGATCCCAACTCCCGGCTTGTTCTCGTATAACCTGAACTTCTCTTCTGATATTTCTAACATGGATGGTGAACTGACTTACCCGGCCCTTGTGGTCAAGAGACTTTCACTGGGCGAGGGTAATGAACCACCTCTTTTTTTTTATTCTCTTTTTAATTTCGTAAATGTTTTGTTAGTAGCGCTAACTGTTTTTTTGTCTTTTCATTGGTTTTGAACAGGATCTCTGTGTCCCTCTGAGCCCAAGAAGGAGAGCATGGCTGAGGTCAGTCTGATATGCGAGGAAGACCTGTTGGACACCATTTTTCAGGCCTGTGACACACAATGCAGAGGTATTTACATCTGTTTGGGACTGTTTAGTACAGTTTTTTTTTTTTAAACCCATTTACTAACGTAATTTGTGTAACAAGATATTTAACAAGAAAATTAAGGCCAGGACTTGACTTTATCAGTCTGGAATTGACTGAATGTTGCCAAGCTTCAATGCAAGTTTGGTAAACTTTGCCTAAATATTTATTTTCCTGTTGTTTAATATTATCCAATAGCCCACACAGCTTAAAGGTGCATTAAGCAACTTTTCATGTTAAAAATACCCGTTTTCTAATCCATACATGCTTAAACAATTGCCTGATGGGCTGAATGAGCCCTTCTCTGATCACTGAGATTGTCTCTATAATCCTGTAAAGTAAAATAAATAAGAGGGATTCGGGCCGGAATTTTAGACTGGGCGTGACGTCATGCGCGTTCACGGCACGCTCACATAGCTATGCCTGGCAGGTTTGTGTATTCGCCGGCATTCTCCGTAGAAGATGGATTGTAAGAGACCTGCTTATAGTTCATTTCAAACACCAACGCAAACTCCACGTAAGATAAAAAAAAGAAAACTTTTGTCCGTGAGCGTGCACACCTCTGGTTGCAGTTTCGCTTGCCGCCAGAGGGGGCATAGTTCTGCAAAAACTCAGAGACCTGCTTAATGCACCTTTAAAGTCCACCTGTAGTTCATATTTGTTATCCCCTAAGCCCACCAAAATTACTTTTTCTTAAATGATTTCTTTAGGCCTTAAAATAGCTTGAATGTAACTCATTTAGTGTATGAGGTTCTATGAATATGCAAATTAGCCCCACCTCACACCAGCTCTGAGATCCACTCTGACGATCACACGTTGACGTGATTGGTTACAAGGTAGTCAGAAACACCAGCGATTTCAAACCGTTTTTGAGACTGTCTTTGGTTCATTGCAGTTATAAAGAGAAAAAACTCAGCAATGGTGTTGACTTATGATTTTGTACATGGTTTGTCTTAAAGCATATTAAAAACACCACATAGACATATACACATTAAAAACTTGATTTTCACCACAGGTGGTCTTAGCCTAAGTGATTTCAACAGAAATATAAAAACATAATTTTTTTGCACATGAAATTTCACTAATGTGCTCACATAAATACCAGAATTGTGCATTGAAGACAACCGTGCTTTGATATTTAGTGGACTTTTACTGCTCCCCCCTGTTTCACAGATATTAGTCAGCTTTACAACCTGCTAAGGAATAACATTAAAATGCCTGTGGTTTTGTTTTATTTAAACTAAAGTAACCTCTAAGAGCTTTTCAGCATTCATGCTTGGAGGCAAAGGCCTTCTGATCTGTCCTCAAAGAAGTCCTGCTCTCTCCTCATGATGTCTCTGACCTTATGTGCTGTTTGTGGTGATCAGACCGATAAGCTAAAAGAGAACAAAAGCGTTTTTTATTTACAGCCATTCTTCTCATGAATGCTTTTTGCTGTGTAAATGAATGCAAAAAGTTTTTTTTTTTTTTTTTTTTACAACCTGTTAAAAACGCTGATAGCGGTGGACTTTTATATATACAGCTTTGATATGTTCAGACACACGATCATGGTGACTCAGAACAAGTAGGTGTTGATTTGCAAACTTTCTTGCTGGGATGGCATCTGACAAGACCCAGGTCTTCTGTGACTCTAGCCACTGTAACCATAGTAACACAGAGTCCTCTGTTGCAGGTAAGGTTTATGTATCGCACATTGTGGACTTCTTGAGACACACCACCTGCCGCAGTTCAGAGGACAGCGGACTAGAGGAGCTCTGCAATATGCTGGACCCAGAGCACAAGGACATCTCCATAGACCAGGACACGTTCCATGCCATCATGAAGGAGTGGATTGATGACTGTCGCAACCAGGGGTATGAAGACATGCTCATGATTTAGAACAGTGAATTACTGTAATAATGGCCATTTTAATAATATTAATAGTAGTGTTAAATTTTATAACTGCACATTTCTGGTTTTGTGTCCATGAAGGGGTGTTTTAGCCTTATTGATAGAGCAGTGCCAAAAAAGGTTGGGAAAATATTGCACAGGACAAAAAAACAAGAAATATGCTGGTTGTTGAACTCCTGTTCATTTTGCTGAATGTTTTGGTCAGTTGCCAACAACTTTATGCGGTAGGCTATGCCTTTTGTAGATATTGCCAACCCCACCAAAGACACATTGCAGATTTTCATCAGTCTGCTATCAATCCACAATCAGTTTTGATCAAATGGCCTTTACTTTCTTCGTAAAATTTTCCCCATGACAGTTTTTTTTTGGAGATAAAAATCCAACTCAAATTTCCCCTTTTCATTTAGGACGGACTCAAAGAATGACACCCAACAGGAATCATTTAAACTACGGGACAGTTTATCAGGTGAGATTTTCTTAAGAGTTTATCAGAATGCTCATGTTGTTGATATGTTACACACACACACACACACACACACACACACACACACACACACACACACACACACACACACACACACACACACACACACACACACATATGTATGTATGTATGTATGTGTGTTTTTTATTATTATGAGTTTGTTTCAATCACCTCTTGTTTCCTTTAGCTAGGAGATCTGCTCTACTGAATATGACCTCAGGTAGTCTAGAAGCATTTGGGGGGGAAGCCTCCAGAGCTGACCTGTAAGTTTAGGAGTGCGAGTTGTTTGTTTATGAGAGATAAAGCGTTAACTATGAGGCGCCACGTAGGATTTAAATCAAACTTCGCTTATCAATACATACATAACACACGTGCACACATACACCTATAAATTACTCGCATATACATGTATACTATTGGATGTTCAAAATACATATATGAAATACACGTGCACACTAATCTGAAATCCATACCAATACATATTATGTTAGTCATGAATGCATATACACTTGTGAATAACTTGCATATACATATAAACTTGACGCACGCATACACCTATAAATACTCGCATATACATATATAAACTTCCATGCATATAAACATATAAACACTCGCATATACATATAAACTTCCATGCATATACACCTATAAACACTCGCACATACATACAAACTTCCATGCATATACACCTATAAACACTCGCACATACATATAAACTTCCATGCATATACACCTATAAACACTCGCACATACATATAAACTTCCATGCATATACACCTATAAACACTCGCATATACATATAAACTTCCATGCATATACACCTATAAACACTTGCACATACATATAAACTCGATGCGCGCATACACATCCATAAAACACTCGCGCATACATAACGTGGATGTGTGCTTTGTGTATATATGTATATGCGAGTGATTTCATATGTGTATGTGCGTGAACTTTTCAGTGCAAACGGAAGGCATTTCAGTGTAACCGGAAGGCATTTCAGTGTAAAAGGAAGGCATTTCAGTGTAACCGGAAGGCATTTCAGTGTAAAAGTCATTTGTGTCATTTTGATAGTTTGTTTTCCAATTTGAAATGAAATAAGCATAAACGAGAAAACGGCCCCTTTATTCGTTTTTTCGTTAAAAAAAAAAAAAAACGAAAAAAATGAGATTTCGGCTTGATTTTTCATTTTTTTAGTTCTCAGGCAAAAAACGAACAAATTACTTCAAAATTAGTTTTCCACATGTGGGCGGCCTGACACGCCCCCTTCTGCCGATTGGTCAAGCAAGTCTGAGCATGTGACGTCATCAGTTGTTGCTCGGGTCTGTTCTACAAAATAAGAGTCCTCTACTATGGCTACAGATTCTTAAACTGTACAGGGCAGGTCCTATTGGGCTTTCTTCTGTGCAACTTTACGCGTTTCACAGAAATCTTTACATCAGAGATATTAATTATTAGTCTGCCACCAGCCTGTTTTATTTAGCTGTGCGGAGTTAAATCTGTGTGGTGAAGCTGCGCTTGACAGCGCCGAGCGGGAGAGGCTCACTGACCAATGTTCAGGCAGCAGTCAGAACTTTTCTTTTAGACGCTCCGTTTTGAAACGGGATGGTGATTGCAAATACTGTAATGCGATTGCTGAGGGTGGGTACCGATGATGGTGAAATACAGTTTTACTGAAACTGTAATCATATCTGCGACCCGCGAGAATGAGACAGATGATTGACAGGACGGCGAAGGCAATTAAAGGTGCTAGATATAACTTCTGTTAACAAAAAAATCAATAAAAAAGTGTTTAATCTAAGTGACTTTGTCTTTGTTTTATTGTTTGTGTTGTTTTTAATCAAGTAATTGTGAACCACAAACTGAGCTTTCGTTTTAAAGGGCAATTTCCAAAATATATTTATTTGTTATAATATGGGTATTTTATAATACTGCATAAATAAAAACAAACACACGTAATATGTATGCCTATAGGCTAAACACCACAGTTTTTTGGTTTTGTTTGTGTGAACTTTTATCCCCAACCATATTTCTTTATATGGGCTCCACTCCAGGGGTCACATCAGCACCCCTACTTCCCATGGTACTCTAACTGTAATTAACAGTATGCTGACCCAGTTTATATGTAAAATCTTTGGTATATGTAATCTATAATATCTAAAAACACTTTACAGTGTGATGGAAATAAACTTTTCTTAAAGCATGTTGTATATCACCACAGAATTATTGGCACCCTTCAATCTGTGTTGTATACTGTAGTAGACAATTGTCCTGCAAAATGATGAGGTTTTTGTAAGAAAAACATTGCGAGCTGTCGAATTCTTGTTTGGAATATAAATCAACAACGTAAGAGGCTTTAGGCTTTTTTTTTTTTTTTTTACGAAAAAATCGAATAAAGGCCGTTTTCTCGTTTATGCTTATTTCATTTCAAATTGGAAAACAAACTATCAAAAAGGCAGGTTAATTCCGTGTACGCACAAATGACTTCCTTTTACACTGAAATGCCTTCCTTTTACACTGAAAAGTTCACGCACATCCACATATGAAATCACTCGCATATATAGCCTACACAAAGCATGCATCCACGTTTTATTTTATATGTATGCGCGAGTGTTTTATGGATGTGTATGCGCGCATCGAGTTTATATGTATATGCGAGTGTTTATAGGTGTATATGCATGGAAGTTTATATGTATATGCGAGTGTTTATAGGTGTATATGCATGGAAGTTTATATGTATATGCGAGTGTTTATAGGTGTATATGCATGGAAGTTTATATGTATGTGCGAGTGTTTATAGGTGTATATGCATGGAAGTTTATATGTATGTGCGAGTGTTTATAGGTGTATATGCATGGAAGTTTATATGTATATGCGAGTATTTATAGGTGTATGCGTGCGTCAAGTTTATATGTATATGCAAGTTATTCACAAGTGTATATGCATTCATTACTAACATAATATGTATTGGTATGGATTTCATATTAGTGTGCACGTGTATTTCATATATGTATTTTGAACATCCAATAGTATACATGTATATGCGAGTAATTTATAGGTGTATATGCACGTGTGTTATGTATGTATTGATAAGCGAAGTTTGATTTAAATCCTACGTGGCGCCTCATAGTTAACAGTAGTGCTCATGTTGTTTGTGAGACTGTATCAACTGTATCAATCAAATCTTTGGGCACACTTGAATCGATTTGATTTTCATGATCTTAAAAACCTTTTGATCTTTAAAGGCTTATGCTTAAATGCTTATTTATACAAAAGTTGGAAATCTAAATATAAAGCTGATTGAATATATATTATATTTAAGTACATAAATATGCATTCTGAATTATTTTGTGTTTGTATTGTACAGGGAGACATCAGATCTGGTCTTCTGTGTGGCAGATCTGCAACTAAATAACCAAAAGCTGCAGGAAGAGGTTCGTAAACTGAAGCAGACGGTTGAAAACATGGAAGACACCAACCAGAAACTCATCGAGGAAAATGAAGACCTCAAAGCACAAGCTAAAATGTACTGACTTTGTCTTGCTTATCTTAACCTCTGAAAGATCAAATCCCTTCATCATCATCAATTCTCACCTCTTCACTCCCGTCCCTTATTTTTGATCCTGCAGGGGGCAGCAGTTATTACAGAAGGAGAATATGCTTAAAGAGGAAGTTGAGGAGATGAAGCTCAGCCTGACCTCTTCAGAAGAGAGTCGAGCTCAGGCCTCAGCTCAAAGAAAGCAGATGGTGAGGCACAAGACCCTCTCACCTTGATGGCAGCTCAGATGTTAAGAAGCCAAGTTATGAGACTTTCATAAACTAGTGCAAACAGATAATGCTTCTAATTAGATGGCTAGTAATATTACATACCCCAAGGATATTAAATCATTCAGAGTAAACAAATCTGGTTGCCAGATGAACACTATCACACTGGTAATATTGACATTGACATTATATATTATTAGAACAAACATGAACACATTTTTAACCCTTTGTTCTGGCTTCCCACAGGAACGGGAAAACCAGAGTCTCATATCCAAGATTGCTGATCTACAAGAGGAAGTATGGCCCTATATATCTACACATTAATTTAAGTAGTCTCACTTAATGATCCTCACTCATCTATAATTCCATTTTATTTGTCTGTCTTCCTTCCTTCACATTTCTCCTTCAACCCACATTAAGAACATGAAAGTCACACTGGAGGCAGAGGAGCTTCAGAAAAAGATGGGTGACCTCTGTGACCTGAATGCTGACCTTCAGGTAGGCCCTTTTTTATTTTACTTACTCCTGCTTGGTCTTTTATGCTAAAATAAGCATTTAGCTCTGTCATTGGTAAATGCTTTCTTACACCCACAGGTCCAAGTTCATTCATTTGATGCTATTTTGGCTGACAAGGAGTCGATAATTCAGGAGGTCAGTCCATCTTGCGTATCGCGAAAACAAAGTTTGAAATGAAACGTCAATCTTAACGGACAAATGAAGTCGTTTGAATAACTTTATAGAAGAATTGAGGCTTTGCTTTAGTCATTACTAAGAATCATTTAGTGTCACCATTATTAATTTGGTATGTTTATACAACCTGCAATCATGTTAAATTTTATTGTCCATTATTATAGTAGAACTCTTTCTCCTCCAGAAAAATAAACGGATAGATGAACTGAAGGTGGCCATTGTGGAGTATTCCTCAGTTACAGAGGTGATCTCTCTCTCTATCTCTCTCTATCTCTCTCTCTCTATCTCTATCTCTATCTCTCTCTCACACATGGGCACACACACGCGCACACGCGCACACGCGCACACAGACAGGATGCTGAATCAGTGGTTTAAGAAAGTAGTTCTACACACAAGCATTTTAGGGACCTCAAAACCTAAAAAATATTTCTAGATAAGCAAGTGTGCATATGATAATCGGTGTGAGCGAAATAATTTATTCCAGAGTGTTGTATTGAATTGTGTATGTTCATTTTGCTTACTTCAGCTGCTGAGAGCAGACAAAAACAAACTGGAGAGTCAAATGCAGATGATGCAGCCTGATATGACAATGTAAGAGCTCTATGAAGTGCACATAACCCATGTCAATGAAAATATTAGCTTTAGTTGAGCTTATTAGTGGGATACATTATACTTCATTATACAAACTTCAGCAGTTCCTTCACATGTTCCTCTAACTGTGTGTGTATGGGTTTGCAGCCCGGGTCTCTCTCTCTCTGTGGCCTACAGACTCAATCAGATGAGTTCAGGCTCTCTTCAGACAGAGTTGGCACTGGCACAGAATCCCGTGGAGGTTTGTAGTGTTTTTTTGTGTGTTTGCTATTCCCTTGTTGGTCTTTGTCCCGTCCATGATTTGGAGTGTTTCTTTCTCTCCACTCCCACCAGCACTCATGTGCTGTTCTCTGTCCGCCCACTCTCTCCCACTCCACTGCCACAGTGTGCACTCAGTAATCCACACCCTCTTTTTGCTTTAAACCAAACTTCAGGCTTTACAATGAGTCTGTCTACATGTGCTTTATTTCACAAGTTTCTTTTTTATTATCTTTTTGTCTGTGGAGTATTTCATAATCGTAATTGGTGATAACTTAACACACACACAAAAAAAAAAAAAAAAAAATTTTCTCTATATGTTTGAAAATGTATTGTATTAAATTGTATTTTATTCAATAAATAGAAATAATATTTAAAAAATATATATAATATATTTAATAATTGAATATATTGACATAAAATGTATTACACATTGCTGACATTAAGTGTGTGTGTGTGTGTGTGTGTGTGTGTGTTTGTGTAGGGTTTGGAGCATCTGTCATCCTCTGTCTGTTTTACATCTTCTCTGGATGAGACTCTAGATCGTGAGGTTCTGCTGCTCCTCCAAGGCCCGACTCCGGAGCAGCTGTCTCTGGAGTTCAAAACTCTGACTAGCAGACTGGTAAACTAAACCAAACTAACCAGCCATCACACACACACAGTTTTACAGCAAACCCTCACCTGCACAGTTAATCTGGGGTTAATTTTGCCAGCTCTCCATCACCAGACACCTGAATTTAGTTTTGTATGATCTTGGTCCATAATGATATAGAATGTTCACAGTGTATCAAACATGAATCGTTCCAGAAGAGGGAGTTTAAGGAAGTCGGCGTGTCCTTTCTCACAGCATTCAGAGGCCTTACAGAGAACAGTGAAACTCAGGAGGCCAACACTAACCTCAAGATACAGGTGAAAGGATTTCAGCCAAATCGGACTGTATAAAAAAAAAAGTTATGCACATGCAGTATGTAAATAACTAATCATGATACCATTATATAGAGATCCACATTGGCTCTTGAAAATTATACAAGTACTCATTTTCCCTTATCTGAGCCTTTATCTACCACATTGCATAACTGCCTGGCTGGACATGATCACTCTTATTGTGTGTATTCAGCGGACCGCATCATTACGTGCAGTCCCTGGTGGTCAACTATATAGGCCAATATTTCTCTCACTCCAATTCCCACGATGCACAGGGGTAGTGTGTCGGGTCAGAGTAACTCTGTGACTCTCCTTAAGAGGTCTTTAATGAAACTGATATTTTTTTTCACATTCAGTATGATTTAGCTGGTATTAATGACTTAATGGTACACTGTCTATTGTATTTTTTTTTTTTTGTTGATCTTGTGAACTGCTGCAGGGCCTGGAGGTGCAGTTTGAGCAGAGGAGGAGTGACTGGACCCGCAGTCTGGAGCAACTGGACCAGTACACAGACTCTCTAGAGAGGGAGCTTCTGAAGATGGCCAGCAACATGCGACGTTCTCGTACTGAGATCCTGCACCTGTCTGTCAAGTGAGTGGACTGAGTCGGTAGCAGAGATGGTTTTCATTAGCTATCTTAATAAATAATATTAGTTTTTTTTCTCTGTATTTTCTACTCACATTTACCGTTAGAAATCTTAGAAATAGAAATCTTTGTGATCTGGAATTTTGAAACGGATACGCAATACAGGTTTGGAACAACTTGAGGGTGAATAAATGATGACAGAATTTAACTATCCCTTTAATTTAGACTTAGATTTTGATTTTATCAGTGGATATTGGTAGTACAAAACACCAGCTTGATCATACAGTTAACAGACTATGGAAGCCTTTAGATTGCAAATAGCAATTATTTTAATGCATATGTAAGTGCACTTTAAAAAAAATTTTTTTTTAGTATATTCAGATTGAAACATCACCCCATTCTAGGCAGTGGAAGGATTATGGAGCAAGGCTTTACCAATTTAGTCCATGTCTGTGTGAATGTCTCTGAAAGCATTTGTCAAGGGGCTGTTCTGGTTGACCCCCCTCAAGCTGTTTTTGGTTCATTGGTGTCTCATCTGACATAACACTGTTTTCAAGGCTATGGCACTCAGCGTAGTGTGAATAAAAGGCAAAGGCTGTTGTGAGAAGCCAGGGAAGTTAGGGTGTTGCACCGTCTAGTGGTGCTCTAAGATTGGGGTAAAGGAGCAATGGGACACTGCTTGGGCCTGCGGATTGGGTATAGTATGTCCGACTTTCGCTTTTGAAGGACTTGTGAACAGTTCAGACTTGTACTGAGGATTTGTGGGGATGGTGCTTATTAGAATGTTTTCAGGCTGCTATGAAATCTAGTTTGGTCTGTGTAATAGTAGAAACTTTAGGCACCTCACAAATAGGCTTTGAATACAGGAGTCAAGATATGATTCTTTTTTTATCTGATTATGAGCATTGAGAATAGCTGGATGGCTGAAACGTCTGCTCTTGCTCTATTAAAATAATTGATTTTTTTTGTTAAAGACTTTGTCTAGTTTTTCAGAGTGCGAACCATCTACAGTCTCTTCTTTATCTTTTTACTAACATTGTCTCATGTGCAGTGCTTTTCAGTAACCAGAATAATTGTGTTTTTGTGTCACATTATTCTTTAGTGCATAAGTTGTATTTTACTGTGTTTAGTTGGGGAAAGACGATCTTTGGATTTTTGTGAATTCTGCCTTTTTAGGGTACAAGAACAAGAGAACCAGAAGCAGCAGTTGCGAGAGGAACTCGACCGACTAAAGGCTCCGCTGGACAGCAGAGAGGCCAGCAGCCAAACACCGGATCACCTACAGCAGGTATTGAGGCTCATCAAACAATTGCTTTCACTTTCACTGCCTGCATATGCTTCAGCATATGTAGGCTTTAAAACTCATGACAGATTTAGATTCAGCCTTGGGAAAAAAAGAAATATATATATATATATATATATATATATATATATATATATATATATATATATATATATATAATTTTTTTTTTTTTTTTTTTGCGAGAATCTGCAGATCACAGATGGGTACTTTTACAGTCTCATTACAAGATGCCTGGAGCTTTGTGTGTAGGCGGCAAGTGTGGTTTGTGAGCCAGTTTGAATCTTGACTTCTTCTTGAACCTATCTCAAGAGATTAAATGCCGTTTACCAACTACCCCACAATGTTCTTATGTTTAGAACTTGCCACATGTCTTGAGTTTGGTTCACTTTTATTATTTTCCAATCCACTTTATTTGTATGTATTACAATGCATATTGTTCCAAAGGCTCCAAAAGGTAGGCTGGGGAAGCCCACCTAGTTTTATTATAGTGTTTGTGTAGAGCTTTTATCACCACCTGATGACATGTGACTTGTGTATCTTCAGGTTGTGGAAGAGCTGGATGGCCCCTCTCTTGAACGGGATGAGGAATATGTGCTGTCTGAGTCACCTCCTTTACAAGAGCGCGGACCTAACCAGGAGATGCTTCAGGAGCTCTGTTGTGATGAAGAGGAACTACAGGCCCTGAAACAGGAGGAAGAAGAGGAGGAGCACACAGAGTCTGTGAGGGACAAGGAGACGATCACGATAAGGACTGCCGAAGAAGGTGAAGCAACACAGGATTCTGGAGTAGAAACCGAAGAGCTACAAAGAGACTTCACAATTTCTCAGACGATTCTACCAGATGACAGCACTGACGACGAATCTCAAGGTGAGAAATTTGTTAATTAGCAAGGGTTATTTTTCCCATAGTAGGATTCAGTTTAGTTTGAAAACAAGATTCTGAAGAAGTTTTAAAGTTACCGTCTGAAATTGCAAGATAAAGAAGGTTTTATAAATGGTAAAATGGAGAAACAGACCTAAATGATAGGGTTTTCCTCTAAAGAAGAATAGTTTTGGATGTGAATCTGTGATCTCAATTAGTCTCGTAG
Source organism: Scardinius erythrophthalmus (assembly GCF_964197995.2). Lineage (NCBI taxonomy): Eukaryota > Metazoa > Chordata > Actinopteri > Cypriniformes > Leuciscidae > Scardinius > Scardinius erythrophthalmus. The sequence continues at coordinate 13,204,780 of NC_138224.1, read as the reverse complement.
TGTGAGACTTCATAGTTGTCTAGTGGAAATGGTCACATCTAGAGGACAACAGGCCTCCGTCAGATTCGTCAGGCTATATAATCCTTCCTTAATCCCTAGTCACACAGGGCAGGCAGCCATCCCTGAATCTTAAACCCAAGCTGGAAAAGCAGGGTCAGACCTTTTTTTGGCTTTTCTTCTCCACTTGTTCTGCCATCTTTGGTCAGTAGTACAAACTATGTGACCTTATTCTCTCCACATCCTTCGCCGCATGACTGCCGACTAACCATCAGAGACGGGTCATTTCATACTACACATGACATGACTAGAAAATGCCATTTTCTCTCTCTCTTTCAGAAACTCCATTTAAGGGTGTGGGGGGAATACAGAGGCCTTGCACATCTCTAAAGGTAGATTTGTGTTTTCTCATCTTCATTTCCCATAATCCCTCTTTACAAACTACCAGAAAATTAAATAATTGTGTAAATATGTTATCATTCTTGTGATCATATCTTATGATGCAGTGATGCCAGATTAACCATTATATGCACATTTATATATACAAGTTCAAAGCGTTTCATACATTTGGTTTAAAAAAAGCTTTTTCAGAGTGCCTGACCATGAAATTAAAAAACACATTTTTTTAGTGACCTTGTGATCTGTTAGGCTTGCCAAGCTGCATTGTTCTTTTTGATGTCATGGACAATTAGTGTTTGGCATGGTCAAACATGTGACTGACTGCTGTCAGGGGGATGGAGTTTAACTAGGGAATGCTGCTTCCTAAGTGCTAGCGGGAAATTGGATGACACTTAGAACAAGTGTACACTCACAGACACACATTGACAGTGTTGCACATCACACCTGAATAAACTTGTCACAATTTGCATTGCAAATGTCTGAAGTGTGGATTTTCGCCCATCATTTAAAAGTATCCAAAGACAATATGTCGTCTTTGGGGAGTCGTTCTCTCTCTCTTGATTTTCACTGGCCTTCTGAATCTTTTCCTGGCTGCTGCAGGAGGAAGACAGACTCCCAGAATGCATTGGGCCTGAGGACGCCCACGGGCAGGCTGCTCCTCTGCCTCACACCCACAGTCAGTGTGCTGGTAAGAGCTCTTCCTCTCACTGTCCTTCTCTGCTTAATGCTCACTATTATTTTAGTAACATACATTAGTGAAATATATTTCATTTGTCATTTGAATTGAATTAAATGATTTTCATTACACAAAATTAAAACTTTTATATCAAGGTGACTTTATTTTATTGAATATTGTATGTCCTCACACACTTCTACCACTCTCACTTCAGATGACCCATCTTTGAGCTCCGAGACATCCCTTGAACAGGTGACCTCAGTCAAAGATCTCGTTTCATCTACTGAACTTTCCTCTTTTGTGACCTCTGAGATGGTATCTGTCTCCGCGGGCCAGCCTGAAGTTGGTGATTCCATTACGGGAAGGTGAGGGTACCCCGCACCCTTTTATTGTGCACATACAATTTCCATACATCAGCATTTGTTTGTGGATTTTCTCTGGCGCACTGCTATGAAGTGCTAGTTAATGATTCACAAAAAAGAAATTATGGTCTACTTTTATTCGAAATGCCTCCCACACACCCAAAGATCACATTTGCTAGTCAAATGCGTGTCCTCTTCCTGTGTGTTGGGCTGTTTTGTGTAGACTTATTAAGGAGTTATTACTACTGACAGAGTCTCGCTTTGCATGCTCACCATGCACCTGTGTGGCCAGGCTCGCACAGACGCCCTGTCTACACACTGATGGAGTGTACGTACCAATGTTGCACTTACTGAGAGCAGCTGCATCCTAAAAAAACAAAAAACGAAAAAAACCGACCAATTTGGTAAAACCTTTTTCTTTTCTCCTGGGTCAGGACCCAGCAGTTTGCAGCCACAAACGGAGGACGTGAGGCAGAACGTGCGGCCGCCACAGCTGACATGAGTGACTCGCAGGTCAGTGTGAGGAAGCTGAGGAAACCAATGGGGAAACTTGTTGCGTTTGTAACGCAGCCAGCCATTTCTTTCACTTCCCCTTTTGTGTTTCTCTTACTTTGTAGTTTTGCCCTTTTCTCTTGTCATGTTCAATTGCTAAAGACTTCCTGTTTATCAGTCCAGTGTAGTGAGAGAGTAGCTAGGCTTACATTTCTGTTGTGCCGTAAAGGAAAGACCGCAGTTGGCCGATTGAGAGGGTTCTGGATGGCGGTAAGCAGGAATTACTGCTCATGAGAGGATGTGCCCACTCTCTTATCGATGTGATGTTCTTGGGCTTTCTGTGTTTAGAATTGCTTTGTGTGAGCTGCTTTGCAATTTTATATAAGCATCTGTCATCTGACAGCGTAGTTTTGTAAGTGTAATTTGCCTGCTTGTTTGTCCAGAGACAGATGCGAACTATTTTATTAACCTGCAAAGCCAAGCATTATTCTCTGATATATGCACTGTACTAATTGCCTCATTGTTGACTCTGTCTCGTGGAATTTGTTAACTTATAATGATAAGATGGGAGATATTCAGGTGAAATTGGAGTGCTACCAAAATAATCTGCACTTCATCTGAGGGCTTTTCTGCTTTTCAGTTCATAGAGAGTGGGCAGTGTTAGACCTCTATGAATATGTACTGTAGCATACAGTATTAGTGCAAGTAAGAGAAATAGAAGGTCCTATAGCTAATATTAGTCCGGTATGGTTTTATGGAAAAGCCTCGTATTCAAGTCCTGCCTGAATACAGAAAAGCTGGCTGCTTTTCACTACTGTTCAAACGTTTGTGGTCAGTAATATTCTCTTGTTTTTGAAAGACATTAATAATCTTAGTCAAGAATGCTTAGTAAATTGATGATAAATTGCCATAACGACCTTTATAATGTTACAAAAGATTTCTATTTCAAATAAATGCTGTTCTTTTGAACATTCCATTCATCAAAGAATTCTGAAACAAAATGATAATGGTTTCCACAAAAAATAGTAAGCAGCACAACCGTCTTCAACATTGTCAATATATATGTATATATGTGTGTGTATAAACAGCAGCCATTCTCCAGCCATACTTCTGTCACATGACCCCTCAGAAATCAGATTTTTTTTTATATATATATCTCACAATGTTACTGTACTTTTGATCAAATAAATGCAGTCAGGTAAGCATAAGAGCCTTCTTATAAAAACATGGAACAAGTATTATCGACCCCAAACTTTTGAACTGTAGTGTATATAAGTGGTTCTTAAAGGACAACTCTGGTCAATTTTAACATTGAGCTCATTTTATTGTACATTTGGAGTGCTGTCAATACAGAGAACAACTACAAAAATCGGTGGTGCCAACACCGAGTTATTCTATTTTTAAAATTTGCACCTTGTTGACTTCAATAGGGCAAGTACTAAACCTGCTTTTAGCCTCTTAACATCCTTGATGTGTCATTACAAGTGCACAGAAAATGTGAGTGATTCCTTCTGAGTGAACACGAGTGGATCTGACTGCAGTAGATGTGAAAGATATGAATAAAAATGATGTTATTTAAGCCAGCGGAAATACCTGTTTACATCCTGTTTTTCGGTTGAAGTCCACAGTAATCAATTGCCGAGTTCACGCGCGTGATCATAGGTAACTAAACCTATGCGCGTGAACTCGGCAATCGACTACTTTGGACTTCAACCGAAAAACAGGATGTAAACAGGTATTTGCGCTGGCTTAAATAACATCATTTTTATACATTTCTTTCACATCTACTGCAGTCAGATCCACTCGTGTTCACTCAGAAGGAATCACTCACATTTTCTGTGCACTTGTTATGACACATCAAGGATGTTAAGAGGCTAAAAGCAGGTTTAGTACTTGCCCCATTGAAGTCAACAGGGTGCAAATTTTAAAAATAGAATAACTCGGTGTAGGCAACACCGATTTTTGTCGTTGTTCTCTGTATTGACAGCACTCCAAATTTACAAAAAAATGAGCTCAATGTTAAAATTGACCGGAGTTCTCCTTTAACCTGTTAAGCTGCAACCCCACTTTTGAAAAATCCCCAGAAATGACATACCCAAACTGGTTTTTGATTCAGTACCTAGATATTTGACTGGACATCAAGTGCGATCTGCCTAATTTGGCTAGCTTCTACTAAATGACAGATTGGGTGCTCAGCCTCTGACGTCATTATTTTCATATGGAAATCTTTTCATAAACCTAATTATTTTTCTATTCTAACTTTTCAACTAACCAATAAATTATGCATTTGTTTCTTCCTCGGTAACTGTGACTCAACCGGAACAGACCTGCAACCATTTTTTGTTGTTATTTGTTGGTTGTTTGATTGTTATCTTGCTTCTGGTTAATGAACTTGATAGATAAAATATGTTGCCCAGGCTTTGTGTGTGGATTTTCATCAGTATGTTTGGAACAAGTATAGCACTTTTTCACTCCCACTTCAATGAACTCTGCCAGTACAAGTGCTCTCCCCCTCCCTCTCTTTCTGTCACTCCCTCTCCCTCTCTTCCTGTCTTTACCATCCTCTCTCTCTTTCCCTGCCAGCTGTAGAGCTCTCATACACATTATGTAAGTATCTAGCACTTCTCTCTCTGTAAAGCAGAGTGTAGCTCTTATATTTCATCTGCCATGTCATGGGACAGGTATGGAACTGTGTGCATGTACGATTCTTATTTGCACAAGATAGTGGTTTTCACAAGTGTATATGTATGTATATTGCTGCTCAGAGTGTCACTGGTCATAATGTCATGCTGTTGTCACCTATAGAGACTGAGCGAGGGACAGCTTTCTAAAGTGTCTGCAAAATCGGACAAGTGAGTATTTCCTCTTTATGAAATGTATTATTTTTCAGTACATTTATTATGCACTTGAATCGCAGAGATCGGTGGTCTGAGTGTGTTAGTGTTGTAAAATGCATATCTTAAATAATTGTTGTATTGTTTATTGTTATTTATTTGTTTAGAAGTCTCTTATTGCCAGTAGCAGAGGAAGAGGAGGCCATGCCAGAGGCAGTGGAGGTGACATCAACTGGGGTTAACTCACCAGGTAGGAGGAAGTTCCCTGTTGACGCATGAAGTAAGGATGTCACATGCATCCGTATTTCAGCATCAATTTAATACAAAAAAAGATAGAACAGAATAGTACCGAGAAGCTAATCATTTTGGCATCCAAGTCTGTTAATGTAAAGACAGATTTGCCATTACCTATTTTTGATGTTAAAATTAATTGTTGAGCAATACTGACAAGATAAAGAGAAACCCTACAACTGTTTTTCATTTATTTGTTTTCATTACTGACTGTTACTTGGATGTTTAGTTAGAAAACCTGAAGCAATGTGCAAATAATTGACCAATACTTGAAGAATGCATGCCAATGTTCATTTTTAAATTTATATTTTGCTTTTTAAATAAATGTGGTATTGTGACCAACCAATAAAGAACCTCTAATAACACTAGCTTAAAATATAAATATTATAAAACAAACTTAACTAGAAATATTGCCTTGGCAACTAACAGAAATAAGTTTTAAATTGAAGGACTAAAACTAAAAATGAAATATAACCTAAAGCTAAATAGAAATATTTAAAAGAAAAAAGAAAAGAAGAGAAAAATTGCTAAATTAAAATGAATTCTCTCTCTCTCTCTCTCTCTCTCTCTCTCTCTTCTCTCTCTTCTCTCTCTTCTCTCTCTCTCTCTCTCCTCTCTCTCTCTCTCTCTCTCTCTCTCTCTCTCTCTAAATGTCTCTAAATGATACAATTAATGATAAATGTCCCTTCTCCTTTCTTTATTCCTTTTTAGACAAGACAGACAGTAAAAGGACAGTGGTCACATCTGAATCAAACTCAACAGCCTCACCTGACTCATCAAAGGGTCCTTCTGAAAAAGCAAAAGACATAACCTTTGGCTCTGCTGCCAGTGAAGGAAATCTTCCCACAGTTCCTGATGCACAAGGCTCCAAAAAAGACCCCTCGAATCTAAGGAACAAGCTCAAGAAGGTAAGAGCCACTCTCACCAGCATGTATTTAACTAAACAAAATGTAGTCAGGTGAATGCAGTCCTACCTGCTGTTCCAGATACTTTCATGAAATACTTTTAATTACACAAGAGGTTTGTGATCTTATTAATCAACATTTATAGTATGCCATCTGATGCCCAGTGTAAACTACTGTAGTAAATGTGCTGAAGTTGACATGCCTTCTCTTACAGGAAGTGCGCAGTATGGAAGCCATTGAGGAACAAAAAGCTCAGGAGGACGATGAGCCTTCAGTGGCCACAGAAAAAGGTGCCTGTTGATAAACTATCTTTCTCATCCAGTTCTACTTAAGATATTATCTTGTCTTTCCTCAATGTCAATCTCCTCCTCCGCCCTCAGGTGACACATCTGTCATCTCTGAAAATGCCAGCGATTCCACCAAAGATGACAAGAACAGGTTATAATGCTTTGTGTACTGAATTGATATCCATACATTTTTAATCTGATTCAAGCATGATTCACTTGACGTATTCATGTTCCCATTAATCTGAAATGTGCATTTCATCTGCAGCCTGTTGACAAGTGACAAAGAAATTGAGGTAAGGTGTTTTTTTTTTTTTTTATCCAGTCCCATGTCAATGTGTAGAGTGTGAAAATGTATATATTTTTTAAAATAAAAAGTGATATAAATAATATACCTTAGGAGAATATGCCGACAGCTACACGTCATTAACAAATACATAATAGTAATTATTGATGACTTCAGATCAAATGGCAGTGTTATGTTGAAGGTATTTTTGTATCTTAATTTACATTGGTAGCTCATAACTAGACCCACATCTAAACGCCTTTTTACGCATTTATAATAGTTGTGGCGGGAAATTTCAAGGAGTTCGGCAGAATTTTTATAATGGTATATGTTTTAAACAGACCTGAACTACATTCTAATCTAGTGAATAAGCAAAAATATTTGCAAAAGCATAAACCGTTTTTAAAGTGTTTACTGTGTGCTCTCCTCCAGGCGGAGTTCCACCGTCTCTCTCTGGGCTTCAAATGTGACATCTTCACCCTGGAGAAGAGGCTACGCCTGGAGGAACGCTCACGGGACCTGGCTGAGGAGAATGTCCGCAAAGAAGTGAACAGTTGTAAAGGTCTACTGCAGGTCTGTGATTTTGTCTTTTTTCTGCAGGCATAAAATCATTTTTATTCTTTAGAAAATACATTTAGAGGCAGTCTATTTTGTCAATGTTAGCAAATAGTCTTATGCTCGGCACAATGAATTTTCAGCTCCCAACAGAAAATTATTATGGAAGTGTAATTTCTTCCCAAATATGATATAAATTCCCGTTTGAATTAGCTTTAATATTACATTGTGTTTTGTTTTATAGGCCCTGATCCCACGGTGTGAGGAGGATAACCAGTCCATGGAGATCATTCATCGTCTGCAGAAGAACCTTGAGATCCTCATCCAGTCCATGACCAGAGTGTCTAGCCGTTCAGAGATGCTTGGGGCCATTCATCAGGTTTGTGTGTTGAACCAGAGTGTTGAAATAGCCCACTAAAGCCAAAGTTAGCAACGAAGCTTGCTTGTTTACATTTCTGCTTCCTTGCATGTATAGGAGACCAGAGTGGGTAAAACGGTGGAGGTGATGATTCAGCATGTGGAGAATTTGAGGAGGATGTACACCAAGGAGCATGCAGAGCTGTTGGAGCTCAGGGAGAACCTCACACCGAACGAGAGGCCATTTGGGTCCTCTGAGAGGGGTTAGTCACTACAAAAATAATTATAATAAAAAAAGTAATAATACCAGTCTCTTTTGTGTCACATGGGATTTATTTTATACTTGCAGATGATTTTAGAAACAAGAAGCAGTCAGCCTCAAACATGTTCAAAGTGAGTTTTAGAACAAAACACACCATGTTAAAATCATGGATCAGCTTGTAGAGTTTACTGATATTTGTGTTTTGTCCCTAGACCACTAGCCGACGCATCAGTATAGCTACTATTCCCCGCAGCGTTGGAGGACAGACTCATTTTGACATGGTGGGTAGTCCAGTGCTTTTGAGATGTTTTTGTTAGAGAGAAGTGGAACATCTGAATAAACAGAGGTTTCTAATTCACAGCCCAAAGACATGGCAGAGGCTGAGGTCGAGAGACTTTCTCGTCGGTCACCATGGTAAGTGTACAGATGCTGTTTTTGAGATTGCATGGTCCACAAAACACAACAGCCTTTAACTTTGTCCCCCAAAACAAGGGTTATTGTGACCCAAGACTTCTCAGAGCAACATTTATTCATTTGGCAGACACTTTTATTAAAAAGCTACCTAAAGTGCATTGAAATTACACACTTATCAGTATGTTCTCTGGAAATCGAACCCATGACCTCTACTGGAGTTGCATGCCGATTGTTTTTATAAACTTCTACACTTCTTTGCACTACGAGAAAGGATGTCATGGCTGTGTGTCAACCGCTTTACAGGATCATGACAGCCAAGAGGCCACCTCTAAAGCGCTTCGTTAGCTCTGGTACTTGGGCTGACATTGACGAGCCCACTCTGATGAATAGGTAAGGTCACGCGTGAAGAACTGTTGTGTACCGTTCGTCTTTTGCAGCGATTTCATGTTAAAATCATAAAGCAAATGTGCCATCAAAAAGTTGTCATGCAGACCCAAAATGGAGACCTTGAGCCAAGATGGGTCAGTACAGTGTAAACTTTGCACAGGTATGGATATGAAACAGACTCTCACTCAGAGGAGGAGCAGAAAGAGGAACAAGCGGAAAGAAGGACTAGCCTAACAGAACTAGGCATCAAAATCACCTCCTTCATAATGCCAACTAAGACGTTAGTGTATCTTCCGCATCCATTATTTCTCTGCTTCAGCATCCAGGCATTATCTACTACAAATTGAGGGGTTTCTGTCAATAATGTCACTGCCTTTTGCTCTTACAGCTAAGCTAGGAAAGTAACTTCATGTTCTGAATGGACTCTGGACACCCGTAATGTTCGTTAGCTTTGCATATCTTTAACACACATTATGACACACTGCATGTCTTCTGCTTCGGTTTGCAGCAAGTAATCTAATCAGCCAACCTGTGGTTTCAGAGAGAAGACAAAGTTCTCGGAAATATTTTTTTCTCCACATTGGTGGACAGTTGTGGGCATTTGCAAATTTGCCAGTGTACTTTGATCCCACAGTTGTGTGCTGACATTCTCTGGGGTATTTTCTTGAAAACAGGATGAGTGGTAGACCGATAATTAGAGATAAGGTTGGATATATTTATGTATGTATACTACTGTTCAAAAGTTTGGGGTCAGTAAGATTTTTTTTATGCATTAAATGCATTAAATTGATTTAAAATGACTGTAAAACATGCTCTTATAATGTTAAAAAGATTTCTATTTCAAATAAATTGTTACTATGAACTTGATTTTCACAAAAATATTAATCAGCACAACTGGTTTCAAAACTGATAATAAGAAATGTCTCTTGGACATCAAAGCAGCATATTAGATTGTTTTTTGTTGGATCATGTGACACTGAAGACTGGAGTAATGATGCTGAAAATTTAACTTTGATCACAGGAATAAATTACATCTAATAATTTAAAATAGAAAAGTTATTTTAAATTGTAATAATATTTTACTATCTTACTATTTTTACTATATATTTGATCTTTGTGAGCATAAGAGACTCCAAACTTTTTAAGTGCAGTGTGTATATATAATATAAAAATATGAAAAGCAATAAAACACTTTTCAAAATTCAAGAATGAAAGTCAAGAAATTGACCTAGCTGGTATATTTTGAAACTGCTTCTGTTAATCGGCCAGTCAATTATTGGCTGAACTCAACATGTTAAAGTGTTGGCAGACTACCCGGCCTGACCTTTTATAAGTATCGGTCTCTCACAGAACATTCATATTTATCTTGTTTATCATGTGCTTGGTAAAACATTGCTTTCAGCAACAGCTGTCGGTTTTCACATTCCTTTAAATGTTCAACTTATTCTCTTCAGGTCGCCTCAGCCGTCTCACCCATTCAGACTGACTTTTTTTTAATAGAATTTGTTGCTTTTTATGACCTGCTTTGTACATTTTCTAATAATAAGGCTCAGAACATACTCTATACAAGTATGTGTATGTAAACGCTTCTAGCTAAAGCAGCTCAATTTCATGTGTTATTGATTCCTAATGAATGAAATGGTTGCTGTTCATTGCTTGTACAGAGTATTTTACTGGCCTAAAGATATCTACTGTTTAAAGTGTTCTGCAGCTAATTACAATACCATGAACATTTTACTTGCTCTTTCCTGGTTTAGCATAAGAAAACGCCTTGCTTCTTTTTGTTGAAGGTATGCTTTTGTACTTTTCTTTAAACATTTCTTTCACTCTCCATCCCAGTCCCAGCCCCAGCCCAACAGATCACGCTCCACCCAGTCTGATAGAGGGGCGGCCTGCAGTGTCCAGAGGCACCAGGGGCATTTGGATTTGGGTGGCCTTGTTTGTAGTTCTAGCTGTTCTACTGGCCCTCTTGGCAAGCCTGATGTTACAGCCTGCAGTAGATGCAGCACCTGTGGGCACCGGGGACTCCTGGATGACCATCCAGCAGCTTCTGTGGCCCTATACTGGGCTGAGGCACAACGCCCAGCCCCCTGTGTGACACCTGGGCATCTGCAAGGCTGGAGTAGCCGGTCCTGACATTCAGAAACTCCTCCGGCTACACTAGCTGTGATGCAACACTGCTGCCTGTCCTTCTAACAGAACTCTTTGTGATCATTACTTACTGAAGGTAAAGAGAAATGTGGGCATCTTGAGAGAGATACGCTGAAAACTGCAGACTGCTTGGATGCTGTGTACACAAACCTTTGTGTTGGCCATGTATGTTGTAGGCATTTATATGAGACACTCAGTGCCAGCCAATCACACAGTGAATATTTGGATTGGAGTGAGATGAGCAGACTGCAACAGTGTGAATGTCGGACATTATATATAGGTTGCCCGAAAAGGCTGACTTTTTTTTAAAACATTTTGAAATTGATCAGTGTATTTTTATGGGAAGTTTGAAAGAGTATTGAGATTTTAAAAAAATATTTTTTTTTTCTTTTTGTTAACTTATTGTTTTACAGTTTTATGCAGTAGATTGTTTTCCCCATATTATTAATTGTTACAAACACATAATTTTTAACCTTATTAAGCTGTTGGTTTGGTGTTTGTTTAATGTTCACTTTTGTATGTTCCAAAGAGGGGGGGAGAGAAACTTTGCACAATAAAAGAAACTGATCCAAATAATATCACTATTTATTGCAGGAAAACAAGCTAAATGGATCATGTGGCTTCAGTCAGTCTGTTACATGTAATACTCACATTTGGGTATGTCCTACTTGTTGTATGCCCTACAAATAGTACATAATTCAACATGAGTATAACAATCTATTAATCTTATTTGGGAGAATCTCACCAAAACATGTCAGAGTCATGTTTCAGCCCCAAATCAAAAGATGCTGTATCTAAGATATAATATATATATTTTAATATAATTTATATTTATGAAGCTTGTTTTTAAGGATGTTTTTGCATTGTGACCGTATTCCTGTAAGAATTAAGCATTTAAGTTTATATATATATATATATATATATATATATATATATATATATATATATATATATATATATATATTATAGGCAAATGGTGGTCACACCAGATACTGACTGGTTTTCGGCACAAACTTCACATTTTAGAGTGGCCTTTTATTGTGGCCAGCCTAAGGCACACCTGTGCAATAATCATGCTGTCTAATCAGCATCTTGATATGCCACACCTGTGAGGTGGATGGATTATCTTGGCAAAGGAGAAGTGCTCACTAACACCAATTTAGACAGATTTGTGAACAGTATTTGAGAGAAATAGGCCTAAGGTGTACATAGAAAAAGTCTTAGATCTTTGAACTTCATGAAAATGGGGGCAAAAACAAAAGTTTTGCGTTTATAATTTTGTTCAGTGTACATTCACACTGCTAAAAATATCTTAATCTTAATGCCCTTTCAGAATTTTATTACTTTATCTCCTTTTTGTAATTTCTTTATTTAAAATCAATTTGATTAAAATTTACTTTATTATAGGGAGTTTATATTCACATGTTATATTCTATAAACATTTCCTCAACGTCAATGATTTAGCCCAGTGGTCAGTGATCTGAGATCTTATATTTATTTCTTTTACATATTTCTTAATATTTTTGCTGGTATCAGAAACATTCAAGATCATTTGGCTCCACTTGCTGGTTATAAAGAGAAGTATGCTGAGTGTAATTTCATATCCTCAACATATTGCAATGACTATCACAAGTTCAAAACAGGTGTCAAATGTTTTAGATATTAGTGTGCATGTGTGTTGCCTGTTCCTGGATGTGTTTTCTAATCTCAGGAATATGTGAGGACACGTGTTGCACACAAGAGCCTCTGTATGGTGTCTGTGTAGAGATAGTGAGACTGACGGACTCTAGCTTGTCCCTCGATGCTCATGTCCTGTCTGAGCATGTGCAGAAAGGTGGAGTGGAACTCGCTGCCCTCGGCCAGTTCAGCAGAGAAGCTGATGTCATGCTCCTTCATCTTAAGATGCTGGTTCCTCTGAGCACCCAGCAAGTAAAGAGACCACATCTCCTCAGCCACTGGCACCGCTTCCAGCTGTTCACACGCCTACCAGAGTCAAAAGGTTAGAGGTACTGCCTGCTTAAAAAGAACATATACAGTAGTTCAATAGGGCTTCAGTCTATTTATACTGTAGGTGTGTATAACATACCTGAAGAACAAGGTGCTCTTGTCCGCATTGTGTGTTCCAGCGGCTCCAGGAAAAAGCCACAGCTGAGGACATTAGGGCCATCTGTTCATACACTGTGTGCTCTATTAATGGGTCCTAAAAATGAGAAAATGTATAAAAATATATAGTAAGCTCAAAGCTGGGTTTTGATATAACTGGTCTGTTTAACAGTTAATTACTGAATTGGGTCCAAGGCAATTCAGCCCCTTTGTTACCTTTGAGTTGATGCTGACGTACTTGTCTGAATACTCATTCACAAATATATTGATCCCAGCTCTCCTCATGGCCTTCTGCAGTTCTGAGGGGCTCATCCACTTCCCTAGAATATGATCCAGGTCTTTTGTCTCCTCCATTTGCAGCATACACTGCTTACCCTGAGGAACAAAAAAGCTATTGATCAGTGCTGGTGATTGCACACAGAGGGCAAAACATTTTTTTGGGCCTTCAGTATGTATCGAAAACAATATGGCCTTGAAATGAAGGCTTAGCTAAATTAAATGTCTCAATGACAGGATTCTTTTTTTCTGTAATTGTAATGTAATTCATACATGGAGTAATTTTGTGTCATGTAACATCTGTGACAAGCATGTATTTTAATAAAACAACTTTGCTTCTTGTTAATATTTGAAACACTTTGTCCTCCAAATCAAATTAAAGTAGTAGAATCAACATGCAGAGACAGGTAGGGGACATTTTTTAAAAAGTTTAAATATTTGATGAAAATACAAAATAAGTATAATAAGGGATATCTAGAAATATGTATATTTGTTTTAAAAATAACTAAATACTAAGAAATATCTTGATTTTTAGTTGTTTTAACTTATTATTTAATGCTAGTTTTGTCTTGTTTTATACAATTTTAAGTTGAAACCAACACAAATACTAAGAGAACATTTCTAAGAATTTGGCACATGTTTTTATATATCTTGGATATGATTGAACAGGGCCTCTATTGCCTTGATGGTGATGCTGACTTCAGTAAGAGCTCCAGTGATTGTGAACAATGCTGAGTCTTGGCCCAGAGGCCTCAGCTCCCATGACTGGAAAGGCATATTAGCGTAATACTCTTGTAGTAATGTGAAGGCATAGAATGCATTCATCTGAAAGGAGATGCTCCGGGTCTCTGCATCATAATTTGTCTCAGAGATGCAGTCCGTCCGCCAGTGTTGGCCTGCAGAAAACGGTGAGCAATTACAAGCATGAGTTAAAATACTGTATTAAGATATGAATGTATACAATATAAAATCTATTGTTGCATATACTGTACGTGTGGTGTAAATTGTTCACCGATGGGATCCCAGCGTGCCACTTGTGGACCCTCCAGAAACATTATTGAGTCAGGAAGAGCTACAGTGACCTCTACAGGCAATGAGACAACAGTGCTACTGTGTTCATCCAGCCTCACTGAGGTAGAGCTCTGCTCTGTGGGATAGGGGAACACCTGGAGACCGGTCTCTAACAACTATGAAGAAGCACAACAGCAAATGATTATTAATGAAAATTACTTTCTATGATCTCTTGCAGAGTGTCCCTGGTTACATCCCAAGATGTACCTCTCTCATTTCCCAGCCCTTCACTATATGAGACTGGGGTGGTAGATGGAAGACATCAAAGTAGAAGACTCCGCCCAAGGGTGTGAACTGTTGCAGATCCACTATATGTATGTCAGCACTGTCAAACACCAGTTCAGCTTGTGATGGGTTGGAGCCATTTTGATCTAGAGACAATTTAATAAAGATTAGTTTAATAACACACTGTAATCTTTAGCAGATCTCAAAATTAAATTCCATCATCATACTTTGTTATACTGTTGTGATGCCTAAATTAACTTGCAGTATGTTTTTATTTTTATTTAATTAAAAGTAGTATAGCATTTTGACCAATGATTAATTGGATATCATCCTAACATCAAAATAATTTGACATTTTTATTGGGTAAAATTTTAATACCCAAGTACAAGTAAGCAGGGTTTTAAGGTGCCATGCAAAGCATAGTTAAATAATATTAATAATTAGAAAAAAAACATAATTTGCCACTTAATACAGTTCCGTAGTGTAACTAAGGCTTTGTATGCAAAGCAACATACATAGCATAGCATGTACATATTAATATAGATCTCAACTCGAACTCACGCAGTCACATGCAATTCATGCTTTTGTGAGGTAGACTATGAACATCCTTCAGTGGTTTATTGCTTTTATAAAATCGTGGCAGCAGTGTCCACATACATAATAATTAATAATAACCACAAAAAAATAATTATTCTGCTATGTCTGATAATATTAAACGCATTGCATTTGGCCCATTAATATGTTATTATTATAACTCTGATGTGCATATTTTTACTATTAAACAGGAGCTTTAAGTACATTTTTTTTCAAATATGGAACAATTCAATTTATATAAATTATATACAAATGATATATTTAGTTTTTTTACGTGATAAAGATTTCATCCTCATATAATAAAAGAAGGAAAGAAATGAGGAAAATCAGGAAGTGAAAGACGATAAATGGAAGGGACCAAACCAGCTTCTAAACTTGTAGCGATTCCCTCCATCTGACTTTCTCCTTCCTCTAACAGCTTGATTGAAGAGCTCTTCCTCCCCTCCTTAGATGAGATCACACTCACAGCACTCTGACACATGGACACACATTAATATTGTCAGCGGCAGAATCCACTAGAAAACAAGTAGTGTGCACAAGATCAAAGCCTCACTCACCCTCTTCCTGCTCTCTGATCTGACTGAACGGCTCTCTTCCTCCACCTGCTTTGAGCTTTCTCCCTCATCTCCCTCTCCCTCTATCTTCCCATCTTGCACCTCTGCAGCACTCTCAGATGGCCCTCCAGTGAGAAAGCCCTCCATCATGGATCTCCTCCTCTGGATCTGTTCACGCTCGCTGTGGTGGGACAGGTGGTCATAGCGTGTGTGAAGGATCCGAACAGCGATGTCACTCACAGCCAGAGGCTTCGGCAGCTCGAAACCCAGACCCACCTCCTCGAACCGGTAACCTTTAAACCTGGACACATGGATTGTCAAGTATTTCCTTTATCCTACAATAGTGCCTAAATTTCACCATGAAGACTGACAAACCTTGGATTTTTGTTGAGGTTGGCCCACAGACAAAGAGTAATATTGTCGTCCTGGACTACAGTCTGCATGTTGCCACTCTCAATGTCAGGACTAGAATTTGCAAACTGGACGGGGAGCAAAACACATTATATCCAATATGTGTTGAAATAGAAGTAAGCTGCATGGGAAGATCTTAGAAGAACTCACACCTTAAGTAGCTCCTCAGTGGCCTGGTTGAGTTTGGAGAGGTTGATACTCTGTAGACAAATGACTGTTTCTTGATACTGTTGAGCAGTGCATGGCTCAGGACCCTCACTCAAGAGGAAGTCCAGTTCGTCTATCAACTGTCCAAAAGAAATTGTTTTAGATTTTCTGAAGAAAACATGCCTATGCAAACTCACCACTATGATGCTACAATGTTGCCAGGGCAATGTGGTTGATTGTGTGGTTAAGTGAGTTGCTTAATAGCGTGAGTCACAAAAACCCACCCTTACATTGTGGTCTCTAAATACCCATGTTTCAATGTACAGTAAAGGCCAAAGAATGATAACTATAAAGATTGCTATAACGATAAGCAGGATCCACACCAATGGACAGTAACATTCTCTTTTTTTTAAGGGGCCATTCACACATAACATGTTTTTGCATTCCACTGTGCTGCTTTTCCATTGTTTTCCATGTTTGATTGTTCCATTGCTTTCATGTCTCTCGCTCATGACGCTACATTCTAAAAAATGCGACGCTTAAGTTAAAGCAAGTTTAAAAAAACTTGTGTATAGACCTTGCATTTATTTCATTCCACTGCTATGGAACTGCCTAGCATTCTTGTGTACTTGTATGAGTTCTTGTTTTTAATATTTATAACAGGATAGGCTATAGAGTGCTGTTTTCTCGAATATCAGCACAATTGCAAAATGTGATAGCCTATTGATTTCATACAATAAACAAGAAGTTAATGTTAGGTGACTTTTATTTTAGTCTTATGGTGCGTTCCAGGCAACCTTTTACCCGTGTTTTTCCAACCTTATACCCGTGAAAGTGCACTGGAACGGCAGTCAAACCCGTTACTTCCCACCGGTGAAATCGTACTAGATCGATGTACTCCCAGTTACGAGCTCTGACGTCACATAGCACGCGAAACCATACAAAACAACAATGGCAGCCCCTACAGATGCAGTGTTTCTCCAGGAGGTGCACGGTGAGAATACACTTTAGGACAATATAACGTTGCAGTCAAATTAATAATAATATAATAATAATGATAATAATACACACACGATTATGTATTACAATGTTATGTGTCTGAAACAATAAGTATGTCGTGAAAGTGTATTGCCGCATGGAAATGTTAAGGTGACGTAAACCTGAACTTGACAGCATTGATCATGGTAGTTTGGCGTGACTGGCCTGGAACGCTACAAAGTCGTGAGTCGTGGTTTGAAGTCGTGATTTACGTGCTCAAAAACCTGTCTGGAACGCAGCATTAGAACATTGTCTGTTTTTGTGTTTTTAATAAATTGTTTGACTGAATGATGGGGGGCCTGTTTCTTTGAAATGGGCCTCCGATTTGCAAAGGCCACCTCTGCATCCTTGTTGTGAACGGCCCTTACGTCTGACATTTCATCAGCTTTTGTATCATTTCCCAGAAGGAAATAAAACATCCAGAGAGCTGGTCTCACCTGAAGAGCCAGAGCACAGTTTTCCAAGACCTTCTCGATTTGGGTTTCAGAGTCTTCTCTCCACAAACTGATGAAGGAGTTGATTTCCGGCTGCACAGCTGGATCCGGACTGCCGTCGCAACGCATGTAACGCTCCCACTAGAAAATACCAGAAAACAAATCATCCTGTAACACACTTTTAGTAGCCTCAGAATTACCCTGAGATAAAGCTACATGAGTCTTACCTTAGCTTTGTTCCTGCATTCTGATTCCCACGTGGTGACTGCAGAGTGATTCTCATCTAGAATGTGCCGCAGTTCATTCAGCTCGTCCTCTCTGCGCTCTCTGTCCTGTGGACATTGACAGGCGTTAATCAATCATTACATCCAAACTTGTCACACACAATCCATCAGTACAGACAGCTGCATATGCACTAAAGCCTGCAGGTAAATGTCTGCAACACAACTGTGAATGTTCAAATGAAAGTTCATCAGACCTTTAACTCAAGTAGCTGTTGTTTCTCTTGTTCTATTCGCTCCCTCTCCAGCCGTTCATTCTCCTCACGTTCAGCAACGAGACGAGCTTCTTCTACAGGACAAAACGAAGTATACAGATTTGTTATCAATCAAAAAACTAATTTAAAATTAAATTACTTTAATGCTGCAGATATACCTTCCTCTCTCAATCTTTGTTCATCTGCCTCTCTCTGCAATCTCTCCCTCTCAGCCTTGCTGATTTTTCCTCCTTTCTTTTTTGCAGACTGGATATAAAAGATGCAAGTTATTTATGCTGTGTAAAGTGAGCAAATTATTTCTTTCCTTTTTAATGAAACAATTTTTCAGCTTAAAGTTTATAGCTGCAATTATAGTTTAACACAACTTTCTAATAAAACAAATTAGTAAGTGAAGAGATGTTATTATACAGATTTTATTTTTAAAAATACACCTACAAGCCTACCTGACAAAAAAAAACACATTTAGAATGTTAATAAAATAAAACTAATTTGAGCTTGAAAGCTGTTATAAATATAGATTTCCAAAAAAAAAAAAAAAACATACTTTTCCATCCTTTGGTGGCTGTAGAAGAACAAATGAGAAATAAATGAATTAAAGGGAAAACATCACAGACAAAAAGTCAAAGGTAAGTATAAAATCAGACAGGCATTGCTAACATATGTCAATGCTAAGTTCACATTTTGTCTCGACACTTCGCTTTTGCTTTTTATGTTTCATTAAATAAGCAGCCATTATTAATATACTGAACATAGACTTTATAGCACATATGTGCTTATATTTTGTTGCTTTAACATTTTTTCTTTCTTAAAAACATTGGGAAACCTTGACTTACCATGTTGAAAAGCTCTCGGGTAGCAGGCAGGCGTCTGGTCACCATGGCAATGGCGCACGAGAGATAGAAAACAATCACTTACAAGCGGGAAACGTCTGATAGAAAAATACAAATATCATGGGGAAGAACTTACAAACAACCATTAAAAGTGTACTCAACGTCCTGATACAGTAGTCCAATAGAGTTTTGTTCATTTTGCAAAAACTAAGCTTGTATGAAAGCTTGTCAATATTGTCATCTCCTGGACACATTTAATAATTTGACTTTAGCAGTAGTATTGTCTTCTTCACACAAGATGGCGCACAAGATGAGTCTGTCGTCTTTGTTTTTTTGAGCACAAAGACTTTTTGAATCTTCTCTACATGGATGGTATTAATGCTACTCTATGTTTGCTACGCTACTTTGTTGTTAGGCAAGCTAATTTACTATTGATAACAAATGCTGTTTCTCGTGTTCAATCAACTGCCCTCATTTTGTTTGCAAATTGTCAACTGTATTCTGTTCAGTGAAATCATATATGAAAGCAAATGCAGTATTAGTGTCCATAGTTTGAGAGTGGCTTATGTTATCTGTGTTTTAAAGCTGAAAGGTAAAGGTTATTTACAAAAAGCATGGTACATTCTGGTCATAATGACGTTTGCAGTGCTAAAATAGAATAACAGTTAGTTTTGTCTATGTGTTTATTCAATAATGAGCTAACTGAATCCTCATTTTCTTCCCAGTGGCAGCTCGAGATGATCTCATGTTCTGCTACACCCGTCAGTGTTCAGTCTTTCCAGCCAGTGCTCCACTACATTGTGAGTTAACCTTTGGGTGGTTATGTCTTATGTGGTTAAGAGGGTAAAGGCATTGCCCTATATTCATCTGCTGGTCAAAGGTAATTTGCACATCATATGTTTGGGACAGTGTTCACTCGTCTTGAGGAAGGCTGGCAGAAGCGGCACATCCAGCTTTTTGGGATCCTGTCCACACACCCAGGCTGTTCTTTCTTGCATTACGCTGCACAGGTCTGCACTCGCCATCTGGAGTTTCATCTGTGTGCACACACCACATGTCTATCCAGAGTCCAGACACTGAAACAGGAGCGTGACATTGTCATGACAAATGCAGCCACTTGTTAGACAGACAGACAATAACATTATTATATTTATTTGGATCATTGATGTTGTTTGTAAATTGAGATTTAGTCGTTTGTAAACTGAGATCAGTTTGATACTCTTATCAGTTCCACAGTGGCTATCTATCTATCTATCTATCTATCTATCTATCTATCTATCTATCTATCTATCTATCTATCTATCTATCTATCTATCTATCTGTCTATCTGTCTATCTGTCTGTCTGTCTGTCTGTCTGTCTGTCTGTCTAGCTATCTAGCTATCTATCTATCTATAATAATTAATTTAATAATGTTTTAAAATTTTGAGCTAACTAACAAACAAACTTTTTTTTTTGCTCTGTAGTGTCTTTATACTCTACTTGAAGGAAACAGCTTTTATCTCCAGACTGCCAAAAGAGCTTGCAGATATTCAGGTGCGGCACAATTGTCACACGCTCATTGACACACAGCATGGAGTGTATAAAAGCCCTAAATCAGGTACGTTACTGGGGTATTTATAAAGCTAATCGAAAAAGGTGTTTTCTTGTCAAAACAACAGAAAAAAAAAAAATTGCTACAAGGCTGTTTACGATGCGCTTTCTTGAACTTAGTTTGAGCTGAACAACAGCAAACCAGATATTGGTTGTTTGGGTTCGTGTCAGGCCTTTATAGTTCTCTGTTTAAATGAGTTTTTCTTTCTCATTATTAATGTTGTTTTGGGTCAAATGCAGGCAGCTTGCTTTACAGAATCTAAACATCAGTGTTTTACACAGCCGCTGAAGCGATCTGCCCTCTCCCTACATCTTTGATATCAAATTCAGTATTTGTGTGTGACCTGGTCATCTGATAATACCATCTTTCTCAAAGCCGTTGTTCAGAGTGACAGTGCAGGGCTAATGTGGGATTAATGGTTATCCGGAGAGAGGCAGTGAGCAGATAGGGCCAGACATTTCCCTTCAACTCTTTCATTATGCTCAGTTCGTAATTACACTAAACCTAATTATTGTCCCAGGCCTTTGTGATCTTCAAAGCCAAGATGTGACAAATAAAGGCGCTTGAGCGCAAGCAATGCTAAAGGAAAAAAAAACGCTTAATGAACAATAAAATCGACAAAACGCTCCAGAAAAAAATGAGATTGGAGCCGATGTTAAATCTGTTGACATTTAATTTGCTGGCGAAACGGAAACACGCTTCCCTCTAAAAGACAACATTCGGGCACAAACAAATGTGCCGGCTATGAGGAGAGGAGAAGGATGAAAGATGGGTTTACTAACACGTCTCTTCGTCTCTCTTTCATGTTAATTAGAAATCGCATCCCTTTGTTTCCTTTTGCAGGCACTTATTTATTTTCCTATTCCATCCATTAGAACAAATTTGCAACATGAGACACAAATAATTGGATTTGTCTTCATGGCCGTCGTGGACGGGGGATGTTTTCCTTTTGTTTTTGGGGGGGTTTATTTCCTGTAGTTGAGTTTGCAGATTTGCCTTTGGATGTTTTGTCATGTTGCAGTCAGAGAGAGAGAAGATTGCGAGGTTTCTGGTGACTGAGTGACCTTATTCTCAGTTCAGGGACATTCCATCCCTTACTTTTCTTCTTTTTATCATCTTGGGTTCAACTGAGTGGAATTTGGTTGACTGACTAGGCTTGATTGACTGTGTAGAGAGAGCCTATTTGTGTCTGTTGAAGCAGCGTTTCATCCACTTACATTTAAATTAGTGTAATCTACACTTCCGTTCAAAAGTTTGGGGTCAGTAAGGTTTTTTAGTTCAAGTGTTTTTAAAAGAAGCATCCTTTGCTCACAGAGGCTGTATTTATTCAATCAAAAATGCAGAAAAAAAAAATGTTTTTTATTTTAATATCTTTTAAAATGTAATTTATTCCCGTGATGGCTTAGCTGAATTTTCAGCATCATTACTCCAGTCTTCAGTGTCACATGATCCTTCAGAAATCATTCTAATATGCTGATTTGCTGCTCACAAACATTTCTTAAAACAGTTATTTAAAACAGTTAACAGTTTAAATTTAAAACAGCTGTGCTGCTTAATATTTTTTGTGGAAACGGTTAATGCTTTTTCAGGATTCTTTGATGAATAGAAAGTTCAGAAGAACAGCATTTATTCTAAATAGAAACAATAGAAATAGAAACTTTTGTAACATAAATGTCTTTACTGTCACTTTTAATCAATTGAATGCATTGTTGCTGGATAAAAGTATTTTATTGATTTCATAAACGTAGAAAATCGGTATTTTGAACGGTAGTGTTTGTAGTGTATTTATATTCATATATGATTAGAGTATTCCTTTTAGCTTTACCATCTTGTAAAAACATCTTATTAAACCTTGTATTTTCCATTTATAATGACACTTCAGTGTACACATGCATTTAAAGTAGTTCCTTAAAAATTTCAAATGTTGTTTCATGAAATCACTCAGTAAGGCTAAGACTTCAGTAAGGACTCATTATTCTTTAAAAATATTCGTATAAAATTCCATTGTTTTGTATTTTGGACCGAAAAGAGCACCTGGGACAAGCTGCTAAATCTTTCTCATCATGTTCCAGGGAAGAAAGAAAGGCATACAGGCTTGGAACGAGATGTGGGTAAATTATGTAATTTTTGATTGAATTATCCCTTTAATATTTGGTATGCTTCAGTGTCTGGCCTATAACATTCTAAAGGATCTTGTAGGGAATATGCGTGCATGCTGAAGGGGGAGTGAGAGCACTTAAGAATGAGGAAGAGGAGTGCTGGGACTGTGTATCGTGAT
Organism: Scardinius erythrophthalmus; assembly: GCF_964197995.2. Taxonomy (NCBI): domain Eukaryota; kingdom Metazoa; phylum Chordata; class Actinopteri; order Cypriniformes; family Leuciscidae; genus Scardinius; species Scardinius erythrophthalmus. The sequence goes on along the minus strand of NC_138224.1, from coordinate 13,182,078 downwards.
GATATATGAGAGGGTTTGTTGGAGAATATCTCTTAGAGTTTAGAAGCTGCAGGGCTGAAGCTGAGCTCCACTCGCTCACACTTACTTCCTGCTCTGCTGTCCTATGAACACACCTTACACACATTCATCATTATAACATGCCCTACTTACTTTAGACATCATTAATTCATTCATTCAAACGCACGCACACACATACACAAGCAGGATCCCAGGAAGGAAGAGAAGCACACCTCCTCTTGAAACTGAAATTTCCAGAGGCACAGGAGTTCTCTGGCACTCTCGAGGAGAGAACGTGAACTAGAATTGGTGTGAACAACCCGCTTTTGGACTCGGATCAGGTGTGACTGAGTGACAAAGTGTCGGTGTGCTCACCAGCGCAGGTGATGGAGTCGGCTGCCAGCTCACTGTGTGAGTGTGAAGCCACTGAAGGCTCTGGAACCGAGTCAAACTCATCAGCATAATAGATCAGATTAAAGCTGCAAACGCTTGACAGCGCCAAGCCAGCGGGCACTCGCCGTCTAAACGCTCCTGTAAATCTCGGCTTAAACAATGTAACATGGAAAGCATCCAGAAACTGTTGTTGTTCCTTCGGAGCATCGGACGTCAAAATGTTTGTTGTCTCCATCTACAGTGGCCTCAAAACATATTTGGACACTTAAGACACATTAAACAAAATGTGTATGTCAGTGCGTAATATAATAAAGTCAAAGCAATATAGTTCAAACATGATTTCTAAGAATTCAAATGACAAAACAACAATGTTCAAAATGGCAACAAAAGTATCTGGACACTTACTGGTTTTCAAGCGTTAGTGAAACGTTCATTAATTTAATATAATGATCTACACTTATGATTACTCCGTTGAACTTGAGGGAAACCATTTCCATCTTTAAAAAATTAAGGTGGAGTTAAAATAAAGTCAGTCAAATTGCATCATATAAATATATTATGAGATAGCTATGTGAAAAAGACAATTGCAAGATATAAAATCATCACATTTGGAGATTTTAATTAATTTTTAAATAAAAAGTCACAGTAATGATAAATAACACTTAGTTTCGATAGTTCACTTTAGACATTCTGCTAACTAAAAGTAACTTTGCAACTACATGTCAACTAGCAGTCATGAAAGTATTAGTAGACTATCTGCTTAATACCTGCTAACACTTTATTTTGAAGACTTTCAAAACAGACTTTGCAAATACATGTCAACTTATTCTACTAACCTGAACCTAACAATCTACTCTGAGAGTTTGTTGCAGATTTACTTTGTAGAATGTCTAAAGTAGACTCGAAATAAAGTGTAATCTAAATAAATTCACAATAATACAATTGTGAGATATTAAACCAAAATTTGGAAATATAATGTTATAAAGAGAAATAATGTCACAATTATATTTTTTATATATCTATTTAAACAGAAATGTGCTTCCATAAAGGAACTGCCATGATACCAGTTTGTAAAACAAACAAACAAAAAAAGTTTAAGCATCCATTGGCTTGCAGATCCCACTTGGTTTTTATATTTTGCTATTTAATGCAATGACATTCAGACAATTTTAAATGTCCAAATATTTTTTGGAGTCGCTGTAATGCAGATATTGTATGCCTATGTTGCTAGTCTCTTGCTCAGTGGCTGTGCCAAGCCTTCTAGAGAAACTATATTTTATGTCTGTTAAGGTGCAACGATGAAAAGCCTCCAATTGATGCCCCTTTGTTCTCATCCTTTCCAGTCGATGACCTCTGTTCTACTTTAAAGAGTTTGGGTAAATCTGAAATGGATCCTTCATTGGCTGTGCTCCGAAACTTCGGTCTCTGTAGGGTGGGGGGCTGGATTTTTGTGCCCTCACTGAGTCCAGGCTAGTTTGGCTTCATCTCCCTCAGTGCTGCAGCTGTCTACTGACTGACCTGGTATCCTGCCCAAACAACCTCTCTGTTTCTGCCTTCCACTTTCTCTACTGTGTCCCTCACAAAGAGTCAAATACATATCCCTTTCTCAAGCTTTTTAAACTCATTTATTCATTCAGATGCTTTTGTCTAAAATATCTTATAAGTGAAGAAAATAAAAGCAGAAGTTTGTCAAAGGACAACAATCTAGAGCAGAAGTGCATGTGCAGAAAAGTGCTCCCAGAAGAGGTTTTTAAAGGGATAGTTCACCCTAAAATGAAAAGTCATCATTTACTCACCCTGGTGTTGTTCTAATGCAGTTTTCCATTCTTTCTTTTTCAAACCACAATTGGAAAAATAAAACAATAAAAATCCAAATAACGGCAGTGAATAGTGACAAGCATCAGGCTTTTTAAAAAGCTATTTATCCGTGCACCGAGTTAAATATATTCTCCGGACTGGAACTCCGTTTGTCAGATGACGGACAGATGCGAACGTGTTAACCTCCTGTTGCGACGGACACAACAGATATATGGATTGTATTTGTCTCGTTTTTATTAATAATGGTTTCTAGTAATTCCATAAACAATTCTTTTAGAACTTTAGAGAAAATTCAGTTAAATTCAATTGCCATATAATTTTAAACAATTCTTGCTAAAGGTGTTTGCACAGAAATTTTAATGACTTTTTACAGTCTTTTTTTAGAGGTGGCACAAATTTTCTATATATAACTTTACATAGATTAAATAACAATATTAACTGATTAATATATAGTAACATTTTATTGATTCATTTATTTCTATAAAATACTACTGAAATGTGTATCTTTAAACATTGTTATATGAACCAGTGTTATTTTAGTACTATTTATATACTATAGTATTTATTATTTAGCTTTTATTTTTATATTTTCACTTTCAGTCATTTTTATTAGTTTTTAAAATATTTTTATTTCGCTTTAATGTATTTTTTATTTGAGTTTTTGTTTTTGTAATTTTAATACTTTTTTTTTCATCAGATATATTTAATTTACTTCAGTTAACAGAGACCATTTTTAATAGATTTAGCGTTAGTTAACAGTTAGTCTCAGCTGTTTGTTTCACTAAATTGAGCAACTTAAAAGAGTAATTAGTTTGGGAATCGGACTATGCTGTAGATTCAGTAGCGCTGTTACTGGGATGCTGAATAGAAAACATTTCAAGCGTATTTTAGTACAGCGTGTCGTCCACATTAAGGGAGAAATGCACGTGCAAGAACCGTTAACAGAACGAACATTGTTTCCGGTATTTCTTTCTTTCTTTTTCTTTTGTAAAGGAACTGGTTCTTGATTCCCAACACTTTAAGTGATTGAAGATGTGCTTTGTGAAATTGGCTAGACACAGCTAAACCTTTAAAATCGTCTTTCTCACTTTCTCTTTATTTACCCCACAGCGTCTGATGTAGCACACAGTCAATCTAGTCCTTAATATTCTCCTTTCTTCCCTTAAAGGCACATTTTCAGCCTTCTCTCTTCCTTCACTGACCCTCCAGTGCCCTAAGAGGTTGTGTTACTCTGCCTTACCCATTGGTGCTTGGCCTGAGGACAGCCATCATCACTTTGACCCCTGATTTCATGCCAGGGGGCAGATCAGACAGTTTCCGTGGCCTCTCACCTCGCTCGCTCTGGCCCCGTGGTAAACGGCACTCCGCCAGCCTTGCCAGCACATCTTGATTTGGAGCGCCTTAAGAGAATGTTTTAATTGTCACTTCTCATTTAGGGGGAGAGTGACATCGCAGGGCGGACAGGCGGGAAAAAGGCGGGCCGCAGTAATCAGAGGCGATGAAGACGGCTTACACGCTGCAGTAATCGCACACACACTTACGCTCATACGCGCATATACACACAGAGTCCCCAGGAAGCTGTTTGCGATGAGCTGTTCCTGCTTTTGGCTCCAAGCCAAGGAGGTTCTCCGCTCTGCTAGGCCATGATCTGATTTGACAAGCGCGCTGCTGTCATCTCAAGTTTGTCCGATTTGAAATTCTAATTAATGAACTTGCAGCCACTTTTGCATTGTGTCCTTTTGCATCTGTTTTCCCCATCTTTATTTGCCCAAGTTGCTGTTTATTTCCTTTGCAGGATTCGTCTTCTATTTGTCTTTTCCTCATCCTTCCATGTCTCCTTTGTTCTCTCGACTAATTGACTCCTGAGCCCCAGCGTGTTTGAGCATGTGACCTTTCCCGCCACATTGCTGATGTTATCTGGAACAGCAGAAGGAGGGTCAGGCTCTTGTAATTAAACCTTGCATACGCTAACGCATAATGACTTGAGATCGCTATAGTTGATGGCCTTGAGTCAGCACTGAAGATTTGATCATTTAATAATAGTTCCCTCACTTTCTCAACAATTTGCATGGATATCCATGCATGCTTTGGGTGTGCGATCAGATGATAGCCTGGACATTTACTCACCCTCATCCTGTTCCAAACCCAAATGACCTTCTTTCTTCAATGGATAGTTGGATGGACTTCAATGGAGATATTTTTGAAGAATCTTCACACAGGTTTCCATACCAAAAGATTTTGCATACGGTCAAAAATTGCCCACCCACAGTAGTCTCACACATTCACAGGAAATAGCTCACTTGCACGTTGAAAAATAAGACTTTATAACCTTTATCTTACTATTTACAGAAAATCTTCCCCTCCAGTGAGCTGTTACTTTGAGAAGCACTGTGAACGGATCATTGAATCGAGTTGTTCAGTTCTGTTTGTGAACCAGATCAACCTGTTTATAGCTGAAATGATTCATTCACTCATCTGGTTTTCTCATCTGTGTTCCACAGAAACAAAATAACAGCATACGGGTTTGGAAAGCTCATGAGGGTAAGTAAATAACAGAATTTAATTTTTAGGCTGAACTATTCCTCTAGCCCAGCAACTGAGGGTGATATATTCCCATCTCCACCAGCAGGTGGTGGTAGTGCTCTTAGTGGCGCTCTTCAGGTCACTTGTGCTCCATCTGTCACAGTACGCCTCATTCTTCATATTTCCATCTCTGAGCTTTTTGGGTCTGTGCCAGTCAGAGAGAAAATGGATGTAGAACTAATCTATTTCCACGGACATCTTAATCCCCTAATACAGTGATGGAATCATTAAATCGCAAATCATCATCATCTCCTGCCTCTCCCCTCCACTGTTGCGTTAAATGTTTAAATAACAGGGTTTGATGAAGAGCGGCTTTGGACCCTTGACGCGTTTTTGTGCCTCGTTGTTGTGACATTAGATCTGCGTTTATCCGCTCTTCTCTCACATTATCTGCCTTTGCTGAAGTTTTATCCCAATTTTTTTCACATTCAAAGGCTTAACACGGCCTTGTGGTAATGTAGGAAAAGAATTACGCCTCACTCATTTTCCATAAACTCTTGACAGGGACAGCAACTTAACGTCTCCTGTCACATTTAAGGATTTTTTTTCCACCCTTTTTACTATTTTCCTCCGTCCATGCACAAATTACCTTAAATATTCTTTGGATTGCAGATCAGAAATTGGTCTGAAAGCGTCCGTCAGTGCTGCTTGGTTACTTGGAAGTGTTTACAAATATAAAAATTCACCATCGCAACTTGTTCCTTGGGTTTTCTAAACCACTCAAGCCACCCATAATTACCTTTACGTCATTAGAAAAGTCTTTTCTCTTAAGTGTACTGTATAGTGATTTTCCAATACCCTCCCGACGCATGCTTGCAGCTGGAAAATAGTGTCTTGAAACAGTAGGGTTCCTTATGGGGCGTAGAGACCTCGTTCTGTGACCCGCATGACTCTTTATATATCAGGCCCGCTGCTCTGATTGCTAACAGATGACTTGCGGTTGCAGCTCTGCATCCCTGGCACTTCCTGAGAGTGTAGCGGTTTCACTGTCTTCCCAATCACCTCCATCAACAGAGGCCTTGTCTGAGCACATGGAGGCCCGATACGGTTCAGGACAGAAACAGAGGGGTTGCTGCCTGGGATCTGGCTAAACGTATGAGAGAGACGTCTCACTGGTGAGTAAAGCCTCTTCAGGGCTTTGATGCGGCCAATTTTGCTGCAGGTGGGTGTGTAAGTGGTGTGTGTGGCGGCCTCTCTTTTTTCGTGTGACTCAGATTGGCCATCGCTGTGCCAGCTCAGCCATCCAGCAAACCATCGCTATGTCAGTCAAGGAGCCATGGGGCATTTCAACCAGCGGGCATTATCACGCGCCAGGACATGCCAGCGCAGAAGGAAGATCCCATTCTCTTGCTGTGCATAAGAGTTAATGGCCATATACTGCACGCTCGTGCTAATTGCTAATGCTAAACACCTGAGCTGCACCATGACAATATTCCCACTCTAAGACTGGATTTGAAAAAGTGCACAAGAGTTGGACAAATGCTCATTGTCTCTGGTGGTGAACCATTCATAAGCATTTGTTTTTTAATAGAAATGAAACAATAAGAAGCTCAGTTTCATATTAAAGTGATAAATTGCCTAGCCATTCACAGAGGGCACAGTCCTCTGATTTTCAATGCAGTTCACCTGATATCAAACTGACTTACAGCATTATAGCTCTGCAACCAGGGTCCAGTGCACTTTAATAACTGGTTTTGGTGAGTCAAGTCACCTTTATTTATATAGCGCTTTATACAATACAGATTGTTTTAAAGCAGCTTTACAGTATTAACAGGAAAATTTCCCCAACTATGCAAGCCAGACGCGACAGTAGCAAGGAACCCAAACTCCATCAGGTGAAAAAAAAACCTTGGAAGAAACCAGGCTCAGTCGAGGGGCCAGTTCTCCTCTGGCCAACGAAAGAACACGGTGTGATTATGATTTACACTGCATCACAAGTTAGAATTCAGTTCAGGATCGGTTGCATTCAAATATTTATCTAGATTGGATTCATCACGCTGGTACGGAGCTGAAGCTGGCCATAGGGTCTGTGCGGAGGAAATAAATATTTTGCCCAAGTGCATGCTAACTTTATAAGGAACTGCATATTGATTTTTAATTAATCATCGTCATCATCATTTTATGTATATATGTATACATACATATATATATAAGATTGGATTTAGTTCTGGATTTAATTTCCCAAAGCTGTATTGCTTTCAACTGAGAACATGATTTGGTCAAGTCCACGGATGATTTGAGTCTATCATATATCAGACCAAAAAAGAAAAAGAAAGAGAGACTGAAAAAGTAAGCATTTCCCTACTGAAAAGAACAGCATACAGTATGCTGTGTTTTTGATGCTGGAGTACTTGTTATTGACTAGCTTAACCAACAATATTTCCCTGGGCAACTAGCTACACCAGTTATGTGAAAGTGATGATTCATCCAAAAATGTACATTTATTCATTGTTGTTTTGTTTCAAACCATATGATTTCATCAGTAGAACACAAAAGGAAATGTTTTCTTCACTTTTATTGCATACTATTTTTCCCCATACAATGAAAGTGAATGGTGACTAAGGCTTTCAGAACAGAATGTGCCTCTAGTCTGGTTTTCTTTTCTTTCTTTTTTTTGCCACTTGGCATATATGGGTTTGATGCATGGAAAGGCAAAAACAGGTCGAAAACAAACTTACTTTGTGAAAAAAAAAAAAAACTCTGTTCTGACTTTCGTCTTGGTGCATTATTGCCTATAAAGGTTACACACACACAGAGACAGAGAGGGAGAGGCATAGATAGAGGTCTGAGATTGGAGTCCTAGGTGCTCTGTGTGTGTGTGTGTGAGGTCTCTCATCCCCTCCATCAATTTTGCACAATGCCCCGAGGCAGCCATGGGACTTTGTGTTGCCTTCCTCCTCCTCCTCTCCCTCCATCCCACTTCTTTTCTTCTCCCCTCTTCAATTTGCTCATCCACCACTCATTCTCCCTCTTGCTTTCCATTTTTCAGACTTCATCTCAAAACTTTTTCCACCATCATTGCTTTGCCTTCTTTCTCTTAGATGAAATCACCATTAAGTCTCATGGAGGAAAATAACTATTTCCTCTCGTGGGTTTAATTGAGCAATTGCCCTCTGTGTACCTTGGTGCCACGAAATATTGACTAAAATAAAAGTGTTTAATTGCTTGAAGAATGACCCACATAACCTTGTTTCAGACAGCCTACACTCACGCAGCCTTCTCGGCCGCTTTGTCCATCAGAGGAAAAGTCTCCTATTCATCTGGGAGAGAGAGGAGAGTTGTGAAGCTGTAGAGCACATAGACGGTAAACACGGATGCAAGCAGGTCAAGGCCACTGCTAGGACAGAGGGAGGAAGAGGTGTTTTTTTTTACTTCAATCACCAGACCCTGTCTGTATGATGCTTCTAGGGTTGTTTCCCACATTGAGCTGTTGCTTTGTCTCTTATGTAAAATCCTGTGTGGACTCACTCAAGGGTATCAAGCTGTTTTTGTGACTTTTGAAGCTTTTTGCTTCCTTTTGAGCATTTTCATTCATCTTCGACTGTCTTCAATTGTATTTAGGGTTGTTCTCCCTCCCCCAAATGAATGCCCCGCCCACAAGCAATGATGTAATATATATTTGAATAAATGGCAACACAAGGAGACCTATAATATATGGAGAAAGCTATTCAGGTTTTATAGACAAAAAATATCTTTCTCCATTAATGGCCATTCATAAATCAGTCATTCAGACATGCACATATTTGAAGACAATATTTTTTTAAAAACATTACAATACATGCCTAATTTTTGCAAGCAACTTTACCAGTCAAGGCCATGTTAATTTTGAACTAATCAGTGAACACTTGACTATGATGACGTCCTGTAAACTAGAGGAAATTGATTCCGCAGCAAAGATAAAAAATGCGCCATTACATAACCAGACTTTGAGAAGGACTGCATTGCTTAGAGCAGTGTATGAGACAGGGCCTTATTTTCGATCCACTGTACACGCTAATCAACCATTAAAATCTGCATTTAATCCACTGCTTCCTATATTGTAAATCCATGCAAATACGTTTATGCTGCATATGTGCAATAAATATGTGCAATATTTGCATCGATGTGTGCAGTATAACAACAGCTCTGCACATATTTAAAGGGATACTTCACCGATTAACATTAAGCTTTGTATCAGTAGAAACCCGTTTTTTTTTCCCGAATGACCGTGCTTCCCTCCCTCATGTCCCCCTGAGACGAGAGATTTCTGTATTGTGTGTCTGGAAAAAAACCTCAGATGACACAAAAATCGTCATTTTGCGTCATCGGAGGCTTTTTTGGCCAGAAGTTAGAGACTACAGCCACTAGTAGGAGCTAGTTCCGCATGTTTTCAACCCGCCCATAGGGGGTGGGATCTCACGATAAAACAGCGTTTTTTCAGTTTCGAGTCAACTAGTAGCCTAGTTGTATCATTTCTTCCGATACTGCCCTCTGTAACCGGTAGGCGTGGCTTGGGAGTGACCTCGTAAGGCAGCGAAGCAAGTGCATTCTGGGAGTTGTTGTCTTTCATCCACATGAGCCAAAAATACATTTTCTGGCTTTTCTCAGTCTAGAAGGCACCAACTTCTAAAATAATTTCACATTTCTACTACATAAATGACCCAATTTAAATACATCTTTCCAGCGGTGAAATATCCCTTTAACCATAATACAATTGGCCCATAGTGGTTGTTCTTTTTCTCCAACTTTCTCGTTCCCTTCTTTCTCTGTCTCGCGTGCGTTCTTTCTCTGGATTGGCAGAGTGTTAATCCGAGGGTCTGGATCTGGTGCTCTAATCCCTGATGGAGTATCAGAGGGAGTCTCTCTTTAAGCTTGTGAGAGGCGTCTGTGTGTTTGTGAGTGGGTGGATATGTTTTAAACCCTCCCTAGCGTTTCCTGATGTTTAAATTAAGACTTCATACCTAGCTTCCATGTACCTAAAACAACAGCCTGTCATCGTGGCTGGGTTAATGAAAAGCAGGATCGAATGAAAGAGACAGGGAAGCGAAGAAAGAGAAAAGGAGCTGTTGAAGGACATAAACAAGCCATTGTGTGTCTGTGTTTTGCTAAACTGTAGCTGCCGGGTTAACGGTTTCACTCTTTCTTTCTCTCCATCCCCCTCTCCCTGTGTTAAGTTTGATTAGGTGACCACAGTTACATATTCCCCATAGGAGACGAGCCGGGTAGCCGTTTCCTGTGAAAATAGAATGGACACAAAGAGCTCTTTCAGGGCCTGGGCGGCCCGCTGCAGAAGCTCTTCCATGCCCCCAACACCAGCCCGCCTGACTCACAGAGACCCAGCCAGAGACTGACACAGGACTCAGCCCAAATACACAACATTTCCACATCCTCCCAGGCCTCTTACATTTACTGACAACAACTATTAATAAAGTGAGGCAAAATGCAGCTATTGCTCATTCAGAACAGTTGAGTGGCAAAGCCCTTGAGTTTACATCAGGCATAATTTGTAACGCACCTCTGGATTAAATTCTGGCACGAATCTCGTTCAATACTGTTTCGATGTTGCAAGTACTACTGATGTGAATGAGACATCTTGGGAGTGAAATATATATATATATATATTTTTAAGATCCCTCTTATTTTTTATATTTTACAATGTGGCTTTTTTTTAACCTTAGCAAGAGACATTCAGCAAGATATATACTGTATTGTAAGTCTATGAGCAGAACTGTTATCATAGAAACTTCATTGATCTGGGCCAGACAACAACCATAAAAGCAATCACCCTGGTAGCGAGCACCACTTAAATTTCTTCAGAAACTACAAATCTTGTTATAAATACTCTTTTATTATGTAGCATCTTAAAAACAGAAAAGACTGGAAGGATGAGAACACCAGAATATTGTCTTTTTTCCCCCAGAGCTTGTTTGCAATCGCTTTTTACTTGTACTTCCTGTGTAAGATGTATAAGTAAGACGTGTATGATTTCTTTTCTTACCTATATGGTTGCAACCAACTAAGCTGAGCCGGTTGCATCTTTGTAAAGAGTTCTCTTTAAACAAATGCTCATCACTATTCAGAGACCAGTTTAGAAATCTCAACATTTATGAGTGAAAACACAAGCGAATCATGCTTATTTTCTCAGTTAAGGCTTTCTTAAATGAATCACACCCATTGTATGTTAATACTCCCATAACTGAATTACTGTGACAGCAGCCAGCCATATTTAGTTCCATGCACTTGGCAGTTGTCCCAAAGGGAGAAGAAGGACAGTCTGCCTCATAAGAGCTCTCCCCCATTTAGACTAGAGGTATGACAAACAAACCCAATGGATGTTTACGCTAGGAAATGTCAGATGCAATACTATATATAGTCAAAGCTGAGGGACTCACGACTAATCAACAGATGTGGATGCTTTTGACTGATAAATATTCCATCCTTTGTGTCGAATGAATCAGCCGAATGGCTTTTTTTTTTCGTCAGTAGAATGTGGCGGACTGGCGGTGGGGTAAAATGTCTCCCACATGAGGCCTTTGTCAGACTAACACGTCTACTTTTGTTTTTTAGCAAAGGGCCTAATTCCTCTCATTAAGATTGCGCTCTTATCGAGAACAAACGGTCGGCAATATGGCCACACTCGAGCGTCAGATCTCCAGCGCCCAATATCAGTTGGTCTGGTGAGCCGAATCTGGGTTGGAGGAGTTTTAAAGGCACGAGGAACGTTTGAGTGGCATATAAAAGCTCTCTCTCTCTCTCGCCTTGATCTCTTACTGTAACACACCATCTGCACATCTGTCGCACAACGTTAACACTGCCCGCCAACACGGTCTGTTTGTCCTATTCTCTGTATCCTCTTCCATTCTTTAAAGGTTAATAGAAAAATGCTTGCCACAAAAGGTGCCGTTGTGAAGAACTGGGCCCCGCTGCAGGAATGAGAGTAAATATGTCTCCGAGCACCTCTGTGATAGCCCTCCAGGATTGCTTTGGACAGGGGTTATTGCAGAAAATTCCCAGGCATTTGTTCTCGAGTGGATCCGCCGAACAACTGCATGTTGCAGCTAATGTGGGTGTGAAAGCTGCAATCTGCCAACAAAAACCCTGGCGTTCGAGAACACACTTTAGTGGTCAAAGGGTCTTGTCGCAGAGGAATGTTACATTATTGAGGGGGGAAATATGGTGAATATAGAAATTTCTTTGAAAGGAATGATCAAAGTTTTCTTATAGCATAGATACACAAAAAAATAATCTAAAAGTGTCAAAAGGTTGACCTAAACAGCGGAGCACTCAAATATTGTATGTACGTATATATAAAATCTTAAAGAGAAAAATGTCTATCTGGATGCTTTCATGTTTGTGTTTTTGTGTACCTCTCTCTGTTTGTCACTCTAGGAGACCATGTTGGATTTGACAGGACTGTATTCAGCTCTATATTAAGGCTGTGGGACTGGGCCACTTTGGTGGAAAACACACGGTCTCAAGGGACCAACATTACCATGAGATTCTACCTGGAACAATGTGATCGGCCACGGGGCTGCCTGGCTGCCTCCCCACCCCCGTCCAACCCTAGGTATCAGCCGCAGGAAGTCCCACACAGCCACTTCCTGTTGAGCGTACGAACAATAGCCATTGTCGCTGGCTGATATGGTGTGACCTCAGCTCCGTCTGCCATGCCTGGCTAACCATAAATCGTCCACCTTTAAACAGCTTGAACAGTGAAAGATTGACGAGACCGCGGCGCCGAGGAGCACAAACAAAAACAGAACGCGACAAAAACCCCCAGCTCGCTCAGAACGTGTCCAGGTCATAAACAGGGGTTGTTTATCCGGGGGTTTTCACTTTATCACATAGGGTGGAAGTTATCAGATGTCTACAGAATCACACTATGTTTCAATTGTTCCATTGTCATGTTCAAGTCTGTTTCAAAGATTGGGTTTGGCGGATTGTACACTAGACTTGTTGGCGGATTGTTGATAGACTGGATTGGGCCTGAAAGATTTTGAACTAACACAACCTACAGCCACCGCTGTGTTATCTTGCTATGTATGGGACGGTATAGGTGGTACGGTCCAGTAAATTCTACACATAAGGGCTATCCCACAGTTCACAGTGGGAGCCTTGGGGTCAAGGCGAGATCACATATACCCCTTTTCCACCGTCACGTTTCCTTTGTCCGTTCTCGAACCATTCCGCGCATTTCCAATGCAGAAAAGGGGGTTCCGGGCTGGAAAGATCGGTTCAACTCCAGCCCTAAACCTTGCTGGTCTCGAACGGACCTGGGGAGCGGGGGCGGAGAAATACTGGCATAATGTTGTACTACATTGCTCTTTACATCTAAATATATGCGAGATAGACCCAGTGTTTGAGAGAGCAAGTGAATCAACGGTTTCAGTTTATCTCTGAAAAGGACAGATGAGAGTAAGGCAGTTAATGCAAGCTGCCGGTTCACTAAAATCACTCCCGGTACTGTGAACAGCAAAACAGAAGTGCCGCACTGCCTGCACAAACACTGGGAAGTGCTATACATATTTTTAAAAACTAGTTATAGTCAGGTAAACAACACATAGTAGCGTTACGTCGCCGTTCGTTCCTCAAGCCTGTGGAAACACGAGGTCGGTTTGCAAAGGCTCCAGTTTGCCTGGCCGAGAACAGGCTCTGGCTCCAGAAAGTCATGAGATCACATTGAAAATCAATTTAAAAATGTATTCTAAACCTGGATATAAGCAAAAAGTTTTAGGATTTTGAACAATCGAAAAGAAACATTATGATATAAAACTAAGACTGATATTTTCTTTTCATGTGATATTTACTTTATTCATTTACATTTTTTTTTCTTTATTAGCCTGATTGTATAGCAGCCTAGAGCTTTGCAAAGGCCCAATAATACTATTAATTTTGATAAATGTAACAAATAAAATTACTTCATTTAAAACAAGCATTTTCACTAGCACTCTCAGATGTTTCGGACTTACAGTAATATTAACAACAACAACAATACTATATTAAATTAAAATAACTATATAAAAAAAACATTTTACAAGACTTTTGGGAATTATTATTTGTAATGAATCATAAAATAAGCATTTTCGTTGGCTCTCTCAGACTTTAGCTCTCTGTTCTGTATGTTTACAACAGGACTGAATGCTGAAGAAGAGTGCGTTTCTCTTTCGCAAACTGTGCCCCCCCCCCCCCCCCCCCCCTTCTGTACATGGCAGCTGCTGCCTTGATGCTTATGGGGATTAGACAGAACTCTCACACAATCTGTCTCTCTGTCTCTGCTGCTCCCTGATGCAGCACGCAGGGTTGTGGGGCTGCTGTTTTACCTGGAGAGGTGAGGTATCGTTTTAGTGGTGGCAGTCGCTTTGCGCACGGCATTAGTAGCTCATTCCTTAGCCGTTGATGACGGTCGTGGATAAATACCGGACACACTGCATGAGAAAATGTTGGATTGTTGTGGCTCAGTTTGTGTAGGATCACCTTAAGTTTGCATACACTTGTGTGTGTTGCATGTGTAATTTTGTCTGAGGGAAGACGGTTTAGGTTGATTGAGTTTTATCCCACCGCCAGCAAGAATATGTCACATTTTTAGTTCTCTGTTGTGCGCACAGAGCGGTCTTGTCACTTGCCCAGTGTGCGCGCTTGCGTGTGCGAGAGAGAGAAAGCGAGTTTTTTGGGCTCGCTGTCGGCTTTAGTTATTAGTCACTCACTCTATCAAGAGATGCTTTCTCTCCCCCCCTCCAAATGATTCTTTAGTAATAAAGCTTTAAGCAGACAGCTGTAAGCTGGAGACCAAATACACCCATATATTAAACATCTCCCTGGCTGTTTGATATGGGCTGATGAGAGACTGTCTGCATTTGTATCCTCCTCTCTAAATCCCTTCAGCATTAATCACTGTGCTTATAACACAGATAGGCTATTTAGATATAGAAGAAAAGCAGACTGGAAGATTACCAAATTCCCATCTTATCTTCTGTGAAGACAAATGGGGCTCCCAAAACTCGCAAGACTTTAAACCACAACAAATAATATGGAGAATCCAATAATGAACATTGCAGCAAGGGCATTTATAACAATGTGAGACAAAAAATAGTTAATTTGCTGGATTCACTTGCTAGGAGAGCCTGAATTAGCCGCCTTTTGTGCTGTTTATGTTTTATAAAGCTGTTCAGTGACACCGTGCTGCTTTATTTTGGAAAATATAATCAAATGCATTTAATGAAAGCTGTTATGAGTTGATCATAAGAATTTTTAAGTCTTACACTAAATTTTTATAGTAAAAATCTGGCGGCTCTTCTCGACAGAACTTTACTGTTAAAAAATATGGTGATAGCAAGCATTAAAGGATGACATTTTGATAACTATATCAAAAAAAAAAAAAAAAAAAAATATATATATATATATATATATATATATATAGAGAGAGAGAGAGAGAGAGAGAGAGAGAGCGCAATTCATAATTTTTACTTTGGCTTAATTGTAACAATATTTTTCTATAAATGTATTTCCATTGCCTTAATTGTTAAATATAAATTTATTTTTAAATGATAAGCTAATTCATACATTTTATACTTTTCTTCAAACTGTCACTGGGGCAGTACAAAAGGTACACTTTTGTAACTTATTTACCCCTTAAGGGGCATATTAGTATCTTGAAGGCACATATTATTATGTAAAGTTTACATATTAATAGCTAATACCTTTCCAAAGGGTTGTGACAGCTTTTGTCCCATTTTTTTTTTCGGAGAGACCTTATGCATTACATACAATTGGAGAAAATATGTTTTATTTCTTAACATTTAAGATCATACTTTTATTACTCGTATGATTTTTATTTATTTATTCAGTATTTTTTTTTTAATAACGTTATTATTATTATTTTGTAACAATAGATGGCTTTATGTAACATCTAATAGCTCCAGGTTTATTACAGTCAGTAAAAGGAATCTGAACAGTTAATCGAGGATGTCAGTGGACTGAAAGAAACTGAAGGATTAGTTCTGGGCAGTTTCTCGGATGGAAAGCACAGATATGGTTCAGCTTGAACAGGACGCAGGATGCATAACTTTGCGTATCGTTTGAGACTGTTTCCTTCATTCTTTTGCTTGGAATAGAACAGACGGATCTGTGTTTCCGATGAGGCAATGAGCTATACATGACTGTGCATTAGAAAGGGAGAAAGTCCTGCAGTTTGACTGTCAATGAATACTTAATTCTCTACCGGCTTGCAATAAGACCTATCCACCGCTAGAGGTCAGTTATGACTATTTTTGAGCATCGAAGTCTGTGCAAAAATATCCTCTCAAGCCGCTCAATGTGATTTACATGCTGTACCTACATGTCTTACATGTTATGTTATAAATACACATTCATGTATCATAAAATATAATATGCAGTAGATTAGATATGGCTTATTAATCAAAATGCTATAATTTTCCTCTCATCAAAGGACTATGTAAAGATTAAGCATTAGGGTTTTTAATATTCTGCTATAATTTATCACTGTGAGCTTTAGCTATTTGACTTGCGCCGTGTTTTCACCCTGAATAATTGCCCTTAACCAATTTCCCCAGAAGCAGCTTCATTCTTGGTTTATGAAGCCCACAACATAACGAAAATACCTCAGTTATGCTTGCTTTGTTTTTTAAACCTTGGCTTTTCTCTAACAACAGGACAATAACGTCAATGTCATTTCAATTGCAACAACCAGTCTGTTTTAATATGACAAACAGACTTAAAATGTTTTAAATGCCAATATTGGCCTTAAAAGTTAAAGTAAATAGCTTACGCAAAATAAATGTTTATCCACTTTTAAAAGATCCGCATTACATAAACTGTTCTTAGGATTCAAGTTCACTAGACTGTTTGATAGCAATTTGAGGGAATTTTTATTAAGTGGGTCTCTCGATTAGGCTACAGTCGACGTCTGTAGCCTATTATCAATGAAATAACAAGAGTTATATCTTAATTGTCGGATATATATACTTATCTTATGTATCTTATTACAGGAGAGAAAAGCCCATTCAAACTTCGATGCTTAGGACTGTGCATGTTCGGTGGCGCGCGCAGAGGAACCTGAATACGCGCGTGCACGCGTACTTGATATGCGCGTCAAACTTCTGCCAGAATATGATAACTTACAAACAAACAAACTTCAAACAAATAAGCCAGAATACAATTTATCATTTTTTTAATCGTTGAATAAACCTGAACAAGCTCCATGAAATTTAATGTTTCGCTCAAATAATAAATTGCATTAAATGCAGATCTTATTGAATAATCCACGGATGTTTGGATAGATGAAATCAAATCGGTAGCAAATTTCATTTTAGGAATCAAACATGCAGAAGCAAATGCATTGTCTCTGTCTGAGTTCATGGCCAATTCAGAAAATGGCTAGTTTTGGTTCCTATTAAATTGAATAAGTAGCGTTTTATGAATACTATAGCCCACTATTACATAAATTCGGCTATAAATCAAAATAAACATTATTAGCATATTTGTTTGTATACGCACTTGTTGAAAACACTAGCGTGTTGTTGTGTAATAGAGATGCCCTGGCTCGTGACTTGACAGGTAAATTAAAACAGGGCGCATGTGGGAAACTGCTAGTGCACGAGCTCATGAAGGGCGCGCGATGAACACCTGTGCGCATCCCTGCGCCACCGGCACACAGGTTATGTATGAAGCATTTACACACTCTCCTGACAGTAATTTTAGCCAGAATTTATTGAGGTTCATGCGTTGACAAGTCAGTGTTGCTCGCGAGGGAAGATGACATGACGGTTATTGACATTTGCGCCTTAATATAAGGCACCTGAAGGGGCTCGCGCTGATTAGACCCCAGTGAAGAGGCGTTCAAGAGCAGCTACAATTGTGAATGAATAAGAAAGTGTGTCAAAAATGAACTCTGCGCTCACTCAAATTTAGACATCCCAAATGCAGTCTTTGCGTGCGGAATACGATTTAGTCTACGTTTAGCAGGACCTATTTGACATTACCTGAACGAGAATTATATTCAGAGAAGTAGCCTACAGACGTCGTGTGCTGTCGCCTGTAGCTCGCGATGCGCCTCAGGTAGAGCGCGCGCACATTAACTGCCATGAACTGCATGTAGCGCTTTAGCCAAGCCCAGTGTTTTGGATTTAAATGGTCCAGTTTTGACACATTTGCTTTGCTCAGCCGAGCATTGACGCTAAGGTAACCACTCTTGGCTCAGAGCCTGTTGTTTAGAACACGAAACAAATTGACTTCTCCTCCCCCAAGTCTTTGCCTTTTGTAATTTGCTCTGGCGTTGTTGTTTGTGTGTGACCAGCCCTGGGATTTCACCTCGTCCTTGAGAGACCAGCGCAAATCAACCCAAATAAAACATCCCGACCCTGTTTACCTCTCCCGGAGGGTCGTTTTCCTTCGAGACACGTGGACGAAGCCGTACACAACATTAGGTGAGTGATTCGAGACCGCATTGAACTTAAAGTTGTAATATGTGAGTGTGTTTAGGTGGTCAGTATGAGAGCGCGCGGAGCCTCGGCTCGCGTGACTGCATGTCGATGAGCGCCCTTAACCGGCAGGAGCTCCGCGATCTCTCCCTCTCTCAGACCGCTATTATTGCGATCTTTCCCTATTCCATAGTCAGAGTAATCCAGCTGGGATTAGAGCGCGTTCCCCTCCAATCATCAGCAACTCGAGTCTCGATCATTCCTGCCTCAGACCGCAGCAGATCTCACTCCAAATGCTGTCAGTTTCACTATCAGCTCTTTACATAATTATTTATACATTTTCATTTAGCTGCTGTGCATAGCCTACTGAAAAGGTGTGCATATGGCTAATATCCTTGCTATTCGTTCACCCCAACTTTTAATTATTCTCTTACACATCTTTGAAGAGTTAGTGAAATGTGTTTTCTGCAAACCCACAGACAAAAAATATTATTTTTTTTACTTAAAAGTAAACTTAAATAATATATTTATAAAGTTGTAAAGGTAAAATATAATTGTAGGACAGAATTAAAAAAAAGCTTAATCACTCTGTTGAAAAATTAAACTACTTTATATGAACAGTAGCCTAGTCAGTGTTAGTGCAGATGTGCAATGCTCAGTATATGAGCCTTATGATTAATTATATAGTGCATAGTGGTAAACAAGGTGGCAAAACGGTGCTTAAATGTATTTATAGTAAACTTTCACATATATTGAAAAGTAAGTTGCGGTTTCTTCTGTTAATTGGTGCATGGAAAAATATATCATTGGAAACGCATCCCTGAATTGTTGGTTTGAAATGCACTTAATCATAATTTGGAGAAACATAATTTTCTTCATTTTAAATAAGAGGAACTTTGACATTTAATTAAAAGATGAATATTGTTTGACTTCTAAAATAAAACTTTTTGAAGTTCAATCACCCCAGGACACGTTCAAATCGTTACACTGACCATCCTTTTTTTTTAATTTTAGGCGTGTACTGTACAGTATTTCTTTCATGTGCAGTTTTTTGCACTCACAAATATGACTTGCACAGAAAAGGTATGATTTTTAAATATTTGAATGGATCTTACTGCTGTATAACAGATCACAGTGAACTCCATCATAAAATCCAGCTGTTGAGTTCACACATAAATCTTATGAAAAATTAACGCTGACTTCTGTTGAGAGGAGAGAAGTAATTTGCTCAAGTAAGTCATATATTACTGGGTTGACTTTAATACGCTGGTGATTGATTTCAGTGTTCACAAATTCATAAACGTTGTGATAAAGTAGTCATATAATCAACTAGTGTGATTTCTATAATTTATTATAGGAATGAAATGTAATGTAATAGAAAGACAAGGGTTTAACAAGCAAAAGAGAAAAAAGTTCCTATGAAGTGTGATGGAAATCCATCATGCTTTTTGTTTTGTCTGAAATCATTTTCTCTTTTTAGTGGGGTCATGTTGAAAGCACAAAGGCTGTTCCGTTTTTGGCAAATGTTTTATTAACACTTTATACAGAGTGAGTTTTGGCTATTACCCTCAAAGTCTTGCCTCATAATTTCCATAATGACTGTTTTTTTTTTTCTTTTCTTTTTTTTTTCCTTCATTGTCAGGATCTTATAAGAGACCGTTTTTGTTTCTTCATTCAGAACCCATTGACTTTGTTTTGAATTGAATCCTCCTCTGACAGCATAACTAGACATTCTATCTTGGATGTTGCTGTTTTTAATACCAGTACTCCAACAGAAACTTCCATTGAAAAAAAGATTTAAAAAAAAAAATCATGTCGTAAGAGTTATTTTAAGCCGTGTTAGTCGCAGAGTTTCTCCATATCTCCATGCAGAATCAGGGATTGGTTTCCGATTGCAGGGTGGGAGAGAAACATCTCTCTCTCTCTCTCTCTCTCTCCCTCTCTCTCTCTCTCTCTCTCTCTCTCTCTCTCTCTCTCTCTCTCTCTCTCTCTCTCTCTCTCTCTCTCTCTCTCTCTCTCTCTCTCTCTCTCTCTCTTACTCATTCACTCACTCATTCACTCTTGTCATTCAGATAGATAAATTCACATTGCTCTTCAGATTATCTCTTAACCGATTCTGTGAATACATCACTCCGGCACAGCTGGATTATAGACCAGATATAGTTCTTATCCCCGAGGCCACTTCTAAACTGACTCTCAAAAGAAGACAAAAGAAAAACATGGCCGTGTAACTCAATAAAAAAGAAAACGGATAGAACGAGAATTTTTTTTGTTCTTTCTGGGGGAATTTCTAAAGAGCCTGGATTTCATTTTCTGTTTTAATCTAGTCATCAGTTAATTTTGGTAAGGCAGGTTATACTCACCATCATTTCATTCCCTACCACATAACTTTCCTTCTTCTGTAGAACTCAAAAAGAGAAGTTTTGAAAGATGTGCTCTGCTGCTCTTTTCCATTCCATTACACGGGGACTGGAAACTGTCCATTCCCACAGTATTCATTTTTTTCATTCCACTGTGCTGATTTTCCATCGCTTATATATGAAAACATGCATTCGATGGACATGTTTGACTGTTGTACTCACATATTGCATCTTTTTCAGCGTCTCGTGCATAAAACAAAATTCAAGTTAAAAGAAATTGAGCTTTTTAAAAAAATGTCTCTACACCTTGCGTTTTTTTTCGTTCCACTGCCCCGCATCTTACATTTTTAAAAGCAAAAACGTGTTGTGTAAGTGGCCCCTAAAAGTGTTATAAAAGTAACCTGAATCGTTTAAGTCTCAGCATTAGGTCATTAATCACTAAAAAAGATCTCCTTTTGTATTCTGCAAAAGAAATGAAATAAAAGAGTTTGCAATGACATGAGGGTGAGTAAATTATTTCAATTTTCGTTTTTTGTGTGAACTGTCCCTTTAAAGGTATGTTGACCCTCAGGAACAGAAGAACAGATCAGAATCCTTTTCGCCTACCATATCTCCTCTGTTGTCCGTTTGAACTATGTTGATCACAGGACAGGAAACGGTAAACAAATTCTTCAACATGTGGCGGCCTGCTAGAGCATTCTCTTTCTCTCTCTCTCTCTCTCTCTCTCTCTCTCTCTCTCTCTCTCTCTCTCTCTCTCTCTCTCTCTCTCTCTCTCTCTCTCTCTCTCTCTCTCTCTCTCTCTCTCTCTCTCTCTCTCTCTCTCTCTCTCTCTCTCTCTCTCTCTCTCTCTCTCTCTCTCTCTCTCTCTCTCTCTCTCTCTCTCTCTCTCTCTCTCTCTCTCTCTCTCACACTCTGTCTCACTCACTCAATGCAGCATGGAATAAAAGTGCCGGTTGGAGTTGAGTGCTCAGTCGAAGAATGTGTGTTAGCGGTGGTTGGTCACAGTAGTATTCGTTCGTTGTTAATCCAGCGAGAAAGGTTTTACTTTCCAATGTGCCTCCATTTATTAGTGACGAAACGCTGCAACAAAAATTATCTCGATATGGACAGTTGGTTTTGGCGATTAAGAAAATTCCCTTAGGCTGCAAATCCCCGTTGTTGAAACACGTTGTGTCTTTACGCAGACAAGTATATATGATTTTGAGGAGTGATATTGATGAACTGAATATTGCTTTTAAATTCAAAGTTGATAGCTTTGATTATGTCATTTTTGCTACAACGGAGCGCATGAAATGCTTTGGATGCGGGAAAGTGGGGCACTTGGTACGTGCTTGTCCAGACAAAAATGTGTCATGGTATAGAAGATGAAAGTGGGTCTCAAAGTCATAATGAAGGTCAGAAGGTGGAAAAAGAAAGCGAAGTTGGTGAGGTTTCGGATTTGAGTGTGGACAATGAAGAACCATGAAGTAATAGAGTGAAGAGTAGTGAGAAATGAATTCAGAAAAAGATGAGACAATGGATATTGAGCTTGATGAGATGGTGGGTGAATTACTCAAAGAGGACGAAGCATTATTTAAAGTGCCATCAGTGAAAAGGAAGTCTAATCTTGGTGAGATTGCAACTATATCAAAGAAAAAGGCACAAGATGAGACCATTACCAAAAGTTCTGGGGAGGTGTTGAATGCAAGTGATTTGTCTGGCTCATTACATTTTTCCATAGTGGTTACAGTTTTGAAAGAATGAAAAAGTTTTCTCCAGTGCACAAAAGGAATGAGGAATGTTGAGGTTATAGACTATTTTCCTGATCTTTCCTTATTTATTGACTCAGTAAAAAGTTTAATGAAACAGAAAGGTGAAGGATGTCTGTCAAATCCTGAGGTGAAAATCAAACCTGCCTCTGCAAATCAAAACCAATTGCGGGCTCTTAAAGGGAAAAAAAAGCAGCCTTAGCAGATCTATTAGGTACAAGGTCTCAGGGGCGTTGGTTAGATCCAGATTTCAGAGTCTTTCTGAAATGGATGCCCTGTCCAAGTTCTTCCTCAGATTAGAAAGGAAAAATGGCCAAAGAAAAAGTATTCAGTGTTTACGGTCAGAAGATGGAAAAGTTCTGACTGAGGTTTCTGACATTCGAAAAAGGGCTGTCGGTTTTTATAAAGAGCTGTATTCCAACAGTGTTGTGGATGGCCAGTTAATGGCTGAATTTGTGTCCAATCTACCAAAAGTAAATGAAGATTCATATGCAGAACTGATATGTCCCTTAACAATAGACAAACTTTTTAATGCTTTGCAGAGAATGAAGAATGGTAAAGCACAATTATTGGATGGGTTGCCTGTTGATTTTTATAAGGCATATTGACATTTGTTGGGAGAAGATCTACTTACAGTTTTAAGTGATAGTTTGGATAAAGGACAACTGCCACTAAGCTGCAGAAGAGCTGTTTTAACTTTGCTCCCCAAGAAAGGTAGCCTGGGTTTCCCCATACTGCCTTGCGCTCAGCACGATTTTATTCACGCTGCTAGGCAGCCTGGACACCGTGGAGCAGATTTTCCCCTCAAAAAGGGAACCAATCACAGAACGGGGAGGGAGCAGCAAGACGATGACGACGTCTATGCGACACACCGAAGCAGTTTGTTTATATCTATGGATCCAACATGGCAGCAGACGCAAAGTTACCTTTCGATGCAGCCTTAGATAAGTAGTTTAGAACGCAAGTTTATTTTGTCTTCTTCCTCGTCGAATTTCTGTCGCTCTACGTACGTCATCTGGTATAATTGAAACGATTGGCTATAAGCTACATACAGGCGCATTTGATAGACATTCGTAGCACCCAATAAACGGCTCTGGGCATTCGTAAACCACGCCTCAAATACGAGAAAATGAACATGTGGTTCCCAGACCATGTCTCAATGAGAAAGAGGTCTGACGTTAGCCAGGCTACAAGAAAGGTGATCTCAAAGAGATACAAAACAGGAGGCCATTTTCTTTATTATGCACTGATTATAAGATTTTATCAAAAGCTTTGGCGAACAGACTGAAGAAAGTAATTGGACAGGTTATACATTTAGATCAATCCTATTGTGTACCTAATAGATCAATCGTGGATAATATATCCTTAATTCAAGATGTTTTGGAAGACGTGGCCTAATTTCCCTAGATCAAGAGAAGGCGTTTGATCAGGTGGATCATCAGTTAGGGTTTTTCCTACATTGAAAATTTTTTGGCGGCCGCCAAAACGATTTTTTGTCCCGCCAAAGCCTTATTTGATCTGTAATTGGGTTTTGTGAGTGAAGCAGGCTACTGACGGAGTGACGGAGAGAACGATCACAGCGCCCCACCCCCGCGCGCGCACTCTCCGTCTTCTTTGCTCTCTCCCTCGCATCAAAATCAACTGATCCTAAAGGTCGGAAGACCGAATCCATGTTTCACGTGGTGTATTCGGAGAATATTTTTGCTGAATTAGCACTGGGTGTGAATTGCAGTCAAAAAAAAGTTGCCTTATCTTCTCTTACAACTTGTGACAAGCATTCTGCACATGCAGCTGACATAACTTTAAATAAACGCAAAAAATCTATCCAGTTTGAAGTGGTTTAGGGTTTTTGATCGTGGATGATTATAATGTCTCCACGATCTGCTTTTAAAGAAATATCGTAGAATCGTGCATTATATCTGTTCTGGCGCCTCTGTCCCTGTATTTTTTTTTACAGTCTACACTGTAAAAACTAAAGGAGCCTCAAGTATCCTGTTGGATACTCAAGGAACTTCAAAATGTAATTTTGGTGCCTCAAAGCTCTTTTTCCTATAGAAGGGTAACTGGAAGAGCATTGACAATCTTTGAGGTTCTTGCTGGAACTTATGGGATCCTTTAAGCACTTTGTATTTACTTCAGAGGTTCTGGAGTCACCTTTTCATTACCATGAGACCTCGAAGTGCTTTGGGGGAAAATAGAGGAACTTAAATGCGATAAAAGGGTTATTGGAAGATCTTTTAACATTTAAGTGGTTCCTGGAAGATCTCTTATGTTAAAGCCAGCATCTGGAGGAACCCAATGGTTCAGTGAGGCCCGAATTAGATTATTATTCTATTATTATTATTATTATCCTATTATTATTATTATTATAGGCTACTTAAGTTTGATTCAGTATACATACCCAGGTGAAAAAGACGTACTATTAAATGTATTAAAAATGTACTTGAGTGTGTTTTTAGTAGACCTACAATACAAATATAGCCTACTTTAATGCATTTTTATTATTATTATTATTATAGGCAAGTTTGATTCAGTATACATACCCAGGTGAAAAAGATGTACTATTAAATGTATTAAAAATGTACTTGAGTGTGTTTTTAGTAGACCTACAATACAAATATACTTTAATGCATTTTTAATACATTTAACAGTAACTATAGTCTTTTTTACTTGGGTAGCTTACATATATTTAGTATAGGCCTATTTTATTAAGTCATTTAAACCTTAAACAACAACACTAAATAATAATAATATTATATGAAGAAGAAGAAGCAGGAGGAGAGAAGTATTATTCTGTCACGAAACTGCTGCTATTCCTCCGCTGTCGTCGCTTCAGTGATCCTCGCGCTGCTCGCGCGCAACAAAGCTCAGCTGATCGACGTCAGAAAGTAACGGCTCCTCTCATCAAAGCTTCCGCCGTTTGTTCGGCTCTCCATTACAAGGTTTGTAAACTCGCCAAATAAATATAAATACAGAGTCTATTCACTATATATTTAAACACACATATATATAAACTAAATTTATTATACATTACTACGTTTTTACAGTGTTTACCACTCGTTTATTGCACAGTATCTGGTATGAAGGTTTTAGCCGCGATGCTAACTACGTTGATCTAATGAACAAATGGAAATGATTGACTTATTGTCTTAGATTGATTTAGTCATTCAATTCAACATATTTTGTACAACTGTGTCTTCAAATTGCTGATATAGCCTAACTAATTTAGAAAATTCTCTGATTCTTGGCGTTTGTTATGAATAACAAAAACAGGTTGTAGTTTGCTCTGTTTTTGTTTAGCCTAACGTTAACTTTACTTACTACAGGTGCCCTCATTCTCTCAAATACCATTTTAAAGCCATTTACTGGTCAATAAATATTATGTTGTGAATAATCAGCTTTGTTCTTTTGTTTCCCCAGAACAACCATTACATTTCTAAAATAATCTGAACATTTCAGTGGCAACATTGAATTACAGTAAGTTACCTGCACCACATGCAAGTACTTTATTACTATGAACTTTCTCTGTGTGAAATTGTATTGTTTGACTGTGTACTTGTGTTTTTTAATCAGTTACTCTCTGAAAATCTTTTCTCATGATCTCAAATCTCATTCATGTTACTCAGAAAAATAATATTTGATTCACAAAAAATGCTATAGACATTTTAACTCTGAATTATAACTTCAAGTTTAGTCTTTTTCGACAAAAAAAATAAATAAATATGAAAAAGCAATTAGGCTTCAGAAGACTTGCAACACAACCCATAACACATGAGTTGTGAACTCATTGATTATTTTTAGGATCTTTTCTGGGACATTTTTGGAGCTTAACCATTTTTACATAAATTGTTGCATTGAATTGAACTAGACAAGTGTGCATAAGAATGGTTTCATGAATGATTTACACAATTGTTTTCTGCTTGTGTTTCATGCAGTGTAAGTGATCGGTGACTGGGGTTGCATTATGCCTGAGATCTGCTTTTGGGTTCCACAGACAGAAAGTCAAACAGGTTTGGAACGTCACAAGGCTGAGGAAATTATTTAAATTTCACAACTATCACTTTAATAACATTACTAACAGTAAATTTTGTACTTTGCAGGGATCTCGGAAAGCTGAAATACAAGTTTGATCAAGAATAAAAATCCTCCTGTAGAAAAATCATTGAAGTGCCTGGACCATCCACCAGAAAAGAGGAAAAACAAACGGAAAACGATGCTGTACCTTTTCACTTTTCTAACTCGTTAAGTACCTCACACCAACTTGGTCCCATAGTGACATTTTTGACCACAAACGAAATTGCTGATCGTGTGAATTCATATTGAAATGACTGAATTCACCAGTGAACATTCACAGAACAACAGATCATTTTACTGCACCTTAACTCTGTTTCGGGTCGAAGCCTCTACTTCTACTTCCTCTATCTTGTTTCATGAGAATACTCAACAACCATTTATGAACACTGTTGATTCAAGTCACACATTTAAGCTTTTCAAAAGCCATATTGTACATTACAGTCTCCAGTCTAACGGCATACCAGACTTCAACATTTTATGATTCAAAATAGCTGAATAACTAACCATCAGAGATTTCAGTATAGAGATAAAGGTTACAGCACAATGAGTGTATATTAGCACTGTTGTTTGTTTTTGGCATCTGATAGAGCTTTTGGACTTGGAAACAGTGATGTCAGACTAACCATCGGACTGAAACACAAATGTTTTAAAGTTAAGTATGATGGACATTTTTAATTAGTTCAAATGTAATTTTTTTACATTGATTTATTTAGTGGAACATATGTGTTTCCATGCATTTTGTTGATGTCTTTTCTTGTTTATCTATTGTATATACATGGTTGATTATTCATGTTGCTTATGTATTATACTATTTTTTTGTGTATTCATTGATATTAATCTGTAGTTAAATTTTTTTCCCCATGTGCATGGAAGTGTATGTATAAAAATGAATATCAAATATGTAATAAACAATTCTTATTTTGTATTTGGTTCAATTTGTTTATTATAATAGAAGTCAAAGGTAACCATAGTAACATGAAATTAAATATTTAAAAAAAATGAAATTTGGTTCCTGGAGGCACCCAAAGTGGTTCCACACAGTGCCTAATATAAGAGTTCCTCAGGAAACCTGTGTGGTTCCTCAGAGAACCGGCCCTTTTTAAAGGGTGCCTAGAGGATCTTCAGACGGTTCCGCCGGTGTGGCGAAGTGAAGAACCCCAAAAGGTTCCTCCAGGCACCTTTTATTTTTACAGTGTATGGTCCCAACATACTGAACAACGCGACGTATATTCACATAAAATGTTAACGCAGCGGAACGGAACGGGACACTGCAGTTCATAATTTGCATGTGCTTTAATGCCTTGTCGGTTAAACATTTAGGCTAATTCGCGTGCTGATGCACTGTTACGTGTGAGTTCCTCAGCGCGTACATGTGAAGCTCACATGCACTAAAAGCCTGTCTACCAGCGCCTGGATACTTGACTAAGTTATCTTTCGAGTCTTATTGTGCTTATACTGTTAAATACACACAAGGTTTACATAAACAAAGTCGGTTATGTCTAAAGTGAAAGCAAACTTGAGAAAATTGAGAGAAAATCTGCTTGTCAAATGCGTGTATAGTAGACGCGTCGCGCACAACTCTTAAAGAGACAGTAGTTATAGTAAACACGCTGCCGCTTGTCCTTAAAGGGATAGTTCACCCAAAAATAAAAATTATCTCATAGTTTACGCACTCTAATGTTATTCCAATCCTCTATTAATTTCCTTCTAATATTTTTCTAATATTAATATTTTGAAAAATGTGGCTATCCAAACAGTAGCTGGTCCCCATTGACTTCCATAGGAGAAAAATATACTATACTATACTATACTAAATATACTACCCTTTTTTTAATTTGTATATTAAGTTGTGTATGTGTAATGTGTATCTTTGATCTTAATTTTTAATAACAAAGAAAATAATGACAAATATTTTTATCTTCGCCCCTGTCTGCCTTTTTTTATTTTTTTATTTTGTTACCTAAGGCTTTGTTTTTAAAATATGGACATTAGTTTGGCTGTAATGCTAAGTCACAAAATAGTAAAACCAACATAAAAAGAATCGTGATAAAATTGTGAATCGTGATTTCCCTGAAAAAAATCGTGATATGATATTTTTGCCATATCGCCCACCATCTTTCAAAACAATGAAAGCCAGTCGTGGAAAAATCACAGCTTTTTTTGCAAAGAGGGCAAGAAAGGATGACAGTGAGAGTGACAGGTAATATCTGTGTCTGATAATTGCAGTCTATATATAATTTGGAAGAGGTTTAAAATTGAATTATCAGCCACAGTCTGGAAGAAAATGGCCCCCAAAATAAATAAAATAAAAGAATGAACAACCAAATATTAACAACGAGGAACAAAAGAAACAAACGTCAAGGTATAGATATAAAATAAGTTGTAATCGCTTTCTTTTACTATCTAGCCTGACAGTGATCGTTTTTTCCTGAATAAATAGGTTAAGAAAAAAATCACAAACTGTTTCTTTGTATTTATTTTAAATTTAACATGTATTGTCAATATTGGGCTTGCGGATCATGTGGGTACTAGGGTACTCTTTGCTGTGTGTGGATGACCATGTCGGTCAGCCACCACCGAAGACCAATTTTGACCCAGGAAAAACCCTGAGTTTTCATGGTACACGTTCGAAACTTTTGGTTTTTCACCTGCTTTCACTGCCTTTATTAAAGTGCTTTATGAAAATATTGAAAGTGTACTGAAAATCAATGGTGGTTTGAGTAGCCCTTTTAAAATTCAAAGGGGGATTAGACAAGGATGCGCCTTGTCAGGGATGCTTAACTCTATAGCAATAGAAACCATGCTAAATAAAATTAGGAGTCATTTAGATGCTTTTACAGATGAGAGTAACTTTCCACCTATAACGCTATCAGCATGCAGATGATGTTTTAGTTTTAACCAGTGGACAAGATGATATTGACAAGCTGGTTGATATTGTTCACATTTATGCAAAAATCTCATCTGCAAAAGTAAACTGGGCCAAAAGTTCAGCATATAGTGTTGGAAAATGGAATGAAGGAGAACTGGTATTACCAGGTGAAATGGATGGTCACAAAGAGGTCTGAAATATCTTGGAATATTTTTGGGTGATGAAGTAATAATGCAAAGAATCTGGGAAAATATTCCTGAAAATGTAGAAGGAAGATTTGAACGGTGGAAATGGCTTTTTACCTAAAATGTCCTTTAGGGGGAGAGCATTGATTATTAATAATTTAGTAGCCTCCTCATCATGGCACAGATTAACAGTTTTAGAGCCTCCTGAAGGGGTTCTTGTAAATACAGGTCAGGATGATCAATTTATTTTTGGATTAGATTACATTGGTTACCACATAAATGTTCTGTACCTTCCAAAGGAAGACGGTGGTCAAGGGGTTGTTGACCTTATAAGCAGGACAGTAGCCTTTAGGCTACCGTTTGTTCAAAAGTTTTTATACAGTCCTAGTATTTCATGGTTTGGACCAGCCTGTTGCTTTTTAAGTAAGGTTGGAGGATGGGTTTTTGAATAAATATCTTTTGGACAGATTGTAGGAGTTTTAATTTGAAGTCTATCTCTTCCTTATATGAAAGTTTAAGAAAAGCATGGTGTATGGTACAGGTCAAAAGATCAATGTCATATCAGTCTCTGAATTGGTTTTTATGTGGAGAACTTTGTGGTTGATACAAATTTTAACAAAAGCCAAAGTTGTTAAAATGAAAGACTTGTTAAAGAAAAGGCCGGTATCACGTTGGACAATGCTGATGCACTTGCACAGAGACTTGAAATTAAATCAACAAGGACAGTCTTTTTTTATTAAAGAAGTGGCAAGACAATTTGAGTGAAGAAGATTGGAACTTTTTGTCAAGTCAAGCTCTTCCTGATAAAATGGATAAAATGGATTTTCCTTGTATGGTGATATCTAAAAGTGTAATAGAAAATGAAAACGTTTGAATGACTTCAGAGAATTTGAGAGACATAATGTTTGATACAATGGGGGAAAAGATTTATATAAAGTGTGTGTAAAGGTGATAAATGAAGAGAAATTAAAATGTATGGATATACCATGGAGAGATCATTTAAGTGTTGATTTTGATGTCAAGCCCTTTTGGGACTTTTGTTACAAACCACCATTGACTAAAAATGTGGGTGATCTTCAATGGCGAATTTTACATGGAATTGTTGCTAGAAACGCTTTTATCTCATTGTTGAATCCGAATGTGCAAGATAAGTGTCCTTTTTATGGTGAACGAGAAACCATATTTCATTGTTTTATGCTCTGTGAGAGACTAAGGCCTTTATTTGGTTTATTGGAGATTTTATTTGGTAATGTTTACAATGATTGTGTTTATTTTTGGCTTTAAATATTGTAAAGGAAAAAAGAAGAAAGGAGAAAGGTTACATTTTTATCTTAGGTCAAGCCAAAATGGCAGTTTATATTATTAGGAAATATGAAATTGCTGGTAGTAGTAAAAATGTTGAATTGTTGTTTAAGGGGCTCATAAAAGCAAGACTAAAACTTATTTTTTATTTTATTAGCAAGAATTTATTTTTATATTCTCATATGAAAAATTGGAAAACTTTGAAGAGGTGTGGAGTGTACAAAGAATGTTGTGCTGGATTGAAAATGACACATTGCACTTTGGTGAAGAATCAGCCTAATTCTATGTGATTTCTTGTAAATGTAGTGTTTTTTGTTTTTTGATGTTGTGTAGTTCATAAAGGTGTGTTGGAAATAAATAAATAAAAAAGGGAGGGAGGGAGAGAGAGGGAGGGAGAGAAAAATTACTGTGCACGTTCTCGTTCTCTCTCTCTCTCTCTCTCTCTCTCTCTCTCTCTCTCTCTCTCTCTCTCTCTCTCTCTCTCTCTCTCTCTCTCTCTCTCTCTCTCTCTCACACTTCCTCCCACCTCTCTTTCTTACTCTCTTTCTCCCTCTTTCCTGCTCCAACAAGCCAGCAGGAAGATAGTGTTAGCAGATCTTGGACTACGCTAAATAACATTTGCCAAGACATATGAATTATAAGGCTAATGGGCTTAAAAGGCTTGTCTTAACATTGTCTCTACTTAACCATGCAGAAGCTGGCTTATAGAACGGCAGAAATAGATTGGGAACCAAAATACCCCAATTTTGAGGTCAGGATTAGAATGGATGAAAGACACTAAGTTTCTTTATGAAACCATAAAATATTTAATTGTTGGCAAATTGAGAGATATCTCTCCCCGCTGCTCTTCTCTGGCGAACTGTCTGCCAAGCGCATTGTTATTGTGTTTTGACATACAACTGATGTGATTGTTCTCATAACCACAGAATCTGGGACAGGTAGTCATTATCATGAGGGGTGGGTAAAAAAACAGCGAGAACAAAGTAACTGAGTTTCTGGGCTCAGATTGTGCAGGCAGCCCAGAAGTGAAGCACTGGCCATGTGTTCGGGCCATTGCTCTGGTGGCTTTGGGCCGGGCATCTGCACAGCTGCACATGATGCTCGTGCTCCCTGCTCCAGTTTGGGGGCTCGTTCGGGTCTCTCTGATTGGATACGCTTGCATCTGTGCCGTGCGCTTATTGGTTCTTAATGCTTGCTGAACTCTTTCTAGTGGGGTCCAGTGTTTGAGTTAGTTGGACGGGATCTGAGGACCATTCCTGGCAGTTCTAGTTGTGTGGCAGGTCAGCTGCTTGTCCCCTCCCCTGCCCTCTCTCAGCCCTTCTGAATAAATGAGCTATTCTGGGACATGCAAATATCCAGAAAGCTGGAAAAGTCTGTGGAATATGTTCAGGGAATCAAAAAGGCATTAAAAAAAGTAATTTTGTGGAAAAAAAATTACGATCAAAAAGAACTGCTTTAAAAATGTCATTTATTCCTGTGTTGGCAAAGCTGAATTTTTAGCAGCCATTACTCCAGTCTTTATTATCATGATATAGAAATCAAAAAGTTTGTAACTACAAAGGTCTTTACTTTTATTTTTATTTATTTAATGCGTCATTGCTGAATTAAAGTATTGATTTGTTTTTAAAAAAATCTTTTTGATCCCCTCTATTGACTAGAGGACAACTTACAAAGTTGTTAAAAATAATAATGTATTAATAGACTCCTTGCCTTAGAAATGTGGAATGCTGTTTTTTCATGTTTATTATTATTATTATTATTATTATTAGAAACATGAATAGGTAAGTGACCTTAAAATGTCTCACTAATTTCAGAGTAACAAAATTGATGTACATTTTTGTTTTTGTGTGCATATTTTTAAATCAGAAAGAAAGTGTTAGAACCTCTTCTGCGCACATAATGTAAATGTTCTTATCAATTATTAATAAATTAAGCCTACTTTCTCCAACTGTAATGTTTTGTTATGTCTGTGAAATTGTGCTTTTTACTTAAGGACATGCATCATTTTTATATTGTTTTCTATTGTAGATAAACCTTCCCTTGAAAGGTACACAAAACAAACTATGGTTGATTACTCTACATGTCGGTCAGATGGTCTCTTCCTGTCTAAGTGAATGACAGTAATGTCGACCAGACCATATGCCCTTTAATCTGGCTATGAGAGACTGATCTGGCTATTTGTCATCTGATTGGTCATCATAAGTAAACTCCAATGTGAATCAGTATGTGTTGGAGGATGAAAGCTAGCTTCTCTTAAAATGTTTGCGATGGACAGTGTTTGGTGACACTGCCCCTCTATCACACAGAAACATTTGAAAGGTCCGCTGTTGAAAGTGGATGTGTGTGAGGGCTGGGTTGCCTTGACACTTTGATCAATCAAGGATAAATGAGAGGCTATGCTTTTATCACGCTGAATAATAATGACGAGCATTTGTCGTTTGAATGCAAGTGTTCCTGAATGTACGTCAAGAGTTGATGCTCTTTATCACAAAGGCCAAGAACATTTTTAAAATTTCACAAAGACTTTGTTCAATTAATTGATCTATTCGTTTATTCATTTCACCTCCGTTTTGTGGTGTCAGATTTGCAACACTCCAGCGTTTTGCTCAAAAGAGTTTGCTGAATAGCGACTCATCTCATTGTTTCTTTTTCAAAACCGATTGTTCTCGTGGTCTTGTGGGATTTCAAGGTTTCTGCATTCCTCCTCTAATCCCTGTCCTTAACCACCAAACTCTGAGTCATCTCGCCGCATAACTCAACAATTTCGTTTAGGGAAATTAGTACGTTCCCGCCGACCCTGTCTTTCATCGTTTGCCGTGGTGCATATTTAAGTCCGTTCCTGGGCTTATTTTCTTAATTGGTGGCCTGTACTTGCTCAACACCGATTGCCTTTGATCATCTCAGATCATTACGTTTACCTCATTAATTTGCTCAATCCAGTTTTTCCCCCCCTCCCCTGTTGAGCCAAATTTAAGGGCCCATGTAAAAAATTGGATTAATAATACATTTTATGAGCCAAGAGAAAAATCAGCTCCCTTTGTGGTCTCTCTCTGTCTCCCTTGTCTTTCTTCTTACCCGCTGATTGTGTTTCCCTAGTGTGAAAGACACAAGCCAAACAATGCCTGATGAAAGGACACTCTCTGTGTTTGTTGCTGTTGACCTGAATCTAGTCTGAAAGAAAGCCACGGACAGGGCGGAGAGGAATGAAGATACAGGGAGGAACGGTATAGTTCTGTTTGCTTAGTATGGATGAGAAAGTTGCTGATTAGATCCCTAGTGCTGGTGGAGTCCTGCACTGTGATCATGGTGAGGGAGGTTCTGTGTCCCCTGTCTGTTGAAGACGCTTTGTGATCTGTCTGACCCTGCGCTCTGAACCTTCTCTTTGGCTCAGTGTGGACATGCATATGCCTTAAATATCAAAATCGTTCCTGGTCTTATTGTGCATGAATCATCTGTGCAATTTATACCAAAAGGTTTGAAAGGATGTATTGATATTAAAAAAACTAGCTGATCTGCTAAGGCAATAGTTACCGGCCTTATTCCCATAGTGCATCCTGTTGCCATAATTTTCCCATATAAAAAATGCACACGCACCCAACCATCCACCTGATTTAAAAGAAATTGTGATTCATCAGACCAGGCAGCCTTCTTCAATTGCTCCATGGTTCAGCTCATGTGCCCATTGTAGATGTTTTCGGCGCTGGACAGGGGTTATCATTGGCTCTCTTACCGTCTGCTTCTACGAAGCCCCATAACCGCAAACTGCGATGCACTGTGTAG
The DNA here is from genome assembly GCF_964197995.2 of Scardinius erythrophthalmus. Taxonomy (NCBI): domain Eukaryota; kingdom Metazoa; phylum Chordata; class Actinopteri; order Cypriniformes; family Leuciscidae; genus Scardinius; species Scardinius erythrophthalmus. The sequence continues at coordinate 13,147,553 of NC_138224.1, read as the reverse complement.
TCTGACACCTTTCTATCATGAGCCACAAGTTATTTAGCAATTTGAGCTACAGTAGCTCTACTCCCCATGTGCATCAGCAACCATGACCCTGACGTCGGTTCACCCCTTGTCCCTTCTTGCACCACTTTTGGTAGATACTAAACACTGCATACTGGGAACACCCTACAAGACTTGCCATTTTGGAGATGCTCTGACCCAGTCATCTAGCCATTATTTGGCCTTTGTCAAAGTCACTAGGATCTTTTCGTTCACCCATTTTTCCTGCTTCCAACACATGAAATTCAAGAATTGACTATTCACTTGCTGCCTAATATATCCCACCCTTTGGCAGGTGCCATTGTAATGATATAATCAATGTTATTCACTTCACAGTGGTCAGTGGGTTTAATGTTGTGGCTGAACACTGTATTGTGCATCTCTATATGTTTATCTTGGTAATTATTCATGAATTTAAATGACCTTTTGCTCAATTGTTCCTTTTGTGACATCAATAGTCTCCCACCCCTTTGATCCACCCTGGTATATAATGGCAACTTTCTCAACGAATAAAATGAAGTTTGGCCTTTGTTGCAAATATCATTTTAGGACTTTAAACAAATGATGTTTGAGCAAATGTTGTACAAATAAGTTTGATATTTCATCACTGCCTTTCTTTGTCAACCACCTCTTCATCTTCATCTCCTGTTGTTTATCCTTTTTTTGTGTTGTCTTCATTTATTCTTCTATCCATAGTCTCTTGTCTTGAAATGTGTGCATTTGCCTCCCACACTTCTACCTTAAAAAGCCTCAGGCCTAACACTTTTGACAAAGATACATGTAGACTTTAAAAGCAAAGAATTCATCATTTTATTGTCTCGTTGCCAAATAGGGCACAAATAATCCACTCCAATTAGGTGTTTGTGCCATGAAAATTGGATTTTCTCTCTCTTATGAAAACGCATATTCCAGAACACCATTGTTGATTTTGAATTCCAGTGACGACAAGAGAACAACATGCCAGGTTGATTTCACACAACCATTTGCATATAGAGGCTGTAGGTAAATATAGATCTGTATCTTCAGTGCATACTTTGTTTTTACTGTTTTGAGGCCGTTATTGTCCTTCCCATGTGGCCGTATGCATATCAATGTGACTGAATCTCACAATCCATGGACTGATGTCTCAGCCAGCGCACAGAGGAGAATGGCTGTCTTTGTCGAGAGGCGTTTATTGTCTTCAAACCCAGAACAAGCAAACAAACAAAGTCGTGAGGCATCTATTGAGCAGATTGCAGCGCACATGATTTAGTCTCAAGGCTTTGGGCTTTTATGTCCACATGATTGTGTGTGTCTTCATATTGTTTGGTTTCAGACCTCTTCCATTATCATATAGATAACTGAACATTGTTACATGAATATGAGAAGCTGCGGCTAATGTAATGTCATCTCTTTGTGTGCGAGTGACTTTTTTTCCTCGCGTTTATGATCCTGTCTTTCTACTTTATGGGAAGATTGGAGACCAGAGAAAAGGGGAAAAATACTATGGATTTTTGCACTCAATAAATCAATGACCTACTTTGGTATTTTGTGAAACCTTGCTTATTTTTCACATGCCCGTGGGGGTCGTTCTGTTTATTTTGCGCTGTGTGTGTGTGTGTGTGCTTCTGTGAGTGTGTATGCCATCGTTCAGGTCCCAAGAGAGTGTTTCGGATCTATACTCATTGGCCGGTTGCAGTGGTCGAGCTCTGGTTTAGATCTGATAGCGAGTGTCTCGTGAACACTGGTCTGAGACCATCGCTGCCATTGATGTTAAATGATTCCGGTCAGGATTCGGATGTGCTACACTGGTCTTAGGTCAGTGTAACAGGATGACCTACAGTTTACCCTGAAAGTCCTCCAAGTGTGCAAAAGCACTCGCTGTTCCCACTTTGCACAATGCTGGGTTACAGTTTTGCTCTCTGAACCCAGTGCATCCAAAAACAATAGCAAAGGGGTCAATGAAATGTTGCTTTATTTTTATTTATATATATATATAGGTCAGTAGAAGTAACTCAATATATTACATATATTTTGATTTCTATGGCAAAGTTCAGACTGTAAGTGTAATGTGGTGTAAATTTTATATTTTTATTGTTATATAAGCTATTTTATTTTTGTAAATATTTACTTTGTACCCTGATATATAAAAATATATTAATATAATATATATAGTACTGTATATTACAAATAAAAATAATTTAAAAAATAAACAAATATTGAACGAAATTTAAAAATCTTCCCCTTTTTTTAATTGATACTCCTATATATTTTTTTGTTGATCCAAAGACCTTCTTCCCTTTAAAAGTGAAGTGTGTAAATTCTGTTTCACTTGCTTCAAGTGAAATTGAGATAATTATTGAAAAAATGACACCAATGTTTCTATATTGGGATTGGTCAGGATGTTTAAACAAACAGAAATGCTTTGATATAAGTACATGAATGTCTTTCTTAAAGTCATATCTGCATATTAAGCTGCATTAATTGGAGGAAATATTTTAACACAGCAAAAACTTGCGCACTTCAGCTTTATAGAACCAAACCTTTGTTTTGTGACGTAGTGTAAATCTGAAACCCTTTGGAAATTATGTGATCAGCTTTGTCTTACACTGTAAGGGAATTCTCTGTAGCTTATGAAGCACATAATGTGCTATTCCATAAAGTTTGATCATACATTCTTTTAGCTGTTATAGATATAATACTTGGAAGTATTTGCCAATACGCGTGTGTTTGTGCCTGTTCTTTGTCTCTGTGGTTTCATCAAGCGTGTGTGTGTGTGTGTGTGTGTGTGTGTGTGTGTGTGAGAGCCCCTCTGCCTGAGAGCGTCCCTCTGATCTTCCCTGTGCGTTCTCTCACTTTCAACATCTTCCCTTTCTTATGGAAAAGAGCCAATTAGAGTTGTGTCTGTTTGTTTAAAACAAAATGGCTTTTAATTAGTCTGATCAAAACCTCACTTCTGTAGGCCCCGGGATCCACTTTGTAGTTCCCCTCTAGATTGCGGATGGTTTTGATGCTGGCTGATAGGACAGGAAGACAATCTGATGGCTTTTAATGAATGCTCTTACTTTTGTCTGCTCATACCTTTCTCTTTTTCCTTTTTCTTTCTATCTCCTTTGTTGTATTGTTCTCGGTGCCCCCACCAAACACACCCGCCCTGCATTCTGTGGTTTTCAGAAAGGCCACTGCTCGTTGCGCTCCCACCCAGTGTCCTGCAGCTGGGGATTGTGGGTAAATGTGGATGTGACCTCATCCTCAGGTGGTGCCTGTGGGGCCTGCTGCTCCTTATAGTCCTGCTCTTCTGTCCTTAAGAGACTTCATGCAGACATAATACAGGCTTTCATTAAAGGGCGTTTGGGCCAAGGGCAAATCTGCTTCTCTGAGGCTTCTGTCAAAGGAACCTTATCTATTATGAGAGAGTCTTTATCTTACGCATTTTCTCTGGTGCCCTCTGTACTGTTCGAGTGGAACAAAAGAGCTCTTTGCTTGAGAAAGTGAATTTATTTCTGACATTGTGGTCATTGAACTCAGCCCTCTGTGAATTAAATTGCCCTGGCTGTGCTCAAGGGATCTTCTCTGTTAAACATGGCCTCATCACCATCTGGGATGTTTATTGTATTGGATTATGTCTAGTGTTCAATGAAAGTACAAACTAATGATATTCAACCATTTTGAGAACAGCAGTGTTATCTACCATTGTCAAATTAAAATATACTTTATGTATTATATGTATAAAAACTTACAGACAAGATACAGGTAAAGTCAAATCCTCTCTACCAGCTCTGCTACCACTTCATACCTCTCACATTGTCACATTTTAGTCTAATGACGATAAACTCAGAAGTTTTTATTAAAACAAAAACTCAGGTAATCTACAATGATGGGAAACCGCGTGCAAGCACAAACACAAACTGAATGCAAGGAGGAACTTAAATACATAAAGATAATGAACAGAATACAGACAGGTGTGCTCATTAAATAAATATCCATGACAACTGATTAGTGGCGGGAAACTAGAACAAAGGTCCATTAAAGAGAAACTAAGCTAAACTGAATATAATGGGAACAGAACAGTGCAGCCTTGCGTCGTAACAGATCGACAGAGGGATGGGAGGGTGTGGGCTCTGGAGGCCGACGAGGGGCAAGCGAAGAACCAGAACTATTAAGGAGGAACTGGGGTGGAGCAGACAGCGGAATGACCCATAGAGGAGCTGACGGTGGAAGGAACCAGGGAGGAGGCGATGACAGGATGACACAGGTGGAAGCCCAGAGCACAGGTGGAAAATAGGCCCACGGCGGAATCGATGGAGGGAGGACCCAGAGTGGAGTTAGCGGCCCGATCCCCAGCAATGAAGCTAAGAGATCTGGAGATCCGGGCGAAGCTGAGGCGATGACAGGACCTGGACGACACCGTAGGATCCACAGGCCTAGGCAGAGCCGCAGCAAGGAGCCAATGAGGTGGAGCCTTGCGACCAAGGAACAAAGTGGATCCGGAGTGAGGGCGGAGCCTGACAGAGCCGTAAAGGTGGAGGGACAATGCACAGCGATAGGCCCAGAAGTCTGCGGTGCAGGCAAAGCGACGTCTGACCAAGGGACAAGGGAGCCCGGTGGAGCCGTGAGGACAACGGTCCCAGGTGGAGGCGAGAAGCCAAGGTGGAGCCGATTGGTCGATGGGCCGAGGTTAAAATTACGGGAACGGCTGCCCGAAGCGAAGCCAGGGAATCAACACTCCAAGGCAGAGCTGGTGTCCAGAAGATCTGAGGTGGAGCCAACTTAGTCTAGTTCCAACAGTGGAGCTGAGGGACTGAAGGGCATCAGTGAAGGTGGGCTGAATGAGCGACTGATATGGGCAGCGGAGGTGGGAGAGGGAGGCAGGGTGGGTGTATTATCTACAGCGATGAAGTCTTGGAGCTGGGCAGGACCAGCATCCTAAGCTCCGGGTCCGTCATGCGCATCAGTACGGTCTCCAGTTCTGCAGTGGGCTCAGGCTCCTTTCTCCTGCCATGGGCGAGTACTCAGGCTCTGCAGTGGTCGACAACGCTTCCATCAGCAGCGGGTATGCGCACTGCAGACAACAGGATCGCCTTTCTCCAGGTTCCTTTTCCCAGGTCTGGTAAGTCTAGGGGACTGTAAAAGTTTGCCACCATCCAATAAAAAGACTTGGTCTCATCATCAAAGTTGGATCTGGCAGCCAGTTGGCTAAAGCGGGCAGAGTATTTAAATATAGAAAGCTTCTTACTGGTGAATTCGATGAGTTTTGAGGGTCTGGTATTCTGTCACATGTTAGTCCGATGATGAAGAAGATTCGGATAGAAGTGTTTATTAACACGAAGTAAACTCATGCAATCCATAATGATGCAAGACAGCGTGAAAGCACAACCAATACCAGACAATGAACAGAATGCAATAAGGAACTTAAATGCACAGAGATAATGAACAGAATACAGACAGGTGTGCTCGTTAAATGAATGTCCATGACGACTGATTAGTGGCGGGAAACTAGAACAAAGGAAACAGGTAACAGAAGAGAAACAAACTAAAAGTCCATAAAAAGAAGCTAAAGCTAAACTGAACATAATTGTGGCACACACATTCTGTCTGGGACGCAGCACACAGACAAGCGAAAATAACTACTTTTAAAACGCATTTTAGCCAATCAAATCAGATGACTGGAAATGTATTCAATGCAGTGTATATCAGCAATCTGCCACCATGCTCTCCTGAACATTAGCAAACTGAAAAAAAGCCTACAACGGTCGACCATTAGTACAAACTAGATGTTGTACTTGATTGCTGTTGTTTGCTTAGGTGAGTGAAGCAGGCGTGTTATCTCTTCAGAAGTAGGTTTAGGTCAAACTGACATTCCGGGTGCAAACATGAGGCATCTAATCAGTCTTGCTCAGGTCAAACTGGCTTCTAATTGACATGCCGTGTGTGTTACGAGAATCTGAGACAGGTTACACTGACAGCTGTCAGTATGGCATGCAGCTCTACTTGTTACCTTAGGATGCAGACATATGTATCTCTGCAGCAGCATTGCTTACCTACATCCCCACTCTATCGCTCACTACACCCTCCCGTCTCTCTGCAATTGGATGCAGTGGGATTTCTTTAGCAGTGAGAGAAGGAAGTTTGACATGCACTCCTTCAAAGTGAGACACTCTATACTAAGCACGAGTTTGGGCCTGAGGGTCTTGTACCCTTGAGCCGGACTTTCAGACTACTTCTGTTTCTGTTCATTCAACTTCGTCGGTTTCTCTTGTAGCCCACCAGAAGCCTATGTGAATTTTTTATTTTTTTTATTTTATGTTTTATTCCATTTGGCATGTCAGTATTTGGTCTGACTGGCCGTTTTCAATCAGGCAAATTGAGACTGAGTCGGACGTTTACAGGCTGCTTTCTTCCCGTCATACGTGATTTATTTTACGAGTCTGACCTGACCCAGTGATCTTTTTTTATGCCCATGAGACAGAGACACTGAACAATCAGAATGTTTGATAGCACTCTTTTATACGCTTTATGAATATTTCATGTATTTTGGCCCTGCATGTGGATTTTGAAGTGAGACAAAGAAAAACTGTGAAAAAGAGAACATCTCTCGTGTTCTCTCTCTCTCTCTCTCTCTCTCTCTCTCTCTCTCTCTCTCTCTCTCTCTCTCTCTCTCTCTCTCTCTCTCTCTCTCTCTCTCTCTCTCTCTCTCTCTCTCTCTCTCTCTCTCTCTCACATGCACATGCTCGGTCCTCTTATTCCTCAGTGCTTGTTTAAAGTCACCTTTTCTAATGTTTTACAGGATGTTCAGTCACAGGTTGACACAGAATATGGTGATCACTCCTGTTTTACAGTACAAATACGGTTATACTTAAACTAGGTAGGGCTGTATGACCAGAATTTCTCTTTTCTTCTGATTAAAATTGTATTATTAATAACTGATTAATTGTTTCAATCTTTAAGATGATTTAAAACATAATTTTATATTATAAAATAAAAATACTTAACAAATATTAAAATAATTTAAAAAAGTATTCAATCCCAAATACTGGCTGTATGTGTGAATAGCCTTTCTGAAACAATACTGTATATGGACAGTTTCCTATGCATGTGTTTGTTTGCTATCTCTCCTGCAGATCTCGCTCTAGTCATCGTGCTATATGCGTCCTGGGTCAGTAAGCGTCTAATCGTGATGCATATTCTCTGGTACAGGGTGTCGTAAATGGGCGGGTGGCCAACATGTGGCGATGGATCCTGTGTCTGACCTGTGTGTTAATACAGGCGACACTTAATGTAGTCCTGCCGTTTGCCTCCATTTCCACCTAATTTGATTTGGCCCTAAATGTCACTTCCATTGCATTGATTAAACCTCAGAGCTGCCACGGATCCAGGAAGGTTAAGGAGACAGGATGGAAGCTGTCACAGGAGCATAGCTGGCCCATCTATAGACATACACATGAACACGAATGTATACGGCTAAGCATTGACCACAGCATACTCCGTACATTATTATTAACTCAGGGCAAATCATAAGTGTTTTGGTCCACTGATGCTGTTTGCAGTGAATACAGCAAAACCTGAAATCAGTCCATTTTTCCGCCCATCCATGCATTGTTCTATTTGTCTGTCTATCTTTTGTTCTGCCTATTCTGGCTATCTATCACTTTATCGTTCTTTCTTTCTGACCTTCTTATATCAACTCATACGGACGCCCACAGAGTCCATGTCCAAATATATGCATAAATGTATCTCTGCTATGGTGACCAGTAGGTTTGCCCAGTAGAAATTTTTGCACAACAAGAACAAAAATTAAATAAACATTGCCTATTAACTATACAGCACCAACATTTAACACATTATCCTTCTATTAATTACATATTGATGACCAGTGTTGCCAAGTTTCACTAGAAAAATAAGCAACCTTATCTGAAAAAAACATACCCAAAATAACCAACCCTTGGTTTTGAGTGGTGGGGCATATGCACATCATGCAGTCCGCATATGTCACTCCTTTGAAAGTGATTTTGTTCCAGTTTATATTATGTTTGAGCAAAAACATTTATTATTTTTAGTCCTTGATCCATTTTTTGTAAAAAATAAATAAATAAAATCCTCTTAATTTTATGGCATGTTATTCAAGGACCAAATGACCATCTCATCACTGTATGGACTGAATTAAAATGGTGATTTTTATTGTCCTCAAAACTCATAAGACATGTAAAGACATTGTTCTGAAATGTTTGCCCAGCCAAATTTCAGTTAGGCATTTCACTTTGTCTGCCGTTGCTCAAGGTTAACCCATGATTAATTTTTAGAGGCAAAAAAACAAAACAATAAAGCAAATCAAACACTGCTGCTTTTCATGCAACATACGTAATTACTCATCATGCTCATTACCGTTTTCAAGCGGGCTGAGCCCATCTTGTTCAGGAGATCTAGGACCGAAAGCATGTAGTAACCATGGGCTGGAGCCAGGTGTGAAAACACCCTTAGATGCTTCTGACACCACAGTGCTCATTCAAACAAACACGGCAGCGATTGCCATGGCATTGACAGAGGCTATGTTCAAAATTGCCTACTATACCCTCATTCACAAATAAGCCAAAATTAGTCCACTAATATAATTTACTTGGAGTAAATAAAAACGAGTGAGTGAATTCGGACACTGAGTGCACCGGAAAGGCTGCCGCTTTTGTGTAGTTTGTACTTGTTGCTTAAAAATCATTTTACACCTAGCAAACTGGCAGCATCAGTTGAAATGAAAAAAATTATCTCGAAACCTGTCATGGATTAGGCTAATATAAACCTTTATTAAACAATTTCATCTAATAATCTATTAAAAAGGAATTTATACCTGTATGACATTACGCTGTACCCACATTGGACCAGCAGTTTGGAAAATGAATGGATGGAAAATTCAGCTGCAGGCGCCATCTTCTGGTCAGATGCGGTAATTCATTCGACGCGACAGTGCATTATGGGTATTCTCTAGCCGTTGAGTGTACATCAGTTTGTATACTAGTTATTGCGGTGCATTGTGGGATTGAATGAGTGCACTCGATAGGTCCTCCATGGTTACCGACATGCTACAAATGGCTGTCCCCACAAACATTGTCCCCTCAACCTATTTAAGGGCATAGGGGGCGATTTCGGACACAGCCAGATAAACAACATCACTCACTAACGATAAAGCAGTCATAGCTTTTGTGCTATGGGTGCCAACCACTAACAAGCCCAAACGAACGCAACCCACGACTGTTGATGACTCATTAATGAGAAATCAATTACTCATTAAGGGTAACCTCATTAAGGGTAACCAGCGCTGTCATCCACATTAGTTTTTGAGTGTGTGTGTGTTGCATTTGTATACTTTTTTATTATCGAGAAGGGACTGTAGCCGGCCTGTATTACATTTCTGACAGATGAAGCTGGTGTGAGCACTTTGGCTGAGCACAACTCTGTTGTTCTTGCTAACCTGTGTGCTGTAGTGACAGAATCGGAGCAGTCTGACTTAGACTCCTGTTTTCCTGGATCACTGAGATTTCTCCTCTAATTTATGATTTGCTGTAATCCTGCCAACGAGTTATAGGAGCAGCAGGTGAATCTGCCCTATATAAGGTGTTAAGTGTGTTTTCATGCTGCTCATGAGCCATACCAGAGCTTTGGATGCAACGCACATACTTGTGCACACATTGTCTTGCATGTTATGCCACTTGTATTGGTTTAACTCTTCCATTTTCTCTCTCTCTCTCTCTCTCTCTCTCTCTCTCTCTCTCTCTCTCTCTCTCTCTCTCTCTCTCTCTCTCTCTCTCTCTCTCTCTCTCTCTCTCTCTCTCTCTCTCTCTCTCTCTCTCTCTCTCTCACCCTCTCTCTCTCTCTCTCTCTCTCTCTCACCCTCACCCACCTGTTTACATTTTTCCTTTCACAAACCAATGCTTCCGTCCCAGTGGTTCAAATAGTCATGTCCACCTAATGCATATGTTTGAAGAAATTTGTCAGTAATTTATGCAGTGAGTTCCAAAGGTTCAAATATTGTATTAAATGGTTTTCTATAATTTTGCCGATTATAAATTGTATTATCTGCATAACTATTTGAGTAGAAAGTTAAATTTATAAAACAAGTCATTTTGTAATCTTAGGAACTCATGTGTTACATACAGTACACACGTCTAGAAATAGTGCAGAATCTGAAATAGCTTACAGTTTTTGTTTAAAAATTTTCAAAATGCTTGTTTAAATGGGAAACCAATTCCAGATTTGACTTTTGGACCACTGTATGAATTAACCAGATCCAAAGAACAACAACTTATCCAAACATTGCAACTGCCATTTCCCCAGTGAATGAGCTTGATGTTTAGTTACTTTGCCCTCTTAACCTGTTAAACAATGGTCATGTTGGTTGGCATTCTGTTTCTCGAGCCGAGTCACGTGATCATACAACACTGTCAATACAACACCTGAAAGTGCTTTCACATCTCCACATAGAGTGAATTCAAGTTGATTGGGACACTTTTTGCCATTGATATGACTGGTGAAAAGTTTCCCAATTAACCTGAATTCACCCCTACATACATACAGTACTTGCAAAACATCAATGTTAATGTCAAGGCTTAAAGCAGTCTGAAAACTTAAAGAAAGAAATCTAGTCGTATTTGCACTGTGTGGTATCTTGCATATATATAAAAAAGAAAAAGGGAAGTTTCTCAGAAGTGTAAATACGCTGTAGCTAAAAGTGAGTGTTTCAGGAGCTTCAGGACTGACTGTGACAGTTGTGAACTTTTGAACAGTGTTTAAAGCTGTTTTTAAAGTGTGGACCCCCCCGCCCGAGGCTAGCGTATTTTTTTTTCATAGGGCTGCTCTATTATGGCAAAAATCCTAATCATGTTTATTTTGGTCAATACTGAAATCACGATTATTTAACACGATAGTTGGTGGGTGATATGCTCAGTCTTATTTCATGATATAAATCTTTTTAAATGTCAGTTTAAATTTCACAATTATCGACACTTCAGCAAAACCGAATGTACAGTAAGTAAAAAATCCTCAAAGCAAGACAAGTAAACAGTCAACAATAACATAAGAACAAAGAAATTAAAGAGGCTATATGCGATTTTCTGAAATTTAAACTCGCGACTGACACCTGTGGCCAAAAAACAGAACTGCTCTTCCTTTCTGCTCGCTCTCGCAGCGTGCGCTCGTACGTGCACACTTCACAAGTCATCTGCTGCAAAGAGGTCAACATTATGTTTACAGAGGTAAGAACAGTCAAATACATATATTGTTTGAGAAACTAAGTTTGTTTGTGACTAGCGGTGGTGGCAGAGTGATCTGAAACGTTTAACATGAACGCGCTTGACGTCACATCCGCAGACAGCGCGGGAAAAATCCGACCCGACAGAAAATAGGAAAAATAGGATACAGGCTTATAGGTGCACCCACTGTGAGCAGACAAGGTGTCAGTATGCTCATCAGGAGATGTTTGAGTCATAAATGGTAAAATAAAAAGGCTATTGTTACGTTTATTTTGGGGAAAAAAGTTGCATATAGCCCCTTTAACAAACAAAACCGGCAAAAAAATACAACAGAAGAAAAATACAAATTAAATAAACAGTGCTTTGTTTTTCAGGAAGATGTACTAACAGTGGTATTCAGATATACAAATATCCTACAACAGTAATAGCCTACAACATAAATTTAATCAAGTAATCAAATATAAAATAACACTGCTGTATACATTAAATAGGCTATAGACTAATCCTTATTTAACAAAAAGTTACAAAAGTTATTAATTCAAGAGCAGTGAGTGATTTCAACTGTCTTTTCTTGTTTGATTAACATTAATGACTGTAGCGGTCATGTGGCTGCTGTCACTTTAAGAGCTGCACAGACCCAATAAGCGTTTACAGAAAAGCGATGGCATTTTCATCTGACTATAAATGCTTTGGTGGACACGCGGCCTAAGGTTGGGGAAGTGGCCTTGTTTGATTTCTACAGATTAGAGAAAAACAGACCGTACAGGCCATCGGATGTTTAAAAATGAAAAATTTAAAATATGTAATTTCAAACTCCATAGCAAACAATATTAGATGTTCATGCAACTTTGTTTCCATACAACAAACGCATGTAGTAACCATGGGCTATACCTTGTAAACCTTTATGCTTGCTTGAACAAAATTTGAGAGCTATTTGCAATACAGTAGAATATGACCTACTTTCATGGTGCTTTTTTGACCTTTATGGAGCTTGACAGCCTCTGGACATTGATTTTATTGAATTGAAAAGAGCAGCGTAAACATTCCGCTAAATACGTTCTTTTGAGTTGCATAAGTACAGTAAGTCATACAGGTTCGGAAGAACAATGCTACATTTTTTGCTGAACTTTTGCTTTTACTTGCATTCAAGTCTGTGGCTAGACAGACACGTACGCACGCAGACTTTTTGCTCACCATCATCTCCTCAGCATAAGGTCTCATTGTCGTCACAATGCTAATGTTACAAAAGGCTAGTTCACAGGACAAAGGCGGAGTTGTGCCTTTAACGGTGCAGAGTTAAATATTTCATCCGCCCTGCTTGGCTGTCGGAGCCAATTGCCTGCGCCACTAAAGAGGCAAAGTAACACAAGCTGACAGCAACAGTCAGTGTAATGTGCTTTAGAAAGACGAGCAACAGCCTTAACATAAACACTGTCTCTGGTGCAGTCAGAAGACCTCCACATTAGTGTTTCTGTTCCCCTGGAACGTAAACACAGGGCCCGATGTCTAACCTGCCTCACAAGCAGACCTCTACACCCTCGGGATCACAGAAACCCTTTCCGACAAATCAGTGGGTTTGAATGAAGTCTTATGCTCTGACTCATATTTTTTTTGGTTGGACAGTATATTGTGAACAAATAGTCGAGTGTGTAAAGAATCATTTCATCGGGCGAACTGAACAAATACTCTCTTCACTGAACATCAGTGTTTTAAGTCAGAATGGGAATCAGAGAATCATTGAATGAGATCTTGTTTTTCAGCAAATGAAACATGAATGAGAATCTGCACAGCAAATGAATGAAAGTGAAGAATGTTGTTAACCAAATTGAGGAAAGCTGTTTATTTGCTATCATATGAGCGGAGTTATTTTAGTATTATTTTTATATTATTATAGTATTTAATAATATTATATTTATTTTTATATTTTCAGTTCATTTTAGTTTGTTTTAGTCATTTTTTTGTGTGCTTTTGTCTTTTATTTCCGTTTTTTTGTATTTAGCTATAATTTCAGTTTTTGTTTTAGTAATTTTAGTACTTCAACTTTAAAATTATTTAAGTTTGTTGCCAAGGTAATATTACAAATTTAAGTTTTTCATCTAATATTTGTTTTATTTCAGTTAGTAACATTTCTCAAGTCTCTTATTAGGTCTGCAGACATGCAAAATGTAATTAAAGGTACAGTAGGTGATCTGGGAAATGCTAACTTTAGCCTTCTAGCATTGAAAGCATACGATCCCATCCTCCCTGCAAATCACCGTCCAAAACACATGAACGCGCACGGACCTGAACAGAAGCGAAACGACCAGAGACAACGTTATTGGATTACATCATGTGTCATTCACCAGTGAGAGAACTTTACAGTACAGTGAGGGGAGAAACAGAAGTGCTTGCTTGCATACATTAGTATGTGATTGTGAAATGACTCCAGTTAACAAGTTGACCAGCTTTATTCATATGCGATTACAGGACATAGCAGCAGTCGACACAGTCGAATCTCACTGAATTATCTGCATATAGGGCAAAGTCAGCGGTACATAGACCTGTACTGTCAAACCTGAAATGTAGATATTTGCCACTTGTCTGTTTGCCTGCCATTCTCGCTCTGTCTGCACAGCGTACGTGAAACACGCTTATGATGTGCGCAAACACACGTTGACTGACGGGGAACACATGGTGTCATTTTATTCGAATGCAATGATTGAACGAACATTTTATGGTCCTACGCCTTTCACAGATGATATATATTTATTAAAATACATTTAGACTGCTTAACATAGTGGTTGCTATCAGAATATGAGGTGAATTTCAATCAGCATGACAAACATTTTCTGTAGAGAATCACCTATTGCACCTCTAAGGGATAACAAGACTTGCTTCGTGAACGGCGCTATTGAACACTCAAAAAATCTGCACTCAAAAAAATATTTAAGCCTGAATTTAAGATTTCTTGATTCAAATTGCATGAATTCCCATTCATTTGGATTACACAGGCTTAATAAACAAACTAATAAACTTAATGTGATGCATATTTTTCAGTAGTACATAAATGAAAATGGTACAAAACGGGTAGGATTTCTGCACTCAAAAAACTTCAAAAAGCATTTATTCAAATTGCTTAGAATCAGCATAAATCTGTTGATTATGAAACAAATACATTTATTCAGTTAAAAGTATGAATGCTTAAGATATGGCTATAGCTGTGGAACATGCAGTACACTCAGTAAGTTAATGAATGAGTCTAGCTAATTGAATTTGGTAATGATAAATATACGAAATTGGTTATTGTGTATTTAAAACATTCAGTTTATTTGTACTATTAGAAATCTTACTTGTTTCATTTATGTATGTGTGACACATGTATGGCTGCAATTTTATATGCAATTTTAATATACATTTAGGCCTAAATATTGTATGACCACGTTAAGCAAATGATTCAGTGAAAGGTTTGTTTGTGGCCTACAGAAATGAATCAGTGAAAGAATATGAGTGGATCTTTTTTGTGAACAGAATCAATAGATTCAAGTCACTGGGATAATTCCACACAGACAAACTCCACGCGCTCCCAATGATGGTGTCGTGGTGAGTTGATGGAAAAGAAAATGTAAAGAGTGAAAAGGATGAGATGAATAGGAGGAAAGTGAAAAATATAGGGGAGAGGAAAGAAAGAAAGAGAGAGAGCGAGAGAAGGAAAACGAGCAGATTTCTTCCCCTCCCATCCTTTCGTTTGGTTCTCAGTGTGTGTAAATGGCCAGGGGGGAAATTGAGGGGGTAGAAACGCTCCTCTCTTGTTAAACTGCTGGCAGATGACAGAAAAATTAGAGGCATTTTGCTCTTGACAGGTTGTTGTGTTTCTTTTCTGCTTCAAATGGTTTGTGTCAGTTTGTTTTCAGTCAAGCTGTCTCTCCCTCACAATGCACGCAGTGTACAGGTTTTGTTCCATTGGGGAAAAGGATCTGATATATCTAATGCCTTTCAGTTTGAAAAGAACAGTGGAGGGAAACACACTCACTGCTGTGTCTGCTAATTACAGTGGCAGACTTTGATTACTTGTTTGAAAACACTTTTCAAACATGCGTAATGATAACAATTAGTTACCGCTACATTTTCTCAGCATGCTCAGAATCTCTCTCTCTCTCTCTGTCTTGACAGCATATCTTTCTTCCAGAGTTTGTGCAATGTGGAATGAACATTTGTCTGGATTCGGTCACACATGTCGATGTTAGCACAGTCTGCTGTGCAAACGACTGTGTTTAAAGGTACAGTTCACTCAAAAAATTATAATCTGTCATTTACTTACACGCATGATGTCCCACATGTGACTTTCTTCCATCAAACACAAAAAGAGAATGTTTGAAGAACATTTTATGCTACTCTTTTCCTGACAATGAAATGAAAGTGGATGGTGACTAGAATTGTCGAGCATCAAAAATGACACCATAAATGTGTCATAAAGTCCAGACTTTTGAACCAAATTCCAAATCATCTGAAGCTGTATGATAGCTTTATGTGAGGAGCAAACAAAAATCTTTATTATTCACTAAAAACTGTATAAAAAAATGTATGTAAAACTTATGTCTTGTGTCCCACAGAAGAAAGCAAGTCATACGGGTTTTGTATAACACATGGGCAGGGTAAATGGTGACCAAAATTCACTAGCTCTTTAATGCCTATCGGGAAAAATCTGGAAATGAGCTTCTGCACAAAACGGATGTCTAAGATTACATTTTAGTCTTTTTCCTTTTGTTTTTCCAACCTGTTCCTGTTTAGTTTATGAATAAGGAACTAAGGTGATACAGAATGAATGGCTTTTTACCGTGATATAGAAAACACAATCAGGATGTACGGTTTCCTCTGTAAGTGAATCAGGGATTTAGTCCCGGAGCCTCTCTCTCAAACCGTGAAATCTGACAGATATGATGGAAAGCTAACTTCGTGTGACAGGAAACTTTCCATTTGTGCCGGATAGGCCTTCTTCTTGATTTGATTATTTCTGCCTGGCTTGTGCATTCCCTCACTCATCTAGGAATGGGGTTTGACAAGAGGCAGGAGGTTTTTATTTGATTACTTATGCTTTGTATGTTTTTCTGCTGAGGTGGGTGGGATTTAAAGAGGCGTGGCAGACTTTTCCTGAGTAAAGGAACGTCTTAGACTTTGTATTGTGTATTTTTGGGTCCTCTTAACATTGACATTTACATACATGGTCTTATACCAGTTAGTCAACATTCCGAGAAGTAACGTTCTTGTTTTACATTCAAGCCAATTCCTGCCTTAAAAAAAAAGATTTTAAAGTCCAACTGAAAATCAAAATTGACTCTATTTACTTTTTTGTTAGCACATATTACTAGTCTTGTGGTGAAAAATTAATCCGTGCAAGTTAATACACGAAAAACATTGTTTGCCGTCGTAATCTTTAATCAAAGTCTGAAAAGTTACTTCCGGTCTGGAATGGCTGATGATGTAGGTTTGACGGCTTGGGTTGGGAAACGCTTAACCACTCCCCTCAAACCGTTAGTCTGCTATGAGCGAGAAATGGAGAGGAGGAACTCTAGAGTAAAACCCTGCCCTCTG
Source organism: Scardinius erythrophthalmus (assembly GCF_964197995.2). Classification (NCBI taxonomy): domain Eukaryota; kingdom Metazoa; phylum Chordata; class Actinopteri; order Cypriniformes; family Leuciscidae; genus Scardinius; species Scardinius erythrophthalmus. The sequence continues at coordinate 13,130,733 of NC_138224.1, read as the reverse complement.
TTCAATATTCCGTTTCACTGGGAAATACGTCACAACACTGGAGAAAAGTCGTTTGCAACTTCCGGTTCACGCGGACTTTTCCCAGAAATGATGCGTTCAATTGATCAAAAGTAACAGTAAAGACATTTAAAATGTTAAAGACTTCAATTCTATTTATCAAAGAATCTTGAATTATACTTTTTTTTTTAAGTATCACAGTTTACTCAAACAAACAAACAAACAAACAAACAAACAAACAAACAAACAAACAAAAAAAGCAGCATGACTGTTTTCAAAATTGATAATAAGAAATCAGCATATTAGAATGATTTCTGAAGGATCATGTGACACTGAAGACTGGAGTAATGCTGCTGAAAAGTCAGCTTTGCCATCGTGGGAATAAACAAAACGTTTAAATATATTATGATAGTAAACGGATATTTTAATCTGTAATATTTCACAATATCACTGTTTTTCAATATCACTGATCAAGTAAATACAGCTTTAGTGAGCATAAGAGACTTCTTTGAAAAACATCAAATCTTACCAGCCCCAAACTGAACGGTTGTGTATCTTTAAAATGTTTTATTTTTAAATTATGAAAGACTGTTTAAGCAAAACCAATTGACACTCCTACATTTTTGCCTGTAATTCCGTTTATCAGAATTGTTAAAATGAAGCCGTCTTATGAAACTGGCTCATGTTTACGTGCACAAACTCCGTCTTTGCATTCTTTTACTTTTAGCTTTCAGCTTAATGCCATAATTGATTTACAGATGGACTTTCCCCCTTTTGAAACGGCCAAGCTTTGTGTTGCACATCAGGACGTTGTGAATGTGGGGACCGAATTGACTGCGGAGCTGAACTCTGGAGACTTACACTTGTTCTTGTAATGTCACAAACGGACACGTTTAGCCTGTGACAGTCGAGATAAGCCTCTGGCATTTGAAAAATGGCCCTCTAACCTGAGGAACTGATCTCACAAGGGCCTATACTCACTTTCCCTGCCTGAGATTTTTCACACTATCTTCAGACACATACTGGAGAAAATAGCCCAGATGTGCCAGAACCGCCACCACATTAACAGTGCAACACTGTGCAAGCTGTGGGTCACAGCCTCTCATACACGCACATCTAAAAGCAGTGTGTCAATAGCAGCAACTGTCATCAGACTTCCCATTTTATGGGTCAGTGTTGTTGTTGTCATCCTCCCAATGTCAATGAAGACAAAGAGGCTAAACCGACGCCAGCTGTTCCTAATACCACTGTGTGCTTTCTCTCTCACACACTCATCTACATGTGTTACACCTGGATTAGCTCTCTGTTCCCCAGGATCAAATGCACACCATCTATCCCTTTACGTGATTATTTTCTCTTTCTTTCCCTCTCTCTCTCTCTTTCATTATCTAATATGGAGCGTAATCCTCTTGTGGAATTAATCTGCTTTAACGAGTGTTTGTTACCATGCTGAGATGGAATTAAAATGAGTCTTAGGGAGAGGAGGGGTCGGTGGGATTCGGCACCGCTGAAATGTTTGTTCTTGTCCAACCTACCTTATTCTCCAGTGGTTAAACACGAGAGACACCTGCACAAAGCATAGATCCAATAAAGGAGAGACAGATATTCAACATGGAGAGTTTAGGGAGTTTTTGGGGTAGTGTCGTGCCCTTGTGTTAAGAGACTCTCTCCAGGTTTCTCCAGTGGGATTGACCCTCTAATAAATGTACTATAAGCAGGCCCACACATAATTTGTGATACAATCTATATAGCCGTATAAACTAATTTATGATTTATTTGAGCATAGTTAAATCCATTCTGCAAAAAAAAAAATAAGATTCTATCTTTGCCTGCCTGTAATTATTCCAAAAATTACACGACTGTTCAAAAGTCTGTGAGTATTTTTTAAAATGCATCTATTATGCTCAGACTGCATTTATTTGATCAAATAGTAATATTGTGAAATATTTTTACAATTTAAAATGGCTGTTTTCTATTTAAATATATGTTAAATTGTGATTTTATTCCTGTGTTTTTCCTGTGTAATTCCAGTCTTCAGTGTCACATGATCCTCTAGAAATCATTCTATTATGCTGATTTGCTGCCCAAGAAACATTTCTTATTAGCAATGTTGAAAACTGTTGTGCTGCTTAATTTATGTTTATGTGGAAATTCTTGTGATACATACTGAGTCTTGATTCTTTGATGGATCGAAAGTTCAAAAGACCAGCATTTATTTTAAATACATATTTGTAACATTATTATGCCTTTGCTGTCTGTTTTTTTTAAACAAATTAATGCATCTTTGCTGAATAAAAGTATTTATTTATTTATTTTTCTTAAACAACTTCCTTACCCCAAACTTTTGAAAGGAGTGTACATCAAACTGTATTTTGTTTAATCTATACAATAATACCTGAGCATAAATAATAAATAAATGAAAAATCAGTCTCATTCTCGCTGGCCTACTGCTCATAAAACTAAGTAATGATAATTTCTCGTACTTGATTGGCTGTGTTATGAGTTGATTTGAATTGGTCTAAGTAGCATTTTGGACTCTTTGAGGGTCACATACCTTTAAAAGAAAAGAAATCCATAAACCAGACCAAGTGCATGAAAACCTCTTGCTTTCATTCTCCTCCACATTGCGAGTCAGTTACCTGAATCTATTGACGTCACCACGTCTTTCAAAAAGAGAAATATTCACCTCAAAAGGTTTTGATTTCAGCCACAAAGAGGAGGCACTGGTATTGATCAGAGTCTCTGTCTGTCTGTTCTTTTCTCTACCAGGGACCATAGAGCCGCAGCCTCTATAGAGGGACTCAGACAGGGTGGGAGGAGATCCCAGCAGGTAAAAGGACCCACCGCAGGTCATGACCACGAACAACATATCAGCTGGCTATTTCTGAGGAGGCCATTGTGCCTGATTTCTGTCAAGGCGCCACAGTAAAACTCAAACATACATACACACACACACACACACACTTGTGCCCTCCACACCTTTTTGTAGGTCTTGCTTGACGTTGTTTAAGGTCAAAGTCTTACAGTCGCCTCTTGTTTTCTTTCACACAAGTGCACATACATTCATACATAGAGTGGTGGGGACTTTACATTGACTTTTATTGTGGTTATACTAGACTTTCTATCCCCTATTAACCCTTATTCAAACCTCTTTGAATTATACAGGGCCTAAAACCTGCCAGTGGTCGGTAACTTAAGAAAATGTACAGGCCTTGAAACTGTTTTTGCAAAAACTGACAGTTGTTTTCAGGTTCAGAAATGTAATTATGTTTTGACGTAATTTTGTGAATTTGTCCGCTCAAGTGCAAGAAGATTTGAAAGAGCTCAGTTTAGTATTCATGCGCTGTCTGAGACAAGGCTGTTTGGGCACGTGGTTCGAATGTTTGTGCACACAAAACCTTCCACACAGCGTGCGAGGAACAAAATAAGTAACTTTCGCATCTTCTTGCACTTGAATATCAAAAATTGTCAAGGCGTAATCTTTCACGACAATGCAGAGCTGGCCCGTCAACTGTTCTGAGCGTCATTCACGTTTGTTCACGTTTTGTTGATGCATTGATAGAATTCATAAAAATGTTACCAGCCAACTGGTGAGTGACACCGTTTCATATACTGGCCAATGCTGATTTTTACTCTAATTTGGCGCTTGGCGAGTGCTATTTTTTTTTTTAAGGCCCTGTCATATATAAAATATAATTCTTTTGGACATTTTGACAGTTTTTATGACCCTGGATAAAGGTCACTTAAGCACACAGACCTCTTATTCCCTGCATGTGTGTTTGTGTATGGGGCAGAGATGTACTTTCGTCCTCTGGTTTTGTAAGGTCAGGAATGTCTAATTTCTTTATGTCGATTCAAATTATATTTAGCTTTTTTTATTCCTTAGAGAGAGTCATTTGGAACCTTTTATCTCGTTATGACATCAATAACAACATCTGCTACTTAAATTCAGCACAATAAGCAGCATTGTAAAGCTTCCTGAACAACTCTGAACACCACATTCCAGTCATGTTTGTGTTTGCCATCACTGTTTTCACAAGTTTCTGATCTTTATTTGACTCTCTGTGTGGGTTTACATCTCTTAGCTTGGCTTATACTGTAGGGACAAAATTGCTAAATAAAATGAAATGAAATGAAATAAATGCTGCATTGGTGAGCATAAGAGACTTCAAAAATAAAATTAAAATAAGGCTACGTTCACAGTCAGTACAAATTCGATTTTTGTGCATATCGATTCAAATTCCATCAGATTTAGCAAGTATGAACGAATTTATGGGAATCCGTTTCAGTCTGATTGCTCTGATCGGACTTTGCGTGGTTTATGTGACTTTCTCACGCCACGTAAAACTTAAACGTCAGACGTTGTTATAGGAAACATGCTGAAAGTTCATGCGGAAAATATGTTGCGGTTGTTGTTGTTGTTTTTGGTGTATATCTACAGTACCAACTCAACATCATTGCAATAGAAACTAATGCAGATATTCCAGAAAACGAAAGTGCAGCACGGACACACAAATCGGATCTGGAGCTAGACTTCAACTAAGAGACTTCAAAGACATGAAACCATTTTTTCGACCCTAAACCTTTGAACGGTGGTGTATATTATTAAGCATATGGTATGTCCTTATTTAAAATTGCTACATGTATGTCAGAGTGTCTATGCATTTGACTGAGACTGTGGGTAAAAAAAAAAAAAAGCATCCTGAATCCTGACTACAGTTCACAGCGTTAAACGGCTGTCAACCCACGGAAATGCCTAAACATGAGCACTGTATTCACATACACCATCACACAGGCAGGAGAGTGAAAAAAAAACATGAGTGAGAAGAACCTATATTTTTTTTTTTTGTTACAGAAAAGGAAGAATGCAGATAATGAGAAGATAAAGGAACAGAGAAAGGAAGGAGAAGTAGTGGTGAGGAGGAGCCAAGAGTGAGAAAATGAAGTTAGAAAAGAAGAGAAATAGCAGGCAAGGAGGTGAGACTGATAGAGAGAAAATATATACAGTAAGAGGAGAAACTATTTCAACAGAAAGGAAGTGAAATGTATACAGAATAAAGACCGAAAGATGAATTCTGACATGAGGATGATCTTGTCTTCGATTTAATTGAGCTTGTTACACAGACACTATTTTTAAGTGTTGGAGTTCTTTCACCCTGTGATTGAGCCTCATGGCATCTAAAACGACAGCTCTCATCCGTGTTAAGACTGGGTGTTGTTTGTCTCACACCAGTTGTGCTACTGCTACTGTACCTTTTAAAGTCTGATGAAAATCTGGCAATTTTAGATTTAGAGGTATCTGACCCATCTAGATTATTGTACACTCCACACTTTTTTCTTTTTTTTTTACCTTTTTGTGAATAGTTCTTAAAATAAAAATAAAAATTCTTTTTAAGTTTTAAGAACATTTTAATAATCTAAGAAACCTTTTCCACTATAGAGAACCATTTGTCCTATGAAAAAGGTTCCATTGATGTTAATGGTTATTTTATGGAACCATCAATGCCAATAAAGAACCTTTATTTTTAAGATAACCTTCATTTTAAACTCAGACCAGTAAGCAACCACACAGAATACCAAATAATTCACTGCAGTGAAGTTTGCATGGTCAAATAAAAAAATCTAGAAGAATCAGTTGATCTTTAAGGAGGAGAAATCGTGGTCTGGCGTGGTTTGTGTCCTTGGCCTGCTGGTTCACCAGGGTCAAGTTGCGAATGATGGGAGCACAAACACAGCAACAGGAAGTCAACAAGTGTGTGGCAAGTGTTTTGTAAGATTTTGTGTGCGCGTGTGTGTGTGTGTGTGTGTGTGTGTGTGTGTGTGTGTGTGTGTGTGTGTTTGTAAATGTGAGTGTGGAAAGAATGTTTCATTATTAATTAATGCTAAGATCAATTATAATCACAGTGTATCATTAGTGGTCCATCCATAAAACATGGCCTATAATCTTACCAGGAGATTAAATAGTAGAGGTAAATAGTGCAAATTTATATTACTGATATTTTTATATGTGTGTAATGCAGTGTGTCATGCAGGGACTTTTGGGAATATCTTTTTACTGTTTTTTTATTATATGGTAATTCATAGTTTTTGTTTGCAAAAAACATAAATTTGACCGTTTTTATTTTATTTTTTTATTTTACTGTAAAATTAAATATAATGCGGTGTTACACAATTGACAGTTTTTCACCGTATAACTTGGTTAACAAAAACAGGTTTTTACTGTAGCATTTTTTACACAACGGCTACTTTTGTACACTTATTCAAATTTTTGACACTTACATTTCTAAACATCCAGAAATGGCTAAACGCCACAAAAAGACACATTGTCCACCAAGTTGTACCTTAGAATGTTCCTACCAGTTTTAAAACCTCTATAGTGAAAACATCCTGAAAATATTTCTAGCTGAAAACAACTTTAACTTTAGGCACCTACACACTTAAAGAGTGTCAGTTTTAGTGTGAAGATGCATCGGTGATAACCAACCACAGCTGTGTCTGAGATAGGCAGGTTCTGATCAAACTGACTAATACCCCTTCCCTCTCCTACTCAAGACTAAACATCATCACCATGCAGGAAGGAATGGCCTGTTGCTAAATTACATGATCCGTCGTTTACATCCCAGCAGATAAATATTTACCCCTCCGTTGTGGCCCGCCTTGTGATTAGCCACCTCCCCTCACACAGTACCGGGACCACCTCGATGAACAATGGCTCTTTCATGGGCCGTGTCATTCCTCCTTTCCCTCCTATGAACCCCGGAGAGTGGGACAGGAAGTCGCCCTCGCGGCCTAAAAGACTCTAGGGGAAGGGGGTGGAGGTACTCAGGTAACTGAACCCTGAAGGTCTGGGGCACTCCAGACGTCTAGCTTTTGGTTGCCATTGTGTTTGTTTGTTGGCATGAATCTGGCTCCTGGTTTGTAATGGCGAATTTTCGAAATCCAATTATTTCCTAATGGTTAAATTCCTGCGCTACATGTACAATTATTATTTTTTTCGTAGTTGAATATCCTGTTTTCCTCAGAAATGCATCGGATTACAGAACTAAAATGGGTTTGGAAAAGTGTTTCATTTTGACTTTAACATTATCCAATAGTCTGTGTGGCCTACTGTAGGTGAAAAAGAATGTTGTTTCAGAGTGAGAGGATGTGACATCTAAAGATAAAAGAACAATACATTTTAGTTTTCTTCAGAATAACATGCATTGATTAATTGTGCACAATAAGACCAGTAATGTGCGTTAAAACAGTAAATAGGGTCAATTTTCATTTCATGTTGCCTTTAAGCCTGAAGAACCAGAGCAGGTTGGAGCCAGCGGAGGGACAGATGTCGGCAAATCCGCCCATCTTGATTCCAGCGAGTTTCATTACCAGATGTTTCAGGGCTATTATTGCATTAGAGCTGAAATGAATAGGCAGATGTGTGTGTGCATTATTAGCGGAGCTGAATTGTGCTGGTCTTATGATCACAGTGATTATAGAGAGTCGAAGAGGGGCACAACTGCAGGCTGGCGGCTGGTAATCCTCTTCTTTCCCTAAATAAGCCCCTCTGTCATCCGCTATGTCTGATACAAATGCTTTCACAATCCCCCATTCTACCCTTTAACACTCTCTCTCTCACTCTCTCACTCTCTCTCTCTCTCTCTCTCTCTCTCTCTCTCTCTCTCTCTCTCTCTCTCTCTCTCTCTCTCTCTCTCTCTCTCTCTCTCTCTCTCTCTCTCTCTCTCTCTCTCTCTCTCTCTCTCTCTCTCTCTCTATGAGTATGAGGTTAGCTGGTCACTTTATTAAAGCCATTGTGTTTATCTGATCCTATTAAACACTAGAGTGGCAGAGGAACAGAGGAGCTGCGCTTTCTGTCCATCTTGTCCCTCATCTCTGTCTGCGTGTGACAATAATGACATTGCGATGTCGTGAAAAATCCTGTTCAAGAAATCAGATCTGTTTGTGTAGCCGTGTCTGTGCGTGCACGTTACCGCTCACACTGACATAGAGATCTCTGTGACACCAAGGTAAAAAAAAAAACGGAACAGACAGCTTCCAGGTGTTTCTGATGATGAAACAGGTGTGTGTGCGTGTGCGTGCGCCCGTGTATTTTAAAATTCAATCTCTCCGTCAAACACACACATGCGTGCATCCGGCATATCCCTGGCTGCCTCAGTCATCAAATTCATCATTATTTAAAAAGCAAAACCACTAAATGCCCCTCTATACCCTTAATCACAATGCGACTGCTAATTCAATAATACCCCCGTAGCTGTCTGGTGATGCCCGCATTGTTTTGGCTCTGCCCAGGTGATGGTGGCTCATTCAGGGAGCCTGGCGTTGTCTCAGGGGCACGGTGCCCTGTTACGGGTGCCCATTGTGCATCTATTGTGCGCCTATTGTGGCAACCCTGAGAGAGCTGGAGGAAAACAAAAGCACCAGCTCTGCAGAGTGCCCGTGCTGATTTCGCATGCACCTGGCATCGCCACAGACACAGGACATTATTAATTGCTAATACATATTTATGTGGCACAAATTTGCCATTTGTTTATGCTTAAAATTATCAATAGACACAGGGCGCTTAGCCAGAGAAAGTGGTGACCTTTTTAAACCGGAGTGAATGGAGCCCAGTTTGCTGGTTAAGACTTTGTGCAATTTGTCTTGTGTACGTTTGCTTTGTGTGAATCACGAGTGTGTGTAATAGAGAGCATCTTGTGTGCACACGCTTGATGTTGTTTGTGTGTCTAAGTGCAGTTTATATGACAGCTAGATAAAGGCAGAGTGACTGGGAAGAGGTGTAACATGACTAGCAGAACGTTGAAAATTAAAGTATTGGTATTACTGTGTTGTTTTTGGATATGTGGATTGGTAAATTCTTTGTAGAGTGCCATGTAAAAACCCTGAAATATGGTATATGGTATTGAACCAATTCAATCAGTTCCAAGTATTTGGCTATTTGACAACTCTAAATATAAATTATTATGCATACAGTTTTTCTGTATAAAATGTTATTAATTGAGATATGACTGAATATATGTTGTTTAAATGAATAAATGTTTTTTTAAGTGTTTAATGAATTAGTATTATACATAAAATAGTAAATCACATAAAACATGTCTTGTTTTATCAAAGTACCAAGTTATTACTTACCATTACTGTACCATCATAGGCCAAAAAAAGGTCTGTTGTCGATAGTGTAGTGATTTATGAAGTAAAGCTTACACCGAAGTCACTTGTAAACCAAGCAGCTTTCTTTTGGTCAATGCGGCAAATCAGCGTGACCAATTGGAACCTGTTGCAAAATCTTCATGGGGAAATCTTTTGTACTCACTTGACATTCCTGATCATGTGGATCCCTTTTAATTTGACTTGATTTCATCAGTGAAAATTCAAAAATTTGCCACCATAATGGTAAGGTGTTTTGGGTGGATGTCAAGTCTGATCAAAAGTAATAGCACACCTGTCCTCAAAAAACAATTTGAGGTATCATTCTTGCCATAGCATGAAAAAAAAAAAAAAAAACGGCTTTGTATGATCAATTGTATTGGCAAAGCTCACCTTAGCAAACAACATTATTTAATACAAATATTCAATCTGAATGACACACATTGTGTGTCAGGTTAAAAGTCCTGTGTTTGTGTGATTGCTACTAGTTGAGAGGCTCATAAGCATCACCTAGCTTTACTTGACCCAGTGGCAACGCACACACACACACACTCAATAAGGAATACATTACTCCCATTTCAAGTGACTCTTCCCCTTTCTCAGCAAACACATTTACTTTCTATTAAAGCCTGATCTGCAGCCAAGTAGCCGCCAGAGTTTATTACCATAAAGATTAGAACAGAGCTCTTTAACACACAGGTGAACGCATGCACATGCTTTCAACCCCCCAAACACATACGTGTGTTTGTGTGTGTGCTCAGACTGTAGACTTCCCTTTCCAACCTGTTGAAAGGGTCTCTTGTCAATCTGTTTGCTGCACAGCTGTTTAATATTTTAAAAAACAAAAAAAAAATAAAGGGGTAGTTCACCTAAAAATGAAAATTCTCATCATTTTCTGATGTTTTTTTTTATATAATTTTTTTATTTTACTTGTGTGACTGACTTTCTTCCGTAGAACACAAAAGAAGATTGTATGAAGAATGTTCATGCTGCTTTCCATACAAAGTTAGTGAATGGAAAATAGAGGCTGTTAAGCTCCTAAAAGGAAGAAAAAACACCATAAAACATTGTAAAAGTTGTCAATATGATTATTTTATTGTATTTAAAGTAGTATAAAGTAATGTGATACTTTTGTGTGCAGAATAACAGACATTTAAGACATTATTTTGTGAAAATTCTGCTTGACATCTGTGGTCACCATCCACTTTCATTGTATGGAAAAGAGCAGCTTGGACATTCTTAAAATGTTCTCCTTTTGTGTTTCACTTAAGAAAAAGACATTGGATTTAACTGTTACCTTGATGCCTTCCTCCTTTTCTCTTTCTTAATTCACCTCTCTCCTTGGCTCTGTTTCTCATCCCCAGGGTTCAGTTGCTCACCAATGGGTTTGTGGTCTGAAGACGAGCAGCACTCATCTCTTTCACATCCTTTGTAGGTCAGTTCCTATTTTTACTCTTTTTCTTCCCCCGTTTTTGTGCAAGGACACCCCATTGTTGTCAGCCGAAACAAGCAAAGTCTGTTGTATTGGTAAACAAATCAATTACTGCTTCACAATGGCTGCGATGTGCTTATCAAAGACTCATTATCGCTCTGTGCCGTATTGTTGTCATCATGACACCTCTAATCATGGTTATCATGGGCTAGTTGTTTCCATGGCTACACTATAACATTCAGCCAATGAAACGCCCCATTCCAGCCTTGCAGAAAAGCCATCAGCCAATTGTAGCACCTTAAGAAAGAACTAAGTGCCCAGTTTGGACCTTCACATTTGGGATAGAGAGCAAAAGGCCATGTATATGCTGGACAGTAATGCATCACTGGTTGGCAAAATTATTTGGACAATCAGGTTAAACTGTTGGCGTCCATTTTTTTTAGTTTACAGCTGCAAGTCAAAATTGCTCATTTATCGCAGCTATGTGAGTGACTTGTTTTCTATTTACATGCGATTTTCTCTTTCAAAATATGGCCGTTTTTTTGTATGTTCCCAAAGAGAAAAAAGTGAGCTGGTTGACGTTTTTCAGTGGGAGGAGGTGGAGTGATGATACCGAGAGCAGGGTCACAGTTATCAGAACAAACGGAGAGCAAGAGAAGCAGAAAGACTGAAAGAATGAGATAGAGAAAGAGAGGACAGGGCCACAGGGAGGGGGCACAGGGCCAGCTGGAGGGCCAGGCTATGTGCTTTGTGTATTTGCAGCAACAATACAGGGCAGCTGAGAGTTGCCCCATGACCGTTTCTCTGAGGGCAGCCTGTACCCTGTCCACACACACACACACACACACACACACACACACACACACACACACACACACACACACGGGTCACTGCAGAGCTACTCAGCTGCTGATGCAGTCAACTGGAAACAGCCACACTCCTAAAATCAGATTGTTTTTTTTTTCTTTCCTGTCAAATACACTCAAGTGCATGCTTCACAGACCTTCATATTAAATGACATATGGGTTTGCTGTTGACACTGTCCAGGAAAGATAGCCAAGCTTGAGGCTCAGAGAATGTGTGTGAGCCTTTAAAGGGGGTCATATCATAAATTATATTATCTTTTTATTATTATTATTCTTTCTTTTCTCTTTACTTCTTATGCTTAAAGTTTTTGTTGCTTCGAAAACAGTCATAATTTTTACGTTATAGTTTTACATTACTTTTTCACCCTCCTTCTGACCTTTACAATTAAGTGTTCTGTGTTTTGCTGCTAGACTCCTATATAAATAGCTGAATAATAGTGCTTGACAGATGTAAACTGCTGGAACTCTACAGCGCCTCTAAAGGGACATGGTGGTGGGACAAATATGAGATGGGAGAAAAAATATATATAATCAAAAACTTTTGCGTTTACCGAGAAATTTTACATTCACTCGCAAAACATCCCTGAGAAATTTAGCATTCTCTCAATTTAGCATTTAGCATTCTCTCTAGTAATAATAGCTATAATTATTATTATTGTTATTGTTATTATTATTGTTAGTAGTTATAATAGTAGTATCTCTATATAATAATAATAATAATAATAATGTATGTTTTCGATATATATTTCCTTAAAATGCTCACTCAGTCTGGATGCTCTTAAATCCGCAGTAAGGATGCTTTCCTGTCACATATTACATATGCACACTTCAATAAGCCAACAGAACGCAGGTTAATATGTTTACATGCCAGAAGAAATCAGGCTAAGGGGCAAAAATCTAGCTGTGACGTTCGGTTTATGCTTATTCCGATAAAGGAAAACTGGCTAACATGTTTACATGGCCTTATGCATTGTCAGCTTATTAAGCACAATCAGGTTTAGAACTTGCATGTAAACGCACTCACTGAGATCTGTCAGAAGGATGTGCAGAGTTGTAGGTGCTACACACATCCAGGAACAGCTCAAGGTTTGGTGCATTTTTTCACTGTCATTAATTCTTGTTTTTAGGAATAATAGTTTTTTTTATTACTTCCTCATGGAAATGTGTGCAGCCATGTTAATACTATGTTAATAATAGCAATCAGACATCAGAAATCCAAGAATTTCTGAACAAGCCACTTTTTTGCAGCTATAAAAGGATTTTCTGAGTTTGAGTTCTGAAAGTTACAGTACATGATACATTTCTTAAAGAAATTTGAATTCTCATGATCATGATCGGACGTTTGTGCATTGAACAACGTCCTGGCTGGGCTGAAAGGTCGCCAGCCTCTTCATAAAGGTTTGTGTTTCTGTGACTATAGTTTCCTTTGTGCAGAACAAACAGTGAAATATTGTTGTTCAAATGTGTTCAAGCATTTGGATCACAAGCTGTGTGTGGGGCACGGACAAGTATGCTTGTGTGACCTCTGACCTGTCTTCCTCTCAGTACACATCTAAAGGAAGTTCCGCCTGCAGTTAGCCCACACAGACAGGAAATCATGTAGTGCAGAGGGAAGTTGTAGGGCTCTAAAGTTGTTTTAGATGTTGTGACCTCTTTGACCTCCACTCATGATGCAACGTCCTCTTTCCTTTATTGGAAAACACAGCTGAAAGCATGTGTGTGTTTATCCGTAAAGTGAAAGTCGCTGTCTGAAGAATGCACCGTATGCATCCGTTTGTGTACGTGTGTATCCCATTAACTCTTACAAGACACCTGCATGCACTCCAAACACCGGGACTCCTTGGTTTCCCTGCAGGCAGATCGCTACAGGGACCCTTGTCTTGCTCTGTAAACAAATACAGGCATGATAGAGGACGTGGCTGAACCCGTGTTTGAGCTGAGAAGTACAACTGTGTGTTAGTGTGTACAGCACGTCAGGCCTCTGGTGCTCTCTAACAAAGCACCTGTTTACTCTGCCGTAGTCTCCAATGTAAATACATACCTAGAAATGGAAGCAAATTGTGCTTGGCATTATAAAGAGCACATGAGGAACGGAGCTGGGGTTTTGACCATGGCCTTCTCTAACTGGAGAGATGATGCTGGATATTATTGGATATTATGACTGCTACTTTTTCTGGTCATCTAGAAAAGTGTTTAACCTATGTAAGTGATTCAAAATACAGCATCAGTTGATGCAGATCACAAAAGCTAGCTTTTCTGTACTGCAAAATTCATAGAAATGTCCTATACTGTCCAGTTGTGTCCCACTCACTTTAGTGTCTGTCTGCCTCTGGGATGATATTTGGTTTCTTTCTTTTTCTTTTTCTTTTTCTTTTTTTCTTTTTTTATAAATAAATTAATACTTTTATTCAGCAAGAATGCATTACGTTGATCAAAAAATTTGACCGTTTTTCAACATTCATTCAGGAAATGTTTCCTGAACACCAAATAATCATATCAGAATGATTTCTGAAGAATCATGTGACACTGAAGACTGGAGTAATGATGCTGAAAATTCAGCTTTGCCATCATCGATTACATTTTAAATCTATTAAAATAGAAAAGTGTTATTTTAAATTGTAATATTTAACAATAATACTGTTTTACTGTATTTTGATTAAATTATTGCAGCCTTTGTGAGCATAAGATACTTTATTTCTCATTAGTCTACACTGCATCAGTACTTTACACTGTTACATTCTTAACTTTCTCAGAGTTTAGACTTGGATTAAATAGAAATAATTGTGTGTTAAACTAATGTCACAGTATGTTGCCCCTTTTCAGAGACTTTCAGAGGGTGGTCCATTTTTCCCCAAAAATATGAATATGAATAAGTGACAATTATTAAAATATTTTAATGTTAAATATGAAAAGAAATGTTAATTCTTGCTTTTAGAATAATATAAAAGTGCTGTGGGGTAAAATATCATACTATTGTACTATATCAAACACTCAAAATTCACATGTGCAAGCTTTTTTTAACAGCATTTATTAATTTAGGTTGATGTTAACCGATGAGTATGCGATTTGTTCATTCTTAATTCATGTTTGTTCAAAATACATAACTAACAGTAAACATTATTAATATACAATTATGAATGTAGAAATTAATCAAGCTTAATAAGTTGTTATAGAGTTGTTCATTGTTAGTTCATGATCAATGCATTAACTGATATGAAGTGCTACCTTTTATTTTTTGTACTGTTGTCACCATAGTGCCACTGGAGTCATGTAGTCCACAACTAGTAAACACAGAACTAATCGACTAGTCAGTGCAACCCTACTGGCTATCGGTATATTTAAAATAAATCCTTCTCTCTCAGTGCACTATTCAGTGAAACACATCATCTGTCATCAGGCGACAGATTGTCCCACACTCCTCTCCCAAATTCCCTCCTGAGTGTCTCTCTCAATATGCCCAGTGCCACCGTATTCCCTGAGTCTCCCTCCCAGTAGACCTGCCCCACTCCCGCTCTCTTCAGTACCTGAACTCCCTCACTCGAGCGGCCATCGGGCTAATTGCGGAAAACGCGCCTGTGAATGTATACGCAGTCATTACTGCTCACAGTGTGTGAAAACAGCAGAGGCCACATAAAGACGCACTCATTATGAAAAATGAGGCTCTTGAGTGAATTACATCGATGCGTTTGTGTGTCTTGTAGGTTGCGGCGTCCCCTGCGAGACGCCACGATGAAGGGCGTGGGCAGGGACGGAGCTCCCTAATCAACACGGCAATCGCATTTCCATATAAACAACCAAAAGCTCGTCTACATACAATCCAATTCCATATGATGTGGGCTTGCCGTCAGGGCTTGTAATTGCTTCAGTTCACCGAGTGTTAGAACAGGGCAGAAGAGGACGAGAGAGGCCTCTGGAGAAATGGAGGAATAGTCCAAGCGAGAGATTTTTCAATGACCTGAGCTCTCCAGCGATCTAGTATCCAAATACACTAAATCAATGCTCAGTCATACAGCGATAACAAGCCTCCTTTTATTTCCACAGTAATGGTTATGAATAATGTAACTACAACATTTAATGCGGCATAACCTGTTTTTAATGCCCATCAAATGTTTTGGAGAGCAATGTTGGTGACTTTACACAAAACATAGTACCCAGTTTGATTCTAATAGGTTGATTTTGGTTCTGAAGCAACGACAACAACAAAAAATCGTACTGGCCCTAAACTTTTGAACAGTAGAGTATATTAAAGCAATTTAATAATACTTTATAATAATAATTATTTTGCATTTTTTTCAAAGCTTAAAGGAATTAGTTCCCATTTATTGCCTTTTTATGAACACTTCATGAACACTTTTCAAAACATATTTTTATGTTCCACAGAACAAAGTCCTACATTTTTGGAATTGCATGAAATACAGAATATTCATTTTTGGGTTGAACGGTCCCTTTAAGATCAGTCTCCGGGATGTTTTCAAGTGCTTCCCTCTGCAAATCAGGCAGATCATGTGATCTCCTTGAATGCAATAGCTTTAAATAATGAGAATCATACATAAACATCACCTGCTCTATTCATCTCAGGTGAGAGAGAACCTCTCTCTCTCTCATTCTTGTTCTCTTGCCCCCTCTGGGATTCTTCCCCTCCTGTGGGTTAAAGTAATGTCTGGTCCTTTGGGTTTTCTTCTCCTTGAGTTGAACAGAAGGAGAGGAGGAGAACAGGTAGTAGCATTATTCTTGGCTTTTCGTCAGTAATGCTGAACCCTGGCCAATTAGGTGGATTAAAACCAACAAAACACCTCCATTAGTGGGAGGTATTGTTACATGCTTGCTGATCATTTAGAAATAAACTCCTGAGTGCCTCCTGGAATTCTCCCCCAGAATCTGTTTCCCTTTCATCTCGCAGGTCTTGTGTTCTCAGCAAAGAAATCAGAACTTGTGTTGGTGCCATGCATTTGAACGCTGCTTATGGCTGTGCAAATAAACATTTAATAGCTTGTAGTTGAGGCATAAATGGTGAAAAGCTTTAGTTGTGTCCGTTTACGTTTTATTAAACACTTCTGAAACCTTGGACTGAAGTTGAACTTCAATCTACAGTAATGGGAAAATGGTCGCTCATTCATAGAGCACTTGAGCATTACACTACCATTTAAGGCATTTGGGGATGGTTAGATTTTTTTTTTATGTTTTTGAAAACATTTATATTGTGAAATATTACAATAAAAAAAAATTGCTATCTTATTAGTTTTTATTCACTGTAACAGTAAAGCTGAATTTTCAGCAGCCATTACTTCAGTCTTCAGGGTCACATTATCCTTCAGAAATATTTCGGATGTGCTGATTTGGTGCCCAAGAAATATTTCTTAAATGATCAGTGTTGAAAACAGTTGTGCTGCTTTTAACTGTGATGCATCTTCTTTTTAGGATTCATTGATTTAAGAGTTAAAGTATAACAAACAAACAAAAAAGCATTATTTAAAATAGATTATTATTGTTAACATTTATTTAACATAGAAATATATCTTATTCTTACATTTAAATGTCTTTACTGTCACTTTAGATCAATTGAATGCTTTATTTCTGTATACAAGTAAAATTTTCTTGTATTGACATATATTTACGTTTTGTATTTTAAATAGCCAATTGGCGTTAGTTTACATCACAGCCCTCCCTGTGCATGAATTGCTTCAGATGCAGGTAATATTGGGGGGAGGAACATTCTTATTTTTGGGGGGACATTCTTATTCTAGAGAGCATTTGATTGGACAAAAGTTTGTAGTCTTCAATTGTAACTGTTTTCCCAGAGGAGAAAGACTCTGCTAAAACAGTGCACTAACATATAGAAAGCCTCAAGCTAACAGACAATCTTAGAGTAACTATGCACTGCACCATTAAAAAAATTCCCACCATAGGTCTCTTCTTAGGCATATCATTGATAATTACACAGGTGTTTTGTGCCTAGGGACGTTTGTTTTAATTTGGTTGTTTTAGTTGTGTTGGTCGATGACTCTCTTCACTTTCGCTTCTGAGCTCTGAAACCGAACATATTGAGAGCTCTCATCAACAATTGAATAGCTGAAAAGGAATTAACCTCTAAGTAGTGCGCCGTACATTTGCAGAGTGTGCCCGTATCAAAGAGCATATTTAATAGAGCGCTGTTGCGTGGAGAGCTCGAGCGGAGTGTTAAATAGGCCGAGAGCTGGAAGTGAAGGGCAGAGGTGATATTCTCGCTAAAGGTCCCTAACAGCCAGAGTAACGTGTCCACACACACGCAAGAGAGATGTGTACGCATCCTGCATCCGGGATTCTAATCATCACATGTGAACACAATGGGTGCAGGAAGTTTGTTTTTTGTCATACCCAGGAGACATGGAGTGAGAGATATGGAATTCATGTGTGTGTATACGCCAGTGTGTGCGTCCCTGGGGTTGGGGGGCCGTGCCGTGATGGTACAGATGGGACAACATATGACATGTGAGGGTGTGGGGACACTGAGGCTCTCTCCGTCCATCTGGACTCCCCTCTGATCTGCCCTGCCTCCCTCTGCAGTGTGTGTTTGTTTGTGTGTGTGTCTGTTTGTTTGTGTATATGTGAGTAAGGGCTAGCCATTCGCTCCTACATGGCTGTTTGTTTTGTGCAGCGAGAGCTAAAAAGTTTATTAGATCAGAATCTCTTATTTAGCAGTTCGTCCGAAAGCAAACTTTTGCTCTGAATAAAAAATTTGGAACTAGCCTTATATGAAACATTACTGACACCGCAAATCATGTGGCAACTTGAGAAGAGTTGTACTATGACTTTTCTAAGCTTTCCATGCTTCTAAGCTTAGATTGCCTGGGTGGCATAAAATTGATTTACATGGAAGGAGGTACTTGACATTTAAGTGATTTGTTATGTAATATAGACCCCAGCTTTTCTTTGGCATGGGACAGTAAGTAACAACCTAGAACACCTCATCAATCATCAATGGACAAGGTTAAACACAAGCATTTTTATGGTCTGGTTTTAGGGATGCAATACTGAACTGGTTATCAGCCAATATCTGCCTTTTTAAATGTACACCTACAGTATTGTTCATAAGTTTGGTGTTAGTAATTTTGTGTTATTATTATTTTAAATAAATTAATACTTTTATTCAGCAAGAATGCATTGAATTGATCAAAAGTTGACAGTAAAGACTTTCACGTTGTTATAAATATCTATATCAAATACATGCTGTTCTTTTGAACTTTCTATTCACTGAAAAAAATACATCACTGTTTAAAAAAAAATATTAAGTAGAACAACTGTTTTCAACATTGATAATAATAATGTGTTTCTTGAGCACCAAATCAGCATATTAGATCATGTGACTGGAATAATGATGCTGAAAATTCAGCTTTGCCATTACAGAAACGAAAAAAAAAAAAAAACATTGAAAACAGAAGTTGATTTAAATGGTAAGACTATAGCATAACATTACTGTTTTTACTGTATTTTCGATCAAATAAATGCAGCCTTAGTGAGCATGAGACTCATTTCAAAAATAATTTTAAAAATCTTACTAACCCCAACTTTTTTTATATATTTTATCGATTCATCATCCTTTAATGAAGTGAGCTTTCATTTTATATCAATGGCATCATAGGGGACTATGCACATTCATAGTGTCGCACATTAAACCCTTCTTTCCAGTCAAATACAAAATTTATGTTAAGTGATGTGCAATTTAGCTGAAAATACTCTGCCATCAGCTGAGGTGGGAAGACGTTCTGGATTTGACAGCGTAGTATTGACCCTTCTATCGCTCCAACACAACCTATCCAATCCAGAAGCTGTAAACCTGTCATTTGAACATGTCTTTATCCCCCTCCTCCTTGTTCTAAAAACGTCATCCATGTCACCCGCCTGCGTTGTCCTCCGCTCACCTCCCTTCGGTGGCCCCCTGTGCCTTAGTGCATTGTGGGTCATCGGCGGAGCTCAGCCCCGTTTGTCAGGTGCTGAGGAGGCTGTTTGAAATTCAAGTTTCGGTAGATTGTCAGACAAGAGGAGAGTGTGTGTCGGGGGGGGAGGCGGCGATTGGAGGACGGGGAGGGGGGGGTTGTAGCTTATTACCATATCAAAGAGCCAGCCGCCGTGGTCTAATGGTAATTACAACGGCCAACAATTGGCGCTCGCTGGTCGGATCATAACAAAAAAAAATTTAAGTGTGCGTGTGTGTGTTAGAATGGAATACAGGGGGGTGGAATTGGCCAGGGCATTCAGGTTATGTTAATACAGCTCATCTATTTAATTAGTGCTCAGACGCAGGCTTTGTTTACTTCTGACATGTCTTTTTTAAAAGTGTGTGTGTGTGTGAGAGAGACAGTATGTTAACGGTGGTTTTTGGGAATGATTTGGCCCATAAGATTGAGTGAGAATAGTACAGGCAATAATGAGCTCCACTGTGGATGGACCTTTTGATGGTTGTCCTGACTCCGCCCCTCTGCTCGGCCCCCACTGGATCTGCTCACCAGAGAACACACACACACACACACACACACACACACACACACACACACACACACACACACACACACAGAGGAGACGGAATTCACATTGTCCAGCAACCTGGCCAGCAGCACAACCTACTGTATTGCTGCGTATGGTTTGTGTGCATCACTAGGAAGGCCAGAAAAAAAGATAGTGGATCTTAGTATTTCTATTCTATGTATACTTTTTAAAATGTCATAAATATTATGAAGTATACTTGTTTCCTTTGCTTTTATAAAACAATAACGCTTGTTCCAAGACCTAGTGTGCTGATCATGTTGGTAGCCTAGTCTGACAGTGTTTCTGGAGAGAAGTAATGTAATGGTGTGAAAAGGAAAAAACATCCAGTATGCGGCAGTCCTGTGGGCGAAAATGCCTTGTTGATGCTAGAGGTCAGAGGAGAATGGGCCGACTGATTCAAGCTGATAGAAGAGCAACTTTGACTGAAATAACCACTCGTTACAACCGAGGTATGCAGCAAAGCATTTGTGAAGCCACAACACGCACAACCTTGAGGCGGATGGGCTACAACAGCAGAAGACCCCACCGGGTACCACTCATCTCCACTACAAATAGGAAAAAGAGGCTACAATTTGCACGAGCTCACCAAAATTGGACAGTTGAAGACTGAAAAAATGTTGCCTGGTCTGATGAGTCTCGATTTCTGTTGAGACATTCAGATGGTAGAGTCAGAATTTGGCGTAAACAGAATGAGAACATGGATCCATCATGCCTTGTTACCACTGTGCAGGCTGGTGGTGGTGGTGTAATGGTGTGGGGGATGTTTTCTTGGCACACTTTAGGTCCCTTAGTGCCAATTGGGCATCGTTTAAATGCCACGGCCTACCTGAGCATTGTTTCTGACCATGTCCATCCCTTTATGACCACCATGTACCCATCCTCTGATGGCTACTTCCAGCAGGATAATGCACCATGTCACAAAGCTTGAATCATTTCAAATTGGTTTCTTGAACATGACAATGAGTTCACTTTACTAAAATGGCCCCCACAGTCACCAGATCTCAACCCAATAGAGCATCTTTGGGATGTGGTGGAACGGGAGCTTCGTGCCCTGGATGTGCATCCCACAAATCTCCATCAACTGCAAGATGCTATCCTATCAATATGGGCCAACATTTCTAAAGAATGCTTTCAGCACCTTGTTGAAATCCATGCCTCGTAGAATTAAGGCAGTTCTGAAGGTGAAAGGGGGTCAAACACAGTATTAGTATGGTGTTCCTAATAATCCTTTAGGTGAGTGTAGGTTATTTTAAGTTCCATCACATCAGAGGGACTATTTACACCTGGTCACTTCATGCGTTTTCTCTGATTGGATAGCTATCCGATCGTGAAAAGTCCAGGTGTAAATGCTCTCCGAAACGCTTTCGAGACAGATTTGACTCTGATCGCTCAAACCACTTCAGGAGGTGGTCTGAGACACATTCCAGATGAAACTGGACACGTTTAAATGCATCTGGTTGTTGAAACCACATATGTAAATTTTAATCCTCCCATTATGTATAAAGAAGTGAGAGAGTATGTTATATAGGCTATATGACATGTTATAGCCAGATATGACGGCACTACTGCAACATGCATTGGAATTGAGGATCGGATTTATATTCATTTTGCGGAGACACATTTATGTGGCCAAGTGTAAATGGAACCGTTTTAACAAATCAGACAGCTATCCGATTAGTAAAAATACGATGAAGTGATCAGGTGTAAAAAGGCAAAGAAAAAAAAAAGATTTCTTTATTGTATTAATTATTTATTATTGGTTGGATAACTTTGGGAACTTTGGGAAGACCAGTCATCAATCTGGGTGGGCCAGTGCCACTCTGGACTTGGATGTGCCCTTTTCCCTGGCGTGCATAAGGAGTGGGCTAAACTATAAATGAGGATATTTTTGAGAAGTGTGTGTGTTTATGTTTGTGATGACGGGGAGCTAGATGGTTATGGAGTTGTGATGGGCCTATTTGAAGGCCTCTTTAGAGAGGAGAGAATCACAGAATATGATGAGAGAATCTGATCGAGGGAGTTGTTTGACCCCTTCCTGATGCCTTTGTGTGTGTTTGCATGCGTGGATGTGTACAAAGCATTTTCGAGCACCTATAAACTGTGTTTATCATACAGATCATCCCTCTATTACCCTGCACACTTGAACCAGTTGTGCACTGACACACAGCTGAAGAGGACATACACTCCTTGATGTCGTATCATTACAGTGGTTTGTGACTAGAAATAAATGTGGTCATGAGAGCCACATCTTCTAGGGGAATTTTTTATGTAATGAAAGCTGTCTCTAAATGTAGCTTTGAGCTTTATAGTATGCACAGTTTTAGGAAAGATGCAACTCTTTATAATATTCATACAAGTCCCCAACATGCTCAGCAGAATTGAGGAATTGACATCTCTGATTTTAAAATCCTTTCTGCATTTGCTATTCAGCTTAGAAAATGCAAAAAACTTTTCAGATTTCATCTGTCAACATTAAAACAAAATGTAAAGCAGGAAAGCTTACTAAAAAAAAGAAATATTAAAAAAATTATTCCAAAAATGAAAGAAAAAAAGTCATCATAATCTTTTATTCAAATAAATACAGTAATAACTTGTAGTTACAACATTACATAGCTATTTTTGCATTATTTTAAGCAACTGTTCTAAGTAATGTTGCCTTTGTAAAATTTTGTCATTAGTTAACCAACTTTTAATGCCTTATCAGTGTTAACATAATTGGCCCTGATTTACTCACTTCAGTTCCATATTATGTTGCAAGGCAGATTTAAATTTTATACCATTGAAATTTAAGTATGTAAACTTCTTATGCAATTTTTTCAGTATATTCGGTTTCACCCTCGACAGTTCGCTGGTTAAATGCGTTCCAAATGCAGTTTCATACGGATGTTTTTCTTGACGTAAGAAAGTCTGAGGATACAAACAGCCATCTTCGAAAGTTACCCATCAGTATAATAAGTTTGACAATATTCTCCCATGAAGATTTCTGGAAACTGCGAGTCTGTGTGTCAGCAGGTCATAAGGGCCTGTTCAAGAGGGCCTCATTAATAAACACAGTGAGTGTGCGAACTGTCATGCTGTTATCACGCTGTATAACAACACCATGACAAGGGAACTCATTCAGCAACGTCCACGCAACGTCTGTGCGACGTCTGTGCAATATCTTCCCCATATGCCCCACAGCCACTCAGATAAGATGAAGTCATGTGGTCATCAGTAGAGCGGTACCTGTGTGTTGTCACTCAAGGCCTTATGGAGGATAAAAGTGTCTTATTTTAGTCTATGTGCTACTAATATCTGAACATGTGCATGTGTGTGAAGCCTAAATTAAGCCTAAGGGGAGACAAACCATGACACAGGGTGCTAACAGCATGCTCTATGCTTTCGGTCCTCTCTCTCTCATTCTGAGCACTTCATTCTCTCACACCTCTCTTGCCCTTGAGAGGAAGTGCACTGCCGCCTGTAAGTGAGAGCAAATGTCCTGTTATGAAGACGAAAGTGAGAGAGAGTGAACTAAGAGAATCTGAAGTGAAGGATAATGAGGAAAAGGAGTGAGGGAGAGACAGATGGAGAGAGAGATAGGATGCCTTTTTTGCAGTTTAGTAGTTTGTGCTAAAGCTTAATGTTTTTGTGACCAAAAAATTCAACATGCTTTGCTTTTACCTAAATCTTGGCGAATGAAAAGGCCCTAATGCTCAATAAGACCAAAAGGTTTTTTTTTTTTTTTTTTTTTTTTTCAACACACCTTATCACTCACTTTACAGGTGGTTTTAAGGTAGATCAAACAGACTTAACCCATCTGTTGCATGCAGATAAGAGCTCAACACAAACTTTTTAAACTTGCGTGTGGATGAGGCGGCCTGGGTGCAAACCCATAATGAGGCATTTACACTGACGCCGATTTACAGCCACACAGTGACTAGTTGGCATCGGCTACATCCAGATTCCTGTACTGAATGTGATTTGAGAACTTACTTTTTGTGGGTGGATGATTTAGTTTTTCCCCACAAAAAATAAATAAATAAATAACCCAACCCATATTTCCCTCCAAAATCTTTATTATAAAATACTAAATATATTTTACTTGAAGAAAATCTGCTTTTGTTTATAATATATATAATTATTTTGCATTGTGACATTATACTTGAGCACATTTTCCACTTCAACTCTCATAACAATAATAAAACAAATTCTTATATTCTCATGACTGTAATGAGAAGAATATATATTTATTGTAAAATGTTTATACATTATTTACTTATGAACTGCAACATGTTTGTTATACTGCTTTTCAGTCTGTCAGATAGCTTTCTGATATATTTAGGACTTTCATTCAATAGATTTTTCAATTCAGATTTAATGAAATTACATTTTCATATTTCTTTACTTTAATAGACTGTGTCAATGTAGTCTACAGACTAATAATTCAAATGCAAACAACAATCATAAGTCGCTTGCATGTGTATGTAAAGTGTCTTTTGATGGATGGCTACATTTAACTGAAAGATTGTAATTTCCGTCATTCGTGTCACATGCGTTACCGTGACAGATTGGAAATATGCAGCAAAGTGTTTCTCGTGGTAGGAAGCAGAGGGAATATGTCATGCTGTACGGAGCAAAGAGAAAAGGGCTTTATTTTCGTGGCATGACGCCGCAGACACACAAAGACTGTGAAATCAGGGGCTTTGGAAGGTAACCATTTACTGTTGACTGTTGCTAATGGTGAAGAAGAAAAACAGCTGTCCACCTTAAAGTAGAAAAGTGACAAAAATAGGGTGTTACGCAAAGAAAAAGTCAAGTGATTTATAGAGGCTCACATGGCAGCACAGATGCTGGTTTTCAGAGGTGAAAGACTGCCTGTATACACAGATTAGCAATTGCATTAACAAACAGTGACACCAAAAAGTATTTTTCTGACATTTAGACATTGTGTCTAACTACTTTTTTGGGCCACCGATTGCAAGCTCAAGCACAGAAAGAGAACTTGTTCTCTGAAACGCTTGTATTTCTGATATTCGGATGTATCTTGACGTCAGATAAACCCAATCTTCTCAGTTTTAATACCCTTCCCAGTGTTAACCGGGTCAACAATTTCTAAATCTCTGTCTCTAAAATCACTGTTTTTGCTTCTCAATTCAAACAAGCACTGGAGATTGACTGCTAAACTGCTTGTCTGGTCTTGTTCTTGAAACTACAAGCAGACAAACAAGATAATCACTCCTGTTCTACATATGGACACTTTTTTAATTACAAGTCTTTCAGACTCAAAGTCTATTTTGTTTTTGTTCATCATCACAGCATCTTGGCAAACACAAACACTTTTTTCTTTTCTTTTTTTCTGCAGAATTTTTTTTCTTTTATCTTAGAAATTGTGTTGACCGATGCATTAGGTCATTGCTGTCTTTATTCACATATGTACACACAGGGATTGGACAATGAAACTGAAATGCCTGATTTTAGACCACAGTCATTTATTAGTATGGTGTAGGGCCTCCTTTTGCAGCCAGTACAGCATCGATTCGTCTTGAGAATGTAGGACACAAGTCCTTCACAGAGGCCATAGGGATTTCGAGCCATTCCTCTTCCAGAACAGTGGCCAAGTCACTATGTGATGCTGATGGAGGACTTTCCCCTCTTAAATACCCCAAAGAGGGTCAAAAAACATTTAGATCTGGTGACTGTGCAGGCCATGGGAAATGTTCAACTTTACTTTCATGTTCATCAAACCATTCTGTCACAAGTCTTGCTTTGTGTAATTGTGCATTAGCATACTGATACACGGTACCCCCTTCAGGATACAATGTTTGAACCATTAGATGCACATGGTCCACTTGAATGGTTCGGTAGTCCTTAGCAGTGATGCGCCCAATAAGCACAGCATGATATTACAGACCAAACCATCACTGGCAACAGTCCATGTGTTAAGCCTCTTTGGGGCTTCTCCACCGTAACTCTCACGGATGTGGGAAAGATGCAGGTGACTCATCAGAGAACAGTACATGTTCCACATTGTCCACAGCCCAAGATTTGCACTGTTGGCACCAATGAAATTGACATTTGGCATTGGCACAAGTGACCAAATATTTGGCTATAGCAGCCCGACCATGAATGTTGACTCTCTGGATTTCCCGATAAGCAGTTTTGGTGGAAACGGGAGAGTCAAGGTGTGCGTTAAATTCTGCAGTGAGTTGTGCTGCTGTGGTTTCATGTTTTTTGGATACAATCCGGGTTATTACCTGGACATCCCTTTTAGACAGCTTCCTCTTGTGTTGATGGTTACTTCTGTTGGATGTGGTTCTTCCTACATGGTGGTATGCCGACATTACCCTGGATACTATTGCTCTCGATGTTGCATATTAAAGTTTTTTACACTGTGCATTAACATATTTTTAAACACGGAGTATCACATTTGTAACTTTTAGCTCTGCATCATGAAGCAGGTTTACTGATGCTTTTGTGGTACCAACTTCAAACTAAGTGTACAGTGTGAAACAATGTGTTACTAGAATCTTAATAGCGAGCTGATTAGCCGCATATTACTGTGTTAACCAATCAAAAAGTTCCTCTGTGCTTACCTCATTAAATATACATGTGTTTGATCCACAAAATCGTTCATGCTGTGTTAGTGTTTGATGGGAAAATGTTGAACAGTGAAAGCAAATACGTTAACTGAAGCGAAATTTGAAGTGAAGTTAACCCAAGATTATGAATAGCATGTTACATGGAAAGAAAACAAAATCGGACCTGTGTACCAAGGGTTGATTTTTATTAAAATGATTAGAAATCTTAAATTATGAAAATAAAGAGAAATAATTTTAATAATTTATTTTAAATTAAGAGAGAAATAAGCTATTTCAATATTTATTGTTAAATTATTTATAGAATTTTTTCAAAAATTACGACTATCCCAAAGTTCACTGCAAAAAGTGTTTTTTTTGCCTTGTGAAAATGTTGTGTGTATTTAGGATACATAAAATGTCAAATTAGTTTTAAGACAAATATTTTTTTTTCCTTCAGTTTAAATTATTTTATTCCAAAAATGTATATAAAAGAGCAAATTTATCCCCATCATTTTCATCACAAGTGTGTAAATGACACTGTGGTGGTAGTGTTCATGAAGACATGAGTGTTTTAAAAGAGTTTATTTTTAATTCCACAGGGCTCAAGTTGAAGAAACACCCGATTTCTCACGATTAACCATGACCACTAATTAACTTAAAATGTGAAAAGCCATTTGTTCAGTTTTGAAATCAGGAAAAGGACATAGGCCTCTGTATTTCAGCCTGCTGGTCATCATTCACTCTTATTCTCCTTTTTTTTTTTTCTTCCATGTTTCTTCTGAAACTGTTGTCTGACAGGTTCTCATGAAGTAGCTAGAACTAGCCTTGAACTGATTGTGTGAGAGCTGATCCTCATTGGTTCCATATTGTTCTAATATCATGGCAGGGTAATTGTATTCTACGCCAGTTTTATGATTAAAACCTGAATAAACGCAGTCACCATGTACAAGGTCTTATCCATTACACCAAAAATCTTTGCAAGCACAGACTGTTATTTAGTTTAATCAGTCTTTCTTTTTATTATATAATTAGCATTAAACAAACAATATAGTTCTTCACAGTGATTTAAAAATTATTAAACGAAAAGATTGAAAAATGATAGCACAGCCACCAAATAGGAAGCAAAGTTTGGCTAAATCAACCAAGAGTTCTGGGTGTGTTTGACGGTAGATATGCTTGCTTTCTGGAATACCTAGATGCTTTTGGACATTTTGGAAAAACAATGAGCTCAGTGGGCCAGTGAATCTAGGCTGGACTTGGACTTTGCTCCTACCTGTAATTGAGTTCTTTTCT
Source organism: Scardinius erythrophthalmus (assembly GCF_964197995.2). Lineage (NCBI taxonomy): Eukaryota > Metazoa > Chordata > Actinopteri > Cypriniformes > Leuciscidae > Scardinius > Scardinius erythrophthalmus. Next base: position 13,102,921 of record NC_138224.1, on the reverse strand, counting down.
CAGCTTTTCACACAGCCTATGATACTTTGCCCCCTCGCATCTCTCCGAGGCGAGAACGCTCCAAACAGGCCGTCTTATTTTGACGGATGTGATGATTGTAAGCATATTATCAATGTTGCCAGCTGAGCCCTATTACAGCATCACAATGGACTCTTCTCAACCAAGGACATGGATCGCACACGACAGGCTGTTTGAGGAGCAAACGGATACACGGCGCATCTGCAGTCGGCCACAATGGAAGACCCTGAGATGCCCAATCATTTGGGTACATAAGCGTCTTTATCTTGCTCTCTCTCTCTTCATATTGTCTTTATTTAACTATTCTCTAGAGATTGTCCCATCTCCTTTTGTTCTTGACCTTTCTGGTTGCGGCTTCCTGCAAGCAGGGCAGATATGCCCGGAATAACAGCGTCGCGCTCTGTACTTGGAGTAGTTGGCAAGGTTTTAATGAAAGCTCTTCCTGCTGCTCAGTGTGAGAGCGAGAGAGCTGAATTGTCATAGACTGTAGACCAGCCACAGTGTGTTATAATGCACTCACTATAGGAGAGCAGTAATATGCATCGATTTGGAGGACAAGTGAACAATCAAGAACAGACTGAAGGAAAGAGAGAGGAAAACGGATCAACTGTACATATACAGTTTACGTTTGCAGGCCTTGAGTGGTAGTCCAATGGAAATATGTGCTTATATATTTAGGCCACATTTGCATCAGTGTTTCACATTTAACACTGGGATTTTGTGTGTGTTTGTGCGTGTACCTGTCAAAAGAAAGAAGTTTCTTCAACTCACCAAGGCTGCATTTATTTAAAAAATACAATAAAAACTGTAATATTGCTAAAAAGTATTACAAATTATAAGAACTGTTTTCTATTTGAATATATTTTAAAATGTTATGTATTCCTTTGGCAAAGCGGAATTTTCAGCAGCCATTACTCTTCAGTGTCACATGATCATTTAGAAATCATTCAAATATGCTGATTAGACCACTGTTTGTCTATTAAATGCTTTTCTCATCTGCCACAAAAATGTTATGTCTTTGAAGTATCTTAATTTGATGGTATTTTTTAGCAAATATTGATATATTTGATTATTTGATATATTTAGAGTCATGTCAACTAATTAATTTGATTATAATTTTTAATTGATTGACCGTCTTTAATGTAATGGTGACATTTTTAATTAATAACGTTACTCACACATTCATTTTTGAATCCATGCGTCTTGGTCTACTTGCTCGGTAAAAAAAGTGAGTGTTTCTGGGTCGAGTTGGATTTTAAAATTTGCAAATAATATTCAGGGTCTCAGATATAGGGCTGCGCAGACCTCTAGTCAGTGTGCATGTACTTATGCATGTAAAAGCGTCTTCCATCCATGTGTGACTGTCTGAGGGGACACACACATTGACTGATGTGTGGCATATGCGAGTCTCCCGTGCTGTAGGCTCGGCTGATGGATGACCCGTGGCCCCCATTCGGGTCGCTGGTCGGCACAGGCGCCCCAGCTCTCGAGAGCAGACCGAGGGGGTGCAGTGGAAAGCATCGTTGATTATATCCAGTGGGTGGTCTGCTTGCTGCTACGTGCCTTTTATGTACATGAGCCTCACAGTGCGAACTACGGACAAATGAGCGTGTTCATGGTGGGCACCGCGAGATACTTAGTACATACCCAGCAGAGCGAGAGGAAGGGAGGGCTATCGACAGTTTAGGAGAAGGTATTAAAACCAAATACCATCAGTAAACAACAAAGCATCTTTTTAATGTAGCTGTCGAATGAGAGAGTAAGACTCAAAGCCCGCTTTGCTCGCCAAACGTCAGTTTGTGTTTCATCTGGGTCGATCGTTCTGCCGGCGCATGCCAGGACCGGAGCGCTTGGCAATATGAACCCCCATCATGAGTTTAATCGTCTCATTCTAATCAGATTAATTAGCATTCCTACGCCTGTCAAGAATAGCACCGCCAATTGTCTTCTTTCGTAGCATCTTTTGTTTTCAAAGCCTCGTCGCCTGTGCACAAGATCAGTCAAGCATGGATACGCAGTGTTAACGTGAAGCGTAAGGGTGGGAAACAGAACCTCGCCGGCCGGTTTGACACAGACCCGAATTGACAGCGTCAGAGACTGTGTTCGACTTACAAAACGTGGATCAGTTTCCATGTAACAGGGACATTAAACCGCATTAAAAGAGGAATGGGTGTAATGTTTTCAATATCAGCTTTAAAGTATTCCTAGCATGAGGAGTTGGTAAATAATTGACTAGCTTGGCCCGGGGTTGGTCTCATTGTCACTGGGTAACAAGCACAAGGACACCGATCCTCTGTTATTATTGGCCGTGAGTGTTTCAGACGGGGAACGAGACGTGGAGCAGAATAATATGCTCTTTGATCCTCAGCCATCCTTCACACACACTTACCGCACAGACGTCCAGTCAGGTGGCCGCTAAGTGTGTGTGTACGAAAAGCCCAGGGTCTGGTAATGCAACCCAGGTGGAGCCAGAGCATTTGGATATTAATTAAACCATTCACTTTTGTTCTCGCTCTCTCTCCCTCTCTGTGTGTGGTAAAAGGCCAGCTCTTTTGTTACTGCAGGGTTTTTTTTCTTCAGAGCTATGACAGTGCTCATTGTTGTGGCGGAACCGAGGAGGTCTGGGCTGTGAGCGAGGGAGCGAGTCAGTGGACGGGGTCTAGGCTAATGACAGGAAGTCTTTAAAGTCTGCAGTGCATTTCATCTGTGGCGGTGGGGAGCCCGCTGGCCAGCGCCTGTGTTTGATCCATTCCCAGCCAGGAGCACAGAGCTACAGCCACTTAATTAACAGAGCTCTTATTACACACACACAGTGTCACACTTAAGAGAGAGATGCACACAACAACATGCTGTAGAGTCCAATCCATAGGCAAGGCAAGTTTATTTATGTCGCACATTTATGGCAATTCAAAGTGCTTTACATAGAAAGGAATAAAAAATAATCACAAAATAAAAGCAAAGGAAAATTAAAACAGTTATTCAAAATGCTTTACATAGAAAGGAATTAAAATATCACACTATGGCAATTCAAAGTGCTTTGCATAGAAAATAAGCCCAAAATAAAAGCAAGGGAAATTAAGAGTTATAAAAGGAATAAAAGAGATAAATGATACAGTTATCAAATGAATTAGAGTAAAATGAATTAAAGTAGTAAAAAGATGATGCATAGAATAAACTATGCTCATCTGGCAAAACGCTGGTGTATCTTATTTTGCATATAGTTTTACTCTTACACTGTGTTTGTGGTGTTTATTCGGCACACCTAAGAATTCCATTGGACGTCTCCGATGGACCCGATTTTCCCCTAAAATTGGACAGGAGGAGCTCTAGGACTGACCTCGGGTTCACTGCCCCATCGGTCTGCACCTCAAAAAAAACATTTGTTCGGAAGCTCTAGGAATGGAGTCGATCCAGTCCGCACCCCACAGAACCTTGAGTTTAATTGACACATCAAACTCACTACTTCACCACAGACCCAGGTCATCAGCATGGTTTCAACTCTCAATTTCCCCAATTAAGTGATTTATGTTTCTCTCTTACCCAATTATCAGTGCCATTTGAGTTCAGTTTAGAATCAAAAGGAAGAATACAGTGCAGTCAGTTGGACATACAGTGGATACAGTTATAAAGAGAATTAAAAGAGATAAACTGGCAAAACACTGGTGTATAATTTTTTTGTACAGCTGCTTGTTATACTGTGAGATTATCCCATGTGGATTGTACTGTGTCTGTGGTGATCTTTTGACGCGCCTAAAAAATCTATTTGACATCTCCAATAGACCCAATTTTTCCCTAAAATCGGACAGGAGGAGTTCTAGGACTGACTCCTTGGGTTCACTGTCAAGTCAAAGCCCCATCAATCAAAAAACCCATTTGTTCGGAAGCTCTAGGAATGGAGTCGATCCAGTCCGCACCCCACAGAACCTCGAGTTTAATTGACACATCAAACTCACTACTCCACCACAGACCCTTGTCATCAGCATGGTTTCATCTCTCAATTTCTCCAATTAAGTCATTTATGTTTGTCTCTTATCCAATTTTCAGTGCCATTTGAATTTAGAATCAAAAGGAGGATGTGGAAATAAAATGCAGTGTAATCAGTCTGACGCACAGTACTCATTCAGTAAATGTACAGCTAAACAGATGTGTTTGGACTCTGGATTTGAATGTGACTACTGTAGGAGCACGTCTGATCTCCTCTGGAAGGTGGTTCCAGCTGCGGCTGGCATAGTAGCTAAAAGCAGACTCGCCGTGCTTAGAGTGAACCCTTGGTATTTCTAGTTGATGTGATCCTAATGATCTGAGTGATCTGTTAGGTTTATATTCAGTGAGCATATCCGCAATGTACTGAGGTCCTAGGCCATTGAGTGATTTATATACCAGTAATAATACTTTAAAATCAATCCTAAATGTAACTGGGAGCCAGTGTAAAGACCTGAGGACTGGTGTGATGTGTTCATATTTTCTGGTTCTTCTCAGAATCCTTGCAGCAGCGTTCTGTATGAGCTGCAACTGTCTTATGGTCTTTTTGGGAAGGCCAGTGAGGAGTCCATTACAATAATCCACCCTGCTGGTGATGAAAGCATGAACAAGTTTTTCTAAGTCTTGTCTGGAAACAAAAAATCTAATTCTTGCAATATTTTTGAGATTATAGTATGCTGGTTTAGTTATTTTTTGACATGACTACTAAAACTAAGGTCTGACTCCAGAATCACACCGAGATTCCTGACTTGATTTATAGTTGTTTGACCCCTAGTGTCAAGTATGCGTTCACCTTGAGAGCTTCATCTTTGTTTCCAAACGCAATGACTTCAGTTTTGTCTTTGTTTAACTGAAGAAAGTTTTGGCACATCCAACTGTTGACTTCATAGCATTGGCACAGGGAGTCATTGGGGCTGTAATCGTTAGGCGATAGGGCTAAGTAGATCTGTGTGTCGTCTGCATAGCTGTGGTAAGCAATTTGGTTCTTTTTCATTATTTGGCTCAGTGGGAGCATATTCAGGTTGAATAGGAGTGGCGCAAGAATTGAGCCTTGAAGGCACTCCGCATGTCATGGATGTCCATTCAAACTTATGATATCCCACAATCTCAAAGTATCTAAGCAGTATTCTAAGCAGTTTAACACACTTTTGAAAAAGGAAGTGCGGATTGTGTCAAGGGCGCAGGTTGATGTTTTAAGGTGCTGTACTGTTTCTTCCAAAATTTTACCATGCTACAGCTTGAACGGTATACAATATTCACTTTTGAATGACTTCAAGGGGTCATATCATGCATCATTCATATCATATGCTGCCCCATTCTTCAATAACAGCCTGTATTACATTAAATGACCACAAAGAAGTATGCACTGAAATGTGTTAAGATCAGACTGGATTGCTCAGTGACCAATGTTGGGATCTGCAGAGCTGTAGGTGCTACCAACAGTCAGAAACAACACAAAGTTTGGCCAGGTGTTCTGTTTGGGAATGATATGTGACCCTGGATCACAAAACCAGTCACAAGTCGCACGGGTATATTTGTTGCAATTAGAGCCCGACCGATATATCGGCAGGCCGATATTATCGGCCGATATTAGGCATTTTCAAAACTATCGGTATCGGCATTTATAACGGCCGATAAATTAATATTTCAAAAATAAAATAAAAACGGACGAAACACCCTTCAATCATGTTATGAGTGTTGCCGTTGTATAGTTTGTCCACCAGAGGGCACTCTACACCGTCCCTGTTGGCAACACTCGTGTATAACGCGCCACACATTCAGCAACCTGTTGATCCAGCCAGAGTCGGGCAGAGAGAACCGCGAGTGAGATCAGCGGTGAAGTGTGTTCATGGTGAGTTGGTAACGACTCACGAGACATACATTGCTTGAATAACAATTAAAAGAACATCCCTATCAGTTCTCTTAACTCAAATAAGGATGACAAAATTTGTGACTCATGTCCAGTTTTGCTGCGGTTAAATAAGCCGAGAGTGAAGCGGAACAACGCGACGTAGGCTATATTCACATAAAATGTTAACACTGCAGTTCACAAAAGTTCATAATGTGCATGTGCTTTAATGCTTTGTCGGTTAAACATTTAATTTTAAATGTTGATGCGCTGTTCTAACGTGTGCGTTTCTCAGCGCGTACATGTGAAGCTCACATGCACTAAAAGCCTTTCTACCAGCGCCTGGATACTGGACTAAGTTATCTTTCGAGTATTATTGTGCTAATACTGTTAAATACACACAAGATTTACATAAACAATGTCGGTTGTCCGCTTGTCAAATGCGTGTACATTAGACGTGTCATGCTCAGCTCTTAAACAGACAGTAGCAATTGTAAACACATTGCCGCTTGTCCTTAAAGGGATAGTTCACCCAATAATAAAAATGATCTCATTATTTACAGGCACTCTAATGTTGTTCCAACTGTATTAATTTCCTTCTAATATTTTTCTAATATTAATAGTTTGAAGAATGTGGGTAACCAAACAGTAGCTGGTCCCCATTGACTTCCAAAGGAGAAAAATATACTATGGAAGTCACTGGGGTACATCAACTGTTTGGTTACCCACATTCATCTAAATAACTTATTTTCAACAGAAGAAAAAAACAACTTGAGAGAGTAAATTATGACAATTTGAATTTGTTGTCAATTTGAATGTGAAATTGTTGTCAATTTGAATGTGAAATTGTTGTCAATTTGAATGTGAAATTGTTGTTTTTGTTCAAAGGACTAAACGTTTAGTCTTAAAAAAAATCTTAAGTTTGTATTTTTATACATTTTATTTATCAGAACTTTAATATATTTTGATGTTCCTCTGTTCTGTTGTGACAATACAAGAAACAAGTTTCTTTTTAAAATGCATTATCATATTATTTTAGTTAAAACTCATAAATAACTACAAATAACTAATGTTAGGGAAATTTGTTAATGTTTTGTTGCGCGTTTCTGAAAAAAAAAAATATATATATATATCGTCCGATATATCGGAATATCGGATTTTAAAACCAACAAATATTTGTACCGGTATCAGCCTTCAAAATCCTTTATCAGTCGGGCTCTAGTACCCATCAAAAGTTTGTACACACCAATTGTAAAGTGTGTCCAAACTTACTGTACTATAATACACATAAATAATATTGCTACTGTATTATAATATACACATAAATAATATCGGCCGATATATCGGTATCTGGCTTTTTTTTATCGGTATCGGCATCGGCGCCCAAAAATCCATATCGGTCGGGCTCTAGTTGCAATAGCCAACAATACATTGGGTCAAAATTATCGCATTTTCTTTTATGCCAAAAATCATTAGGATATTAAGTAAAGATCATGTTCCATGAAGATATTTTGTAAATTTCCTACCGTAAATATATAAAACATTTGTTTTTGTGAGTGAATGCAGCACAATCGCGAACATAAATGGACAACTTTAAAGGCGATTCTCTCAATGCTTAGATTTTTTTGTACCCTTATATTCCAGATTTTCAAATAGTTGTATCTCGACCAAATATTATCCTATCCTAACAAACCATACATCAATGGAAAGCTTATTTCTCAGCTTTCAGATGATGTATTGATCTCAATTTAAAAAAAAATTACCCATGTGACTGGTTTTGTGGTCCATGGTCACATATAGTCTATCCTACTCTCTCATCACCCCTTTAAAACTAGAACTGCACATCCAATATGCCTTTTCAACCTGTGTACTTATCTGGTTGTGCATACAGAATCATAACACTTATAATGTTTCCAAAGACTGTGCTAAAAAGCAATAAAATAATATATATTTCCCCCCGTAATCTATTCACGCCTTCCTTTTGATCTGATCCTGTCATCTGAGGCCAGGGGTCGGATCCCACTGGGGGTGAATTCTGTGAAGACACCACTGTCTCTCTGTAATAATTTTCTCTGTCTGCTACTACTTCCATGAGCCGTTTGAGTCATTCTGTGAGTGCTTGAATCAGGTCAAAATGCTGTTATGACAAAATATATTGGCTTGTCCTTACAGTTTCTGCCAGAACTCAGTTTTGAGTAGATAACAGTCACATACACTCTGCTACTTACCTAAACTGTGTGCTCCTTTGTCTCAGTCAGTGCCTGGATGTCTTTTGAGGAGGATTTCAGCCTTGTTGTCTCAATGGGGAACAGTGGGGAGAATTACAAAGAATAATTTTCGCTCGCTGATGGCATCACTTATTTACACAAGGTTGTTTTTTAGCCTGATTCACTTTCATGTATGGACATATACCAATTGTAATGCTCTTCTCCATCATTTGATCTTTATTTTGATTAAGTGCTGTCATGATAATACAAAATGTACGCAAATCTCTTAATTGTATCGCTTCCTGTAAACAGATATAGCACAAGCTCAATTGTGCCTTATTTGCAAATAGTGTTTGTGCTAAAATTAATAAAATATTTAGATATGTTAATATAAATGGAGTAGCGGATTTAGCATCTGCATAAACAAAATGGCAGGTTAAAGTGAATAAGCCACAGGTTTTTACACTAGAATATCGTACTATAATGTGGCACTACTGTTTAGTTATTAGACCCTGTGTGTTTTTGGTCATGTGTGTAGCGTATTAGCGAATCGCACGTGAGCTCTTCTGGCTTGTGTCTGATCTGTTTACCCTGTGATAAACAGAACTAAATAGTGCTGGCCAAAGTCTCTCGCTAAGGGCCTCCTGTGATGGACAGAGACCGGGGCTGTGTATGCATGTGCAAGCTAACCACAGCTGCGCCAATCATTCACTCAGACGTCAACAGCAGCCCTAGCATTGTTAGCCTAGCTCCATCGAGAGCTTAACCGGCACGATTATTTACCCCTGCGATTTAAACGCAGCTCATTGAAATCCCAGCGCTTGACAAAACTGGACAGAAGACCCGCTTAGATCTAAAAGAGCTGCCTTTTTTCGCCTGCTCTCACAGTCTTGCTCTCTCCGTCCTTACACTTGTTCGTTTGAGTGGCATTAGCCTAATGGCTCCGGCATTCAAATGACCTTATTACCCTTTTAGTAGCCAGTGTGTGTGCGGGCAGTCACAAAGCCACCCGCTCAAACAGTGGCTGGGCTCTAAGTGGAGACAGGGCCTTGGGTAATTTAGCTGTAGTGGAGCGCGCTGGCACTAAAAGCCTGCTGGGTAATTGAGTGGCGCGGGCTAGAGAGAGGCGCCCCTGCCCTGCCTCATTATGCCATGTCTCCTGTGCTGCCTGTCAGAGGGACAGCGCTTAGCCCACGCCACCCTCGCCTAATGCGCTCTGACATGCCGTGTCCTTTCTGTAAAATAACAGTATCCTCCCTCTGCCCCTGGACCCCTCAAACACATCGATATGCTGACGGATGCACGTAGATTCGCATGGACGTACTTAACCGATCATAGCAGGTCGCGTACCGACGTACATCTGTCTGACTCATTTACTGTAATGACCACTCCTTCCACACTGTCTATTTCAAGCGCAGCTCTGTGAAACCCCCTAATGGTTGTTACCCCCTAACCTGTTACAGCTTTTTTCACGACTCTGACCCACGGAGAAGGACCACAGAGCAGTTTAGCATCTGTTCTTCTTTATTATGTCACCCCACTCCATATCAGTCCCACTTATCCTTCCATCTCTCGCTCTCTCTCGCTGTCTGTGTGAGCGCGTGTCTGTTATAATTAAGCTGAGGTGTCCCTGTGGCAGGGAAGCAGATTGATTCAGTCTCCAGCAAGATCTGTTGCTCTTACAATCATACATGAATTCAGCGGTGGCGTCCCCCCCATCCCCAAAGCACTACTCATACTTGTGATGAGAGTGCAGGACCATTTGTCTTCATTGTTTCACTGCCATCTCAAATGCTTTATGAAATCAACCTGTGTAATGAATTTTTACATTACAGATAGTTCACAGAGAGACAATTTACGGTTTATTAATTTGCATTTTAGTTTTCGATTGTCATATAACTTAATGCATCTGCAATCAGTCCCTCTTCCATCTTGTTTTGACTTTCATGCCAGTACTGCCCACATAAAGTTACTTTTTGCAAATTAAAGTCCTCATGAAATGGCTTTACGCATGCAACTCTCTTTTCTATATTCATGTATTTCCTGTTTAAACAGGAAGTCTGGGCAGGAAATATTTTGAAGAAATTGTCCCTTTAAAGATTTTTTTTTTTTACCCCTGTTCACACCAACATGAATGTTTGGTACAAAAAACAATCTGATATCCATTTGTGATTTGTCTGTTCAGGCCACTGCGTAAAATCAGACGGGCTGAATGAAAATAGACACTTATTGGTTACCCCTGTTCATTGCTGAATTAGGGACTGTAATATTCTCATTCTAGAGAGAATGTGATTAGACAAAAATCTGTGTAGTGCAGGATGAGTCATCAATATTTTTGCCCTGGTTTCCCTGAAGAGAGAATTTGAATTTTAAAAGCCTTTATCTGGTAAAGGGACTTTTTTTTTTTTTGCGTTTAGAAGTGCAATAAGCAAAAGACATGCACATGTGGACTAAAAGCCACAAAACGTATTTTACTTTCATGCTAATAGTATTTATTTGGAGTTGCTATTCTTGTCACCGGCATAGAAGCGATGTGTTTGTTGCCACAAGCCGTTCTTGTCACCTTTGCTCTGTAAATGTGTGACTTCGGAGAGTATTAATGCAAAAGAGAGTGAAGAGATGAAATCCTGTATAGTGTTGCTCAGCCCTAATATATTGATTCAGTTCCTCAGTCAGCAGTTTAGTCATTAACTAAAAAAAAAAATCTCTTTCTGTTCCATTGACGCCACATTTTACTTCTCAGCCTTGTCTGGATCAAAGCAAATATTTCTCATTCCATCTTAAATGTAAAATAAAAATTATATAAACAAAATAAAAAAGCCTTTCACCTAAAAGAAAATGCTCTTTATTTTCCTCCTATAGATCTGAGGGATGTTTCCCTGCTCTTTCCTCACTAATTGACTGTGACATCAAATCAATACCTTTAGTTTTCTTTGTCTTCTCACTCGCTCTTCTGTGGGTATATTGACCAGGCAACGTGGAGGAATGAAAGGATGTGACCTGTTTCTCCGTCTCACAGTGGCTGCTTGTATTGGATCACTGAAGAATTTACACGGAACCCACAAAAACACTTTTTGTGCTTTTATATTTAGCATGTTTTAACTGTGCACGTTTTCTTTGTCCGAACATGATTGTTTTGTATTGTACAGTATATTATATCTTTTATTGTGTGTCTACAGAGTTTGGATGTTTAAAGCAGTGTCAAACACATTCTACGACCAAATTCACTTAAAATTCAGGAAATTACTGTATTTACAAAAAACAGCCAATGAGACGATTGTCTTCGCTCATTTGTCAGCACTGCATGTTGGATGTTGAGAGGGTTAGAGAGGATTTTTCACTACATGGTCTACCACATAGACATTTGTTGATTTCACTGTGTGCCTGATGTGTGTCTGATGTGTGTATGTTTCTGGTGCCAGGGTCTGTGAATTGACAGCCCACAATCCTTGCATTTCAGAGCATGTAACATGGGATTTGTAGTTTATCATGGTATTTATATCATACTGGTCTATGTGGAAAAAAAGCAAGTAAATATATGGTGGAATCCAAATTTCTCTGCCAAAAGTACGTAGTGACCTGTTGAAAGCAGAGCAATGTACAGGTTTGTAGACCCTTCAGAAAGAGGAAGTGAGGGACAGAGGGAGCGAGAATAAGAGAGAAAGAAAGAGAGAGTTGATAAATGGGGAAGTCTTCCTGTGAACAAAAGACACAGGCGATTGTGTATTGACACATCCACACCACAGATGAACGGAAGCAACTGTGTCAGATAAAAACAAGTTTATACTGGCGAGATCTCAGCCACTAGAGACACATTTGTGAATTTGTTTGTGTGCACGTGTGTCAAGGTGCTTTTCTTTGTGCCTTCTGTGTTTGTATATTTGTGTATGTGTCTTCACAATTATTTCTTTTAAGGATGTGTGTTATTACTTCTAGTATCATAAGGAGATTGTAACCTTATTTATTCCCCTGAGCTCTCTTTCATTTGAAAAGCTTTGTTTCTTCATCCACACATGGACTGTACTGTAGTTCCTTCCATGGGGATGACCAGAAATGGCCTCTGAACAAACAGTTTGATTGTAAAGCTGGTTTGTATGAAGGTGAAACTAATGGATTTTAATGTGTGACAGAAAGCCTGAGGTCAGGGTTACTATATGAGTGGATGGGGGTGTAAGGTTTAGATCCTTGCTGCGTGGAATGGATTAATGTCTGTTCAGAGATATGGTCCGTATTAGATGATAAACCTGATGGTTTTTGACGTTCTGGTGGAAAAACATGGTTATAGCTGGTTATAACTGATTCAGACTGGTCACTAATGGTCATTACAGTCCTAATGGGTTATATATGTATGCTACATGTAATACATTTTGATTGCTATTAATTAATCTTTAAAATTGTGTATATATTACGTAGACTATATATATATATATATAAACAATTTAAAGGTCTCGTTCTTCGTGATCCCATGTTTCAAACTTTAGTTAGTGTGTAATGTTGTTGTTAGAGTATAAATAATATCTGTAAAATTATAAAGCTCAAAGTTCAATGCCAAGCGAGATATTTTATTTAACAGAAGTTGACTACATCGAACGGCCCGTTTAGACTACATCCCTCTACTTCCTTCTTTAATGACGTCAGTAGAACAGTTTTTTGACTAACCTCCGCCCACAGGAATGCTCCCTCAACTCTACCGAAATTCGTTTATGTACTTGCGCACTTCTTATAACTTACTGTGTTTACTCCGCTCTTACGGTGATTTTCTGAAGTAAAACTGACGCTTCATCTTTTGTGTGATGTACAATAAACTTTATTAAACTCATCAGTATATGTTTGATCATCATTCGGACCTGGTCCGAAACAGCAGACTTATAAGCTATTAATAAATAATGGATACAAACAAGCAGATGACAAATACGTTATAATAACCGTAATTAAACTACTAAACTATACCTGTTCCATCTCTATACAGCACTCTGACTCTGTAGACATTATTGTCCGACTCGAAGTCTCGAACTGAACACCGTTACTGAGAGTTTCTGATATTATCATCATTCCGTGAGATGAAATTGTCCTGAGAGACTGAGCGCGAGCTCATGAAGCTCCGCCCCCTGGGTCGTCCAGCAGCAGCTCATTTGCATTTAAAGAGCACACACTAAAACAGCGCGTTTTTCTGAGCCCCAAAAAATGACAATTTAAACATGCTGTAAAAAATTATCTGTTGGGTATTTTGAGCTGAAACTTCACATACACACTCTGGGGACATCAGAGACTTATTTTACATCTTGTGAAAAGGGGCATAATACGGGACCTTTAAAATTGTATGTTTGTTAATATTCGTTTAAAACCAGGTTGACCAGTTTAAGCTAGTATGACTAGCTGGGCCTTATCAAGAAAAAGATGACAGAAATGTAGTAAAGCGAAAAAGAGGGGAAATTATGTAGACTGGACTTGAATCAATACTCTGACTCCATCATGGTACTGCTGTGCCATGGCTCTATTTACATTGTTGTATTTTTTATTTTATTTTTTATTTTTTTGACCTCAGCATTGACCCCAGTTTAACTCCTAGTCAAGCAAAATTATCATGTAGCCCTCAGATCCAGCATAGTTGTTAACAATTAGCCATTAGCTGTTAGCCGCTAGCTGAACTGTGGCTGATAAGGAACTGGTCAGTTCATTAACATGGTTAATGAGAACCCCCTCATGAAGCTGATAAGGGAAGTGGGCCATTAATTGTCATTCAATTAACAGCAAGTGAGATTGCATAAAGGGTGATAAGGGTACAGAAGAGGTCATTAGCAATGATGGAAGGCAGAAAGGAGTTGTCCTTCATACGAGCCATCATTAATGAGACACGACAGTATTTCACCGAAGCACTGCTGATTCTTTGAGTTGTTTTTCTGCCACTTAGAAACCTCTGTCTAGTCTGGACTAATTTAAATATAATTCCAGATAGATAAAATGAAGTCCCACCTTCTTTTTCTGAATAAACACCCCTGTTTTACCTCGAGTTACACAAGTAAAATGAGTTGTGAATGCCGTTTCATGTTGATTTAAGTGTGTAAAGCCTCAGAAGCTACAGAAATCAGAGAATAATGTTAGCTCAGTGTGTGTTCCTGAGAGACCACAGACACAAAAGCAGACTCTGTGATCATGCTGACACAAATGTGTCTCTGAGAATCACACACACTCTGACGGACACAGGACAGACCCGGATGCCAACAGACGCAGATGTTGTATGTGTGTGCACGCACGTTTGTTTGTTATTTACATGCGTGTCCTTTGCCATGGTCGGGTCTCCTCATGTCCTGTCATATTCAGAGATTTTCCCTCACGAGAGGAGACAGAAGGGGGCCCCAAAAACAAGCAACATAACACACATAGAAATCCGCACGCACTTAACAGCCAGTGGGGATTCACTGTCTGCCGTAATCAATAGATAAATCTCACATGCTATCACACAAACACACAAACGTAGCGCCCTACAACATTGACTTTTGCAGGGGTGTAGAAGCAATGCAAAGAGTTGGGGGAGACTTATTATAAAATGTATCAGATTGATTTGAATGTTAATTATGTGATTTTAAAAAAAATTATTTACTGGAAGACGAAGAAGAGGTGCTAGTCTATAAAGCTATCTGTTAACATTCCCATTCATCTCAATGGCAGTTTCTCGACTATCTCAAGTAGACAAATGAAATAGAGTAATTTCAACAGGAATTCGCACAAGCTGGGATTTCAATTGAGGGGGGAATTTCCCCAAGCAGATTTTTTGAGGTTTTGTAATGACACAAAGAAAAAGGGATTGGTTGATTTTTAGTCATTATTAGTTTCTGTAGTATAATGTGATGTATAATTAAAAAAAAAAATTGAAAAACACATTTTCAGATGTTAAGGCCCATTCGCATCAAGGATAACTATGTATGAAGAGAGAGTAAATCAATGGCCAGTCAAAAGTAGTCCCAAAATAGCCCAATGAGATTTTCTCCATCTCTGAAATGGGAGTGGAAATCAACCCGCAGAAATTTTTTGGTAAGGGGCTTTACATTTCCGGCACAAGTTTGAGGTGTTTTGCCAATCACAATGCATTGGGTCAGCTGGCCAATCAGAGCACTCTGAGTTTTTCAGAAGGAGGGGCTTTATAGAAATTGGTGCTTTTCACTGTAAAATCATGAATTTGAACATTTAAAGCATGTTATACTACACCCAATAAACAAAATAATACGTTTTGAAAATAACATTATATGACCCCCTTAATAATCGTTGTAATTCTATGAGAATAGGGAAACCACATTAGGCAT
This sequence comes from Scardinius erythrophthalmus, assembly GCF_964197995.2. Lineage (NCBI taxonomy): Eukaryota > Metazoa > Chordata > Actinopteri > Cypriniformes > Leuciscidae > Scardinius > Scardinius erythrophthalmus. Next base: position 13,087,565 of record NC_138224.1, on the reverse strand, counting down.
TTAAAGCAGCAGATGACGTAACATCAGTGTGTATAGTTATCTTTATAATTGGACACTATAATGATTTTTGTATACTTTCTAATCTTTTTTCAGTACCCACAAAAATTTGTCTTTGGCTCTGTTTACACTTTTGAGATGCTTCTGATCAGATCACATTGTCCACTTGACAATTCTTAATACCGGGTTTAAACAGGGCCTAAGCTTGTGAGATCACTTTGTTGTCCAGAAGGATATGTCTCTGGAGGGATGGGATCTTGCACAGCAATGCAGGGGTTAACTGCTGAATGTAACTTGCTAACGATTCCCGCTTTGCACTTCAGCAAATCAAAGATCATTTTTGATTAGCTGTTGGGTATATAAATGTATGTTTAGAGAGATACATGAGTTAAAAACATGCATTAGTGTATTAATGACAACATACACTCAAACATTTATTGTGCTCCACAAAAGCATGTTTCTGACTCCTGTGGTTTGGTGTGTAGCAGTTGAGGGAGTAATTACAGTGTATGTGCTTTGTTTTTGAGATGTTTAATTATGGTGTTTCTGTAAACGACACAGTGACAGTTCAGGGCCCGTGTGTGTGTGTGTGTGTGTCTGTGTGGGTTTTCAGTATGCACACAGTGAATGGGTAATTTTAGTTGTTTGGTTAATGATATAGCAAAAGTCTGTGACCCTTGTGTGCGTTCTGATGGTCTGATCTTAATGGATCCCTATCATGGTGCTGCCGTCCTGTCTCTCTGTTTCGAACTTCCTTTGCTTTCTTTCTCACATCGGCTATTTATGTCGGCTACATTTCGGTTCACTGACACAGTTTATTTCAGTGTCATTATTGTGTTCTTTGTGAAGAGTGGACAAAAGCAGGGTGTTATTCTCCTCATTACTAACACATGAACTCACTATGCTTTTGATCTGAGGCCACTAAACAGCATAAACATCTCAGCTTTTAGATCTCAGTGTGAAGCGATGACTGGAAAATGAATTACAGTGAATCCTGAAATGAACTAAGTAATGGCCTGTGCACACCAAGAACGATATCTGTAAACGTAACTAATGATAATTATTATCGTCCACACCAATGGACGATTATGTTGTGTTCATTATAAGAGGATGCTGCAGTTCTGTCATCAAAGTCAGGTGGATTCTGTTTGGCTGTGATTGTTCTTGCTGTTCATCAAACATCAAAAATTGACACAACTTTCACGATTCAGTAAGTTGTTCTGTATCTTTCAACATTCATTCTGATGTTCATTCAAGTTTATTTTGTGCTATAACTAGTAGTAAAGCAGAATAGTTGATACGTTCACATGCTTTTCACGCTGCCGCTTCAATTGATCAGCCAATTCAAAATTAGTGGTACAGTAAAATATGCAAATTTTGATTTCGTTAGGGCAGTACCTCTAGTCTAAAGACCCTAGAAAGAGTGCAATGAAATAGGTTGATGGCGCAATAGCATATGAGACACTGAGCTGCCTAAGTTCAATGTTTCATAAATTCAATTTCAAGAAGTAGTAAAATAAGAGCAAGAAACACATAAAAGTTACAAAAGATGGATTTGAATTCAGCTAACGTTTTAAAGGAGAACTCCGGTCAATTTTAACATTGAGCTCATTTTTTTGTACATTTGGAGTGCCGAGTTCACGCGCATAGGTTTAGTACCTATGATCACGCGCGTGAACTCGGCAATCGACTACTTTGGACTTCAACCGAAAAACAGGATGTAAACAAAGGTATTTGCGCTGGCTTAAATAACATCATTTTTATACATTTCTTTCACATCTACTGCAGTCAGATCCACTCGTGTTCACTCAGAAGGAATCACTCACATTTTTTGTGCACTTGTAATGACACATCAAGGATGTTAAGAGGCTAAAAGCAGGTTTAGTACTTGCCCTATTGAAGTCAACAGGGTGCACATTTTAAAAATAGAATAACTCGGTGTAGGCAACACCGATTTTTGTCGTTGTTCTCTGTATTGACAGCACTCCAAATGTACAAAAAAATGAGCTCAATGTTAAAATTGACCGGAGTTCTCCTTTAACAGGTAGTGGTAGGTTGTTCCACAGCTTAGGGCCAGCCAAGGCTTGATCACCCCTGCGTTGTAGGTGAGATCGTGGGACAGACAGGAGATGATGATGATGATGATGATGATGATGATTTTGTGATCTAAGTGATCTGGTTGTAGTCTGGCTATCACCAGACCAAGCTCAATCTTTTAAGATTGAACATTGGTCTGGGAAGTCTGCTATGTATTTTCTACTGCACAAGAGGCTTGATCAACGGGCATAGTTCAAATGACTCTGTACGCAAAACGATCCGGGTAACATACTTTGCAGAACGACATGAAAACTTCAGACAGGAAATGTGTATCCAAACGTGTTTATCGCCGGTTTACAGAAGCAGCAATGGAATCGAGCGATTTTTGCAGGTTGTGCAAAACAAACATGAAAGTTAGTGGTATTTACACCCACTTGAGCGATTTGTTTGCCAAAAAGAAGCCATTGAGCATCGTCGAGAGGTTAAAAGGAATTGGGCAGAGCCACAACGGCTCTAAAATTGGATTGGATTAAACCCGCCAATAGCGCGCCAGGTGGATAAGCCAGTTTGTGATTGGTTCCTGCAAATTTGTAAAGGAAGCAGGATAGATAAATGTACAGGTTTTCAGCCTGAGCTGCAGGGTGAAATCAAATCACCGGCATATCAGGATAGGTTTACCCAGTCTAATCTGGTTGGGTTGTGAGTGACAATTAAGTCGGAAAGGTATTTAGGAGCTTTATAAACAAATAATACAATTTTGCAAAGAGCGTAGAATTGGTGTGATATGATCTCATTTCTGCTCAGGGGGAGCCGCATTTTGGACCATTTGGAGACGATAGATGGAGGAGAGAGGTAAACCGACTTGCAATGAATTACAGTAATTGAGTTGTGTTGAAATAAAAGTGTGGATACCAGTTTCAAAACTATTTCTGCTTAAAAAGGGTTTGATTTTGGCCAACCGGCAAGGATGGTAAAGGCTAGCGCTAACTACAGTATGGCATTAATTTGTTTGTCAAATTTAAGACTTCTATTTTGGTAAAATCCCAAGTGAGAGATAAGTCAGAGATAAGGTATGGCGTAACACACCTAGCTGTGAGTTTCTAGTGATCCTGAAGACATTTGATTAGCTTGCTCAGGTGTGTTTGATCAGGGTTGGAGCTAAACTGTGCAGGACAGTGGCCCTCCAGGACTGAGTTTGAGAAACCCTGCTTTAGGGGCTCCGTAAAAAGAAGATATTTTGACAAATATTTTGAATATTTTGAGAAATAATATTTGAAAAAATGTTTTTGTCCATACAATAAAAGTCATCAAATCTGTTTCACACCATTTTGTTGTGATAAGACAGAAGCTTCAAACAGAAGATGGTTTGTCCCAGTGTTAGGTCATCTTTACCCATTTCAGCATTTTTATTTATTTATCATATGTAAAACTGTTGGCATGTTGGATTGTATTGTCTAGGTACATTTTCACTCCCATTCTGAGAAAATGACTTTGAAAAGGGAAATATTTATTCATAGGCACCGCACAAAACCGCACTGATGGACAAACACCATTGCTTGAACCCCGCAGGGTAGATTGGTTGTGTAACATTTATTCAAATAGACCTCTTTGTACAGGAATGAGAGGAGATGAGGCTCATTTTACAGGAAGTCCGTCCAGGAAAACTCAGCGAATGTCATTTATCTCCTGGGCAGCGCTGACTTCTGAACGCAGGTGTGACCCTTACCTTACGCATACAGAGTGTGTTCATGCCTTTTTCCAGTGTGCCCGGGACAGAAGGATGAGCCTGAAAAATCACTCAAAGTCACAAAACATGATCAATTATTAAAAAATGATAGCATCTCAGTAAAAGCACATCTGTGTAGAGGGCAGGAGTAACATGCAAACAGTAGCCATTAGCACTTGGTGATGTGTGTGAGTGTTTGTAACCGTGTGCACTGCATATGAACCCAGTAGACTGTGCGGCTAATGAGCTGGCCCGTATGTAATGTGATTAAAACAGTGAGATTTGGTGTCATTCTGCTGGTGTGTTCAGGCGTGCTGAGATGAGCTTTATTAATTTAATAAAGCAAGATCATTGGTTGGCTGGACGTGCTTTCCGACACCCCCTTCTCCCCACCTCACAGCTGTTCTGCTGCCCAAATTACAGCTCTCCCCCTCTGTCCTGACTAACACCGTCCTATTCAACCTGAACCCTTGCCGATGTTCACACACTCACCTGTTGCCAGTCAACACAAACTCCTGTGAGTTCACTCTCTCCATTTCTTTTTTTTTTTTCTATGTGTGTGACCGTAGTGTTTTCTGACTTTTTGAGTACAACTTTTCCTGCTCAGTGTTTAAATTTATACATCCATGGAAATGTTTTATTTTTTTTCTTGCTTTATAGAAATGAGTTTAGTGTTCTATGTAGACAACATTCATAATGTATAGATTCTTTCTTACTCCATAAAAACTTTGCATCTCTGATAGTACTAGGTTATATATATTTTGGCCACTCCCTTACCCCTTAATCCAGCCCTAAACCTAACCATACCACCAAACCTGTCCACCTCAACTGCAGAAAAAGTGTTTTGCAATACAACATAAGTATTGTTATCATAACAATTGTGTATATACAGTGGGGAGAACAAGTATTTGATACACTGCCGATTTTGCAGGTTTTCCCACTTACAAAGCATGTAGAAGTCTGTAATTTTTATCATAGGTACTCTTCAACTGTGAGTGACGGAATCTAAAACAAAAATCCAGAAAATCACATTATATGATTTTTAAGTAATTAATTTGCATTTTATTGCATGACATAAGTATTTGATACATCAGAAAAGCAGAACTTAATATTTAGTACAGAAACCTTTGTTTGCAATTACAGAGATCATCCGTTTCCTGTAGTTCTTGACCAGGTTTGCACACACTGCAGCAGGGATTTTGGCCCACTCCTCCATACAGACCTTCTCCAGATCCTTCAGGTTTCGGGGCTGTCGCTGGGCAATACGGACTTTCAGCTCCCTCCAGATTTTTCTATTGGGTTCAGGTCTGGAGACTGGCTAGGCCACTCCAGGGGCCTCATGTACAAAGACTTGCGTTGAATTCATACTAAAACATTGCGTATGGACAAAGCTGTAAATGTGCGTACGCACCAAAAAAAAAAACAGATGAATGAATCTCTTCGTACTTAGGATCCCACGCATATTCTCTTTGTACATCCCAATTAACATAAAATTGAGCGCACATGCACGAGCACAATGCCCCACCCAGTCTCCTCCCTTAATTAAATCAATTTAAATATAGTAATGAGTCCACTTTGGAAAATAAAGCAGTAAGAAAATGGCTAAAGCAAGCGGCAAGAAACGAAACTTTACAGAAAGTGAATTGGAGGTGCTACTATCGGAGGTAGAAACAAGAAAAAATATTTTATTTGGAACTTTGTCCTCCGGAATTAATAACAAATGGAAAAAATATGAGTGGGAGAGTTTGGCTGATGCCATCAATGCGGTATTATTATTATTATTATTATTTATTATTATTATTATTATTATTATTATTATTATATTTTTTTATATTAATTAATATTTAATATTTTTATTAATATATATTATATTATATTTTATTTTATATTTTATTTTATTTTATTTTATTTATAGTCTAAGGGTTGTATCAATTTGCATATTCTTTTATATGTTCTTACTTAATTACATAATTGATAGAATATTCCCATAAGGCTCGTGTGACAATATATGTCAATTATTTTATAAATTGCAAATTAATAGCAATGCTTCCCATGGTTGGTGGTGCGATAGACTTGTAGAACAATTCGTTGTGTAATGTTTGCAACTTCACTTTATTGCCTGTAAGAGTCGTCAACAGACAAAAACAATGAGAAATGTACGTACGCCAGACATGAAATTGGCGTGGAGGAATGCACATTCTCGCGTTAATTCCACTGTTCGTACATCCGACCGTGAGCGTGAAAGCTGGCGTACGCAAAGTTTTTGTGCGTACGCAAGATTGATACATGAGGCCCCAGGACCTTGAGATGCTTCTTACGGAGCCACTCCTTAGTTGCCCTGGCTGTGGGTTTCAGGTCGTTGTCATGCTGGAAGACCCAGCCATGACCCATCTTCAATGCTCTTACTGAGGGAAGGAGGTTGTTGGCATAATTCCGGCTCTCACAGACCTTTTAGTTTTTCTTTTAAGAAGCCCTCCTGTTCTCCACTCATTACCTGTATTAACTGAACCTGTTTGAACTCGTTGCCTGTATAAAAGACACCTGTCCACACACTCAATCAAACAGACTCCAACCTCTCCACAATGGCCAAGACCAGAGAGCTGTGTAAGGACATCAGGGATAAAATTGTAGACCTGCACAAGGCTGGGATGGGCTACAGGACAATAGGCAAGCAGCTTGGTGAGAAGGCAACAACTGTTGGCGCAATTATTAGAAAATGGAAGAAGTTCAAGATGACGGTCAATCTCCCTTGGTCTGGGGCACCATGCAAGATCTCACCTTGTGGGGCATCAATGATCATGAGGAAGGTGAGGGATCAGCCCAGAACTACACGGCAGGACCTGGACAATGACCTGAAGAGAGCTGGGATCACAGTCTCAAAGAAAACCATTAGTAACACACTACACCGTCATGGGTTAAAATCCTGCAGCGCACGCAAGCCAGTGCATGTCCGGCCCATCTGAAGTTTGCCAATGACCATCTGGATGATCCAGAGGAGGAATGGGAGAGGGTCATGTGGTCTGATGAGACAGAAATAGAGCTTTTTGGTCTAAACTCCACTCGCCGTGTTTGGAGGAAGAAGAAGGATGAGTACAACCCCAAGAACACCATCCCAACCGTGAAGCATGGAGGTGGAAACATCATTCTTTGGGGATGCTTTTCTGCAAAGGGGACGTGATCAAATACTTGTGTCATGCAATAAAATGCAGATTAATTATTTAAAAATCATACAATGTGATTTTCTGGATTTTTGTTTTAGATTCCGTCTCTCACAGTTGAAGTGTACCTATGTTAAAAATTACAGACCTCTACATGCTTTGTAAGTAGGAAAACCTGCAAAATCGGCAGTGTATCAAATACTTGTTCTCCCCACTGTGGGGATTTCTTTAAGACTGCAAGGGAAGCTTGGCTTCCCCATAATGCCAAAAAATTAATGGTCAAATATGTACTATTGTGTTAACGTTTTATTGACTAAAAATGCATTAGAAAACGTTAATCTCAAAGATGAGTTCGTTCAGAATCAGTTACATATAGCAGGTTGGCTGACTCGATTTCCTTCTCATACATTCCCGTAGAGTCACAGTGCATTTCCCTGTTGAAGCCCAGCGTCCATTGACTTCAATGGGGCTGCTTTGAACAGTTTTTTTAAGTGCTTCGAAACTAGATGGTTATTGGATAAATGCTGCGATTATGTCCCGCCCACGACCGCTCAGCATCTCTGGGGTGAATAAGGAGTGGGCTGGCCTGGACTCTGGGCCTCTGCGAGATGATTGAAGAGTCTGTCGAAAGGCTGCGTCTCCTTTTGATTGACAGCGATTTCATACAATAAAAAGTCGCTGACGCTGAAGCTATTCGAGCCCAGTCCCATTGCGGATTTTGCAAGTGTAGTCGAAAGACAAACTGCTGCAACCTATTTCTTGGTATTTGCTTGTCGAAATTGCTAGCCAATTTTCATAATACATTTCACACATTTATACAGGTTATACCTTTATTATATTATTACTTATTATATTTGTATATTATTATTAGTAATAATTAAAAAATAATTATTAAAATAATTAAACAAAATATTATTATTAGTAGTATTATACTTTATTATATTATTATTTATACCTTTATTATATTATGACATTTATACAATTATACCTAACTCTGTTGGCCATTGAGAGGACACTAGTCAAGTCACTGGAAAAGACGCCTAGTTGATAGGACAGGGTCACAGAGCATTTTCTTGAAAAGGAATGTAGAATTTACATATAAATAAATGGAATTTTTTTATGATGTAGGCCGAAAATGAGCTTCCCCTCTTTGAAAGGCCAGCAGCCGCCACTGATATATATATATATATATATATATATATATATATATATATATATATATATATATATACATACATACATACATACATACATACATACATACATACATACATACATACATACATACATACATACATACATACATACATACATACATACATACATACATACATACATACATACATACAGTATATATCATGATTAGTTATTTTAACTAAAATGTAAATTGTAATTTCTGATTTAAAGGCTTCAAAAGACTAAATCTTCCCCTGTACTGCAATTCATCTTTTCCAATGTCCATCACAGTCTATAAACTAACTTTGAAAATCTGCATTATGCGTGTTTGTCGGTCAGTCAATAAGCATGTGATTCAACAGGGAATGCATGCCCAGTCATATGTCCAGCTGCACGGTGTGTGTGTGTGTGTGTTTGTGTGTTTGTGTATGTGTACTCTAGTGTCTTTGAGTCTATCTTCCTCTCTGTATAGTTCTGTGTTCTCTAATTTTGTGCGCCAGATGACTTTTATTAGTTTTGTGTGACAAAGTCTTCAGAGAGAACGCAGATGGCTGAAATTAGTAGTACAAAAAGCCATTAGAGTAGGTAACAGATGTAAATAAGTTAATCTCTTTGTGTTGCTCACTCCAGAGTCTAACCTCACAGTCACACCGAGTCAGAAGGGAGATCTCTCATTTTCCTCCTCCATGTCTCTTTGATTCCCTCCCCATTCATTTCCTGCATGTGACCTGCATAGCAGGAAACAACTTAATTGTATGAAAACACTGATCTTGTGTATACTGCTGTAGTTTCAGCAGATGAACTTTTTTTTCATCGTGTAGAGTTTCAAATATTGTCTGCAATAACACTGAACCAACATTCTAAATTTATTATTGGGTATAAGACAAAGACCAAAAAAAAAAAAAGGTTTTAAGACCTTAGTTATAAAAGTTTGATATGATAGTGTAGAGCAGTGGTTCTCAACCAAGGGGCTGGGGCCCACTAGGGGGCCATAGGAAACTCTCAAAGGGGCCTCAAGAGTTAAAACAGTTAAAAATAAAGATATTTTAATTCCTTATTTTCCAGTAAACTGGAAAAGGCATAGGGCTGTAAATTATTTTGAGGTCAAACTTTTTGAAGACAGTGAAGTCAAAGAGTTTGAGAACTGATCTAGTGGTCCAGTTTTAGTTTAGCCTGATAATGGACCTTTTGCGAAAACTGATTAATTGTCAAAATAGAACAACATCTTAATTTTATGGCTAATATTTGTAATTTGTGATCCGAGTTTCAAACTCTAAAGCCATTTACACAGCCCGTCTAACAACCACAGTACAGCAACCTTTGACCTCCAGCGATTAAAATAGCTGTGTGAACAAGGAAACCCCCTTATTTAGTCCAGCAAACAGTCCTTCAAGTAATTAGCATCTTTAATGGATGACTTTGTCCAAATAGCAAAACTGTTTAGTGCCGCTTAGTACAACCCTCTCCTGTCATGTTTCCTGATCTCTTTATCTGCATGGAAGAGAGACATCATGCTCCGTTTCACACAACCATTCTGGACCTTATGTAAGACAACAGTCGTATGATCTCTCTCTGTCTTCAACTCCATTCCTTCATCTTTCCATCCTTCCATTTCAACAAATAAACAGACCACAGGCCTACTTTGCTTTGCAGCCTGACATAGTACCCATTTTCTATGACTGCATTATGTAAGCTTTCTGTCACACAGGCCAGAGAACAAAGGACCCGACTTATCTCTCCTCAGAGGGGAATTCCACCCCAACAACAATGAGATCTTATTCTTCTTCTGTCTCTAATGGAGTCCATCGATACACATGGCGTCTGAACTTGACCAGGTTTCCAGTCAGAATTTGAGCTAATTTTGCTAATCATTTGTACTGGATGTTCGCTAATCTGAATTTTGTATTGTATCATACCTAAATCGTCATACATGAAATGTAGGATGTAAGCTGATGATGATAAAGCTTAGCAGTTAACACACATGCTACAGAAATGTAACAGTAGCAGTTACAGAAAATGATGAGCACTAAAGCGCTACATGTTAAAGCACATGTGCTAAATGCTAGTCCATGACTTCGACAAGGCAGCTTCCTTTTGAAAATTGACCTTAACCATTTTTACTGCTGTTTATATATTTATTTTAGCTAGTCCATGATTTCGACAAGGCAGCTTACTTTTGAATATTGACCGTAACCATTTTTACTGCTGTTTATGTATATATTTTTTTTAATTCAGAGAAGCATTTTAATACTGAAGTAAAATGATCAGTTTCACCAAAAATCTTCTTGAAAATGTAAAGTTATCAATATTATTAAAAGCCATTTGAGGCTCATATACTGTTGATGCTTGACCAAAACCTTTACATCAAGTAGCCTATACACTTAAAAAATAAATATATATATAAGTATAAATATATATATATATAAGTGCAAACAGTTTTCCTTTAGGGTTACCTTATTTTTGTACCTGTACCTTATTATTTCCCCCCTGTAATACAGAAAAATGCTCTAATTAATGGTTTAACAATATTTCGTCTTAAATTGTTACTTACCACTATTTTGTGAGTAAGATAATGTGGGAAAAACGAGTCTCCTAGAGACAGAGTAGTTTGTGTAAGGAAGGTTTGCATTGCTTTGCCGTCTATTGTTGTGGAGGTGTTAGCCGCCAGCTCTCACGCCCCACGTCTGAATAGACCAAGACAGATGAGTTAAAGAGTGCATTCAGCCCAGGAACTCATTTCGTCCTTTCAGTGGACACTCTCAGATTAACAGTACAGGCTTCCATCATGAGATGAGGCCGAGAGAAAAGCCACATCACTGAAGACTAGCACACAAAAGGGGATTTCAATCAGCGTGGCACTCAGGCTGGCTTTATGGCTGACAGGAGTAAATAAGACCGCGCTGTAAGCAGGGGCCCTGCACTGACACTCATACGTTTGATAGATATACACATACACAGAGATCAGCAAACATGCACACACTCCTACCTACAGTAGCTCCAAGCGCAGACGACATAGTTTTATAATACGTGCTTGTGTCTTATGTACTCATCCACGTATTTACACTACCAGCCAAAAGTTTGGACACACTTCTCTAAATTAGTTTCTTATCTTAAAAATCTTCTGTAATGATAATACTTATAATATAGGATGTAATTAGTCATATTATACATGCAGGCCTACACATAATTTCCTTTTGCCTACTATATATATTTATATAAATATATATATATATATATATATATATGAACATTTATAATGACTATATTTATTATTATATTATTATTAAATTTTATATTATTATTATATTATATATATTATATTATTATTATTTTATAGTATAGTCACACCCTTCATATAGATACAACCACACATGGTTACAGTGTTGAGAATTATCTCCAATCCTGCTGTCTATTGTTCTATTGTGGGCCCAAATTCATCTATATGTGTTGTACAGACATCTCCACAATCCTCTGAGTATAAACCCTACCACCTTGGGTATAGCATCAGGGTGGTCCGACGCATCTTAGCGATCGGAGAACCACTGGCCCCAATTCGCAAGAATCTTGGTTACGTGATTGACCTAAAAGAGTTCCATGTATGTTCATCTGAGGTTTAGCCGTTCAATCATGTACCATTTCCACCTCACTGAGGACTTCACGCTGCACGCTAAACTTGGATGATGACATCCAAGTTTTCTCTGCGGATTATATACGGGAGCGTGCAAGATTAGAAACTTACAATGAGGCTCAGCTCATGTAATGAAAGATCCCAATGTTCTCTTAGACTATACAACCATGTCTCTCCAGCACGTCCCTGCAATGTTCCAGTGAAGACATATACAACTGTGTCTCCTAAATCTCATCTGGTTTGATCTGTTAGCAAGGGGACAGTGGTCTAAATCTTCCAAAACTACTCACAAATGACATGGTTTACCAATTCAGTTCTAAGAAGGATGATATAAGACTTAGCACCGGGTTTGTTGAGGAGAATCAGAGCTTGCCAAGAGTTCTGATAAAGCTGAGAGAATCCTCTCTATTCTGCATGCTTACACTCATAAACTCTAGACGTGACATTTTAAGTACTGTACAATTTACAGATGCAATGATAAGTTCTGTGAAGTGGATTAAGAGTGTTTCAAGTTGTTTATGGATAGAAAAATCTACACAATGTCCATCTTTGAGGTCCAGAAGTTCTCCCGTTGGGGGAGAACTTAAAACAAAGCAAAATTATAGTTTCAATGCAACACTCAGCTTGGCAGAACAGTTTAATACTTTTGTTCCACCATCAAACAAACCTCTTCAAGCAGAGAAATGCTTCAGTGTCGAGAGGGCTGGAGAGCCTGAGTGAAGTTTCTAACTTGTTCTTTTTGTGTTCGTTTTGTTCAGGTAGAAGCAGATACAAGAACAAAACTTTTTCACCACAAGAAGCCTCAACACAACTGACTGGTATGTAATATGTGCATCTGCAAAAGGCTTTTATAAACGTTCCCAGTGCTTTAATTTTTTGGTCATTGTTACAGACATTATGTATCCTCATAGCCTGTTACTCTTTGACAACTAAAGCAAAGCAGTAATGTCTGGTGTCGTCTTGTGATTGTCTGCTGATGTGAGGGTGTACAGTGTTCCAAATATATTTGGACACATAGTAAATGGCCGTTACCACCATTATTAAGGGTGGTTGATAATCTATGTAGGTTTTACCACTGACTAATTCTTAAAAATGTATGTATTCACCTTGTCGCCCTGTGCCACTTGTGCATGGCAGACACAGAAACATGTAAATGAAAATGAATAAATAAATGTACATTTTTGCAGTTTATTTTATTAGTAAAATTGTACTTTTCCTTAAATATACAATTTAATCAGTATTAAATTGTATTTAATACAATTATCTGTTAGATTTTATACATTAATTTAAATGTTTTATAAATATATACAGTTTTATAAGTTTTTATAAGTTATTTTTCTTATTTTCTTATATACTGCAATCCAAACATGAAGGAACAAAAGAGAGAAAAAAGTCACACATGACTTGATGTATAGACATTTTGAAGATATACTGTACAAGTAGCCATTTATACCGTGTATTTGCTTTCAGGAAGCAGAAAAAAAATCTGTATTTCTCGACTACACGTTAAAGAAGTTAGTGTGGTGTGTGTCCAAATTCTTTAATGGTGTCACACATAATTCAGTAATGAACTCTGAAAGCTCTGATCATGTAATAGACGTTGCCTCCTGGCTCTTTGGACAACATATGTTCACACACTTCAACTCACCTATGAGCGCCATCAGGGGGCTGGTTTTGTTTGTGTGTGTGTGTGCGTGAATGGTTTCTGGAGAAGGGGCTGTGAGTCTGTTCATCTGTGTTTGGGGCTGTTGGTGGGCGTCTTTGTCATGTATGTGTGCCATACATGTCTGTGTGTGTGGGACCGTATCACAGACGGGCTTGAGTGTGTCAGAGTGGCCGCTGTCTCGCAGCTTGTAGTCATATTTCATGAAGCCTATGAGACTCAGTTGGCGGTATGTGTGAGTTCTGTCTATTTCCGTCTTTCTGACTGTGGCACTGCCCACTGTGTGTAAGTCTGTGTATGACTTCCTACTGTCTATGCGGCGTGCCAGTGGGAGACCGCCATCCTGTGCCCCCTCGCAGCGAGATCCACCATTCCTATGCCTTCATCTCCAACCAACCATCCTCTCCCTCTTTCTGTGTGTCTCTTTCACTGTCTCCACCTCCTCACTGTATCTCTTTATTTCTCTCTGTGGGCATCCCTGTAAAGTACATGGAGTTTGGGCAGGCAACAAACTCGTTTATTAGTGTTAGATTTCTCTTTTATCTGCACTATAAATAGTTGTCTGATTGATGTTGCGTTTCATTTATAGATGCCTGATTTAGACGATGACATGATGCGCTCTGATCCAGAAATCATGGCTCTGTCCCCAGTCCCTAATGACTCTCGAGCCTCTACCCACTTACAAAACATTGTTCAGTTGACAACTGCAAACTTTTATCAAGCTGCTTGACTTTTGTTTTCTGGCATAGACAATATACCTGCCAAAGTGATTCTAATGATTTTATTTTGATGACATATAGGCCCAGACGGAGCGGGTTTTTTATCTGTGGTAATTTTGGGAAGTCTGTTGAATGGATTTAAACTTAGTAAAACTCTTTTAGCTACACTATATTTGTTAAATTTAGTTTCACTTAAATTTGCCTAAGATATTCAATAAAATGAAAAAGATGTGAGATTTCTTAGAGCATTTTGAACAAAGCATGTTCCAATTTTGTACATTTTTTATATGCCTCGACCTCACCCTAGTCTGTCTATCTGTCTGTTCGTCCATCCGTCCATCCATCCAAATATTTCCAAAACATTATATCAAAAACTTGAAATGTATGTATATATATTTCGATATTTTATTTAAATATATAAGAGATCCAGATAGCCAGTTGTGTCTGTCTGTTTCTCTCTCTCTCCTCCAGTTTTCCCACCTCTCTTTCCTCCTGAGGGCAGCAGCAGCAGTGGCGGCGTCGGCACTCCTAATTGGCCGTGCGCTCGACGTCGCCTGTTGTGATCATATAAATTTATTGGTGCTTAGAAGGCACAAGCTATTAAAACATTACAATAGACATTAGCGCAGGCCCAAGCAGCCTGCTTGGCCTAACGAACATATGCTTCCCTACCAATGCCTAAACTCTTATTTATGGATTTAATTTAATGTGCGGGAAGAATTCTAAATTAAATTTGGTGTGTGCCTCTGGAGAGTGTCGGTGTATAATAACATGGTAATTTTTACACATCTTTATGAGAAATGAGAAAATTAATTCTTTCTGACAAGCTGTAATTACTGGGCTTGGACTAGTCGCAGCTGAACAGTTTGAGCTCAGCTAGTCTGCCAATGAACTAAAGGAGAGGAGAACAGATAAGGAGGACACACACAATTATGGACGCACACCCACACGCGCACACAGACACAAAGACACGCAATTACATACACCCACAAACACACACCTACAGATCAACATACACGCACGCTGAAAGCTAACACACAACTACTCCCATCCGAACTAACAGACTCCTACATACAGTAACTGCACACAAAACGTATAGAAGATGCCATAAAGCAGTGGTTGTCCACTGGTTTTGCTTCAGGACCAAGATTTTCCATCGGGTGTCAAGTGGAAACCCAAAACTTTACAAAAATTGTAAACATTTTCTTAAAATCAAACAGTGAAACCTTTTAATATTCCAGTTTTCTCTATTCAGGAATGTCACACAACCTGTTTGTGTTGGACTCTTCTTAATTTGTCTGGTTTCTTGACAGTGGAATTTGCATAAATAATGTGTAGAGTTCGATTGGACACACAGCTTTTGTCACCAGCAACAAAAATATATGGTAAATACATTCTCTTGTATTTTATTGTATAAATTGTATTTAGCATACTCCCCACCCCACCCCCACCCCATTATCTGTGACCCTAACAGTCCTGCGGCTTATTTTTGGGTCATAACCCACCAGTTGAGAACCACTGCAAAATAGGGATCCACAATCAATTAGCCAATATTTATGTGTACAGTATATGCATGTGTTTTGTTTGGTTGGTTGGTAAAGGTCAATATTGGATATTTAATTGTGCTTGCTCATATTTGACTATTTTATTTTTATTTTTAATGTTGATGGCCTTTGCTGCCATGTAATTCTCACTTAACTATGAAAATGTATTTGTAGCATTTAAAATGATTTATTGTTTTATATTTTTTTACTTAGACAAAATAATTTTAGCATTGGCCATTTTTCAGTTATTGGCCTTAACATGAATAATCATCAGCTTGTAGTCAGAATTTTAATATTGATGCATCCCTACTGTAAACATTTGCCTGGTTCAAATATTGTATTGTCTCTTAAGCACTCTTGTAACATGTCTAAATGTAAGATAGCCACATGTTCAGTCTAATTGGTTCCCTTCAGAGAAGTACGTGACGAAAGACGAAATGGACGTTTCGGACACAGTTATGGGCGAGGTCTCAGCCTGTAGGGAGTTCTGTTGCCCTGTCTGATAAACATGAATTGCTAGCAGGTCTGCCCCATTCAAGGTCATCTGCCATTTAGTATTCACAGCAAAGCTTGACCATACCACTCGGTCTCATAGCTAAATAATGATCACACATACTTTACCCTATTGCATTTTGAAAAGAGAGAAAAACTGTTATAGCTATTGTTTCTGTTGCTATCGGTATGACATTATGGGTCACTTTAGTTTCCGCACTGTAGTTGTGTGGCATGGATAGGTGTATGTGCGTGGCACATGCTGACTGTGCATCCAGGGGCCATTTCAGTTTATTTATTCATTCTGTTCCATTTTGTCATGCGCTGTTAAATGTTTAATCCTCTCATCCCTGCGGTTGGGGACCGCCAGGGGAATGCCGCCCTAGTGGTCACTGCAGTGAATAATACATTATGGTGTGTGTGTGTGTTTGTAGTGATGAAATGCAGGTGTCAGTTCATAAGATGTCCATTTTGATGACCGTGTCTCTCTCGCTCTCAATCTCTCTCTCTCAATCTCTCTCTGTCACACACACACTTTAAAACACTAGGTTGGAGTCTATTAACCCTTCTGAAGGGAGGCCTGTCAGAGTGTGTTAGCTGATGGCTCCATTGTCTTTCACTCTCCGTGACTTACTCACTCTGAGATAACAAGTTGAGCTCTCATAAGCACTCTGCTCTGACTGTCCTCTCTCTGTAGATGGAGAGGATAAAACATTTATTCACCTGGAGCAAGGAGTTGGGCAACATACCACTCTGTTTTTGATTGACAATGACAAAGAATGCTGTCCTGCTGATCAGACAACAATGTAGAGCATCCGTTTGTGTTATAGACATGAATGACATCTCAAATAGTGAAGCTTGTTGACGAAAGTTATGCATTACTTTTCTAATTCCACCACGCACTACTAGACTGAAACTCAGTTTGTGTTTGTCCTGTTAGTGACCACTTTACACTAATCTCAGTCCAGCTGCATCAATTACAAGATCATACTCCTCCCTTATTTTAGATGCTGTCCTAGATTTGGATACAGGTTTTATCTTAGATTTCAAATCGCATTTCTAATCAGATTTTAAAGGGGACCTATTATGCCTCTTTTAAAAAGATCTCAGGTATCCCCAGATTGTATCTAAGTTTCAGTTCAATTTACCCCCACTGATCATTTATTATACTATGCTGTAAATGCCCCTTTTTGGGTTGAAGCAAAAACATGCAGTTTTCATGTATGTTTCCTTAAATGCAAATGAGCTGCTGCTCCCTATCCAGAAGAGGGCGGAGCCTTTACAACTTGTGCCTCAGATACTCTCTGCTAGGGTTGCCAACCGTTCTGTATAATACGTAATCGTCCCGTATTTGACACATAAAAGTCTTGTTCCATATTGAACTGATACGGGACGCACTTTGTTCCGTATTTTTGAGAATCAATTCAGTGCAAATCCATGACAGACACATCAGACTATGAACGAAGACAATTGTAGGCTATGATAAGAAAAAAAAAAACCTGACGGTGAGGTAGATGTATGTTTAATGTTTAAACGTAGCGTATGTTTAACATCTTGGAACATCATCAGAGAATGCCCTTTTAATTGGTCGTTTCAGTCATTGTGAGTCACGTATCGTAGCAACGATGACGACAAGTGACAACAGCGGGAAATGTAAAAATGACTACCTCCGAGCAGCCGGCGAAAAAGAAAAGAGCACAAAAATATACATACAGGTGTTGTGTTGCTTGAATGCAGTATTTGAGTGCAATATTTTATATTTTCTTTATTAGCTGTTTTTTATGTATCATTGTTTTGCACTGGAAAGAAAGTTAACTATAATGGAAGTATAATTATATAAAGATATTTGCACTACACTTCCTTAATGTTGTCTAATTACATTAAAAAATATTATTTTTTGCACTGGAAAGAACATTCTAGAAGTCTAATTCTATTGCATAAGTTTGCACAAGGCTACAGAAAACTGTTGTGTTTATTTTTCTTCAAATGCAGTCTGAGCCGATGAGTTTTGAATGATATAGCCTATTTTGTTTAAGTTAAAAATAAAACGTATTATAAACTAAACAAATCCATGGTTCAATTGTTGGCAAAATGATCATGATAGCCTTTATATTTCACATCTATATGGTTCAATTGTTGGCAAAATGATCATGATAGCCTTTATATTTCACATCTATATGGTTCAGTTTTGTATATTGATTAGGCCTACTTTGCTATTCATTTTGGGGATATTTGGGGATATTTAATTGAATTAATCAATCAACGATAGTATTGATCAGCATTACCAAACGTAGACGTTCCACTAGAAACAAACATTGATGTATTGTTCTAATTTATTACTGTGAAGCTGCTTTGATACAACCTGTGTTGTGAAAAGCGCTATATAAATAAACTTGACTTGACTTGACTATTCTATAAATATATAGGCCTAATAAGTTGTAGGCCTATTATAATATGCTATAATGTATGAAATATATTTATCTAAATATCAATTAGTTTCCACAATATTCACCAGAAGTCATCATTTCAGGGGTTATTTTTCAAAATTTTCTTCAGTTTTCTTCCAACCCCCCCAGTTCCTTATTTACATTTCAGAAAGTTGGCAACCCTACTCTCTGCCAACAACAGAAAAAAACAAAACAGTTTGTTTATTTATTAAAATTTGTATCGTGATTCAGCTCACATGACTGCAGTTCTTTGGCGTCATGAAAGTTTATTATTTGCATGTTTTAGAGCCAAATCAGTTTAAACTACTAATATGTGGTTTTCTTAGTAAACACAGCCGAAGTACACGCACAGAAAGCCTGTTGTCACATTGCGTTCTCTTTCAGGTCTTATAGTGCTTAAACTGTGAAATTCACACAAAGTTCAGTTGGTTATGTCTGTGAACGTAAACAGCTGGGGGAAAAAAATCACATCTATATTAGATCTGTATTAAAACGGCAGCAGCCTAATATACAGTACCTGCTGTTGTCTATCGTGTTAATGTGAATTGAACAACAAAAGAAAAACAGAAATCCACTCACTGCTCTTGACTGAATAACTTTAGTATCTTTAATAATAATTAATTTCTTGAATGCTACTATTAAATGCTCTAGCGAGGAGATAAACATGGCAGAATGTGTACATCTCAATCAGGGGAGGAGCTCAGCTAATAGGCCAGATTATGTGGCCAGCCATGGGCGGGGCCTGTCCCACTGTGACATCACAATGGGTGCATTCCTGAATGGCTCATTTTGAGACACCATTTCTGATTTATGGGGAAAATAACATATGGAGTGTATGTATTTTTACCATAATAGGGTGGTTGTGTACACACACTGCGGACACATAGTTATGTTCAAAAAAGTGTATAAAAGTGAATTTTGCATAATAGGTCCCCTTTAATATTGTTACAACTTAGATTGCAGTCTTTTTGTTGCACTCAAAGGGCAACAAGCTTCAGTTTTGTAGTTTGCATTTTGCTTAAAGGGGTCATATAATGGTACATGCACTTTTACAAGTTGATTGCACTGAAATGTCTGTTGGCAGTGCCTGTACACAACCATCCTATCATGATAAAAATCCATCCAGTGGTTTTGTTTTAATCTCCTTATATGTTTGACCCTCTCTGAAATCAAGCCGTTCGATATTGTGACGTCATAAGATCGTACGCCCCTCCCGCTATTGTGATTGACAGCTGTGTTGCAACACAAGACCCGCCCTGAGTGAGCTGTGACAGTCGTCATAGTAGTCCGCCATTGTGGATATGCTGGAGTAAAATGGCGTCTAAGCGATTGTGATGTTCTGTTCTTAGATGAAATAAGGAACACAGCAGTAATTTGGATGTTCCTAAATCCGAGCCGTTGAAGAGTTTTGTTTTTGAAGCGATATGCCCAAAGGATTGACGCGGGGATTCCCTCACGGGGATTCCCCACGATCGTCCATGCTTTCATGTTTGCGCGAATCATTTCACACCAGACAGCTTTACAAACGAGAAAAAAACGGATCGGTACCAACGTGTTCCTGCTGAACCTCCAGAAAATGTGAGTGTAATGTTTTATTAACCTTTATATTAGTATTTATAATAATCTATGCGAAATTTGCAAACCTTGCTGCAGGCTTCACAATGAATGCATCTAAGGTTTACACTCAGGGTACATTACGGCATGTTTTCTATGTACGACCTTCTCAATATAATTCATAATCCCACGTTTATAATGAACAACGCGTGGTTATTGTGTTAGAAACGGTGTACGCACAGAACAGAGGGGCGGGGTGAGCAAAGCTCATTATCATTTAAAGACACATGCACTGAAACGGCGTGCTGAAAACAGAGCTGTTTTTGACCAGGTAAAATTAGTTTTTTCTTACAATACTAATGAGAATTTTTAATTAAAGTATATTACAAACTTTTAATTTAGACCCTAAAGAATCATATTAGCTTGTACAAAAATGGCATTATATGACCCCTTTAAAGGTGCATTGCGCAAGTCTCTGAGTTTTTGCAGAACTATGCCCCCTTCTGGCGACACACGAAACTGCAACCAGAGTTGTGCACGCAGTTACGTGGAGTTTGCGTTGGGGTTTGGGATGAACTAGAAGCCGGTCTCTTTGAATCCATCTTCTACTTTTGCAAAAGTCGCTTGAGTTGTCTTCGCTGATGCGGATAATATTGGATAATGGCGGCGAATACACAAACCTGCCAGACATAGCCAGGTGAGCGTGAACGCGCATGACGTCACGCCCAGTCGATTCCGACCCGAATCCCTCTTATTTATTTTACTGTACAGGATTATAGAGGCAATCGCAGTGATCATAGAAGGGCTCATTCAGCCCATCAGGCAATTGTTTAAGCATGTATGGGTTAGAAAAACGGGTATTTTTAACATGAAATGTTGCGCAATGCACCTTTAAGTAGTCAGACTTGCGTTTGGTTGGCCTTTTTTAATTCAAAGAAGACCAATTTTAATGCTGCATCATACATTGACATCCTAGAGGATTGTTTGCTGCAACAATTTTGGAAGGGTCTTTTCTGTCGGGGTCAATACCCCTGTGTATAAAGAACTTAAATGGCCTCCTCAAAGCCTAGACCTGACACAATGCTACCAGACACAATTTCACAATTGCTGGTTTATTTCACTGACGCCCTCTTGTTTCCAAGAATCTGAGCATGCACACAAAACTACTAATCAAACCACTCCCTATATGCAAATCAGCCCCTTGTTAACCCCAATCAGAGAGGTCACTGGATGCTGCTTTCAACATCCCTCAACGCAGCATCTCCGCCACTGCTGTAGCCTCATGGGTAATTACAAAGCTACCCGGCTAGTCTGTCTGACAGCGTTGTGTCGCTATGCTCATGACCCCGGCATGACCTCTGAGAGTGTAGGTAATCACCTGTGTGTCCTGAGCTTAGATCTCTATTAGCGCAGAAGCACAGTTCAGCTCCACAGAGGAGGGCGAACACACCCCACATTCATCTCCTCACAGAGGGGTCAGCTCACCTATGAGAGGGAGATTTGCCTGCGTGGTTAGCACATGGCCCAGTGGATTGTGGGATTGCATTTCAGCTTGATATAGCATGATAGGAGCTGTCATGCTGACTATGAGGTCTTTGAATGTTTTTCTTTTTTTTTTTAGGATAGGTCAGAGTACTGAGTTTTGTGGCTTTTGTCCATTTCTGGTAGCTTTGAGGTCATTTATATGCTAGTATACTCTTAATAGTTGACAAAATTTAGATTTTTAAGTTTTAGCAGATCAAAGCTAGTAGCTATTAAAAAAAAGATTACATATATTATTGTTTATCAATTTATTATTATTATATTTATTACAGTATTAAATTAAAATGTCCATTTGCATTTACATAAATTGTTATATTAATATATACAATTATATAACATTTAGAATTTGTATGCCATTTTAATGATGATGATGATGATGCTGATAATAATAATAATAATAATTGTTGTTGTTGTAAAATTAGAAAAGCTGTTATTTTATTTTACAATTTTTAAAATTTTAATTAGGGCTGTCAATCGATTAAAATTTTTAATCGCGATTAATCGCATGATTGTCATGAGTTAACTCGCGATTAATCGCATTTAATCGCACGTTTTTTTATTTGTTCTAAATGTTCCTTAAATTAATACTTTTCAAGTTTGTAATACTCTAATCAACGTGGGCATGGATAAATAGATGCTTTATGCAAATGTATGTTTATTATTGAAACCATAGTCAATATAGAGCATAAGGAGGAGACATGTTTCAAAGGTCATAGATGTTTTTCAAAGAACTTGTTCATGTCTATTAGACATGTAGAAAGAACAAAAAAATGCCAGGTTACCATTACTTCTCTTTCTTTGCACTGAGCAATTTACTAACACAAACGTGTTTAGATTTTTGCATGACAGGGGCAGCTCTTCTAAAAATGCTAAATGTAGGCTACATTAATTATTTATTATTACATTGTAGTTTGTCTCTCTCTGTGCCCATTTTGATGAAGCAAAATTCTCAATAAAAATGTTTTCATTGGTATATTTTACTGTTTCTGTTGTCAACGGAATGGATTTGAAAAGGTGACTGAAACGCGACCCATTAAGACATAACCAGCTCTTCCTTCTAAGATGTTAAGTTAATCTGCACAAAAATTCTGATAATCGAGCCGTCGTCTGGTGAAATCAAATACACATAAGATAAAGACAATATCTGTGCTCTGATTTCGGCTATACTTGTAAAATTAGAGAAGCAACATAATATCTGTGAATTAAAGAGCTGCTCCTCCGCGCGAGACGCAGAGAGAGAGAGAGAGAGAGAGAGAGAGAGAGAGAGAGAGAGAGAGAGAGCGCGCGCGTGCTGGGAGAGCAGTACCGGCGGTACCGGGAGATTCTCAGAAACTAAATAAGGTTTGGGCGCTTTGTTGAAGGGAAAAAAAATCGCTAAAGGGGTCTGCAATGTCGCTAAGTTAGCAACACTGTGTATCTCCATTTCTCCAACTAGGGGTTGGGCCACGGGTCAAACAGAAAAGACGCGCTGCGTTAATCGCGCGTTAAAAAAATTAGTGCCGTTAATATGATTTTGCGTTAACGCGTTATTAACGCGCTAACTTTGACAGCCCTAATTTTAATATAATATAATGTTGTGAAGGCAATTAGGTGTTTCTCCAATATTTTTAGTACGAATTGCCGGCCACCTGCACTTCCTGTAAATCTCTCACATTATTATCTGTTTTTCCGTTCTCGATTGTGTCACCACATCTTTCTACACTATGCTTTTTTTCTCTTCTCTTTGTTATAGCCAAGAAAGCGAGTGATTGCTTCTGTATGAATAGTGTGGCAAAATAACCAACAAACGATCTTTCCTACTATTATAGACGTGATCTAATTAGAAGTATAATAAGATCACATGATGTGGCCGTCCAGATGTATACATTCATGCGAAGCTCAGACACTTTGACAAGGGGCACGTCAGCTGTCCGCATTGGTATGCAGAAATGCTGTCCCAGCCCTAATGTATTCATGGACATAATCCCTCTATTGGTCTGACCACATGCATATGCATGTTTTGTTTGGACCTTGTGTCCAAGAGGGCAGCTAATGTGCTTCAAATGAAGAGCAGCACTCCATCAGAGCAGATTAACATCAGGTGCAGAATAAAGTCATGTGGTTCCTCTGTGTGAGACTAAAGCAGGATAAGTTGAAGTTTGTGTTTGATATCTATCTGTAACCAAGCGCTTTAGTGTCTTTTCTGTAAGCAGGTGTCAAAAAGAATTGTGGGTTCCCCACTGACCCAGAGCCTGTTCCCGGATTTCAATCCCAGAACTCTAGCCACCATGTCAGAAGAAGTGACACAGGTTCTGTTCAGGAGTTTTGCTCCTATTGTTGCCATGTAAGATAGAAATACAAAAGTCTTTACGGGGAGAAACACTTTTGATAGAGTTGTGGGATGTCTGTGAATATAAGCTGAAGGACAACCTTTGTCTCCGGGCGACCTCAATTTGGTACTGTATAGTTCTTTTTGCCTCATTGTCTGCAGCCACAAAGCCACCATTCTCCTCTTCTTGCTCTCAAGAAAGAGGGATTAGTTAAATAACGCAACTGCGTGTCCAGATTTCTAACTATCAGACCACATTACAGAGCGAAGAATGAGTCCTGGGGAATGGGGTGGAAGATGTTTCGAAGAACTTCTCTTTTAATTTCCCTTTTCCACATCTTTGAGCCGGAATAAGTTGGGTCAGATTGATAGAGAATGATGGAAGACCATTAGGAATGCGGGGTATTTTGGAGGGAGGGGGAGTGGTCCAAACGCAGCTGCATTTCCTGTTTATTCTTGGACTAGTATGAGGCGCTTCATGAAGAACAGGAGATGCATTCTTCTCTTTCTCTTTTTTTTTCTTTCTTTCTTTCTTTCTCTCTCTACCTCTACTTAGCCACTTCATCCTCCCATCTGGGCTCCAATACGCATCATTCCTACATTTTTTTTTTTTTGCCTTGCTTTCTCTCTCCTTTCTGGGATCTGACTGAGGTCTTTGTATGTGACTGGCTAGTTTTTAGTGTAGACACCCCTTTCATCACAAATTCTGTGGGTGCAACCCACCTCAGCTGACAAGAGGGGGCTGTCAAATCCCACCAAAAAGTTTCATTTCCATCCTTTGGTAGTCTTAAAGTTGTGGTTCTTCTGTAAACGATTCATTGCTGAACGTTATTCAAGTTATACTTTATTTCAATGGTCCACTTTAGACATTCTACTAACTACAAGTAACTTTGCAAGTACATGTCAACTAACTCTCATTAGAGTAATAGTAGACTGTTAGGTTAGGGTTAGGTGTTAGTAGAATAGGTTGATGTATAGTTGCAGTTGCTTATAGTCAGTATAATGTCTTTTGGAGACCATCAAAGTAAAGTGTTGGCAGATATTAAGCAAACAATCTACTAATACTTTAATCAAATCTTGATTCACTTGGAAATCCGTTGCATCTTGATACAAATCAATAGAACTTACTGCTGTTCAATAAACCACCTGGCCGGGTGTTACTGAGCAGTGATGTTTCATTCGCCTTCATCAGTGCTTTAGAAATTGTCTGAATCTTACATTTTACTATTATCTCAGTCCTGAGTTTAAGACATCAGAGATGGCCTTTCTGCTCCTTTCTCAGTTTCTTTCATCGAGTTGACTCTTCATTGAATTGGCTTGAATCTGGCCTTATGTGACCTTCATTGTCCTCAGACAAGAGACACAGAGCGGGGACTTGAGCTGACCTGCCTTTTTCTATTGAAAGACCTCTGAAAAATCCAGAGAACCAAAGCATAAAACGCTGGGTGTCACTCAATGTTGCTCAAACTTTTCCATTAGCAACTTTGTGAAAGTCACACTATTCAAACACAGGCTTTAGAAATGATGCCCAATGTGCTAAATGACCTTCTCACTCATAGAAATCTGTAAACAGACCGATTGTGAAGAATGTATGAACTTTGAGCCCTGGAGTTATATACTACTCAAAAATATATTATTAACTCCCTTAAGAGTCCCTTGATATTGAATAGATTGAAATGAGTTTGTACTTTTCCTTCTCTTTTAAATGAAATGTTTTCTGAGTTCATTTTCTTTCAATCACAGTATTAATTCCCTGTTTTGATACATCAAGTTTCAATAGACCAATACAAATGCCACAAAGGTATATATATTTTTTCCCATATTAACAGCATAATTTAGTAGAAAACAGTATGTCTGAACAGTAAAAGAGCACTTCTCCTTGATAACTTCACCTCTCTGTCATTCTGTCCTCGCTGAGTTTTAGATATAATGAAGACGGAAGATGAAACAACAAGACAATTATTTTTGCACGCAGATTAAAGCACCATCCATCATGCTTAATTGCCTTTTTAAGATCGGCCCACATACAAACTCGTGCTGTTTATTCTTCAAGGTTAAATTTGCTTTTGTTACCCGTTATGTCGGAGAGGAATAAATGGCAACCAGGTTGAATCGAGGAGCACGTCTGATGCGGTGTGAGGGACCGCTAACCGGTCATGTCAGAGTCCTCTGGTGGACCGGGACGTGCTACTCCGTTCCTAATGTATTCATTACCGAGAGGTGACTCGCGCCGTGAATCGTGTTGGCAGCTCACAGGTGTTCGTCTCTTTCATTTCTTCTGCTCCCGTTCTTGTTTTCCGCCTCGCTCATATTGCACGCGCACACGCAGGAACAGGCACACATGCCCGCAGACGTGTACAGCTGGTTCGTTGTTGTCGCAGGTCTGAAAAACAAAGCTTCAGCAGATGGTTGTTTTAGTGCCAGAGCAAAGAGGATCTACAGTTCCATCACCATGGTCACACACACACATACACGTTTACACTCACAGTCACTTTGTCTCTGTCTTGCCTGTGCTTTTCTCCATCTCTGTAATGTCTATCAAGAACATGATTCCCTCTTCAACTGTCACTTGCTGTAGTGGTTGTCCTGCATTCTGCTTTAATGAGAGCAGTGGCACTTTTCACACACGCACCTACACTTTGCCTAGTTATTTAAATGAGGACACATCTAGACGTCTGTTGTTTTTGTTGTTGTTGTTGTTGTTGTTTTTGCATGACAGTTAGTTCTTGCCCATGAATTTTATTGGTCGAGCGGCTTTCCAAGAGTGCTAGTATTTAACAGCACTGGGATTTTCAAAGGGTTCTATCAGGCACGTCACAGTATAGAACCCTATAGGGGTTCCCATCATGAGATCATTGTATGGATTTAGTTAGAATTACTTTTGATTTAATTCATTGTTTTACATTTTATTAATTAAACAGCTCGTAAACATACTTTATCATAAAAAAAACAAGTATTATCCAAGACATTTATCCTTATATAGAACCTTGTTTTGTCTTTAATTCTTGTTTAACATGTATATATAATATATATATATATATATGTGTGTGTGTGTGTGTGTATAAGTATATATTATTTAACACACACACAAATATATATATATATATATATACACTCACCTAAAGGATTAGGAACACCAATTCTCATTTCTCATTAATGCAATTATCTAATCAACCAATCACATGGCAGTTGCTTCAATGCATTTAGGGGTGTGGTCCTGGTCAAGACAATCTCCTGAACTCCAAACTGAATGTCAGAATGGGAAAGAAAGGTGATTTAAGCAATTTTGAGCGTGGCATGGTTGTTGGTGCCAGACGGGCCGGTATTTCACAATCTGCTCAGTTACTGGGATTTTCACGCACAACCATTTCTAGAGTTTACAAAGAATGGTGTGAAAAGGGAAAAACATCCAGTATGCGGCAGTCCTGTGGGCGAAAATGCCTTGTTGATGCTAGAGGTCAGAGGAGAATGGGCCGACTGATTCAAGCTGATAGAAGAGCAACTTTGACTGAAATAACCACTCGTTACAACCGAGGTATGCAGCAAAGCATTTGTGAAGCCACAACACGCACAACCTTGAGGCGGATGGGCTACAACAGCAGAAGACCCCACCGGGTACCACTCAACTCCACTACTCCACTACTATAGGAAAAAGAGGCTACAATTTGCACGAGCTCACCAAAATTGGACAGTTGAAGACTGGAAAAATGTTGCCTGGTCTGATGAGTCTCGATTTCTGTTGAGAAATTCAGATGGTAGAGTCAGAATTTGGCGTAAACAGAATGAGAACATGGATCCATCATGCCTTGTTACCACTGTGCAGGCTGGTGGTGGTGGTGTAATGGTGTGGGGGATGTTTTCTTGGCACACTTTGGGCCCCTTAGTGCCAATTGGGCATCGTTTAAATGCCACGGCCTACCTGAGCATTGTTTCTGACCATGTCCATCCCTTTATGACCACCATGTACCCATCCTCTGATGGCTACTTCCAGCAGGATAATGCACCATGTCACAAAGCTCGAATCATTTCAAATTGGTTTCTTGAACATGACAATGAGTTCACTGTACTAAAATGGCCCCCACAGTCACCAGATCTCAACCCAATAGAGCATCTTTGGGATGTGGTGGAACGGGAGCTTCGTGCCCTGGATGTGCATCCCTTAAATCTCCATCAACTGCAAGATGCTATCCTATCAATATGGGCCAACATTTCTAAAGAATGCTTTCAGCACCTTGTTGAATCAACGCCACGTAGAATTAAGGCAGTTCTGAAGGCGAAAGGGGGTCAAACACAGTAGTAGTATGGTGTTCCTAATAATCTTTTAGGTGAGTGTGTGTGTGTGTGTGTGTGTGTGTGTGTGTGTGTGTGTGTGTGTGTGTGTGTGTGTGTGTGTGTGTGTGTGTGTGTGTGTGTGTGTGTGTGTGTATATATTAATATACACAATTAGGTCCTTAACAGGCCCTAAAGTGCAAAGTTCACAACACAGTTGTCTCTCTCATATTGTTTGTTTTCCTGTCATAGACTTTCCATTGACTTGTTTTGAGCTAATGATTTTTTCTATCCCCAATCCTGCTCCTAACCCTAACCCTCACACAAATCGTATTAGGTTTTCACTAAGACATTCCATTAGTTCATTGCATTAATTTTCATTGAATTTATTAGTTTAATTAAGCTAGTTTCAGGTTTTACTCTCCCATTCAGCACAATGTCAGCAAAGCTTGCCTGACTCACTGAAACAAAGGCATTATGAGAGATTTATTGTGGTTTGCGAAGAATCTGAATCATAATGCATTTCTTTCGCATTTTAGCCTAAGTAGCTTATTTTAGCATGCGATTTATGTTTGAATTCTATTACCTAATTGCAAGTGCTGTAAAGACACTCAAAGGATATCCACATGCACGTGCAGACGTGTGTGCGCGTTGCACATGCTATGGGACCAGTTTTTTTATCACCTGTAAACTGTAAACTATTCCTAACCATAACAACTTTTTTAAAAAGCTGGTGAAAATGCATTTTTTAATCTGTTAAGTTCTATTAAAAAGGCTGAAAAGTAAATTTGCTCTACAAACTGTGTCAATAATCTGTTGTGATGCTCCCATATTTCCATGTCACCGTGGCAGCTCGTTGCCATGGCAGCAGAGGAAGTGGATGCTCCGCTGCGGTCATTTGGCTTGAAAATTTGATCTCTACACCAAGATGACAGTGAAGATGTCACAAATCAAATTACGCTCACCGTCGAGCCGGGCCTGTGAACAGGACTGTTCAGTTCTTGAATGCTCGTTAAATTTTTTACTTGTATCTTGATAGAATAATAATAATATGAATATCAATATCAAAAGGAATATTGAATGGGCAATACATATGATGTTAGGTACTGTAGATGCATCATTTGACTGCTTTGGTCCTAATGTTCATCAGGGTGGAAACAAACTGTGGATGTTCACTTTACATAGATCTTTTCCTGCTTATGTAGGCAGTATTTTGCCCAAATGAGCTGCAAAGTAAACCAGACTTCACTGCAATTATCTTAAGTCTAGCTTTGTGAGACTAGAGGGTCTACTCAGAGGAAACCCCCAATGCTGAAAGGATGGAATTCCCACAGGAACTCATATAAGCCAAATTTAGCTCAGTAGTACATACAGTAGTATTCATACCCCTATTGATGCCGTATTTAAAGCCCTTAAGATTTGGGCACCTAGAGTGCAAAGTAACTGCACAAACCCCTCGATCACTGGACATGTGGCCGTTCACTCCAGTGGTTGCCGCCGTTTGGGGACCAGAGCTGCTGTCTCCGTGGTAACGGTATGGCACTGAGGAGATCGAAAGCTGAAGTTCAGCCGTATTGATCTCTAGCTGTTCCCTCTGTGCGCAGTCACTCTGAAAAATGGAGAACGAGAGACGGAAAGTGAAAATGACTGAATGGTGGAGTCGTTTCCCGTTCGTTTCCCATGGCTCTCAGACACTTAGAGACATGCACACAAACATACGTGGGCCAGGAATCTAAGGTGTGTATGCTGACAGGAACTGCACCTTGTATGTAGTTTGAGAACTTCTAAACCTACTTTTGAAAATAAATAATGTCATTTGTATATTCCACGTGATTTGAGAATGATCCAAAGAGCATCTTATGCTTCATTCGAATGTCTGTGCAAATGAGTCACTTGATCATTGTGTTTATTGTTTGAATATTCACAAAATTTCTGTTTATTCTGTTAGATTTTTGTTGTGTTCATCATTGTGTACACCGTAAATCAATGGAATCTTTGTTAAAAGCATCATGTTCTGCAGCGCAGTTTGATGAACAGGTTAAAGTTCTCACCATTTCTCCATCTATCATCTTCTTTTTCTCGCATCCCCCCCATCCCCTTCTGTCTCGTTTGCTTTGCTTTATTCCTGAGAAGAAAGCCTCCCACACTTTTATACAAAACTGCTGAAATTGTATTGAGTGTCATCCTGAATGAAATGGATGGAAACCTTGACCAGTTGTCACCCCCTTCAAGAATCCAGGTGCCCGCGAGCACACAAGCGAGTTCACAGTGGTTATTTGGAACACAGACCCAGGCAAATTGACTCAAATGCTTTTTGTAAAGTTGACAAATTAACATCTTCATCTGCGCTCATAGCAGTCGTGTTGCCTTATTGGATATTGGTTTCTTTTGAGCGAGAACCAAAGAGCGGGTCCGTGCACGCAGATGCCATAATCTTCCTCGTGTCGCGAGGAATGTTTTTGTCATCTTGTAGAACTTTTTATTACTTACTACTTTTCACTGGCTGCTTGAATCATGACTAGTTGTCTGTTCAAAGCACTGCAGAGGACTGTTAAAGACTTTTATGGGTTGTTAGTTAGTTTTGAGCCACTGATGGTGGAAATGGAAGTGTCCGCCCTTTGAAGGCCAGAGACGGACAGTGGCGGCAGCCCTGCCACCCCCCTCCTCCGCTGGGCCGTGGAGAGACGCTCTCTCTGGGCCACGGCTAATTGTGGAGAGTTCAGGAAGACCATCATTAGCACTCAACGCCACACATGGCCACCAGATGTGTAGCTGGCCATAGAAACTGCCACGTTTCTCTCTCTCTCTCTCTCTCTCGCTCTGTCACTTTCTCTCGTTCTCACATGCCTCCCCCTTCATCTTCCAACTTAATAATCTGCCTTTTGTTTCCATGCAGGCTATTGTTCATTAAGATGGCCTCTGCCGTGTAAGAGAAGTCACTGGGTACTGAATAGCATTCTTTGTAACAAAGAGACAAGAGAGAGAGACAGAGGGGTATTTGGCGGGGGTGTGTGTGTGTGTGGGGGGGGGGGGGTCTGAGGGGATTTTGTGTGTCCCTCTGGTATTTTTATGGCTTGTTTGTGCAGTCTGAGAATTGGACATTGTAGTTTGTGAGACAGACGCGGTACCTTTCCCTGTCCGTTAACGATACAGTCACACTAGACACTTTAGGTCCTTTAAACCTGAAGTTCATATCGACACACCCATAGTCGTCTGGATTAAACGTACCACAGAATTTGTTGTATGGACATTAAGAGTCATCAAATAATGCTGAGTGCGAGGTGTGTTTTTACATAGGGGATCATACGAATTTCAAAGGCCCAGAATATCAAATCGAAATGTTTCGGGCCAGTGTTATTACAGACAGATAGATTTTATTTATTTATTTATTTATTTATTTATTTATTATTAGTTTTTCTCGTACTGTTTTTTTATTTATTTTTAAAAAAAAAAATTTTGTCTTTTCAACCATTTTTTGATAGTTTTCCTTTTGTAATTGTTGGTTTTTATTTTTCTAGTTTCAGTTTTAGTTGTTTATTTTAGTTTGTTTAATAGTATTTAATATTTTAGGGCTGCTAACGTTAACTTTAATTATTTAATTAAATTATTATTTAATTGTAGTATTTAATACAAATATTATTTATTTATTTTATTTAATCTGCATTTTCATGTTTAATGCAGACTTTAAGGTTAAGTTTTATAATACTGTATACAATGTACACTAACATATAAAAAACTAAAATTAATACATTTTATTTTATTTCAGTTAGCTTTGGAGTCACAAAAATGTCTTTTAGTTATACTTTTTTTACTTTCAGTTTTTGCCAGTACTTTTATTTTTATTTCAGTTTGCGACTTAGCGTAAATGTTTTTTCTTTAGTTTTTATTAGTTTTTTCATAACACTGGATTGTGCTCTTTTGAATTGAACCAGTAAGCAAACACCCTAGCAACATGCTAAAAAAACACTTAGCAACGATATAGCAACACACTGACAACCACACACAACACCTTGTCATGTTGGTGAGTGCACATAAAGTGCACAGACATTTTCTTCATAAAATGTCCAAGTTTAGCTGTACAGTATGTAGTGGTATAGAACATGCTGTGTAGTGGATATTTAACTCTGTTTCCACGTTTTGCTATATGAATGTGTGTATTAATGCAAGCGTTTATGCGTGTGGATGTGTGTGTCCATGTCCTTTTAAGTGAATGTATGTTTTGCATTGTTTCTATTTGTGTTTGTGTGCGAAATAAAAAATAAGTTGATATATAATAAAGAACACTAGACATTCTTCGGGGGTTCTGCTCCGATTTCAGAGAGGCAGCGGTTGCTATGGCACTGTTTACAAACACTTCTCCCTCCCTTTAGCCTTTCTTCCCCTCAAGCAGAGGGGCTGTTGGGGAGGTGAGTACAATCGATTCACAATCGAACCGGCATTACTCTGTTTGGAAGCTAATGCACTTTCGACTGAACTGGAAGAAAGAGGGGGGAGAGGGAAGGGGGGGAAAATGCACACAACAAAAACCAGTTGGAGAGTGTGTTACGCCAAGGAAAAGAAAGGGTTGTATTGAGGCGGAAAACATGTTCTCTGGGAAGAAATCAATTAAAACGAACCTTTAAATTACGCCGCATGGCCGCGCCGTGTCTGTTAGGGGCCGGGGCACTGCTGTGGTCTGAGCGAGCGACGAGCCGCGAGGGCCCACAACCGCTGTGAAAAGTGCTGCAATAATGGCAGACTGGTGTGAGATGTCAAGTTGTGGCTGGTGTCTCAGCACTAAACTTTCTTCTGTGTGGGATTCGCATGGTTTGCCGACAAATCCTCATTGCGGATGGAAGGCATTCCAATTTCGGTTCAATTCAATTGTATGCATAAGGAGTCTTTCACAATTGCCATTGTCACCAAGCAGATTAACAGAATTGCATGGAGGTGTCGTGCTCGCATACAAAACGGTCTCAATTGAATATTTATGTCTCAGAAAATGAATCCCTCCTGCATGCTTAACCCATTGCTAAGAAGCCTGTTATGAGATGTAGATGCATAGTTTACTTGAATTCAAATTCTGTCATCATTTTCTCACCATAATGTCTCGTTTGACTTTCTTCTTTTAGTAGTTGTTTAGATTAATGTTTATGCTTTGCTCCATATAGGGAAAGAATATGGTGACCAGGGACTGTCAAACTTAAAAAATGAAAATAAAAGTAGATACAGTAAAGTACATATGAGTCTTCTGAGGCCACTCAATAGCTTTATGTGATAAACAGACCAGAATCTTAGACGTTAATCGCTTAAGGTGCAGTCACATTTAGTGTTTCGGAGGCAAAATCCAGTCATTTCAAAAGGAATCCACTCAATCACAAATTTCATGCGAGGATGAAAGCTTTCCCCACACAGATTTCGTTAATGGCTCATGTTGGTCACATGGATTTGCCATGCTGGTTGGTTTGAAAGTGACTTTAACATCTATCACTTTAACATTTAGAGATCAAGATAAGTCCTCTTGTGGAGTTGAGGATGAGGGTTCTTTATCTGAGGGTCTGAGATGGGCCTCCTTGCGGAGCTGCGCTGTAGGCCCTTCCAGTCTGTCACAAAGACAGGCCTGTATACAGTCAGGATGTGTTCTCAGTTATGCGTCCGTACCACAGTGTCTTGTTTGTACAAGGCTGGCCTCAATATTGTGCTGTTCTACAAGGCCGTGTGGCTAGACACAGCTGAGTGCCTCTCGAAGGAGCCACATCAAAGGGCCCTGTATTCAGAAACAGACAGGTTGAGCATGTTACCTGTGCGGAACGGCTGTTTAGAGATGGGAGGGCTGTATTAAATGAAACATATTCAGCACTCTCAGGTAATTACATCAGCATGTAAAAGTCTAATTAGTGATCTCCAGCGGGACACATCTACTGACACTAATTAAATATAGTCAATCCTGCATTCCCCTCAACCTCACCACTTACACACATTCAGATACCTCACACATCACACAGACAGGTGTGTGTGTGTCTGTGTCTGTGCCTGTGTCTGTGTCTGTGTGTGAGATGTGTGCCCAGGGCTCAACAGTAAGGTTTTATTCAGATGGTCGGTCAGGCCAGTAGTTCATATTTTTTTTGCTCTAAATTTATTATTTAGAGATATATTCATTGTATAAATCTATTGCATTTTTAATGTCATTTGAATTCATATTTTTACATTTAAAAAAGCATCATGACATTGACCTTTTTACCAAATAAATTCCTAGTTGATGGAATTCATCTAACTTCGCCTCATGTGACTGAATAACTCTACAAATACACCTAAAAACTAACCAGTGGACCATTGCATAATATTATGCTGATGTTTAATATAAGAACACAAGATCAACAAATGTAAGTATAACACATAACTTCCCTGAAACTCTTTCACATTGGCCTAGGCTGCACTTATAAATGAATACTTCTGGCCCTGGTGTGTGAAAGCTGGTATTTAGGAAAGAGGGCAGGGAATAGATATAGATCAGATACAGCTGAATGTGTGTATTGTGTCTCCGTCTGTTTTAAGGTTCGACTGTGGGCCTCCTGTGGCATTTTTTCGTCTTTCAGTCAGTGGCCTTTGACCCCAAAGTCCTTCTCTGATGACTGCGTTTGTGTGTGCGTCTGGTTTGGAGTGACTTGTGCACGGTTACAGTACTAATTTACTACCCCACCGTTTGTGTCTCTTCTAATTAAGGCCAAGTCATGGCAGACTAGAGCTGGGCCCCATCTTACGTCTGCTCCTTGTTATACATCGAGCCTCGCACACTCTAGCACACAGTCACACACACAACCGGAGAGATTACCCTCAGGTCCAGTTTAATCGCTTTCTTCCTTCAAGTGCAGGCTCAGGGGCGGAGCATGCTAATTCCGGCAGGGGGTCGCCAAGGTAGCGAGGGGCTGCAAGGGCGGGACAATGGCAGTGTGCAGGGCATTGATTTGAACCATACCTCTGCACATTCCTCCACAAAACACAATGAAGTGCATTATCCTGCTCGACTAACCCCCCCCTTCATCTCTACCCCTTTCCTCTCCTCTGTCCAACAAAGAGCCTTTCACCCGGTAATGTCTAAAGCTTCTCGTCCCACTTACTCACTGTTCTCACCTTGAACACACACATGTATGCATGCCTACATATACAGGCCAACATTGTCACTTTATATACATTGGAACCCCAACTGTAAGCTGTTGAACTGTTGTCATACAAATTTTCTGGTTAAACTTCACCCAAAAATATCAATAAGAAGCAGTGTTGTTGCTTCTTATTGATACGGAAAGATATTTCCAAGATATTTCCATTATTGATATTTTTGGAAAAAAGCAGTTGTTGTCAACTAAAACTATTAAAAATCATTTTCGTTAATTGAAATAAAGCTTAAATAAAATGAAATATAAATATTCGATACTGAAATTACTGAAAAACTAACTGAAATAAAATAAATATAACAAATATAAATAAATAAAAAAAGCTAAATAGAATAAAAACAAAATAGCACAAAACAAAATTACTAAAACTTTTATTTAAACTTAAAAGAAAATTACTCATCCTCACGTCATTCCAACCTGTGAGTTTTTTCTTCAGTGGAACATAAAAAGAGATGCTTTGAAATATTTTCCATGCTGCTCTTTTTCAATAAAAGTAAAGCATATTGCGACCAAGGGCAATAAGGCTCAAAAAAGTACAAAGCAACACCATAACAGCACCATAAAGAAAGTCCATATGATTAGTGTGGTATAGTTCAAGTCTTCTAAAGCTAAATTTGCCCCGTTACAACTGATTACATGCAAGAGCGAAAGGTGCTTGATGTCATTGTCAAATGATGTCATGTCATGAGGTCGATTAAATAATGACCTTTTTTTTTTTTTTTTCTGTGTATCGTCCCTTTAAGAAACAGGATGAACTGTTTCTTGCTTGTTTTTAAGATGGCAAAATTCCTTAAGACTTGCTTGTTTTTAAGATGGCAAAATTCCTTAAGACTTGCTGATTTTTATCAATCTATCAACTCAATCGGGGGCTACAAAATGACAGGGAATTTATCTTTGTATCTGTTTCTTAGCAAATACAGATTATCCTTTAACTCGTGTGTCAGTATGTTTGCATATCAGTGGGAGTGAGAGAGCAGAAAAACACTTAAACCATTTTATCAGACTCGTTCGTCGTGTAAACAGCACAGAGTAAACAGTGTCGAGTCCAAATCTACTCCAGAACCGTTTGGTTAATTAAAGCCATCCTTCCCCGTGTACAAGCGAACAAATCAGCTGTCTTAATTATGATAATTAGCAGCAACATCCTTTCAGATTCCTGCACAAAAAAATGGAGAAATTGAATCGCATGATGCCACTCGTTAACGAGGTCGTCAGTCAAGCAGCGCAGCTAATTACGACAGGAGGGAGATTTCTCTTCAAAGAAACAGTGATTTTTCACCAGCGAGTCAAGGAAGACGCTCACACACCACACCAGGGTTTGCAAATGCTATCTCACACACACACACACACACACACTCGTATATCTGGACCTCTGCTTGTAAAGCAACTCTAGGGAGGTTTGTGAACTTGTCAGCCGGTTTATATTTGTAGTTCTGTTCTCTTTCACTAACCGTTTGGATGCCGTTTCAAATGGTTGACTGCGTCTCTGCGCAGCCCGTCGAGGTCATTCCAGAAGCTTCAGCTCCCATTTAAAAGAACAAGCTGCAGCAGCCTCTGTCTAAAAGTGTACATCTGTATTTGAGAGAGACAAGAGGATATTGTAGATGTGCACTTATGTAAGTGTGTTATCTGTGTGTGTGAATGTGTGTAGAACAGGGCTGATTGAATTAGAGTAATTAGAGACAGCTCACAGTGTCAGTATTAATCACACTGCAGTCTCATTATGGGCCCTGCACATCATTCCTTTCATCTCGTAATGATCCTCAGTCACCAAGTCACACATATTAATCCACATACCCCGTTTCTCCTCTCTCTCCGTCTCTCTCGTTCGCTCTTACACACAGACATACATGCAAATGTACACATAGGGCCTATTAAAGGTAAGCCCTCCCTCCCTCCACACACACATATTTAGTTTATACATAACATTTGTTTATACATTTTTTTATTAATTTATTTATTTTTTTAGTTTGATTCTGATTTATTTATTTTATTTATTTTTTTACTCTGATTGATCAGCATTTATCAGTCGTAAAAATTCAAATACTGAAAAATGGCTGTATACTATAGTATGTAGCTGTAACAAATATGCAGTGTATATATTCACATTTTTCCATACTAAATAATTGTTTTATTCCATACATTTTGTTGTAGTAATACCACAACAATATAAAATAGTTTTCGATGTATAATTATTGTAATATTGTTATGGTGTGTGCAGGCAGGCAGGCAGACAAAGACACAGAAGAGTAAGGTTCCAACACAAAGTTTACTCTTAATCCAAACGGGAAGCGATCACAACAGGTAGCAGAATAACACATAAACATGACCGGACAATGAGTGCTGGAGAAGGTACCATATAAATAACAAACTCAAACAAGATAATTAATCAAACACAGCTGAAACAAACAAACTAATAATGACCGTAACCAAGGAGGCCAACGAGTGGCGGGAATATGAACAAGGAAGACGCGTGACAAATGAAAACAAACTACAAGTCCATGAAAACAGAAACTAACTGAACATAACAGTGACAAATATTTTTTTTAAGGACCATATTAAAATTACATTTTCATATCATAAATAGCATTTTTTTCCCTTTTTTGTAATTTAGTTACATTTTTATGTTGTAAGTGTTTGTTTGTTTGTGTGTGTGTGTGTGTATATACAGAAAGCTGTGCACTAGCAATGGCAAGTTCAATTCATCAATCTCGCTGACAGAAAGATTGCAAAAATAGACCTTTGTTAAAGGAACTCAAATCAGTTCTAGGGTGAAGTTTGCCCATAGGGATGTAACAACTTCATTTTGCAGATATTTTCTATGACCTGATAATACCAACATTTTTGAGGTTCAGGCAGTATGCAGCATCCCTGCCGTGAAACATGGTGGATACTTTGGGGGATCATTCTGGAAATGAGCAAACTCATAAGGATAGATGGGGAAAATGGATGGAGCTTAGTCCAGATAAACCCTGGAGAAAAGTGTGCTGAAATCCAGACGAGTGCCTGGACCTGGAAGATGATTCAGATTCCAACAGTGCAATGACCTGTAACATACTGCAGTAGTCAGACTGGAGTGGCTTGAAACCAGAATGGTTAATGTCTTGGAGTGGCCAAGTCAATCTCAAACAACTGAGCACCTGTGAAAGTACTTACATGCTGCTGTTCAAGAACTTAATGGGGAAAATTTGACAAAAATGAAGATACACGATGACAGACACTGAGATTAACATCTGACATGACTGCTGACAAATGTTTCCACACTCTTAACTCTGAGGGACAAATACTTCCCTCCGTTTTTTCCTTTACTTAATAATATATCATATGATTCTTTTGGCCTTTTCTTTGGCATTGCAGTTCTTGTTGTAACACACGGCTCCTGAGGTAACTGATGTACACTGTAAAAATGAAGATGGCCAAAGAACATAAAGAACTGCACAAGATGCTGTATTCTGTAATGACTGTGTGTTGCAGACTGTTCAGAGTGATCTGGCCTCACATTCACTCACTATAGAGAGGAATGGAGACAGGTGAAGTTAAAGACAGCTAAGAATCGCAGATCATGGTCACTTCTGAGATTTTACTGTAAAAAATTAAACCTAGTATACAGACACATCTCATTTCTACACCAAATTCGGGAAACTTGCACTTGTTGTCACACGGCGAAGTTGTCACAAGGACTATTTCTGTGTGTGTGTGTGTGTGTGTGTGTGTGTGTGTGTGTGTGTGTGTGTGTGTGTGAGTGTGTGTGTTTTCTCTAGCTTTGGTTTAGCTTTCTTTTTTTCTGGTAACATATCTCACAGAACTTCTGTGCATACCAGATTAGTATAGTAATAGTAGTTATAATAGTAATAATAATAATAATAATAATAATATTTTTGGTTTTAATAGTTGTAGGGTAAACAGACAAGTTGTCACATTTTTGTTGTGATTAAATTTGTTGCCCAAAATTTTTATTCATGATATTTTACATTTTGCATTAATTTTTCTGATTAAATTTAGATGAAAATCCTACTCTAGGCTATTTATGGTAGGTTCCATTGTGTCAGCTTACCTCATTAAGTGTGACAAGTGTGGCATTGTCAACTGCAGTATGTGTATTTAGTGAACTGTACAGTATTTTTCTCTGCAATGAAAATACACACGCTCTCGTAAGAATGTATCTAAATAAAAGAAAAATACATTTAGTATTCTATTTTATTGTATTGGAAATTTGAAAATGACAGGTCTCTGGTAGAAATATTAGTCAATCATGGACAGATATGATTTCAGAATGTCCACAAGCTTGGACTAAATATGTAAATTAAATGAAACTTTTGTATTCCTGACATAATGAATATCAGTCTGCTTAGAAATATGTATCTTTAGAAGTTAATGCCTATTGTGTTTTATGACAAGGATAAATAATTAGCTTGCAGAAATGCTGAGATTAATTTCTGCTCATTACGTGCTGAACTTGTTTACACAGCAGCAAAGGAAAATATCTTAGTTTAAGAAGGAGAGCAAATCTCCAGTGTTCCAATGTCATTTAAGTTTTTTTTTTCTTTTCTTTTTTTTTATGACTCTGAAATTATTTGGTTTGAGAAGTGCAATCCCTAATAAGGTGTATCAGGAAAAACAACAGGGGAAAAAGGAATCAGGGGAACGGCGTCTTTTGAGTACAGCCACTGTGTTTGTGTTAATGAATGCAGGTTGGGTTAATGACGAGGAATAGACTTCAAACAGCGCAGTGAGGCTGTCTGTCTCTGATGGGGGTCTTTTTGATGCTTTTTCATAACCGCTTCTAAGGATAAAGTCTTTGCATAGGCTGCTCTCGTCTCTATAGCGCATGGTGTCACGTACATGCCGAACTTTGATCAGGGCTTTAGGTCAGCAAATCTGTTGTAGAAATCAGGAGTAGTGCTTAGTGATTGGAGACTGAAAATGGCTCGTCCAATCACTTACAGCCGTCTTCATTTGCTTGAGAGAGATGCAGTGTGACAGTACGTGAAATCATTTAACAGGTCTGCTGAGGCTAACAATGTGGGCTGATTTGGACTTTTAAATAACTTAAGGCATTATATTATAATTAGGGTAGTTGTTGTTGTTTTTTCTATAGGAAGCGTGTGGTGTGTGAATCTCAATACAAGTCAGACCCCATCTGTACCTATGTGAAGTGATCCTTAAATACATAAATATACATATGATTTTAGGGCTGTCAGAGTTAACGTGCTAGTTTAATTAAATGCAACTGAACACATTTGTGGCGTGAGTTAATTACCACCGATTAAATTCAAGAATGGTTGCTGTTCTTGCATCTATATTAGTGGGATTCCTCAGAACGGGATCGTCTTATTTGTGGGTTCAAAATGACAGCCTCGTATCTGAACCCTCCTTCATACCTTTCTATATCTGCGTCTGTTTTACACCCTCTCTCAGTCTGTTATTTCCTATCAGTCATTCTCTTTGCATCTGTCTTGTTTGATGACATAAGTGCATGTTATCTAGCTGACTGAGGGCTGTTTAATTTGATCTAACCAGATGAAAACAAAACGAGCTGTTCCGTCAGTCATCTCTGTTCTATGGACTTATTTCCTTCCTTCCTTCCTTCATTCCTCCCTCCTTTTTCCGGTCTGCTTCTCCTATCATTCTTTTGTATACACACCCATTTCATTTGCTTCTCCTTCATTTCACTCTCTCTCCTTCATTTGTTCCTTCTCTTTTGTTCTCTCAATCATTTTTTTTTCTCCCCCACAAGCTCTATCCTGCTTTCTCTCACACTAATTGTGTTGTGAAACACCTTTGCTGTGTGTTTCGGGGCCCGAGTCCATCAGGGCCAGTGTGTGTGCGAGTGTGCGTTTGATGTGTAGTGCTGTCCGCACTGCTCTGTATGCTGGTGAGAAGGGGATCATTATGTGTGCTTGTATTCGAGTCGTTTTTATTTAAGATGCCAGACAATGGACTGGTGATTGAAGAAAACAGCAGGCTGACAATGAGTCTCTGTGTCTGATAATGCAGCACCATCCTGCCGGGCAGCTTTAGGAGGGCCCCGGCTCATTGTGGCTCCGAGGAGAAAGGGAGAGAGGGAGCGAGAACAAACCCGCTGCTTAGTAGGAGGAATATTTTGTCGTGGTATGTCATTATTTTGCAAATTTGTATTATCTCATCATGTTGTCTTCATTGTAATTGCGGCTAATTAGAGGGCTAGTTAGAGGCCGGGCTTTGAGGCTAGCTTTAGCGTGAAAGAAGCCCGCCGATTAGCACTCTCCACCGGAGGAAGCACAGAAAGGGGAGATTAATCTGGTTACCTTGACGACACTCGCTTCCATCTGCGAGGAACAATGTGGTTTTGTTTCTTTGGATCAGTTCGGATCAACAGAACGTGGTGCTCTTGCTTTAACAATGCCCAATTCTGTCTAACCTTTTCTGTCGCCCTCCTGTTTAGGCCCCCTTGCCACCTCCACTCCTTCTCTAAATCTTCATCCCCTCATCTCTTCACTACTCAGTTTTCTTGCTTCTTGATGTCCCTGTGATTTTTCAGACTCTGTGACTTTTAAAGTCTTTAAAGTGTGTGTATTAGGGATGGACATTGTGATTGATTTTTGTCCACTTGACACATAAAAGATAATTGATCTAACTACTCAAGTACTCGACAAATGCATTACCCAACTATTTGACAAGTAAATAATCGACTTCTCGACAGGTAAATCACCTAACTACTCGACAACTTGACGGATAAAGCATCTCACCACTCGAAAGGTATACATCATCTGTACTCGCATACTCGACAGGCAAATCCTCGGACTATTTGAGAGCTTAACAGATAGATTATTCGACCTCTCGACAGGTAAATCATTTGACTACTGCCAAACTCGACAGATATAAATCATCCAAATACTCAACAGTTAAACAATCCGACCACTTGACTGGTAAATTATTTGATTACTTGATCACTCGGCAGGTAAATCATGTGACTGCTCGAGTACATGACAGATAAATCATCTGATGACTCGGGTACTTAGCACATACTACTAATACTACTGCTACTTGAGTATCATATGCACATTAAAAATAATTTTGTCTATATACATATACAGTATGTTTGACTGATCTGATCATTGCTGTTATGATTGAGTACTCTGGTACTGTACATGTTGTCCATCCTTAGTTGCGTGTTGATTGAAAGGCAGGAGAATGTGTGCTGTGACAGGCGGAGGTTACCAGAGGTTGTGACCTTGTCACTCCAAGCCTGAAGATTTTTCCCAAATCCTCCACTGGGCTGAAAAGCACTTAATGAAATAATACACCCGTCTGACTGTAGACCCAGCTTAGGGACACCCCTCCAAACACCAACCGCAGAGACAGTGAGCTGTGAACTTGTACAGTGGAAGGGAGAAGGCTTTTAACAGTAAAAAAATAAAAAAAGTATTTTGTTTTCTTTGTGATGGGGAAGAAAAGAGAGAAAGAAAAAGAGGAAGAAAATCAGCCTCTCGTTTCACATGTAAGTGTTCATTGTGATGAGCAGTTAGAGTTGGAGCACAAAACGCTGTCTCTCCATCTGGTGTTCACTTTGCACTCTGAACAGAGAGAGAGAGAGAGACAATTGAAAGAATGCCAGTGACATCTGCTCCCATGGGCGCCACAATGGAGATCCATAGAGATCATACTCACACAGCCCTCACGTACAAAGACACCACTGTACGTGTGTGTGTGTGTTCACAATCCATGTGATCTGGGACTTCACAGCATCTTGACAAAGCCATGCCCATTGTACTCTCCAAAGATGGAACTCTTCAAACTTCTGTTCTCTATTCTAATTTAGAGAAATGTAGCAAAATACATTTATTTATTTATTTGTGTTTGGATATTGTTGACAGTCTGTTGGTCTGTCAACTTTATGCCATTGTTAAAAATATAACATATGTGTTTCTAAACGAGTGAAGGCAGGCATAATGTACAATCAGCCTGTTGTTATTGCAAAAATAAACCCAGACAGGATGATCAAGCTTCTTTTTTGGAGATTATGACCAGGTGACTGTACATTATTGTACAGTAAAGATCATTGTAACCCACTAGTAATAACTCCAGTATTACCAAATCCTTCATAAAGAGTTACTAATTATTTGGAACAGTATTCTAAAGTGAAAAGCAATATAACTCTCTAGTAATGACTGAAGTAATTGTAAGCTTTTAAGGTTTTGGATATTGATTCTGACGGATTTGGTAACACTTGACTTGAGTCATTACTAGTGGGTCGCCATGATCTTCAATTTAGAATACTAATATACATTTTTAGTAATTCCTTTAGAAGGAAGAAGTAACAGTTGCATCATTAGTGGGTTTAATGATCTTCATTTTAGAATACTGATCCAAATAATTCCAGTAATTCCTTTAGTAGGATATAGTAACACATTACCATCCAAAACCTCAAAAGTGTACAATGACTTAAGTCATTTTAGGGATTTATCATGCTTTTCACTTTAGAATGCTGATCCAAATAATTAGTAACTCCTTTTAAAGGATTTGGTAATACTCGAGTCATTGCTAGGTTACAAGGATCTTTGCTTAGAATTAATTATACATTGTGCATTACTCTCATTAATTATAAACCAGTATATAATAAGTTCTTAGTCCTCTGGCAGGTATAAAAAAAAAAATAGTAGTTACTGATTAGCTAATAGTGAACTACCTCATTCAACTGAGCGCTGTTACTTAATTTGTTAATCAGAGTTTCTTGTTAGTTAATAGTAGTAATTAGAATGTTAATATTGCGTTACTCATTTGTTCCTGTGTAGTTATTCAGATGACAGTATTCTAAAGTGTTCCTCAAAAATATATATTAAATAGAAAAGTAATTTTAAATTGTAGTAATACTTCACAATATTACTGTTATTACTGTATTTTT
Organism: Scardinius erythrophthalmus; assembly: GCF_964197995.2. Taxonomy (NCBI): domain Eukaryota; kingdom Metazoa; phylum Chordata; class Actinopteri; order Cypriniformes; family Leuciscidae; genus Scardinius; species Scardinius erythrophthalmus. Next base: position 13,043,270 of record NC_138224.1, on the reverse strand, counting down.
GATCAGATAAGTGCAGTCTTGGTGAGCATAAGATACTTTTTTTTTACTTTTATCTTACCAACCCTAAACTTTTGAATGGTAGTGCATACAAAAATATGTTCATTACTTTTTACTTTGGACAATTTATAAATGTAACTGTTTTTGTAAATTCTTCCAGTTTCAAGTACAACAAATGAGGGTAAGGCTAGTTTGTGTATGTGGGTTTGTTAGTGCGGGGGTGTGTTTTTGTGTGTTTCTGCATACTTATCTTTGTGGAAAATTTCCCCTGTTGTGTTTCATGTGCATTCAAACCGGAGTCTGACGATACGCTCGTAATTTTCGTAAGTCATCTCTCTCCAAATCGCTTCAAAGATTTGCAGAGTGCCAAAGATTTCCACCGTTTTTTTTTCCTCGGGCCAGTTCTGGCGCGGTGCAGCAAGGCGTGATGAACAAATAAACAACAAAACAAAAAAAGAGAAATGCAAAAAAACAATATATGAACAGAGAGTGTTTTTTAAAGGACCTCTGTCGAAATGAACTTTCAGATATGTCTTCAACTGCACACATCTGCTGCATGTGGTACATCTGTTCTTCAGCCACTGAAAGCTGACAGGAAATATCCTCATTATTGAAGCGTCGCTGATTATTCATATTCACTCAATCATTTGTTCACCCACCTGTTTATTCGTTCACTCCTTCACTCTCTCCAAAATAGCAGCTTGATTTGAATGTAGAGTGTCTTGTGTCTTCACAGAGGAAATGAGGGTGTTTTGTGTAGAAAATTACTGTGGTTTGAGTTTACATATGGAAGCCAACCGAAATGTTGGAATTTGGAGCCAAGATGGCTCTCATCATGCACTTGACCAGATAGAGCTGTGTGTGTGTGTGTGTGTGTGTGTGTGTGTGTGTGTGTGTGTGTGTGTGTGTGTGTGTGTGTGTGTGTGTGTGTGTGTGACTACACCTGATGATTATGCCTTGTTTGGCAGGAGCAGTGGGGGCTATCGTGCCACGTCCTCTCTATGGTCTGCTTACCGTCATGGCAACCCAGCCATGGCCCCGCTCTCTTAATGGCAGCGTTTATGACATGATGTCACCTGTGTGAGCAAGCTATTGTTTGACTCCTGCCCACGTGGCATTTTCCTCCCAAACACATGGCCTCTCTGTTACATATACACTTAGAGGAAAAGAAAAAGAAATGGGAGCTGGACCAGCGTATTTTACACTGCTTTAAATTCTACTGCTTGAGTCATGACTCCTTAATAACCTACGACACATGCAAATTCTGTCTTTTTCTTCTTCTTTTTTTTTTTTTTTTTTACTCTGCCTCATGTTGTTCCAAACATGTGTGATTTTGTTTAATAAGAATACTTAAGAATGTGCTGCCGGCTCTTTTCAGTATAATGAAAATGAATAGTTGGGACTGGCTCCAAAATGACAAAAAAATACGTCTTAAGTCATTCGAGCCTTGTATCACCAGACTGATGTTTGAAAAACAGATTAGAAAATCTGAATATCTAACCTAGCTCCTACTGGCACATTCATGATGATGTGGGAGGTATGGTGATAAAAATCTTTTGATTTGAATCTTTTCACTGATTCAGTTGATCCAGTTGACAACAACTTAATGATTTGTTCACAGGTCGAATTGATCTGGTTGTTGAGTTCAACTCATTGATCCAGTGAGCCTGTCACAGCAGTTAACAGCTGAAGTTAAAAGCTCAAGAGAAGATCGAATGACTTAAATTTCACACAAATCTATTGTGCAGTATGACTTCAGAAGACTTGAAATAGCAATTGAGTCTTATGGAGCACTTTTAAAAGCCTTTTTGAGCTTGAAAGATCCAGTACCCATTCATTGTAATAGTTTGGAAAAGAGCAACCAGCATATTATTCAACATTTCAACACCTTTCATGTTCCACAGTAGAAAGTCCTAAAGGTTTGAAACAACATGATGGTAAGGAAATGATGACAATTTTTATTTTTAGGTGATCTAAAGTAGATTTTTTTTATCTAATAATACATTATTTGTCACTTACATATCATGGCTCTTAATAGAACAGCCTTGTATCCTAATGAAACAATCAAAAGTGTGTGTAATTATGAACGGGGTGTCCGTGGAGATCAGCGAACAGATGGGAATTAGTCATTGTTGAATATCAAAGAGTGCATGGCATCGGAAGCAGATCCTACAATGACAGGGAAGTGACATGGGAGAGAGATAAAAAATGAAAAGTACAAGCAGTATAAAAGATGCAGAAGTAACAGAGCGAACCCTCACCCTTTGAGACCCGTACCTAGGTATAGAAGCTAATGAGATCCCTTTTTGGGAGGGGGAGGTGATCGTTAAGGGTGATAGAGAGTATACCAGGGTATTGTCTACCCCAAACACACACAGACACACACGGCCTCCTCCCCTCCTCGTGCCATACAGTCTGCTTGGCGATGCCCTCTGTGCCATCTGTAGCCTGTGCCCTGTGTGCATGCCCCTCCCCCGCCCTCTGCACTGTGCTGGGTGGGCTTAACCATCTGTGTGCCAGAGGGGGATCACAGGAAATGGACATAACACACAAACATGCACAAGCACATATACATCCACTCTGCATGGATGAGCCCTAGCTATACCACCATGTCTAGTATTCTTAACGGAAGTCCTGTATGCTGGTAATAATTTTATTACCTATATATGAGTAGCTAATTTAAGTTCAAGTTTATGCTTTGTAAGGTAAAATGTAGTGACCAAAATAGTGGTCAGGCCAATTAATTGGCTAATATTTGTGCCTTTTATCTCAATGGTGATAATTAAATTCTATAACTAAATTGTATTTTTATAATATTTAATTATATATATATATATATATATATATATATTTATATATATGCATGTATATATATATATGTATGTATGTATGTATGTATGTATATATAATGTCTTTTTTTTTTTTTTTTTTTTTTTAACCAGGGGCATTTGTTGGTTACAGTATTTAATTCTTTTTGCGTACCAAATGCTACAATTATAATTTAATTATACACTTTTTTTATATTATACAAATATTTATTTAGTACATTATTTATTTATTTATTTATTTATTTTTTTATTTTTTTATTTTTTTATTAAAGGTCCCGTTCTTCGTGATCCCATGTTTCAAACTTTAGTTAGTGTGTAATGTTGTTGTTAGAGTATAAATAATATCTGTAAAATTATAAAGCTCAAAGTTCAATGCCAAGCGGGATATTTTATTTAACAGAAGTTGACTACATCGAACGGCCCGTTTAGACTACATCCCTCTACTTCCTTCTTTAATGACGTCAGTAGAACAGTTTTTTGACTAACCTCCGCCCACAGGAATGCTCCCTCAACTCTACTGAAATTCGTTTATGTACTTGCGCACTTCTTATAACTTACTGTGTTTACTCCGCTCTTACAGTGATTTTCTGAAGTAAAACTGATGCTTCATCTTTTGTGTGATGTACAATAAACTTTATTATACTCATCAGTATATGTTTGATCATCATTCAGACAGCAGACTTGTAGGCTATTAATAAATAATGGATACATACAAGCAGATGACAAATACGTTATAATAACCGTAATTAAACTACTAAACTATACCTGTTCCATCTCTATACAGCACTCTGACTCTGTAGGCATTATTGTCCGACTCGAAATGAACACCGTTACTGAGAGTTTCTGATATTATCATCATTCCGTGAGATGAAATTGTCTTGAGAGACTGAGCTAGGGTGACCAGACGTCCCGAAAAATTCGGGACAGTCCCGAAATCTAAGCTGTTGTCCCGAATCCCGAATCCGGCCCTAATTGTCCCGAAAATTATACTAAAGCAAATTCTTGAGTAGTTATTGTCTGATAAAACATTAAAAACCGTCCGTGGAGGTTGAGTCGTCCTGCAGCCAGCCCCCGCCGGCTGTTTATTGGCTGCAGCATCTTTTTCTTTTTCTTTTTTTGAAGTTCAACAAAGATACCGTAGGCGCGAATTAAAATGCATTGATAAGCGAGCGCGAGTTGCCGCAGCCGCGAGGACAGTGAATGTGCAGGCAGCCAGTAAAGGAGTGATTGATTGGTCGCGGCACTGTTTGCAAAAAAAAAACTTCGGCCTAATGTCTAATGTTGGGTTACACAAAGCAAATCATCTACACAATTATTTAGTTTTCTTATTTAATGACCGACAATTTCGTCATAATAATTTTGGCATAAGGCTTATTAGCGTTAGACTTTACTATAGCCTGAAATGTCTGATTTACGCACTGTTACAACAGTCTTTTTTTTTTTTTTTTGGTCACAATGACATTTGAGTTCATGATTTTAATATTGTTTTTTTGTGGCAGACTAAATATTAATGACAGACTGTTGATCTTTGAATAAAAATATGTTTGGTTCAGGTTTGAAAATTCATTTTATTATAAGGCTATGTAGTCTAATATCATTGTAGGACTACCCCAAAACCTCTCCAAACAACACTATTATTTTACATCTTGTGAAAAGGGACATAATACGGGACCTTTAAAAAAGAATAAAAAAATTATTTTATGTTATGTTATTTTATTGTATTATTTTATTATATTATTTTTCTTGCCAGAGAAATTTGTTTGCTCTTAATTGGTCAGTCTTTTAACATATCTATTGTTTGTGTGTACCTACTTTACCATGTTTTGGGGATACATTTGTACACAAACCTAGATAAAGATAAAGATAAAACCTGAGATAAACCTGCCAAAATCTCCCAAAACCTCCTTTTAGGAACTTCCTCATTTGTATAAAAAAAAAAAAAAAAAAAACTAATAATAAAGTAAATGAAATGGGGTTGTTGTTGTTTTGTAAATCTGTAAAAATGTAGAAAGTTTTCTGTTAGGGTGTGGGCTAGGGTAAGGTTACAGTATTCAAAACTAGCATCGCAATGTCCCCATTTTTATAGCCGTGTGTGTGCAATTATATTATATTGTGCCGTAGTGAACACATATTGATTACATTGTAAACATTCCATTGTAAAAACAATTCTCTCTTTTGTTTTCCTTTCTTTCCTCCCCTCTATTATTATTTCCGCTTTCCTCCTTTGCATTCCCAGAACCCTCCCTGAGGAAGTTCGTGCTGGATGGCAGTATTTGAGGGTATTTGGCAATCTGGGAATGGGGAAAAGTCTTGGATGTTTGGCAGGTGTGTGTGTGTGTGTGTGTGTGTGTGTGTGTGTGTAAGGAAGGATCTAGGATGTTTGGATGAGATTACATGGCACCATGTCTGACAGTTTGGCATGGTAAGTGTTGGCCTTATGTGTTTGTTAGGTAGTCTAGGAGATTTGCCGCTCTGAGGGTCAGCAGTGTCAGGTGTTTGGCTGAAAAGTGGAGGTGGTGTGGGGCTTTGAGCTTGTAGTCCTCGGGAGTTGACAGGACCGTGGTGGGCAGAGTGGAGTGTTTGGCGGCGAGAGCGTGAGGGGCAGAATGGGTGTTCTGGCAGCGGGGTCCAGGATGGACTGGGACGCCCATGGCACAGAGAGGAAACATGGCTGGAGGATTATGCAGAAAGAGAGGGAGAGAAGTCTGAGCGGCAGAGGAAAAGCTGAGAGAGAGAGGATGTGCCTCCAGGTGAACAGGATTAAGAGAAAGATCTGTTTGCAGTTCCCCTCAGAACTCCTGTTGTCTCTCTCTCTGCCTTCTCGCTCTCCCTCGATGGCTAATAGGCTTCCTTAAAAGCAGTCATTTTAAACATTACAGTTCCCCAGAACAAACAGGTCCCCACCACCGTACCTTAACTTTCTCTCCCCAGAGGAAAGAAAAATTACAAATGAGATCCCTTTGATATCGACATTGCTTTTCCTAGACGGCAGTAAAATGACATGGAGAGCAATTGAAATCCCCTGCTTCTCAGATTTTTATCCCAAGAGAAAGACTTTAGTCTCACGTGTATGGTAGCTTGTTTTCACCTCAGAGATTTTTTATAAGAAATTAAAGTCCCATTGTGAGAGATAAAGTTGCAATTACAAGAAATATAGTTTGTCAAGTCACCTTTATTTATATAGTTCTTCATACAATAGAAAAAGTTTCAAAGCAACTTCACAGTAATAAACGCGAAAAGAACAAAATCAATGATGCAAACATCATCAAAAGCCCTATTCGGACGGTATTAGTTTTTGAGGGGGTCGTTAGAGAAATTTGTGTTTCACAGACGTACTTTGCTATTTTAATCCGGTCCGAATCTGCCAAGTCTGTGTTTTTCTCACGCAACTTCTGTAAATATTCCAAGGCAAATTACCATACTGTTTTTCGGCAAACTCAACGTTTCTCTATGAAATCTAATCCCGTCCTAATGTGAATGTCTGTGATTCCTGATCTTGTGTTATCCTAACGCTTCTCCTCGTGTGTTTTTGACCTAGCTGAGCTACCGTTTACGCACCAATCTTCTGCATGCTTTTATTTTGTTTCAATATGAATAGTATCCGATGATAAAATAACATGCAATTAATAAATGGAGACTGGCAATTTTAAAATCATTGTCAGGAAAGAGTAAGATAGTCTAGATTTCTCTGTTCACTTATTTACTATAAACAGCCACTGCTATAAACGTGTGAAGTTTCCTTAAATGTTTTTATTTTATTTTTTATAATAATTTAAAATAATATAAACTCAAAATGAAGAAATTAAAAGACATGGCGCACACACAGCACATGAAATTCTGTAACAGCCACGTCTAGAAAACACACACTCCCACTTATGTAATAAACACGGAGATGTTGGTCCCGTCCGAATCGGTACATGAAATTACAGATGTCGAGTCATAAGAATTGTAACTCAAACGTCGTTTAGAAAACTCCCATCCAAATAGGGCTAAATATGAGGCAAATTCACAGAACTCTACAGAAGACAATACTGTCATTATTCAGCTCAAGTCAGTTCAATGTTGATTCAATTCAGTGTCTCTCTTGCAAAATTTGTCAATTATAAAATAAATTTGATTCAGCTATACAGTTGCAATTACAGGCTTCTGAACATGTTGTCTCCTCCTGAAGTTCTGAGGAGATCTCAACAACATCTCTTAACTAAAACCTCATTTCTCGTTTCTCAGATAGACACAATTGACTTTTTAAAAAATAAACTCTATTTTCATTATGCAGTAGAGCTTTGGTCTTTTGTTTTATTCACCGTTAAACTGCGATTGCGGTGGCAGCATCAGAGGCGTGGAAGCAGGCGGAGGATGAGGAGGTGTTGTAGCTGCAGGCTGGAGATCTGAGAGCTTCTCGCAGATGGACTTTTAGAGGAGCTGTACAAAGCCACTGTGGAGAATCATCTCAATGCTGTTTTCTCCCTCCCTTGTTTTCCTTTCTCTTTCCTGACTGTTCTCCGCAGGCACAGAAGTGCCGAAGCCGTTTAGAAGCATGTGCTCTTGAGTTTCCTGGAGAGAATTGCCAGGTATATTCTCTCGGCAAACTCTGTCACATGAAGAACTCAGGACTGACATTTAAAGGGGTGGTATAATGCCCTTTTCACAAGATGTAAAATAAGTATTTGATGTCCCCAGTGTGTGTATGTGAAGTTTTAGCTCAAAATATCCATAGATATTTTTTATATAGCATGTTAAAATTTTCACTTTTTGAAGGTGAGCAAAAACGCACCGTTTTTGTGTCTGTCCCTTTAAATGCAAATGAGCTACTGCTCCCAGCACAGAGGGCGGAGCTACAATAGCTTGTGTCTTTTTACCTCACACACACATGCACCGAACATTTCAAAAACTTTTAGCCTTTTATCTTCAAACCGGAGTCAGACAATGATGGAGAGACTCAAGAAGAAGTGACAACATGTAGACAACATTTCCGAATGTTTAGTTGATTAATTTATGTAGCTTATTTGTAGTTATCTTCTAGTCATTGATTAGCATATTCTGTCTTGATAATCTATAAATCGCGTTCCCGGGGCAGGGTTTATGCAAATTTTAGGGTTGGTGATGTCACTAACCCAGGAGGAATGTCGTGTAGTCCCTACCAGCCGTTTGTTGTAGTCCTTAAAAAGCGATTTCTTTAAAATAAAATATCTCCCTTTGCTTTTGAGCTTAAAAGTTTTGCTTTTGAGCTTGAAACTTTGAGCTTCGTAACTTTGCAGATGTTGTTTATGCTCAAACAGAAATATTACACACTAACTAGAAACGGGAATTGAAATTATAATCAACCACCCCTTTAAATTTAAAAGTGTCTGGGCTTTTGGGAAGAGTTTGATGTACTATGTAGGCATACTTTAATGCAAGGCTTTCTCCCCTGTTTACCCAGATCATTTAATAGGAACTAAGCTGTAAAAATGAGTCAGCAGTGGGTTACACTCAACTACCAAACACTTTTTGAAAAAAACCCAACAAAATGCCCAGCAGTCTGGGTAAAAATAAAAAAAAAAAACAGTAAATTTGACATTGTAGCCAGTTTATGAGGTATCAAGCTTGTGTAACCGAAGTACATCGGTTTAGCACTAATAAGCTTTATGTGTTTGTTTGGAAGAGAGAAAGAAATATGAATTTCCCCAATGTGTGTGTTTGTTTCTGATGTTCACCAATGATGTATTTGATCAAAAATACAGTAAAACAGCAATAATGTGCATTTTATTATAATTTAAAATAACTGTTTTCTATTTTAATATATTTTAAAATGTAATTTATTCATGTGATGGCAAACCTGAGTTTTCACCAGCCATTACTCCAGTCTTCAGTGTCACATGATCCAACAGAAACTTGCACATGGTGCCCCAGAAAACATTTATTATCAATGTTGAAAACAGTTGTCCTGCTTAATATTTTTGTGGAAACCATAATATATAGTTTTTCAGGATTCTTTGATGAATAGAAAGTTCAAAAGAACATAATTTATTTAAAATGGAAATCTTTTGTGACATTAAAAATGTATTTACTGTTGATTTAATGCATCCTTGCTAAATAAAACTATTAATTTCTTTCAAAAAGAAAGTAGAAAGTAGGTTGAGTCTAACACAGCAGTTTAGTGATAGGAAGAGTAGATGAAAAGAGCAAGGTACGGATGAAGGAATTGAGAGAAAGGATGGATGGATGAGTTCCAGGGGGCATTATCGTTCGTCATTATTTGAGCTCATGCAGTGCTCCATCGCGGCTCTAATGGCGCGAAGACACTTGGTGTTTCTTTCCTCTCTTCACTCTCTCTCTCTTTCATTCACACTACTCTTTCCCAAGCCTGGCGCTGCAAAGTAGTTTAGTCTGTTAGAGCTTGTTTCAGCCTTGTTATGTGAAGTGAAACACAACTACTGTCTTGTGAGTACCTGTAATCCAGTAGACTGCTCTTGACTGTCGGTTCATGGTTGTAGTGATGCGACGTCTTCGTTGTAATGCATTTTGTAGTACCTGAGTCGTGTGAGGTTATGTCTCTTTGAAAATGAAATGAAGCATAATTTTGCCCTCCAGGTTGTGAATTTTCTTCCCCTACTGGGAGGAAGCACATCTCCCTGGACTTTGAGAGAACAAATGTTCAGTTGTGTTAATATTCATGTCCCCCCTGTACATTCATGTGTTTGTGTTTCAGGAATTGGACACTACAAAACAGTGTCAGAATGTGTCATTGCAATATAGCAGGGAGTTTTAATCTTAACAAACCCAGCGACCCCAATCCAGACTCAGACAAATCAGGGATCATTAATAATCTTTAATTAATAACATCAACATTATTATCTTCTGTAATGCTGAACAGATCAAAAAAGTGCCAGTAAAGACATTTATAATGTTACAAATGTTTTCTTTTTCCAATAAATTCTGTTCTTTTGAACCTTCTACCATTTACAACATTGATAATAATAATAAGAAATGATTCTTGAGCTCCAAATCAGCATCAGAATGATTTCTGAAGGATCATGTGACACTGAAGACTAGAGTCACGGCTGTTGAAAATTCAGGTTTGCCATAAGAGGAATACTACATTTTAAAATAGAAAACAGTTGTTTTAATTTGTAATATTTCACAATATTGTTGTTTTTATCAAATAAATGATTTGCTGAGCATAAGGGACTTCTTTCAAAAAAATAGACCGAACAAAACCGATGCATTGGGCAATTTTATATTTTCTCCTCTCCTCTACTTTTTTTTTTTTTTTCATTTAAAATCTTACCGAACCCAAACTTTTCAATGGCAGTGTAAATAAAATGGAATATATGATTCTTTTTGTGGACCTAAGGTGAAGAAAAAGGAATCGTTCACCCAACGTTTGTTGTTGCCGTTTGTGTAACACAAATCTGTGCAGTTTTACAACTGGTTGGCAGGTCATTCACGACTACAAACGGGCATTATAGACAGCCTAGTGGGTGAAACAGAGAAAAAAACGTTATTACAACCCCAGAGCGCCTTGCAGACAAATAAAAGTGTAAAACATGTAAAAGCAGTTGTTGTGTATTTTGTGATATGTTGATATTTACCATTGCAAGATGACTGACAGCAGCAGAGGACAACAGACAGATTTTTCTGTGTGTGTGTGTGTGTGTGTGTGTGTGTGTGTGTGTGTGTGTGTGTGTGTGTGTGTGTGTGTGTGTGTGTGTGTAAAGCCGGTCTTCTGCTGAGGAGGGAAGATAAGGACTCTATCTTAATAGCTTCTCTCGTCTGCCACTCAGCCATCAGACAGAGATTTCCTCTCTCTCAGTCCAGATAAACGCACTTCACAACCTTGTCACATGCCTCACACAAGCCAAAGAGCGAAAGAAAGGAAGAGAATGAGAGATGGGCAACCGTAGAGATCCAGAAAGGATTAAAATTAAAATGCTGTCATCATTAACTCACCCTCATGTCATTTCAAACCTGCATGACTTTCTTCTGTGGAACACAAAAAGGAGAAATGTTTCGGAACGTGCTGCTCTCTTTTCTTTACAGTGAAAGTGAATGGGGACTGGAGTTTTCAAGCTCAAAAGAAAAGTTATCCATATGACAAGCCAACCAGTTGTGAATTTCACAGATTTGGCAGTTTTATTGTAGGCTTTTCACTGGCTTCATTCTGTTAAAGTAGTAAAATCCAATTTGTGAATGAACCATTTAGACCGGATGAAGAAAAATGAAGTGACCTGCACATTTCTCAAAATATCTTCTTTTGTTTTCCATTGAAGTAGTAAAGTCATATGGGTTTGGAACAAAATGAGGTTAGGTAAATAATATGTGCAAAAATTGTTCGATTTTTGAACTACATTAATTTGATCTGTTTGAAGGATATAAATACTGTTGGGCCTTAGTAGAACTTCCCTGATTTTGCCTCTTAGGGGATAATAGCTGAATTATAGCGGTGTGTGTCTGTAACGGTGTAAGGGAATTGTTTACTGCCTGTCTGTGTCAGACCCTCAGTACTCGGGGCCTCTAATGCAGCACAGCTGTGAGGGGGCTTGGACACTACACATCTGCTGAAGGGACCTATTGTGTGTTTTCATATGTGCGTTTGCTGGATGCATGCATTTGTGATAAACGGATAAAGACGGAGCCCACATGCATGTTTCTTTACAATTTTATCGGATTTTTTTCTTTTCTTTGCATGTATGCAAATACCTGCGTGAGCATATGTGTGCGGTGCAGTATAATTCTCACATAAAAGCCTGTGGTTAGAAAAGTGAAGTTGGTAGATTTGCCGGAATTGAACGAATCAGCCCATCTGGAGAGTTTGAACCTTGAAAGCACCTGCCTTCTCCATTCACGCTCCTGTTCTCTTAAAAAGCCATCTTCATCAATAGCAGCTTTAAAAGTGGATGAAACTGTTTGGAACTGCTCTTTATTCCTGTTCTGATGGATTTTCTGCTCTGTCTTTGTCTCACTGGCTTTTGTTGATGTTATTTCAACTCTCTTTTTTTTTCATTTTCATCTATTTCTCCATCACCTTGCAGCCTTGACTCGAAAGATCGTTAAAATGTTTAACTACAGATAATTGCTACCTGAGAGAAGCTAATTAATTTGCCGCTTATGCTGGTGTGCGTGTGTGTGTGTGTGTGTGCGCGCATTTTATTCACTACGTTCTTTTCCCTTTGAAACATCTCTACAGTATCCTGTCTTCTGTCACCACTTTGTATTAGTGCTTTCTAAATCAAGCATCACTATTACTATTGCTCATATTTGGAGTTAGGGATTGAAACAACCCCTTGTACCCTAGTATTAAACTTTGCCAATGTTGTCCAGCAAAGTTTTGCTCTACAGACATATATGAAATTGTGTGGCTTATTGACTAGAATTGTGCTGTTTCTAAACAATCAGACGATTTCTGCATGATTGGTGGATTTATTCCCACAGACTTACACTGAAGGAGGGATTGTGTGAAGACTTTCATAAACTTATGTGCGTTTGTGTGTATATATACAGTATATACACACACAAAACCACAGGAGTTATTTGTATGTATTAGGGCCGTTCTGCAAGCGTACAGTTTTAGCAGGGGTCAGTCTGGGTCGGTGTGTGCCTTGAACATTGTCATGCTGCTAACAATTTCCTCAGTGATCAACAGGAAAATGCACAAATAATGTTACCACAATGCCCTAACAACATTATTACTGTGTTTGCTGGAGAGGCGAGGTCACAGTGCTATTCTAAGTTCACTAACTTACTCAATAAATTGGATTATCTACCAAACATTACATGATTTTTTTTCAGGCTTATCATAAATTAAATGCCAAGCAAAGACAATTTTGCTGTAAATATTACCGTGACTTCAGGAGACATAAAGGAAATAAGATGATTAGTGTGTGTATGTGTATGTGTATATAAATATACTGTATATACACACTAATCTTATTTCCTGCATGTCTGTGTGTAACTTCACAGTAAATATGTCTGCAGTATGTTCAGAAGGTAGACTGCAGTGTTTGTGAGGTTGAGAAAAACTGTCACACTGTTTAAAGTTCACCGTTAAAGTCTTGCTGCTGTATTTCAATCTGTCAGACGTGCTTTCCTCCGTTTAGAAGAATAGTTCCTTCTCTCTCCCTCTGTCTAACTCTCTCTCTCTCACTCTCTCCTTCTCTGTAATAAAGAGTGACAGGGGCAGTGTGTTAGTTACACTGTGAAAACACAAAGCATACAGCTTGCTTAAACTCAGATGTGTTTGTGTGTGGTTGACGTGCTTAAGCTCAGCATTGAGGGTGAATTCAGGAAAACTTTTTGCCATTCATTTCGATTTGCCAGAATTGAACCTAAAAAGCCTTGGGTTTCACCTAGGTGAACCTAAAAATGGTTCACGCTGCCTTAATATTTTCTTATTTTATTTTAACATTTTTGTTTAGTTTCAAGGCAAAACAGCCCCAAAAAGTGAGGTAATTTTGCTAAACTTTGCAGACATCTGAGGACATCCTAAAATGGAAAAATGACTGATAAATGTCAAATACATGAACATTTTTCAGTTTTAGAATAAAAAAATTATATTTTACACTTAGGGTAAGTGTGTACTAATTAATATTGTTTTATAAAAAACAACAGAAGCCTATGATATTGCACGGCCCAGTTTAGATGAGCAAAGTATGTGTGTGTTTGCGTTTGATCATAAGTGTGTGCATTTGATCAGAAGCACAACAGAGGGACACTGTGGCTGAAGGAAGGGGGCAGTGCTGCTGCGTGTGTGTGTATGTGTGTGTGTGTGTGTGTGTGTGTGTGTGTGTGTGTGTGTGTATGTGTGAGTGTGAAGCTGCGCTCCGCGCTACACCATGTCATGCTCTGGCCCTTTAAGAGGCGATCTAGCAGCTTAGAGCCATAGAAGAGGGGTGGAGAGAGAGAGTGTGAGAGAGAGAGAGAGCGAGAGAGAGAGAGAGAGAAAGAGAGAGAGAGGGGAGGGAGTGCGAGGTTCAGCGTGTGAGAGTGTGTGTGCAGCAGAGAGAAACAGAAACAGTCTTTGGTTTTGCGAGAGGTTAGAGGAGCACCAGGCAGCGTGTATGTGTGTGTGTGTTCTCGGAGGTCCCTGGGTGTTGGACGCGTATGTTGTCGTGGAAGGACTCCTGCATCTCAGACCCCTTGTTTCAGCATGCTTACTGAGCCTGAGCTTCCTCAGGAGTTTAACAGGTACGTTCACACACTGACGCATGAGACATTCACTTTACCAAGCCGTGCCGGTAGGAGAGAGCGAGGGACAGGCTGATAAGCAGGAGAAAGTGCGTGTGTGTGTGACTGTGTGTGTTAGTCTAACAAACAGGCTACTTTATTTGTTTGTGTGGCATGTTTAGGGCTTGCTGTGTGTGAACGTGTCTGTGGTTTAGAAAAGAAAAGAAAGTTAAGCGTGACTGCGAGATTTTTGTTTTATAGACGCACTCAGTGAGCATGGAACGCTGGGACTGTCTTCTTCATATCCCACTTTGAAACTAAGTTGTAAATATCTCTAGTGTCTGGTCTAACAGGTTACATGCCTTTTTGACATGCTTGTACACTATATGTCTATCTCCCTGTGTATATATATATATATATATATTTGTGTGTGTGTGTGTGTGTGTGTGTGTGTGTGTGTGTGTGTGTGTGTGTTAGATGGTGTTTGATAAGGATCGGTGATCTCCCGTCAGTGTTTCCCTGGCACACAACCTTTCTTTTTTGCTCATGTTGCACCTCTGGGTACCACGCTTGGAAACCAAAAGTCAGGGGGGGGGTTTTGTACAGGTTCTTTTGTACAACTTTCTTGCTTTGCAAAGACTTGCAGTCTTTTTCCCATTTGTCCATGTTGTTTTAATCTCTGTTTTTGTTGTTTTATTATGGCCAGATGTCTGCGTTGGCCTTCTGTTGTGGTGGTCCGAGGTGGGAAATGTTCTCACCTACTTTAATATGTCAACAAAAGTGGCTTTGCTGCCGAATAAAGAAGGTTTTACTTTAAAGCTCCATAGGGAAGATTATCCATAATACTCAGTTTTAATGCGAGCTTCACCCCCCAACACACACACACACACACTTTTTTTATTGCATTAGAGCACTGCACTGTTTTACCAGATGAAACTAATCTTTTGTTCAGCGATAAACTCTGGGGTTTTATCCCTGAATTAAGAACACATTTATATGTCAGGAAATGTGTTTTTAATAAATCATCACGCTCTCTCTGGGGGGAGGATGAGGAGAGGGGGAAGAAAAAGATAACAACAACTATGAGGAATTAAACATTTAAAGGATTACATAGGAAAGCAGAATGTATAGTGATAAATGCAGGGATTACAATGACTTAGAAGAAAAGGATGGTTAAACTCTACTTTCCAGTAATGCTGGCTGTCAGTGGTTAAAGAGCATGAGACTGAGTGTGTATGTGTGTGTGTGTCTGTGTCTGTGTGTGTATCTGTGTCTGCGTGGACGATAGCGAAAGCGCAACATTTGTCCGTGTAGAGTGTATGTGTGGCTGTGTGTGTGTGTGTCTCTCTCTTCTGTTCTGATGCTGACTGTTTCTAAAACACGAAGTCTGTTTTTATTTCCAATTTGTACAGAAAAAAAACTGTTTTTATACGAGAAAATATTATGAGACCTAAAAAGGAGGAAATCATGATGTTTTATGTTTATGTGATTTATAATTATTGTTCGTATGTTGACATCCAAGAGCACTGGAAGTATTTGCTTGATTTCATTTTATGAATGCTTCAATTATTGAATTAAGATGAACCTACATTTTATTTAGTTTTTAGAACACTAGTGCAATTTAAGATGCAAGAGGTTTTGTAAAAAAAGTTGTAAAACATTATATTAATATTTATTCAATGTACATTTATTCATTAAGAATATTTCCTGTTTGTTATTGTTTATTTTATATATTTGACATCTAAAGATACATGATTAAATGTTTTAAGTTAAGTGCAAGTTATCTGTACTATAAATAAACAAATTCTAATAATTATTGCTGTATCTTAAATATATAAATACATATATTAAAATATTGTGGTATAATATAATAACTGTATTATTATTATTATTATTATTATTGGTGTGGTAGTTTGGGTGAGTTTAGTTTTATTGGAGGAGCACAGAGGATATTCTATGGCCAAACTGTCACATTCCTCAAAGAGAGAGAGAAAGCGAGTGAGTGAAGGAGGGAGGGGGAAAGGGGACTTTAACACTTCTCCATTTGTCTCCCCCCTTTAATGGATAGTTGTGTTACATCTCTCTCTCTCTCTCTCTCTCTCTCTCTCTCTCTCTCTCTCTCTCTCTCTCTTTCTCTGTCTGTCTCTGGGTCAGACAATTCTTCCTGGTAAAGATAGACAGAAGGGTTGCTTCACCACAAAGCGAGTGTGATTGAACTTGCTGGTGACAAATGTGGCTGATGCACTTAAGTTTTTGAATCATTCAAGTCAAAGATAAAACTGATTAAACCACCAGCCTGCCTTTACCTCTGTCACTTAAACACACATTATAGCAAGCAAGCTGCTTTGTAGAATACGCAAAGTGTGGCATTATGTAGTTAAAGAAAAAAAAAGTAGGTCCCCATGAGGAAACAAGCTTGTAAATCATACAGAATGAGGGTTTTTTTTGGAAAATGTAAAAATGCAGAAAGTTTTCTGTGATGGGTAGATTTAGGGGTTGGTGTAAGGGGATAGAATATGCAGTTTGTACAGAATAAAAACCATTACGTCAATGGAGAGTCCCCACAAAGATAGTAAACCAGACGTGTTTGTGTGTGTGTGTTCTGTCTGATTGATGGAGGTTCTGGATCTTCTCTCTGGGTCATTCATTGCAGACTGGCTCCATTGTGTAGTCCGTGTTATGAGCTTTCGCAGCGGCTTGATAACCGTGTCTCCATGAAAAAAAAGGAGGGTCAGCATAGAAGAATGCTGAAGTGTTTCCTCCTCCCCCCTTCAGAAGTCTTCCCAGACCTCCCCTGTGCGATCAGCTGACAGTCGAGACATCCTCTGAGGGAACTGAGTTTTGCCATTTAGGTTAAAGTCTTATTTATCAAGACCGAGAGGATAATAACACAGAAACCGTATGACATCAAGGTCAGAGGTGAGGGCCCAAACAATTGCATCATTGGGAAGGATAAAAAACATCAATGGACTGCTTGGCTAAATGCTTTCGTTTGTATCCGATCCTTCAAGCTGTATAATAACAGCTTTGTACATGCAGGTAAAGGAGTTTGGCAGGAAGCATGTTGCGTACATCTTTTAAACATAATTTGTTGTTGTACAGGCCTATATGAATGGAATGAATTGTACCAGCACATGTATTCACAGCAGTCGGGGCTTCTGGGAGCAAAACACGATGGATAATCATTTGACGGGGATATCATATTCACAAACCCTCACTCACTCTAAAAGAAGGCAAGCAGAGGCTGAGAAAGTTTTCATAGAAGTTTCAAGTGTGTGTGTGTAATATGTAAAATGTCAGTGAAAACATGAGTCAGTCCAGAGAAATAAATAATTAGAGACGAGAGATGACAGGAAACTATGCAGACAGATGAAGCGATGACTAAAATACTGGCAACCCCCCCTCCCCCCTCCCTGTATATGTGTGTTGATGCAGCAGTTG
Source organism: Scardinius erythrophthalmus (assembly GCF_964197995.2). Taxonomy (NCBI): domain Eukaryota; kingdom Metazoa; phylum Chordata; class Actinopteri; order Cypriniformes; family Leuciscidae; genus Scardinius; species Scardinius erythrophthalmus. The sequence continues at coordinate 13,025,859 of NC_138224.1, read as the reverse complement.
CCTTGGCGCTGTGGGCACGACGCTCTCACTGGTGCCTTGTGTCCACCCAGCGGCAAACGCTCACCATTGCTTATTGTGCGTTTGTGCGTGCAAACGGGTTGTTTTTGCTTTGCTCATATGACTTTTGATTGTGTGTGTGTGTGACTTCACCTCCATGCCTAAACAGTAATGGCTGACAGTGACATTAGGCTCTGTGTTCTTGCCTTTTGTGGCGACGCTGGACAGGAAATTGGGGTGGCCCTGCAGCCCTCGCGTCAGAGGGGGAAACAGAGGCAGCTTTGTGTTTTCCCTGAGTACGTGTGTGAATAATGGGAGTGTATGTACAGACACGTACGTATGTGTCAAATGATTATTCAGTGACTTTAAGGGGAGGGGGGGGGGCAAATCTTTGTTAGCGCATTTAGCTACCAATCAGCTATCTTAAACCAAAAAAAAAATGTTTTTGTGATAGATATATGATGTGTAAATCTCTAATAAAGTAATGAGCTATTTTTTTGGTTAAAGTACCATCTAGTACAGATCCTATTAGCATATTTTTTTTTTTCTGATTTTACTTCAGGTGAATGTGTCTTTTTACCACTTTACTGTTACTGAGATGTTGCTTTAACGTCGTTAAAAGTTTATGCACTTTTTTGTCATATTTTTTCAAGCATTGATGAGTGGAAACGTGATCTTTAGATGATGTTCTGGAAAATTAACCCGCAGAAAATCCAAGTGCCCTCACAGCAGCGGCGAACACTGTGATTAGTGATTACAACGTGAATGATGAAGAGCCCTCAAAAGTTTGCACTACGGATGAATTTACTTCAGCGGAGTCGCTCTCTCTTGACTCGCTCTTCGCTTCCTCCCTGCTGCCGGCCGCTACATTCCCACAGAGAGAAAAATTGAGAGAGCTATAAATAGCTGTAAAGTAATATACTTAAAAGACTGTTCAAAACAGAGAGAGTTGGGCACAAATGGTTGATTGTGCAAAGGGGGCTGTCCTGACGGGACTATCTGCGACTTTATCGTCCTGGGAGCAGAAGATAAAGAGTAAAAAAGGGATGAGCACATCTCCTAATGTCTGAGTGGATTGTGAGGTATTCTCAGTTTCCTTCCGAAGGCATTGCTGTTGTTATCTGTGCTGAACGGGCTGATTGTCTGAACTTTTGGACACACTTCGTTTCATTCCCACAGTCTGATAACAAAGAAGAGCTGACCTACCTAATGAAATAGTTATATTACACAGGAATTTATCTTCACCCGGTGTAATGATGTTTTTTATATATTTCTCTTTAAAAGAGAGTATAATGCCTCATTAAAAAATAAATATTGGCAGTGTTCGTGTTGATTTACTTGGAAGATATAAATGCCCCCTAAATCTGACAAAACCTTCCTTGGGGAATGCCCCAGGGATGTCCTCAAATATAAAAGTAAAACATTTAATTAATATTTAGTGATAAATTATTCTCAAAATGTTTATTAATAAATACATTTATGAATATAAAATATCATTTATTCTAAAATAAATCAAATGTTATTCATATGCAAAGTTTAGCTTAAAGGCTTCAGTTATTAGGTCAAATAATAAATAACGATATAAAAACGATAGATAGGTGTCTATCATGACTTTTTCAACCATTCTCTGTATATCGGAATGCTTTTTATCGTAGGCATGCATGCGACATCCGCAAAGCATCATCGTGCAAGTTTTTCTGTGGGCCATGCACATCCAAGTGTGTGCGTATGTGACACTTTTAGCCTCTAAATTATGTCCTGTCATTAGAGGCACTTCTGGAGTGTTAACCACTGCTGATGGTGATTAGGTAAAGCTCCTAGATTCAGTATTTAAAGTGCAGCTCCACTCCGCTGTTTAATGGACCCTGTATTTTGGACGATTAGCGTCTGCGGAGAAATGTACATGTGATATGAGAGGGACTTAGGAAAGCGCTCAATCTGTGTCTAAGCTCATAGGGAAAGTGTGCCTTTAATCTGGGCTTAATGTACGCAGCCGGCGGGAGGGGGTCGAGTGGCACACACCGGTGGGGCGGCCATTAGCTTTTAACAATTAGCCATGAAAGTTAGCCTCTAAACCTGCAGTTCAACTGTGATGGGACTGGGTGTGAATGCTTAAGTTCATGAGATATGAAAAAGGGATGGCATTTTCTTTGATAATACACCCCGAACTGAATAATACTAATGTTTGGAGATTACTGACATCATTTGTGTTTCGGCATATGTGTTTAGTCACCTCACCCGTATCAGCACGTTTGGCTTTGATATTCAAGGCTATTTATGAATAACATAATTCTTAGCCTTGTGAAAATGAATGGCAATAAAGTTATTAATCCACCAGATAATGAGCGAAGACTGCTGTTAAAGTTTACAATGCAAATTAAGCAGACACGACTAGCCTGCAAGGAAGCTTCAGAGACTGTTCTTTGTGCGTGTTGTGTTAGCAAGTGTGTGTGTGTCAGCGGACAGGGTCTGTGTGTTTGGCAGGCCGGCCTTTATTGGAACCACAGAAGGATGGAGTGAAATTATGCTAATGGCTGCTAATTATGACCTTGGAGACCAGCTTTTCTGCCAATTTATCTGCTTAATAAAAACCTCTCTTTTTTAATCCCAACATCTCGACAAGCTTTAAATGTTTCATGTAGACTTTCCACCATGACAGGTCTGCCAACTTTAAATAAAATAGTGGCTATAACCTGCTCACCCGGGGAGCAGAATTGTATAGTAATTATACTTCAAAGGCTCGCAGGAAAATAGACATTTTATTGCACAAGAGGAGCTGTGAAAGCTTCTGTCAGTGGGCCGGCAAGGAAGTAGGGAAGAGAGAGGCAAAAGGAAGAGTGCACGAGACGGGGAAGAGCGCAAAAGAGATGCAGACGTGTCCAAAGTAGCGCACGGATAGGAAACAGCTGTGAATTAGTTGAAAATAAATGTTGAAGCTATTTTATAACACTCACCTGAGTATTTATGCAAGGAATATTGCACTGGGAATGGGAAATTATAAGAAATGGTTCTGAAACGGATTACACTAAATGATTCCGGTTCCATTAACACTTTTAAGGAAGTATTTTTTAATCTTTTAAAAATGATATACTGAACCTAAATTGCTTTTTATTTACATATATTATTTACTATTCTTCTTTTAAGTGCAGTATTTTTTACTACAAATCACTGATCTGAATGTGTTCCTACTAGTTTTCCAGCTACTCATTACGTTAATTTACTGTAAGTCTCACAAGCCTTAACTAAACAGTTGGTAAAACAACAGTTCTCGGTTCGAGTTGGATGTGACGAGCAATTTGCTGGTTCTAATAAGAACCGTTTCTCGATTGCCTACGTTTAGATGAGGGTCGTGTGTGTGTGTGTCTTTGTTGGTCCTGATGTGTGTATTGGGGGTTGGTGTGTTAGAGAGAGCGGCACAGAGGTGTGTGTGTCAGAGTGAAACAAAAGGGCCCAGTGTGTGTGAGTGTCTGGAGGTAGAGTAAACAGAGTGCTGGTGGAGGGGCAGACAGGCCGTGCGGCTCTGACGGCCCAACTGCAGTTTATACAGCTGCACTGACTGCTTTTACTGCCCCAGTGTGAACCAGCATACAGCCAACGTACCCCACACACACACACACACGTTCACATTCATACAGCCAAATTAACACATATATAGTCTCTAGTCTCACATTCGTACATATAATACACCTGTGTTACAGAATTTGTTACGCCAGAGCAGTTGCTGTCAGACTCTGCATCAAAGTGTATCATTTAAATCTCACCTGTACAGTCAAGACTGTCTTGAGCACATCTTTTCATAGCTGCCAGTCTTAGGTTTGATTGAGGCGAGTCTTTTTTTATCCCGTCCAGACAGTTAGAAACATTATATGGTGTTTGTCTTTACAGCTAATCTAAACCAAATAAGCAGTAAATGAGAGAAAGAGAAACCTTAGCAGCACCCAGGAGCTCCGCCAGATGTGGCGTCTGAGCCAGACCAGGTCTATGAGTATACCATTCAGTTCAGCACACGCAAAACGGACCGTACTGAGACTGTGGATGCTAGTTGATGAAGGATATTGGAGCGAAAAAAATAACTGCACCCACTGTGTACGTATGTGAGTTTCAGTTTCTACCTCAGAGCATAAAATAAGATGGTGTAATATAAGAAATAAGGTTTTTAAGGTATCAGGTCCGAGCTATAAAGTCAGTTATGAAATCAGGTTTATGAGATATAGTCACATTGTGGAAAATAAAGATGTAATTGCAGGGGAAAAGATTACAATTGTGAGAAATAAGGTGACAGTTATGAGAAATGAATAATTATGAGACAAATTCATATTGCGAAATATAAAATCACAATTGTAAGATAAAGTTATGAGTCATAAAATTACGAGTCATGGTTGCAATTGTGAGAGAAACAAAGAATAGAATTGTGAGGTGTAAAGTTGCACTTATGTCGAAATTGTGAGATGTAAGGACACATTGTAAAAAATACAGTTGCAATTACAAGAAATAGTTGCAATGAAAAATAAAATTACAGTTGTGAGGTATAATTTCATAATTATGAAAAAAGTCACAATTATGACGAATAGTGACAATTGTGAGAGATAAAGTTGCAATTATGGAAAGTGTGTGTGGGCATATATATCATATGAATGAAAAGAAATGGGCTTCCATAACTTTTGGCTTAAGCTTATGGAGAAAAGCAAAGTTACTACGACACTGTCGTCAAATAAAATTTGTTTGTCAATTCTTTTAGTTGCAGAGTACAAGCCAAATAAAAGTACTTCTCTCCATCTCCCTTTATCCTTGTTTGTCCTTTTCTTTTAAAAGAGTGGTACTTATTCCCCAGGGCCATAGTAACACTAGCTCCAAGGCTGAGAAGCGTCTATGAAAGCACTTAGGCAATGCCGTAAGCCAGATGAAATCTTATTACGAGAGCATATTCATTTTTCCTCACCATGCATTGTGGGAGAGAGAGTTCATTTAATAAATGCTTTTTCTTCCTGAAGGAACACAGACCGTCATCAAGGCCTATTTTCTCTGGCAGTGTCAACACCATATACACTGTCATTAACATCTACTGTGGCACACACGCTCACGCACACAACATTGTCTGTCTGTGTTCTTGGCTAACGTGATTTTTGATGTGCGCTGGGCTGGCTGCACTTTTCTTTAATGGGCCGCTCGAGTCTTTACATCAAACAGGCTAGCTAAACACATTGTGTGCGGCGCTGCTACAGTAAATGGCTCTGTGATAGTGTAGGTGGGACGTGTCTTCGATGGAGGGATGGATGTGGACAAAGCTATGGCGTTGATGGCTGTCATTATGCGAGTAGTGTGTGTGTCAGGTGTGTGTGTGTGCGTGAAATGCTCCCGTATATGTCACTCACAATTAAACAACAGCCACGTCTCTGTCTCTGCCATGTCTTTCCTGAATGCCTCAGTCACTTTTCCTTTCTCATTTTTCCAGGATGTCTTCCAAGCGACCAGCCTCTCCATATGGGGGAACAGATGGAGAGGTAGTCATGGCGACAAGCAGACAGCGATTGGAGGATGAAGAGGTTGACGGACATGCTGTCATTCACTTGCCCCTGAGTTCGTACTGCAGCAAAGTGTCCCCGCGATCTCCTCGACTACTCGACAGCCCCCCAACACTACACGCGAACATGGTGAGTCGCCCCCCAGGAGACGTCTGTACGCTCAAACCCCTCTCATACGATTGGATGAAGCCCCTATTAGCCCCTCCCACTTGATTAATATGCATTTGATTGACTCCTCCCGTACAACTTGTCTCAGGATGAATCCCTCCCATTGTCTCTCTCTCTTGCTCTCACTTTTGGTGTGGAAATGCCCGTCACGCTCCAATGATGTCATAGTCAGCAAGACAAGTCGTCTTTTTGAATGTGGCCAAAATGAATCAAATGCTTGACAGTTCATCTGTTATTGCGGAGTGTGAGTTCATGATGGGTCAGTGTAGTCATGGAGGTTATAGACTGTATTAGACATTCATTTGCTGTTTGTTTAAAGCCATGAGATGAAAAATAAGCAAGATGGACCCTGTAACCCAGATCGCACGTCCTCACGTTAACACGCACATGAGCTGTAGTATCTCTTCTGTGACCTTTTCCCCCGACTCCACTATCTCTCTCTCTCTCTTGATAAACTTGTGTCGCCACAGGCTTTGGGAATCAATTTGGCTGTAAAACAATGAATCAGTACTTAAGGAACTTAACAGTAAGCTAATTCTGCAATTAACTGTGATTACAGGGCACGCTGGACTCTGGTTTATTGTGAGAAACGGTTCCAAAACTGCAAAGTCCTCTAGCTTTCTCACTCAAGCGTTTCCTTCGTTCTCACTTTACACACTCGACTGCAAGCGCAGTGTGTGTTTGTTTATGACTGTCAGTTCTCTCACTTAAAGTCACTTGCAGTAAAACTACTACTTGGAGAAAAAATGGGCAAAAATCGTACAACACTACACCTGTGACCCTAATCCATACATATTGCATACAATTGATTGTTATTCTTATTAATCGTAATGTGAATAATTATGTATCGGCTACAGTGCAGTAGTTGTAATTGTTGTTTTATCTGAAAGACTAGACTGCTGTATCTGTCTCTTGCGCTGACATGACAGACGTGGCATGAAAAAGCAGGCGCACTGTATTTGATGTGGATTAATAAAGCGTATCCGTCTCAAGCACGGGTGGATTTTGGGGAAAGCAGGCTGGCATGTGTGAGACATTAAGTTTCCCTGAGCCGATCCACGCTGACTGGCAGAAGTGTTGAGTGAGAGAGAGATTTACACGAGTGGGGACTCGGAGGGGCTTTGTCACGGCAATTGTATAAAGTGATAGGGAAGTGTAAATCGACTCGGCGAGTCCCTGGGTAGCGCGCAGCGGAAGATTACCGCTTTATCTTGTCATTGTAAATTAACACGGCAGCGGCGCACACGCGCTTCAGACTCCGCTGACCTCTTCATCCTGAGAGAGAGAGAGAGAAGGAGGGAGGCGCGTGTTCGTGACGATGGGGTCAGCGGGTTGAAGCGCGCGGTACCTGCTACAATAGAAGTTGGTTTGGCGGTTCGCATCCACGGCAGTCTGTAAACTCCTGCCAGTTTTTTTTACAGGCGGAAAGTAGAAGGCTTTGAATCCGAAAGGTGGAAAGAGCTTTACACGCGGGTGATAATAACGAGGTGTTAATTACTCTCCCTTTTGTCCAGTTAATGATTAGAGGCATTAAGAGAAGACGTGTTCATGTGTGTGTTTCATGTTAAGATTTGTACTTGGATGTGTCAAATACAGCCTTTCAATATCAAAAACAACAAAATACCCATCAGCCTGGACTTATATAAACTCTCCTTTTTTATATAGAAAGTAAATCAATTTAATCCTTTGTTTTCCAGAATTCCAATTTAAAAGCTAATTTAATTTGTTTTTATACTTCTAACTTTTATATATATATTTTTTTTTATTTAATAATTTATGTAGACGTGTGTGTGTGTGTGTGTGTGTGTATATATGTATATATGTATATATATATATATATATATATATATATATTTATATATATATATACAGTTATTATAATCAAAGAAATTATATGAATTAGTAAAATTTAACTAGAAATTTTCATGTGTTTTTTTGGCAAACAAACAAAAACTACAAATCTGAGAGTACATTAATTTTGAAGTTTCAAACAAATCTATTAATTTAAGCCTTTTTATATGGCATAATCTCATGTAAATTCTCTATTACAGAAGGACAGGGACGAGACAATGTATGTTTTTTTTTTAACTGTGTGAAGCACTTGTAAGTCTTCATCCGTGTGCGTGACTGTGTTCACGGCAGGATCAGGGCTGACAATAGCTCGGTTGAGCCAGGTTTAGAGGTGAGCGGATTGCACACACACGGTAGAGATCAGCAACACGGGCTTAAGACAACAGACGAGGTGTCAACACTGCAGGAGAGGAGAGATGTCCAACTCGAGCGTGTGTGTTTCAGCAGCGGGACTCTTGACAGTTTAACTGATAGCAAGCATAGAGGTTAGTATCCTAGCGCGTGGTGAACGCAAGCCAGAGAATCACATGGCCATGTATCGAGTTAGACTCATTAGCTAGACGCTACCTGTGTCTATAAAATAACTGGATTTAAGTTAGCATATGGAAGCGTGCTTTATTTAGGGAGAGAGAACATATGAGAGAAATGCTCTGAGGGAAACAGGTTGGAATCCTGCGGAGTACAGGAAGGACAAACATTTATTTATTTTTTAAAGATGGGAGAAAAGAGGTGGCATTTGGAGGAATGCTGGCATCTGTGTTGAAGGGAGAAGACGAGAGGAAAAAACTAGAGGGGGAAAGAAGGCATTTTGCTTTTTTGGCAGGAGTTGAAGTGTGTTTAAATGTGCTTCTTTCACACATGAGCTTAAGAGGACAAAAGTTGTTTAATTCTGTCGCCATGCTGCCGTGGTTCAAGGATGAAGAGAGGGTCGTGGAGAGAGGCGCAGTTTCAGCCTTTCCACGAAGAATTGACATCTGCACAACTAAAAGCAGAACCGCCCACACCGCACAGAGCGGCACATCAGAAATGCATATAAATACATATACTCACAAGCACAGAGCTTTGCACACTTATTCAAATGCGGCGTAAAATCAGACGCACACACGTAAGCAATGAGACGAAGGACAAAACAGGGGGTATTAACCTGAATATCAACCCTACAGTAGACCTGTTACTCAGTGTGCCTTATATTTAAAGATAGGGGAAAGAAAGCAACACATAAGCCATTAGCTCATCTGCTTCTTTAAGAATGATGCTTCATCTGTCCGAGACTTAGTGTCACGGCCGAAGACTTTAAAAGCGAAGGAATACAGTTTCCTCCGACGCCATATCACCTTCTATTCGAATTGTTTTCTAGACATCTCTGGAGAAAGACGCAAGCAGCGGTTTGAAGTATGCAGTGGATTAGATAGATTGGAAGTGACAGGTGTGACCGTGTTTTAAGATGCATGCCACACTAAAGCAGGCAGAGAGAAACGCCTGCCATTCTGCCACTCGCTCCCACTCTCTCCCTGGCTTTCTCGTCCTCCCCTCTTCTTTCTATCTTTCTTCTCTGTTAGTTCTTTAACAGCGAGTTGGCAGTTTTGTTTGCGAATGATGGGGTGATCTCGCACCGCTTTGGTCATTTATGACTACAGAAGTCTCCTAATCGCAGTTCAACTACCCTGACTGGAGCTGATGGGGAAGAGAGGGATGAAACGAAGGGGTGTGTCAGGAAAAACATGCGGGTTTTTTTGCAGACAGATTACAGAAATGGGAGGAAATCAGTATGCAAGCTGTCATATTTTCCGTGTATCATAAAAGCCTGTTAAGATCTTTTAAGCCTGCCAGTCATCAGTCTGTTTGTGAATGAGTATCATTGTGAAATATCTCTCAGTATGCGTTCGAAGCGAGTGAAAGTGTTTCAGTTTAATTAGTTCTACAGTAATTATTATCATCATGATGATGATGATGATGATGATGGATTGTGACGAGTCAATCTGTGTGATTATATTCAGTATATCTGGATATATGGAGTGTTGACATCTCTATGTATCTGAATATGTTGTTTGTTTATTTTTCTGTTATGTGCAAAAGAAAGTGACTGATGTTATTAAAAATAAAGCATATAAATAGCTGATATTAATTAAGTGACAACATTTATTAATTTAATAATTTTATAAACATAATAAATAATTTGAAGAAAAACACTGTTAAAAAACAGCATATTAATAAATTACTACTGTGAATTGAATAAATACTACTACTATTAAATAAAACTACTATAAACTTATATCCATTGCTACTTTTTCCATGTTGTATAGATAGTTTTGTTGATTATTATATATATATATATATATATATATATATATATATATATATATATATATATATATATATATATATATATATATAATTTTACATAGAGACTTAAATGATCTGATTTGACCCTGTCAACAAAACAATTCATTCTATGCAACATTTTTTTTACAAGAAATAGCAATTATTAATGTGCACTTTTAAAGTTTTATATATATATATATATATATATATATATATATATATATATATATATAATCGGCTGATGTTACATAAATGTCAAAACATTTAATAATGTTAAAACATTGTCATTTTAGAATTTTTCAACATAAAAATGAATCATTATAATTAAATCGTAAAAAAAAAACTTTAAAAGTGCACATTAATAATTGCTATTACTGGTAAAAAAAAAAAATGTTGCATAGAGTGAATTGTTTTGTTTGCAGGGCCAAATCAGATCATTTAAGTCTCTATGCAAAATTGTATTTGCCACTATTCTGTGTCTTTTGAAAGTCTTATGTATTTCGTGTTGCATTAAGCTCTAGTAAATGAACCATCTGCTGCTCTCTGTTCACTCTCTGAGTTAATGATTAAAAACAGATGTCATTATTAAAATCTAGGCAGGTGATAGAACCTGATCAATCCTGTGAACTTGAGTTTGGACTTAGGATATTTCGCTTTGCATGACTGCTGCAGGTGGCACGGAGGAGCTGATGTTGATTGTTGAGGTGTAAATCTGGTCACTGGTTCCAAACACGTCAGTGGGATTATGCTATTGCCTGATTGGCTGAGGCTGCTGTCAGTCACGCTGGTGGTAAGGTAGATAATAGATGAGGATTAACCAAAGATTAACCCTGATTAACAGACTTGGACTGTTGACCTTGTCTCCAAATACCTGACTTGTTTTGTAATTAAACTTTATAAACGGGATCCGGAGCTGGGTGAAAATAACGCGGTGTGTGTGTGTATGTGATAAGTCATCATCATAAATCTCCACATCTGTCATTTACCCAGTTTTCCCAATTTACCTAATTTGTGTGCATATAAATACATAAGCAAAAAAACACCAATGATAAAAATAAATTATATATAATTATATTGTGTATATATACACTTTATATATGTATATTTACAATATATTATATAATGTTATATGTGTGTGTATATACACAATTTTTATATAAGCATTAGTGTTGTATGCCATTGCATTTATGAAAGTTTCATGGTAAAAATGTCTTGTCATTTGTATTAATATAATATATTAATATAATTAATTAATATATCCCCAATAAAAGTCATTTTATGGCTCAGATCAGGTAGAAATAGCCCCTTAAGGCAACAACTGCACAGCTTAATTTTAATAGTGTACAAGCTTAATTCTGAGCCACGTTATGTAAGAAACCATAAGATGGGAACTGTTATATATTTGGACAGAAGATCAATGCATGAAACACTGAAGAAGGTGATTGATATTGCAGCTGTCATGTTGGTCAAGAACAGAAGAAAAAAAATGCGGTTGAAAAACTTGGATGTTCTTGTGTGTTTGGAGCTGATTCAAAGCAGAAAAACTTCCCTTCTCAGAAGAAGAAGTTCCTGTGATGGTGAAATGACTGAAACTTTTTGCGCTAATGATTTTGTCTAAAGAGACTTCAGACCGACAGAGGCAGAGAGAGAGAGACTTTCTACAGTACAGATGGGCAGATGAGGATGAAAGTAAACCTAAACATGCCTCAACACTCAGGAAGAGGACGAAATAATTAGTGAAGGCCTGCTTATTGCTTTGTTTAACACCCTGTCTCTCTCTCCGTCTCCTTGTCAGGATCAGGATGGCTGTAAAGGCCTGGCCCTGAGCCCCTACCCCCAGCACAACTCGTCTACCTCACCCAGTAAGCAGCAGCAGCAGCATCAGCAGCAGGAGGAGGGGTCCATGCGGCCGGGCAGCGAACCCAGCTCCGCTTCAGCTCTGGGCACCCCAGAGAGACGCAAGGGCAGCCTGGCCGACGTGGTCGACACGCTCAAACAGCGCAAGATGGAGGAACTCATCAAGAATGAGCCAGAAGGTGAGTGATGGAGAATTTAATACACGCTTTGACACATGGTTGTGACGTTCGCATAGAAAAAGCTGTCCTGAAGCAGCCTTGTTTCACCTAAATTCTCACCTGGTTTACAAAATCTTGAGAGCTGAACAACAATATAACCTCTCCACTAATGAACATGTCATATTGTGGTGGTTGTTTGCGTATTTTGAGAACATATATTAACGCCAACTCATTTAATTTAGCATCTTTATCACAAGCTACTTTTGATGCCATGGAAAGAAATTAAAGATTTAATATTTCTTTTATAAAGATGTATAAATATTTTTGATGCCATGGAAAGAATAAAAAAAAAAAATAGATTTTTTTATTATTTTCTTTTACTTTATTTATAAAATTAATTGCAATTAATTTATAAATACTTTTGAATAAAGTAGTAATTTAAAGATTTAATTAATTAATATATTTTTAAATAAAATTCATAGCAATCAATTTAATTAGCCTACATATTTAAATTAATTTAAAGATGTTTAGCATTGTCACATCAGACTTTTTTCCAGTGTAGTGAGTTTCTTTGCTTATTGGGAGCTTTCTAGCTTTGAGTTGTTGTTGTGGTGGTTGTAAACTTCCTGGTTGGAGACCAGCAGGTTTTAGGAGCCATTGCGCAGCCAGTTTTTTTCCCTTCAGAACCAGTTTTTCTGTGTGGAAACAGCACATGGAATAGATCCAGATTGGGCACCGGTTTCCGAAATCAGCACTGGCACCCTGTCGGTGGAAAAAGTTCACTGTATTAGACAGTCAGAGGACATTGGCACACGTGTACGTCTTATTGTGATGAAATTACAATGTGAAACCGACTGAAAGTGTGAAGGATTTCATGGCGAGCATCTCTCACTCTGTCTTTCTTTCTCTCCTTCACTCACTCGCACGCACGCACACATTCTTTCTTGCATCTATCTACCCATCATTCCTGACTAACAAATTCTGCTTAATGAGAGCTGTTGATAAAGTCAGGCCTTTGTTTAAGCAGGCAGGGATCAGCTGTTCGGAGCCATTGTGTGCCACACTTTGCATATTCATTTCAGACTGATTACTGAGATAACGGCTCTCAGCTCCTTCCACAGGATCTCTCTCTCTCTCTCTCTGTCTCTTACATCACACCACACTCGCTCTGTAATTAGAGGCCAGTTCCTCATGAATAATCAGAACCTGCTCCCTATGTGAATTAGCCAATGTGTGTGCTAATAAACATGTGAAAATACTGACAGTGGACGGATGGATGGATGGATGGATATATGGATGGATGAATGGATGTAGGTAGGTAGGTAGATGAATGAATGGATGGATGTGTGTTTGTACAGTGAGAATTGTTTTCTTCACCCGTGCACACTGAAGGCTACTTAAAGCTGATCCTGCTGTCAACCATGTGAAGAATGCAGGCAAACAAAGCTAGCATTCACTGATTTAGCACTCACATAGTATTGACATACAGCAGGCTTTAGCGCGCTCTCTTTTCTGTATGTACAGGAGTGCGGAGGTATCTTACAACTGTTGCGTTACTCCATGCTTTGTCTTAAACTGAGGTCACACTAGATTTCGCTCCACTGACTTCCATTCAGATCTGCGGTTTTGCAGGAAATTTCTAAATTATATTATGTTATTTTATTTTCAGCTCTGATTTGGGGAAAAATCTGAAGAATGGATTTAAACATGATATTGGTTTATAAAAAGCATCGCGATTTGATCATCAAGACTTTGCAAATGACAGGCATTGGAGTTTTGCAGGCACTGATTCTGCTCATTTGTGTGAGCATCATCCTGTTCTATAAAAACCAAGCAGGATTTTGCTTCATTAACATTTGATTTTAATAGTTACGTCAGAAAAAATAGTTACATTTGAGAAAGCCGTAAGGTCATACCAAGAGTCTGGCCATGAAATTCAACAGCTGCCATGTACAGGAGGCCAGGAAAAATATAGGAAGGATACTTATAGAACTTGAGAAAAAGCAAGCAAGCAAAACAGACAGTCCATTAGCAGGAGACTACAGTAGCGCATTATCTCTCTACTCTCTGTTCAAATGAAATGTGCAAACAAAAGAAGCCCCAGTCCCTCAAGAAGCTCGGACACAGAGAAAAAGAAGCAGAAAAGAAAAGAGAAAAATAAAGAGGGGGATGTGGGCAGTGCATTTAGCCAGGCCTCTCATAGCCTGATAAAAATCCCTTTTCAACTCGCCTGTCCATTGTTTGCTTGTGTACCTCACAAAGACCATTAGCTGCAAACGGCAGGTTATGATGAAAAATTAATGAATGCTTTAATCATTATGAAAGGGTCGTATTATTACCGTTCCCTTTCTCTCTCTCTCTCGCTCTCTCTCTCTCTCTCTCTCTCTCCCTGCCCTCCCTCTCTATAGGCTGCTCCTAGACGGATCAATCACATGCTCGCATATACATGCACATTCATCGAAAGTCGCTCGGTGTGGTGGAAATGTAGCGCTGGCTTGTGAAGGGAAAGTAGAAAGGAAATGGGTCAGAAAGCAGTAAGAGAATATTGAGAGAGGGCCACATGCATCTCACTCCCTGTGTGAAATCGGGAGTGTGTTAGTCAGCGTGTTAGCGAGCCGTTTGCTCACCTGTCCCCCCTCGCTGCTCCACTTCCCCTCAGATAAACAGCCCGAGCTGAGTCGTTTGTTACGATGAGATACCAGCCAAACTTCTACTGGGTCAGGCGAGTGTGTGTGTGTGTGTGTGTGTGTGTGTGTGTGTGTGTGTGTGCGCGCATGTGTGTTTGACCAAGAGCAGAGCATTTGGCCTTTATAAACGCGCGTCCGAGTCTGTCCCTAATCGACTGGCCTCAATGATACTGCACATCTTAAAGCAGTTTCCGTATCAACCTGTTACTGCTCGCATTCACAGATTTATACATTGTTGCAAGTGGGTAAACAATTGGTCGGCCAAAATGGGTTTATATCTAGAAAGCAGGCTGGTATCATATATTAATATATGATTATGATTATAATTAGAAATATTAATATATGATCATAATATATGATGATATATAGCAGAAAAGATGAACTCAATTAGGTGAATTAATGAATATTTATTTTACACAACGTTTATTTAAAAAAGACAAATTTGTAACTTGAAAATCCAAAAAAAAATCCTTCCAGGCCTCTTCTTATCTCTCACTATATGTGTAGCAATATATTTCAGAACTGCAGCAAGAACAGTTTCCAGCAGCCTGTGTGTGTGGTGTGTCAGTGTCAGGCAGCAGCGTGCTGGAGTGTGTGTGTGTGTTATTAGCTTTAGTAATGGAAAGAGGGCAGAAGGGCTGTCAGGGGTTCAGAGGGAGCACAGTGTCTCTCTCAGGGGTCTGGACAGCAAACACACACTCACAGAGCACTTCCTGTGTCATCCACACACAACACGCTCTTAAAGACTGACTGCAATCAGAAGGCTATACTGCAAATTAACTTCATCCTCATCTTGAACTACTCCAAATCTTTGAGATGCTTTCTTCTTTGATGGTATGATCACACTCCTCCTCCTCTCCCCCCAGCTCTCTGTGGAGGAGATGTAGTCCTCACTAGTGCTTGGCAGTCTGTGTTATGTGGGGCACAGATGTTCAGGGTCTCCCGAGTGTCCACGCGTGTGTGTGCGAGTGTGTGTTTGTCAGCCTTGGCGCTGGGCTGAGCTTGATTCATGGTCTGGGCCCAGCTTTGGTTGGTTCCCTTAGCACTGAACCTTACACACACACACACACAGTTCTCAAGCTGAGCATACGTGTCACAGCCCTTAATAGACAATGGTCTCATTCACCTTCCTGTGCCTCTCTTTGAGTCTCCCCACCCTGTGTGCTTTTACACACAAAAAAGATCACTCCTCTCATCAGTAACTCTCATCCAGAGTCCATAAAGTTATTTTTGCCATACCTGTTAACTACGGGTAAATTAAGAACATTTTCCAGTCGTAAATAGTATTTAATGGCTGTGAAACTTATATTCTAATTATATATATTCAAATTATTTTGTAATTTAATAATATATATAATATATTTATAATATTATTATTTATTATGTAATTATTTTTACATTTATTTGTATTTATAATTTAGTGTTCTGTAATATCTGTAACAGCGGAAGTGATTGCAGTATTAGAAATGTGAAGATTTATTCTTCATGTTTTGTTTTGTTTTGTTTTTGTTGGCTTAATGCATAAAATATTCCACACACATGAGACAAATGACGAATCAGACTCGACTCTCTTGTCTTTTCTCATAAAGTTCTCCATCTCAGATGCCGTACAGCCCTCTTGAAGTAACAGCGTGGTCTTGTTTACGAGTGCTGGCCCCCTCGTACCGGATGGCCATGGAGTGAGCTGAGATTGATGGTTCAATTTAGACTTGACTAATTGAGTCCCTCTCCTTGCTTCTCTCTCTGTGGGATGCTCTGGCTTCAAAGCCCGTCCTGGGGTCAGCTGCTGCCCGGATGCCTCTATTATCTTACGCTGCCTCCACCGGTCTGGGGTCAGACTGGAGGTGGCTTTTAATGCACAGTGGGCCGTAAGTTGTGCGACTGCACTGTTTTATAGCATGACAATGAACTGTAGGGCACGTCAAATGGTGTTTTAAGATCAGAGCGAGGTTGCACCGCACACACTCTCACATTCTCTTTTGTGAGACGTGCATGAGGGGGGTGTTCGGAGGCACTGGGGCATTTTATAAGACAGCACTTAGGCCCTGTCATTGTTAGCCAAGGGCTCACGCATTCATACCCCTCAATGAGAGAGAATAAGAAGGGCGGATACACTCTTCCATGAAGACGAAAGGGGCAGAAGAGCTCTGAAGCAGTTCAGCAGTGCATCTCTGTCTAAATCTCCCCAGGGTCTGCTAATCTGCTATATGACTGCTGCTGTGGAGTGCTTTCTCACACACACACACACACACACACACACACACACACACACACACGCACACACACACACACACACACACACACACACACACACACACCACACATGCATACTATAATTGGACACCAAATACACATATATGCTTGCACACACACATAAACACAGGGTATGCACAGTTGTAGGTTCTTTAGCAGCTTTTTTAGGATGCATCAAGTAAGATCGAACAGATCAGAACAAGAAAAAAATACCAAAGGACTTCCATATGCAGCCAAATACAGACAAATTCAGGCACATAGAAGGCGAGGAGGGCATGCTACGAGCAGTGAGAGCGTCTGTGAGCGAAGAGTGAGAGAGTGGGAGAGTGGGAGAGAACAACTTCAATGTGCAATTTCCAGCATTTGGTAGTAATTAGCTAGATGTATAAATTAACATTAGGAGGAAGGTTTTCACTGGAGTCGTTTGTCATTATCTTCCCCTCGTGCTCTGAAAAACGAGGTCTGAGTTAGAGACTGAGGACAGAAAAAGAGAGAATAGAGAACTACACAAAACCAAAATATGGATTTGTAGAGGTTATTGAAAGAGAGAGATTGTTGTTAGAGTTGTAACCTGAAGAAATCTAAAGCTGTTTCCCTTGATTTCTCTCTTTCTTTTGCTCTATTTTTACTTACTTTTAGTACCTGATAAGTGTTGATTAATCTTATAATTTTGACAGCCCAACTTTAAACCCACCCATAAGAATGAATAATGACAAATGAAATAATGCCTCAGTACTCTTACTGTACTCAGTCAGCAATTGTCTCAGAAACATCTGAGTCAAAGTTGATAATTGAACACTCAAAGAGCAATAAATCTTTTCCTCTGGGTATATCTGTTTAAAAATGATGCAATCCAAACTGATAGACAAACAGACGCCTTCTGAATAAAGTTTCTATCTGTTTACAGAATCCAGCGTAACAAAACACCAGCTATTCTAACTCGCAGCCATAGCGCTAAAGATTTTTCTTAGTAACGCCGTCAGTCTTTACTGGGAAAAGCACAAGATGCCTCCTTTTTTTCCCAGAGTAGACGATTGCATGCCTGTTAATTTGTCTCCGGCTGAATCCAAGTCAGTGTACTTTTCTTTGAGGTTGGCAAAACAGCTGAACACATTAGAGTTAACGGGGCCCTATTGTGAACGAGCCATTGTTCCAGCGTATGAAAGGCACATTCAAGTCAGTTGTATTGAATTGTTTGGGTCTGCCTTTCAGTTTGTATTCTTCTGCTGCCTTGCACAAGACAATCAATAGGGATGAGCCTTCTCACTGGATGGGTGATATTAGAGCTGAATGCCGCTTACGGGATGGGAAAAGCTGTCTGAGGGGACACACACACACACACACACACACACACTTAGAGCCTTTGGCATTACAGCGCTGTGGTCTTTTTTTTTTTTACTTTAAGTGTGGGCATCGGATTAGAGACTTTGAGATGGACGTCTTTGTGCATTACTTATGTGTGTGTGTGTGTGTGTGCGCGCAATTGTGATTGTGTGTCTAAAGTTTTGTTATTGACCTCCTGGTGTGGCATTAAGAAAGGCACAAAAGCCGGAGGTTCATGAATTAGACTGTGGCTCCATAGCAGGGCCATTATAGAGCTGACTGTTCCATAGCCACACCATTGTGGCTCAAGACTTGGACAGTTGCACACAGCCATCATTGACGTGCATGAATTGGAAATTTTCCTGAGCCGTGATGGCTGAATGCAGGGTTTGAACATGAGGAATCCATATATTAGCAGCTCCGTTTGCTTTGCTGGATTTAATGATGTGCCTGTGAATTGCATAATATGAATATTCCTTATGGAGACGTGTAGATGATGACTGATTTCATGAGATGTTTAAGAACTTCTCTGTATGCCAGTGCATACGCAATCAGTATGGAGAGGCAGCGCCCTGAAAAATAATCAGTTCGCACAAATAAAGTGAGTTCTTCACCGTTTGTTTAGTTATAAAGCTCTCAGACGTTGAGCAGTTGCGTGATTCTTATGCTAATTTGCAGAGCACACCCATATCTATTAACATGCTAATTTTATTTTGTGTGTGTTGGCATTTTTGAAGCTAATGCTAAATAATGGAATACAATATCCCATGAATATTCATTGCAACTTTTAAAAACTGAGCGAGCTCTATAAAATATCACTCACCCCTCTCTTAGATCATGCTTTAGTAGATAGAGAGCTTTCTGAATCTCCATCACAGCACTTTTTTTCCCAATCACACTGGTGACGTTTTTGAAACTGTATGTGTGTGTGTGATTTCTGTAAAGGGAGTCAAGGCAAGAGGAAATATAGCAATAGCAGGCATGTGCATATGGTTGGACCACTAGGCTTTGGCGTACTGTTGCATTATGGGTAATTGCGGGTCAGTGGTTGTTGGTTATTTTGATGTGGCGTTAGAGGCCTTGCACCAACTCGCAAATCCCTTCCCCATATCCATTACGCACCCCTGTAAATCTAAATCCAAGTCCATTCTCTTCTTTTCTAACACACAGACACACTCACTTGAGCCTCAGCAGGGTTAAAAAGGGATATGTTAAGTAAATTACAAAGCAGGTTTAGGTTTATTTGCTTGGGTTGGAGTAGATAAGAACAAACAGTGGATGTGCACAGGCCAAATGTCAGGGGCTGTGTACACACTTGCTCACCCACACAACATGTAGACTATTTAAAAACACGCACACAAAAGTCTTCGGTAAAGGTAAACGCACAGAAGTCAGTTTGTCGGGATATTTTTCTGTTAAAGATTGATTTTAGTCCAGAAACAAGTATTAAAACTTAATTGGCTAACACATTGTGTTGTGCACAGTCCTGTTGAATACACTTGAGCCTCTTAGCAGTGCTCAAGGAGGCGATAGAGTTACCTTCAAATGACTTTCTCATTAAACTGGAAATGTTATATTTACCTGATTGGCCACGTCCAGCCAATTTCATTGATTAATTCAATCACGCAGTCACCTGTCAAGAAAAGTTCAGACTTAAGTTCAGAAATATCGTGAATGGATCCGATAATGACAAACAGAAAAGTTATATATCAGGATTTGCTACTAGTGCTATTCTAAAGAGTTAAAGTTTTAAGTTTGGAGATAGTAGTTGTTTCAGCGTTGTGTAGGCAAATATTCACATGACCTATGAAATCTTTATAAGCAGTAGAAGGACAGGGTTAACGCTCAACATTTTATGTTGAATTTAATGTGATTGCAAACTAAGATCTTCCCTTGTTGATTGTAAACACAGCACAGTCTATCAATGACTCTCCATCACATACTACACACTCCTTACAGCTGC
The DNA here is from genome assembly GCF_964197995.2 of Scardinius erythrophthalmus. Taxonomy (NCBI): domain Eukaryota; kingdom Metazoa; phylum Chordata; class Actinopteri; order Cypriniformes; family Leuciscidae; genus Scardinius; species Scardinius erythrophthalmus. The sequence continues at coordinate 13,005,758 of NC_138224.1, read as the reverse complement.
TCCACTTCCTGATTTTGAGTGCACGAGACTGAATGCCGGTAGTGGACACCAGCGAGTGAATGAAGCTCCGGTAGGGGGTCTTTGAACACAAGGGGGAAGCTCAGAATTAACCCCAGCAGTCCTGCGGTCAGGCATCGCACTTTGAAATAAAGCAATCTGTCTCTGCTGAGCGGTCCTAGGTCAGCACCCTTCGGCCTGCCAGAAAATAGGCCCTTTATTTGAGCCAGATGTTCAGAAACGAGCTAGGCGGATCCCAATCCTCCCTCTTTCCCTTCCAGTGTCTCTGTCTCTACCTTCCTTTGCTCTTGGACTCCTTCCTATTCCGCCACTGCCCCCCCCCCCTGCCCCCCTTCTCATGTCCCATGGTGGCGGTGAGAGACTCTGGGAGACTCCGACTTCTCCGGGAGAGAGAGCTCTAGCCTGGCTGCACGCCCGAGCCTGATCCCCTGCCTGGACGTGGGGACCGCTGGAAGACTGAACAGGTGTTCTCCACTTTTTGATTTCAGTGCATTTGAATTAATCCTGTCAGCTCAGCTGTTAAAACAACTGTCACCCCCAGCTGCTAGTCATTTTAGGCTGGATCTGACACACTCCGCCAGTCTACGGCAGTCGCCGATGACATACACACACTCTCACCGTCTGTTCCCTGGCCCATTGTCACGGCCACAAAGCGATTTGCACACACACGTACATACACAGACGCATACGCACAAAGGAAATGCCTCGGCACATCTGCATAGTCCAAAGAAAATTTTAATTGAATGTTAAAACATTGTTTATGATATAAAGAAACTGATTTTCACTTTGAAAGCAGTCTTCACAATGAGCTAACACAGGTTATGTAGCCTGATGAGGTTTATATATTTATCTAAATGACAGAGAAATGTATTATTTTAAAGAAAGTCATATATTATTTTTACTATCATATATAATTACAATAGACAAATGTAAACCTTACATTTATCAATGTTTATTTATTTACATTTAAATGTATTTATGTAAATGTATTTCTTTTATTTATTAATCGTTTTTACTTTTTAGGTGTACATTTCTAGGGACCAAATTTCTAGGGACAATTTTATTCCCCCTGACTATATCTATCTTAGTAAACCACACAAATTATCGTACATCACCTGTTTCCTTCTCTTTCCACACTATATATTTTTAATTATTGCCATTTAAAAGCTAAACCTCCTCTTCCTCTCCCCTTCACCTCTTCTCGCCCTCCTCAGCTCAGAGGTGCTGTTTCAGAGAGTGTTGTTCCTGTCGTTCAGTTGGATCTTTTTCACCTCCTTTTCTTTCATCCGGATTCACATACCCCTTAGTCAGATACAGGTTACACATTCTGGCAAATGTTTCTCGCACATTTAAATATCTGTTTACTTCTTTTTATTGCCAAGAGCAGAGAAAAACGCAGTGGGTTAATTACTGGTGGATGATAAATGGTTGGTCGAGGGAGTGTTCAGAAACTTGGGCTGTTTAGTTTTTGCCCTGCCTTCCCTTTTTTATGCAATGCCAGTCAAGAGGGAATACATCCGTTTCTCCAAAAAAAGAAGAAAAAAGTTCAGGTGTGTGAGAAAATGTAGGATTCATTAGCTTCATTTAGGGCCAGCACTTTTTTAAGAGTGTTTTTAAGAGATGAATTCTCTATCAGAGGGGCCAGGCCACGTTCTAATCTTCTCGTAAGGCTGTTCTCACCTTTGGAGAGAGAGAGATAAATGGAACGCAGAACAGAAATAAGCACTCTTGCACAATAGAATGTATAGTTTGTCATGTGTTTGGTATATTTGCTTACAGGCTTATGACGTTTCGGAGACTTTGGACCCCAGTGTGCACACAGCAGCAGGAGAACAGAGCGAGGCCGTGGATTTAGCCCCCACCCCTCTGTTGTTTTCTACACAGATAAACCTCTTCATACTTCTTTTTGTGCATTACTTTAGTCTTTCCCAACCTTTTTTGTTTTGTCTTACCACAGGCCTATAGTAATTCTTAAGTAATCCGTCATTGTTGCTTTTGTAACTTATATTATATTCTACTTCCTGGGGGTGCGCGTACCACTGGTTGGTAATCACTGCATTACAGTGTGTTTCTGTTTGAACGATACTGGGAACTGGGATAGTGTGCACACTTAATATTTTTATCTGATGACTATATTTGAGGACCTCTAAAGTGCCGCGTTCCAGTGCATTTAATATGTTAACATTATTATGAGTGCACTGTACAGACTTGCACAGTAAGGGTTTAAATAAACGAATTAAGATGAAACGGGCCGTTTTTGCCGTCCTATACCCCTGCTGGTGACTAACCAAGGGAAATGCAATATAGCTTATAAGAGGGGAGGTTTTCCCATGACCAACCTTATCAAGCAATCAAAGTTTTAACTTGAAAGCATTTACCGCATCCCCCACCCTGTCCACCTCCCCTCTTCCTGTCCTACAGATGAAGAGAAAGAAGTTGAGGGATGTGTCGGATGGTGGGTGAAGGGGTCTGTTGGCTTTGCTGGGCATGGGCAGCTTCTTAGAGCTGTTAACAATCACCTAATGGCTCTCACATGGCTACCAGTATCTGGGAGCAGTGAAGCCCACACAATGCCGGCCATTCTTACAGCAAGCATTTTAACTGCCCCAGGCACACAGAGACAACAGCAACAATTAAATCCAGTGTAAATCCGGAGTGTGTTAGAGAAAAACATGTCTTTAGATTCCCTACTTCCTGCTTGCACAGGTCAGACGGAGCCATTTTGCTTATTGATAAGCGTCTGTCCATGCCTCCGTCGGGAAAAAAAGCTGCGTCCGTGAATGTGAAAGAAATGAAAAACAATGTAAAGACAAGAGGAAGCAAATTGTAAAATGGGTAATAACTGTTTTCATTTTTCATTTGTTATGACAAGTTTAAAATGGAGACTTCTGAGTGGTTTTTGTTTGTTTTTTTTTCCTCCAAAATGCAAAGCAGCATTATCATGTCAGCATAGTCTGCCTGTGTGTGTGACAGGCCCGTGACAGCTGCTTTCTGAAAGCCACAGTACACTTCAACGTGACATACAGCAATTGTGATTTTAACAGACACCGCGGCCTCTGCCGTGCGCTTTGACAAATTTGATATATATTTATTTAGTTACTTATTTATTTATTTTCGATCACATTCCAGTCCATGGTTCGTGTGATGCGGACTTTGTGATAGCAAGTGTTTGCAACCATATGCGTGTGTGTGGGTTGCCACAGTCCAAAGCTTTTTTTTTTTTTCTGCTGTCCCACAGTTAATGCATCAGAGACTCGGACGAACACGTTGTATTCTTTTGTTGTCATTTTAAAGTGATGTAATGAAAGCGGGTGGCGGCAGGGCCCCGGGGCTATGACAGCTCTCTGCTGACTGGGCTGCGCACGAGACACGCTGAAGAGGGGTTATTGCCACGAGACAGATTGAAAGTGTCATTTTCCATTATAGAGCACACGGAGGAAGCACAAATATGCCCTGGCCTACTTTAACAGGATGCCTTTGACAAGAGAAATGTGTGTGCTCAGAGAAGAGGGGAGCCCTGAGCCCAGCTTAACCCTTTCTTCTGACTTACCGCGGCACGAGAAATTACGCTCTTGTCGGAATCTGGTTGTAGCACAGATGAGAATAGTTCACTCGAAAATTAAAATTTAGTGTTATTGTGTCATGTTATTTCGAACCCACATGACTTTCTTTATTCAATGGAACACAAAAGGAGATATTTAGCAGAATGTTTAGCACAATTCGCTTTTTCCCAATAATACAGGGGGAAAAAGGGTAATTTTACCTATTTAAATGCTCATAAACATCAATTATACAAAGTACATTCCCATATATGCGAAACATAATCCTCACTGCATATTATATTTCAGACTTAATTGTCTGCAAACATTATATGTAATTCTTTGCTTTTAGCTTTTAAGAATTTTGATTTGTTAATCTGTCCATGCTTATTCACTTAAAATCAAAACTCAACTGTAAGCCACATTATAAAAAGGTGTGTGTTATGACTGCATGTGTGCACAATAATTAATTTCTATATGTATGTACAATTGCATATATTTGTACGTGCTTGTGTGTGTGCGTATCAGTAGCGAGGCTGATACTCAGATGTATGCCAGCCAGATTTGAAGCCTTGGACGTCCTCAGAGAATGTCTTAATTTTCTCAGACTTTCTCACACGTCGTGATGGTTTTGCTCACATTCTTCTTCACAATGTCATGCCCTCCACGCAGTTATTTCAATCTGGCAGTGTAAATTTGGCACCGCGCAAGAGGTGCCAGAATAAATTTGGCGGGAGTTTTGGTTCAAATCAAATTGGACATAAGCACCCACAACACCATCTGTCAGAGAAGGATTGCAGATATGTGAAGGGCACAATTCCGTCAGAGATAAACGACTTTTTCAATTTGTAAATCTCACCCTGCAACTTAAGTTGGGAATTATTTTCCATTCATTTATGGAAAATTGATTTATCATCATCTAACTAAGGACTAGAGCTGAAGAGCACACTTTGTAGTGCTTGTGGGACTTCTATATCACACTACGCAAATGTAGTTTACACAAGTATTTCACATATTCCACAGTTCAGTAAAATACTGCATTAATTTCTGTAAATTGTTCGTTAAACTTTTTACGCAAATTTACTGTCAGTTTATGTTCAAATGGTTTTGCAAACAATTTGCACCGTTCTGCTCGTGTTTCATTAATAAGTTCTGATGTTTTGATTCTAATGAGGAACTATATATAGTTCCGTTTACCCATGATGTCATTGTTCTAGAACAAAATACTACCGTCCAAAAAAAATAACTGTACAGATGGAGAACAAACGTTTTTTTTTTTTTTTCAGGCAAGGTGTTTTCTTTTTATATTTTGTATTAGAAAATTGTGCCTGTTACCCTGGTGACCACTCTTGAAGGTAAAGGGTGTGTAACCTTTAACTTCAGCTCTGCTCTTTCTGTTGACTTCTGTTATCGCTTTACACGTTACGACTTCACACAAACTCTAAACTCTCACCTTATCTCACTCCATCGCGCTCTGTCCCTCCATGTTTCCCTTTTTTCCTTTCTGCTTGTCACCTCTCTAAGACAGGAACGTTTTTTGAGCAAAAACAAGAAAGAAGACATTCTCTGTGTGTGAGTGAATGTTTGTACAGAGTGTTGCTAAGCATTGCCTTTTCCTCCATCAGCACACATAATTGGGACTTTTAGCTTGAATGGCGGCTTTTGATGAGAGATTTGGTCCGATGTTTTTTTTTTTCTCTCTTTTTTCTTGCTCTGTGCGTTTCTACACTCACAGTCTCACAGTGTCTGCCGCGCCGGGAGAAAACACGAGCGACTGCTGATGTTTGAACGTCCTTTAGAAAGAATTTTCAACATGGTCTCTGGGCAAAAAACAGCCATACATAAATTGATCATCAAGGGTGATTATAATCATCTTTTCATTTGACAGGGGAATTCAGGAGCAGAGTTTGCACAGCGTGTTTGTTTCTGAATCAAACTTCTGCCGTTTGCTCTTTAAAATCTCATGAACTTTTTTTAAACATGATACCCTAAATCTGGGATCTGGACTGCATTCATTGATTATAGTGTTTTAGTCACAAAGGCTGTAATTAATTACTAGTTTAGTGATTGAAACCCATCTTTGTGTGTTTGTGTTTACTCCTTACAAAGATCTAAGCGCAGCTGGACTCCTGTGTGTGCGCGTCTCGTGATGGACATTTATACGGCACTGAACTCAAAGTGTGTGACCGTCCTTTCTGTCCAACCTTAGATAAACTAGCTGGGTGCTTGTATAATTGGTTATTCAATCCTGACCTCTGTGGCGACTGGGAGCTGCTGCAGTGTGTTGCTTTCTGCCAGGAGCAGTCAATGTGGAGCCTGTTCTGGTGCTGTGTGCTGGGCCGGGCCCGAGCCAGGGCCTTTCCTGTGAGCCCTCCCCACCCGCGTGAAGCTGGCGCTGGGACACTGGCCCTTTTGTTGTCCACTGTGGGCCTGGCTCTCCTTGTCTCATTCCCCCTCCGTCTCCCCGCTTCTCTCCACTCCTCCAAAACCAACCCCCGCCCCCTCTTTCTTTTCCGAACAAAACATCTCATTGGCTTTGCAAATATGAGATAATTGGAAAAATGGAGTTGGCCGGGCTGAGTCAGAACGTTTGGGCAAAAAATAGCACCGCAACGGCGAGGCATAGAGAAACACAGAGTGGGTGATGAAATTATTTGTGAAGTACAGAGCCCAGACCGCCTTAAGTTGGACCATGGTGTGTGAAGAATGAAAGTGCACTCGCTGGTGGCACATCTTGAGTGGTTCTTCCACGCTTTTGGGCCAGGTGGCTGGACATCTTGGCTTTGGCTCTGCCAGCTGCTGGAGTCCTCTGGAGCCAGTGAACTTTAATAATGCCCCATAATTCACCTATTATTGCCAGATTAACTTCTCCTCTCCCATTTTGGCATGGTTTGTGTGGTGGTTGGTGAGTTTGTGATCTCATATTCAGTTTACAGATGAGTGTGCGCAACTGACGCACTTGTTTGTCAGATCTGTCTGCCGAACATCCTGTTCAAGACACAAATAGAGGTGAATGAGTATAGGGACAGTTCAGGTGTTGATGGTCCTCACAACTACCTTTAATTTGCTCACTATTTTTGGAAAAACATTTTTTAAAGCTGCTTAGAAACAATATTTCAAAATAGGACCATTAGAGAGAAATAATACTTTCTCGCTTTATATCTTTTAACAAACATTCTCTCTCAATCAGATTATGTCTAATTGACACATCTTGGCACAGACACTCCTTCTCTCAAACACACCCTTGCTCTGTGTTTTTCCACTGTTCTCTTTCTGCTGTACCCCTCAGGCAGTGCTGGTCCCACCAAAAATGTGCTCCCCACCTTGTAAGGGCGCATAGGGTTCCACCCAGCTGCCACAAACAAGACCTCTTTACACTAATGCGTACAAGCTGTGCTGCTGTATTGGAAATAATGGGACCAGTCTCAAAGTTTCTGCCCTCACTCACTTCTGTTTCTCTCTCTTATGCACATATTTTGAATGCCGATAACCTATTCACATAGCAAATATAGGTATTCACATACTTTAAATCTGCAGTTAGTATGTTTATCTTTTATCTTTATAGAACATTTTATAGTTCAAAGTTTTCTCATTCAGACTTGGAGTTTTCACATGGGTTTTATTTTAAGTATTACGTTTCTTTTAAATTTCCTTGAGAGATATCAATTAGATGCAAATGAGACCAATTTGAGCATGCAGTAAGTGTACAGAACTATTACATTAATATGGTTAGCTTTGGTCTTTATAAATATTAGATGAGAAATGTTTGAGTTCATGTTAAAATATCTTGAAAATATCATATTAAAATGACTTTTCATTTCAGAATTCTGAGCATAGTGTGAGACTTTTGAAGCTGTAGGGGAGACATTTGAAAATAGTTTGCCTTTTTTTTTTTTACATTTGAGATGCAGGACACTCCATCAAAATTCTCAATTAATTTAAAGCCTCAATCCATTTAATCTCAATATATCGAAACAACGGAGATATATAAAAGAGATCTCATTTGTGATTTTTAGTTCACTACATTTAAATAAGAGTCTGTATTATTAGTACACTCATGTGCTCATGTAAAGTGGCAGGTTAAAGTCCTTATTTTAGCATTTAAAAGCATATGTTGTTTTTCATATTGAAAAAACTAAAAGCAACATCACAGGCTGAACTGAAAGGTGCTTCTATCAAAGGCCCACAGAAAAGGGGCGCCGCAACAGCCGCAACTTTTCTTCCCAAACCATGAGAGAGGTTGAAGAACGAGATCAAGACAGGGGAGCTGCCACGAAAGACAGATACATCAGCATATCTGCTTCCTTCTCTGTCCATTTTGCAGTAAACGATTGCACAGATCCCTGCTGCGGGCTGTCACATAAAAGAGGGCTTTCTATTTTTATTAATAGTTAAAGTGAAGGAGCTGTCAGCAGGGACAATAGCAGCCATGTTAATAAATAAAAATAATAACTATTATGGTGCCGCGGTGAGAGAGAGGGAGAAAGTACTATACTATACACGGAGAGAGAGAGCAGGCAGGGGGGATAGACGGAGTGGCCATTTGTTGAAACCTTTCGCTTGTCAAAGCTCTTGGGCTTAAAAGCCTCTGTCATTGTTACGCACAGATGCCAGAATAGAGGAGAGAGAGAGAGAGAGAGAGAGAGAGAGAGAGAGAGAGAGAGAGAGAGAGAGAGAGAGAGAGAGAGAGAGAGAGAGAGAGTGAGAGAGAGAGAGAGCCGAGGGCTAATAACACCTGTTGGGGTGACAGTGAGACAGCTGTCAGTAGAAACAGCAGCAGTGAAGGTGATTGGCTGAACTGTGAGGCAGTGCGTCCATAAACCAAAGACGTCTGTTACAGGCCTGAAAGTGTCAAACTTTGAAGTCCAGAGGCGAGACCAGGAACACAAAGGATATTCAGAAATACTCGAGGCAAGAATGCGACTAACTTTAAATTGCAGACATGCCACTGAGGACGTTTGAGCACTAATCTGACATGAAATATTTGGCAAGTCTTCTTCTATTTGGCAAGTCTTTGAGTGTAAGTGTGTCTGCCGCCCACCTGGGGCCTGTACAGTCTATCAGTCGCAAAGACACAGGTTAGTTCTCAGTGTATTAACTCCAGCTGAATTGGTAATGGTGCCACCTGGTGTTTTTACTTTGGTGGAAAAGTATTTAACTGTGTGTGTGTATTTTTGCTTTTGGAGATGTGAATTTTAATTTTCTGATGGGTTTAGTGATTAAGATTTAAATTATGTTTTTCAAGACACGATTTATTGTATAAAATAATATGGAAACAAACCCATGACCTTCAAATTGTAAGCGTCATGCTTTACTATCTGAGCTACAGGATGTAGAATTACAAAAAGAAAGAATGAAAATGAAATGGAAAGGAAAAGGAAATCATAATTGAATGTAAAGTGTGTGTGTGTGTGTGTGTGTGTGTGTGTGTGTGTGTGTGTGTGTGTGTGTGTGTGTGTGTGTGTGTGTGTGTGTGTGTGTGTGTGTGTGTGTGTGTGTGTGTGTGTGTGTGTGTGTGTGTGTGTGTGTGTGTGTGTGTGTGTATTTTTGCTTTTGGAGATGTGAGTTTTCATATTCCGAAGGGTTTAGTGATTAAGATTTAAATTAGTCTGAATGAGGAAAAGGGTGTTTTTAGACATGATTTATCATATAAAATGATATGGAATCAAACCATGACCTTGCCGTTGCAAGCATCATGCTTTACTCTTTGAGCAACAGGATGTAGAATGACAAAAAGGATAAAAATGAAACCTAAAGGAAATCACAACTAAATCTAAAGTGTGTGTGTGTTGTTTGTGTGTTTGTGTGTGTGTGTGTAGTTTCTCAGCCAGCTAAAATACTGACTGCTGTCATTTACCACAAACACACACCTTGTGTTTCTCTTTCACTCTTTGTGTCGCTCTCTTCCTCTTGTTTTGTTTCATATGGCGGTTAATTGTTGTGATGGTGATGCTGGTACTGGTGTACGCATGTATTTGTGTTAGAGAGGAATACAGGGGGGGTGTTGAGAGTTGTTGTAATTTTCCTCCCTCTCTCTCTTGTTTGAGACGTCCGTCCTTGGCAGGTTAGTAATTAGCGTGTGGGGTGGAGGGGTTAGCGGGTTCGCGGGGTGTATTAGGAAAACAAAGCGCACAGCCTCGATAATGTGTCCATTGTACCCGGTGCATTAAGAGCCTCTTTGTGTTAGCTGGAGCATAGGGCTAATGATTGGCTAACAGCAGGTGAGGAAGCCGCTCAACTCTCTCTCTCTTTCTCTCTCTCTCTGTCTTTCTCTCTCCTTCTCTCTCCATCCTCTCTTCCTCCTGCCCTACTGTTGGTGCCATTAGAGAGACGGGCCTTTATTACAGCAAATGGACTTTAAATGAGCTATATTGTGATGTTGCCTGCCTGTGGTAATTCTCTCTCTTTCTGTCTCTCCCTCCCCTCCAGAGGCCCCCAGTATTGAGAGGCTGTTGTCTAAGGACTGGAAGGACAAGCTATTGGCCATGGGTTCTGGCAACTTTGGGGAGATCAAAGGTAAAACGAAAGACTTTGTGTCTTCATTTGACCTCTGAGAGTATGCATGTTCGTTTTCGGCCATTGATATATCTGTTGTATCTCTTTTTAGAGCAACAACCATAATCGGCGATTGGGTCAGAAGAACTGGTTTTGCAGTTCTAGTTCTGAATTGAACCTATAATCATACTTATAATTGTACGTATCAAATGTCACCTTAGACATCTTCAAGCGTTACGAGAGCTCAGGTATGCTAAACCAGCTAGCGCTAGCCTCTTCGCCTGCTCCTGTTAATGATCTGCCGGGATGACTTGCTAAGCAACAGCCTTGCTCATGTTAGCACGGTTAATGATACATCCTGTTAGGTCGCTCAGCCGTAGCAAGAACACACTCCTCTGTCACTTTAACAAGCCTTCCTTGCGCTAGTGGCGTGTTCGCAAGGCTAACTCTGGAGTAAATGTACTTCATTAAGCTCAGAAATATTTAATCAACGAAGCTTGTTCACGCTCCTGGTGCAGAAAAGGGAGCGCCATTGATCAAGCCGTCGGTGCGGTAACCCCACTGTGATGACATTTTAGCAAGAGAGCATCCCTGCCATGACCACCGATGACTAGCGGTTGGAGAGGTCCCTCGCAACTGTCATCTCTCTGTGTGTGCGTAACCTTCAAGATCAGAAATGGGCACACAAATGTAAAAATCATTTTAAATGGGGTGCTGTAAGCGAGGTTTTCTTTGAAATATCATGTTTTATCCAATCAGGTACACTCTCAGTCTGTGAATAAATTTGTATGTTCACGTTCGGGTTTGCTTGCATGTCTTTGGGAATTGGGTTTTGTCAAGAGTGTGAAGTTTGCAAAACAGTGAAAGTTAGTAAAACAGCTGAAATTGCTTCTAGTTTCTTTTATAAAACAATAAAAAAAAGGATTAAGCAGAGAAACGTTCATAAAAATGGTATTGTATAAAGCAAATTGCATTTTATTTTGCCACTAGCAGATATATTCCCTGAAATTAAACCATGGTTGATAGTTGGTTGATAGTAGAATGGTGATATGGAATTATATAAAGTATTATCGCACAGCTAATTGACCAGTATATGCATTTTATAGAACAGATACTGTATAAGAGAATTGTACTTTAAAAAGTCAACTAAATAAATTGCACAGTAAAGAACAGCCTGTGTTAACCACATAGGAGATGATTACAAAGCGAAAGAGACAGAATGAGAGAGAAAGATAGAAGAAAAGATGGAAAGAAAAGTGGTAATGGACAATAAGAGCCTCGGGCTAAGCTCTTTCTCTCCTTTTCTCCCTCATGTAACACAGTACTGTGCTGCTTTAGGGATTTGTCTTTTAAGCCCAGTCATTAATTAGCAGTGAGAGCTGCTTGACAGGTATTACATTGTTACAAATTGGTTAATTACTGTGGTTTGTGACATGAGGCAAGGCAGTAAAGGCAGCCCTAGGATGTTTAGAGAGAGAGGAAACCACTTATTGATCCAAAGCTGAACTTTCAGTAGCCGAGGTAAAAAGCCTTCGGTTGTGATTGATGAGGCTGGTGTATTTTCTTATGTGTGTGTATAAACACTTTCTGTCAACTCTAGTCTTAGGGCATCCAGAGTATATTGTGTCAGAGGTTCAGTCACATTTTAATGAGTGAATCTTACTGACAGTCTTACCGAGTTAGGGACGTGCAAAGCTACATTCAAGACATTCATCTTGTATAGTTTACTTAAGAAAGTCCTATGTTGGTTTATGGGGCATGTCCACCAACAATGATCAGATACGTTCTCGTTGGATTCTTTAGGATTCGTCCTTCCAGTAAAAAACAGCTGGACAGAGTGCAGGAGTCTCGAGATATGTTTTAAACTATTTTTAACTTGCTATATAATGTGTTCTGACAAGGTGAGGATTTTTTTTTTTTTTCTGTTGACCCAGTCGGGAAACAAGAAATGAACAAGAAATTATAGATTTATATGCATCAGAAAAATAAATGTATATATGTTGTTTAATATTAGGGTTTATCATATTTCCATGAAAGCAATGAATTCATGCACACATTTTTGTTGTATGACTTGTTTGATGCTAAATTAATCTAAATTCATCTCTTTTAAAACCCCACAGTTTAAAAATATTTAAGTAAATATTTAAATTGAATATTTAAAAAAATAAAAAATCTAGATAAACCATTCTGACCCATCCCTGGTATGAGCAACAGGGTCTCGGAAAGAAAGCGAGAAATAAAGATCACTTTGATCCCTCTTTTCTCTGGAAGACTCGTCAGTTTTCACACAAGGCCTTCCCTTGTCCCATGCCGGCTCGGATGCACACCCTCTTGTGAAAGCCCAGTCTGGGAGCTGTTAAGGGGAGCTGCAGGTTTATTTTTCCAACTGGCCGCCTGTGACAGTTGCCTTTATTGTGCATTGTTGAGTCTGTGTGTGTGTGTGTGTTTGTGAAGGGGTTACAAATGGAGCCTACTCTCACCTTCCTGCCAGGGCAAAGGGTCAGGTCAGCTGCTATGACTCCCTTCTTTCTCTAGCTTTCTTCATCATCTGTTTTTCCCTGGTGAGGAATGTGGCCCCTCAGAAGGTAGAGGCCGAGAACAATGGGGGATTGTGGGCTGTGCAGACGTGTGTCTGTGTGTGTGTGTGTTTTAACGCAGATATATGACCTCAGACGCACAATTGCACACACATGAACTCATTAACAGACGTGCTCATTTGGACATTTGAACGCTTTAGGGGTTTAGCACACACACAAACACACACTCTGTTTGATTGGTGGTAGTCTGGGGTAATACCGCAGTGCAACGACATCCTGTCGAGTGATTTAGTCTTCCCTTCTTGCCGTCTGCTCTGGGGCTGATCGTATGTCAGAGCGTTCTCATCTTTAGTCGAGGTCGAAGGTCAGCTCATGCTAAATGTGTAGCGACGGCTAGGTAAACACCAGGGCGATAGCACATCTCAGGAGGAGCACATCTGGGTGCAAGGCTTCCTCGCCTAGCTCTTTGACCTGTGGCCTGTGCCCTTTAACCCCTGCAGGCACCCCGGACAGCCTGGCGGAGAAAGAGCGCCAGCTGATGGGGATGATCACGCAGCTCAGCAGTCTCAGAGAGCAGCTACTGGCCGCCCATGAGGAGCAGAAGAAACTAGCCGCTTCGCAAATCGAAAAACAGCGCCAGCAAATGGAGTTGGCGAAACAGCAACAGGACCAGGTTAGCACTTTTTCACCATGTTTCTTTCATGTGTTTCATCAGTTATGCAAGAGCAGGATAGGCTAATATATTGTTGATATAAATGTTTAATGATAACATGAAAATTAAATATAAAAGTTCAAATAAACACTTATTTCACACAATATGTCCTCAAAAATGTTTGTGTGGTTGAATTGGCCTGGTCGTCTAATGCAGGTCCTAACCAGGCAAATAATGCAATAAAGCTTGGTGTTGTACCCAATGAAATCTCATTGTTCAAAAATCCTGAACCACTTAGCTGTATATTAATCGATTACATTGTTCTGATAGGCTGTAATTTTGTCACATTGCAAAGCATTCTGCTGTTAGAAAAGACAGGAAAACAACGCCTGATGCTTGAAATTTATGTCATAATATATTTTCTAAATTGAATACTTGATGGGTTAAGGAAGCCCTGTATATTAGGCTGGTTCCAGGTTCTCTTGACCCTGATCATTTGTTTCTTAGGGGGCATTAACATAAGATGCTTTTTTGTATTCATAAACGGCTAGATGAAGCACAACTTAATGGAACAGAATGCAGGAGTCTTGAGACAAATTTTTATAGGTTGTAAAAAAAATTATGGCTGATGTTGCTTTAAAGGGGATACATTTTTTGACGGGTTTTTTCCGACTCTGTCAGGATGTTAATTAGAGCACCACTGTAAAATTATTCAAACAAAAACAAATTAGAGAAAGATAAGCTAGTCAGCCTCAGTAATTATGTATTATGTTGTTGGATAACTAGTAAATTAATGACCCATTCCTTCCTATCATGTCTGATTATGCCACTGTTCTGGACATTTAAATAGTACAGAACAGTGTTATCAGTGAGTGAGCGTGTGTGGAGAGGAGAGGAATGGGTGTGTAACATTCTAACGTTCTTTACTTTGAACCACATTGACAAAGAAACCTTCTGTGTCTCCCCCCCCCCCCCCCCCCATAAGTATGTGTGTAGCGTTTAGGTCCCCTCCAGCACGCAGGCAGGAGACTAAAGGTGTTTGCATACAGAAGTGTGTGCTTTAGCTTTGTTGTGTGTATAGTTGCTTCTGGGGAGCTCAGTTTTACAAAAGAAAACAGATCAGTATTAACACATACACCAACACACCCCTGTACACACACACACACAACGCTCCAGGACTGGGCGCCACTCCTTGGTAAATATGTATGAAATACAAAAGCATACTCAAGAGCTTCAAACTCAGTTAACAGTCACCATACATGCATGTGACCCCCCCATCTGAACAAATAATGTCCTCTCTTGTTGGAAAAGAGTTTGACGTATGTGACAGTTTGACATGTTCTATCCGCAGATTGCACGACAACAGCAGCAACTTCTGCAGCAACAACACAAAATCAACCTCCTGCAGCAACAGATCCAGGTGAGTCTTTATATATATATATATGCATGTCCACTTGTAGACTTGTATATATGTTTTGCGTTTATGCTTTTGAACAGTTATGTTTGTGAGATGTCGAGTGCGAGTCACTTGTCACCATGACCGTGGGGTTTCATGACAATCAAACATTCTTGTCCACCAATCAGCAATCAACCCCCAATCACAATCAGCCAATCACAGACAAGCATCAGTACTGGTATCCAGAGTCCATTCTCGTAGTCCTTTTTCTAGAGCAATCAAAATGTAGCTACACAAACGAAGACAAAGGTTGGTCCAAAGGGTAGGAAGCAACACCGCTCAATCCAGAATGCATTATGATAAGCTCAAGTGAAAAAATTCATCCAAGATTACTGACGGATTTAAGAAACATTGATTATAAATATAATTATATTTATTTGAATCTTTCACAAAAAAGGTCTAATATTAAAAAAAATAAAACACTAATTAAGAAAAGACTGTTCCCCCAAATGTATGCATGCTGCATATTTTTATAGATTATCATGCAGTTAGCTTAGCAATGTTAACATTTGGAAGTAATTCTCCCATGCACTTCGAATAACATAGTCTGTGAATGAATGTTTTTCAAAGATTTTGAACAAAGCTTTTAGGTTATAGCATGTCAGCTGCTAGCTATTTGTGTGGTCCTCAAAGTAGCTGCCTAGATGAAGAGCATTTTCAAATCACTTAACAGGCTCCATTTTGGTAAATATGCTGCCTATATAGGTAGTAAACAAGCAGCGCTATATGTTTTGGAAAAGTCTGTGTATTCAATCATATCAACTCATGCAAATCAACTTGTTGGTATGATCATATGATCTTTTAAATAAATGTGTAGGTAATGTCCTGATGGCTGGTAAAGAAGCATGTGGAAAACTAAACAGACACTTTTTGATGGGTTTGTCCCAGCTGACTTATACATGGGGCAGAGAGACACTGGCCTGCTTTGTGTGTGCAGGTGTGAAGCGAATAAAGGCTTTGTGTGCAAGAGGAGATGAGATGATTCTAATTTGGTTGAAAAAATGAGACTTAGCCTTGAGAGGGACTCCGGCAGTTTTGGCCAGGAAGCCACATCACACTGAGACTATTCACACACACACACACACACACACAGAGAGAGAGAGAGAGAGAGAGAGAGAGAGAGAGAGAGATCACTGCCGTCCGCTGGACCCCTGCCATTCTCTTTTAGTGCCTGTGTGTGTGTGTGTGTGTGTGTGTGTGTGTGTGTGTGTGTGTGTGTGTGTGTGTGTGTGTGTGTTGCAGCTGTGTTTGCTTGTGTGTAGTATGTTCATACTACACAGCTTAGCCTGAACATGTGTATGTGAGACTTATCTGTGTCTATTTCAAAATCCGCATCAGCTCATGTCCTTATGTGTGTTAGTAGCAGCTGTGTGTGCGTCAGTCCCCAAAACACGTCCGCTTGGGTTTTTCTAGCCCCGCTCGTCGCTCACAGAAACAAAGCTTCTTTTTCCCATGACTTTGCAACCTTTTCCCAAACAAGCACTTCTCCATTCAGCCTAGTGGAACAATAGTTTCTCACAGTCAACACGGAGGCGGAGGAGGGGGGCGAGAGGAGGAGACCCTTGTTATGGGCCAATCATATAGTAGCCCTAAATCACCTCCTGAAAAACACACATTTGACTTGTGTCTAACACACAGGCCGCTAACATACTCTGAGCAAACGCATGCGTCAGAGACAAATATAGCAGTCCTGAACTTTTAGAGTACATTTAGAGTTTATTACATGACGTTACTGAGGTCAAGAGAGAGATTCCATGTCCAAAAGAAGGAAAATAAGCTTTAAAGTCAACATGAAATAAAAATGTACCCTATTTACCTTTTTAATACAACTTTCCTGGTCTTATTTTGAACAATTATTCAGTACTTGTCATTAGAAACAACAAAAATGTTTTTTTTTTTATAATTTTCCTTTTTGGTTGACATCTTCTCTTTGACTTCTCTTTGACATCAGATTTTTTTATTTTTTTATGCAATTCATATCCTCGTCAAATAATCAGTTTTACTGAAGTAAAACTTAAGTCAAATGTATTGCTAATGCTGTTTCACTTTGACTTTATAGCGAAATCCCTGTAGAACTTGCATGGACTTTTCAACCGAAGTCTGTTCCTGTAGCACATTTAAAACTCCTTGAAGAGTTAGTTCTCTCCTGAAATATGCACACACAGTTAACACATATATACCTCACAGTGTGGGGCCACTTCTTTAGGCTCTTGGGGGTAACATGCATACACACTCTTTCATTCTTATTAAAGCTGTGTCTCAACTCAGGACCCCTGACAGTTATCAAACTAGGAAGACAGGTTCTTTTGGATGAAAGAATCCTCCTGCCGAGAAGCATGAGGCATGAAATGCAGGATACATATAATGCATTTCCATGCTTAACGAGAGGTGTAATGTTGAGAAAGGCCTGTGGGCGCTGTGACTGGGAGCTGCCCACTGGTACAACCTCCTCCTGAGCTCCGCTGTACTCTTAACACTTTCCCGCTGTCTGTTCGCTTTTCTCTCATTAGCAGCCTCCTTTCAGCAAACGTACTCCGGCTCTGCGGGGCATCGCGCTGGTGTTAGAAAATTTCCGCTACCCAGCGCAGGGGCCGGGATGAGGCTCCTCCGCTGTCAAAATGGTAGTTAACGCAAGTAGCCAGACCTCCCATGAGGAGCTTTTTTTTTTTTTTCAGACTAATTTGACGTAGAACGACAGTCATTTAGCACAAAGGCATTAGCCACAGATAACGAAACGAGCACTGCTGTCGCATGTTTTAGCTAACTAACTAGTTTAAGTCTTTAGACACGGTGGCGACAGAAATACGACATGCTGCTTATAAAACACATATTAGAGTCAACCTACATTTCAGGAAATCTAACCTAATAAAGAGCTTCCACGGCAGTACCTTACACATGTCAAACACAGCATGATTGCTTCATAACTCAATCAGACTCATTTGCCATGCGTCAGTACCTTGTTGAGATAGTAAATTCATTTTCCCACGGAATGAGAGTTAAAAAGAAAACGGTTGAGCGTTAGCTCATCAGAGTTAGACCAGGTCCTGTGCACAGGAGCAGCTAACCCAATTGGCTGTGTAATTGTTTAATTTGTCTCATTATACCTAAATGAATGTAATTGGTGTTTTTCCTGCATGAAGTGGCCGCACTGGTTGTGTGAACTGGGCTTTGCGCAGCACTGCGGATGATAATGGGGATCGGGGGGATTCTCCCAACACATGTTCCCGATTGATATGAGCACTCGCTTTATATTATTAAGGATATTTCAGGTGGCATTTCAGAGTTCTTAAAGTGAAGTATGTCATTTCTGCTCAATTAGCACTGTCAGTTGTTTATCCTAAAAGTTACGTTCGGAAGTTCTTGTGCCATCTGTGAGTAGACTTTGACTCCGGCTTTATAATGACATTTTGACACGGTATAAGTTTTACAGCAGATGATTGGACTTAATTACACACATATGAAGAAAAGGTAACCCTGTATACCTCCCCAGGAAGCAGTGGACAGAAAATAAGGAATATTTGTGTCTGTGTGCATATTCGGATTGTATACCTGTTCAGTTTCCCTAGAAAGAAAACAGCGAGGGAGAGACGGGGAGAACAATGTGCCAGACAGATTTGTCTAACATGCTCATTCAACTCTTATTTGTAAGTAAAGGATTGCCACAGGATCAACAAGACATTGAACAAGACAGAGAAGGATGAAGGAAGTTCAACCTTTAAAGTAGGCATGCGGAGAAAATTCTCCAAAGTGCTATGTGCTCAACAAGGAAGCCGAAAGGAGAGAAATTAACAGATACAAAGTGTTATACGTGTCCATTTCCACCTCTACTTCCTCTCCAACCACAGAACAACTGTGTGTTACCTAAGCGACTGGCCCTGAGAAACATATAACAGCCTGGTGTGTGCCCGTGTATGCGTGTCTTCATGTGTTTGAGTGTGTGGGGAAGGCTTCTCTCAGCCCGGTGGTTGGCAGCTAATGGGAGCTATTTGAGGAAGGACACACAGGCAGAGGAGCAGATGGGCCCTGCGTTATGCCCACCTACAGCGGGCGGCTGACGCACCTCCTGCACTCACACCTAATGGGGGCCTAATAAAAGGCTGGCTGTCCAGACACAGGCTCGCCACTCAATTTCATTAGCCGCTAATCAGCCAAAGGTGCCCTTGGCTCACGTAAAAAGACCGTTTGCTGGAAAAAAAATGAGAGGCATACTTGAAAAAAAAGAACGAAGAACATAAGTGAGAAAATGGACATGCGTTAGTGATTGGAAAGAGCAGGGTTGTTGTTTTGGTGGGGTTTGAAAATGCCACGTTTGTCTGGAAACCGCGATCAGGCATGGAGAAGAGAGATCAAGCATTAGGGGTGAAGCCATGTGACCTTGAAGCAACTCTTTATTGGTCTAGACTTCAAACCCCACCCGTTTCCCCCTTATATAGCGCAACAGTTTGTTTCCGACTGTAATTATTTTCCATTGAGTATTTGATTTTTAATGGTATTGCATAACGACAAAACTAGTGTGAGAGGCGAGATTAATAATATATGATTGTGTGGCCACAAGTCAGTTTGATTTTTAGCTTGATTAAAAAATAAACCATGTTTAATTCCAAAATTCCTGGGCCTGTATTCATAAAGAATCTTAATGCAAAGAGTAGCTCCTAGTGACAAAATTCTAAGAAAATTCTTAGAAATGTGGGCGTTTACTCTTAAATTTAAAGAAAAAATCCTAGTAAAGAAAAAAGTAATTCAGAAAGCATCTTAACCCTTAAAAGAGGTCTTAAGGTCAAAATTGTTAGGAGCACGGACGAGGACTTTTAAGAGGCTTAAGAGTTTCTTTAGCAGAGGAGAAAATGGCAGAAAGACGAAGAAGGAGAAGAAATGTGTTGCAGACAATGGATGACAGTGAGTTAATAAGACGCTTTAGATTAGATCATGCAGGGATCATGTTTGTGACAGATCTAGACACGCTAATATCTCCGACACAGCGCAGAAATGCCATAGCGCCCGAAATGAAAGTAATCACTACATTACGATATTTGGCAACTCGGAAAATTCCATGTTTGATACATTAAAACCAACATTCAAACCACCATTTAAATAGACATGCCAACAATCAGTGTAATTAGAAAGAGTGGAACAATTTTTATCATTCTAAGCCAAGCAAATACCTTATAGGAAATCAACAGCATGGTTAATAAAATAAGGATTTATATATATAATGTGTGTGTGTGTGAGAACGGTCAAATAGGAAAAATTACGCATGTAATTTCAAAGTGAAGGCTTAGAATAGACCCTATACTTAAAATCACTTTTTTCCCCTTCTTGGACAACCAACCAATCACAGTCTTCAAAAGATTGTGTCATACATAGCAACGGGGTCAACCCCGCCTTCTTACTAAGATAAAAGTTTTTGTCTTTTCCTTACTCAGAGTTGCTCTCAGATCAGTCCCGAATTGCTCTTAAGCTAAGACTCCTACGTAAAAGTTTTTAAGCTAAATTAAGAGTTTTCTGAGAGGATTCTTAGAATCTTTATGAATACGGGCCCTGGTCTATAACTGCACTGCCCATAATCCTAAAGAGAGCTATCAGATAAGTTGTTGTTACCATGGAAAAGACAACAGCGAAAAAGAACTCGGCAGTGAACTCCTATGAAGTACACTCCCTACATCCTCAGGTAACTTTATTGCAAAAATTATTTGCAAAAATAAACTTTCAAAATATTGTACTTTATAAATATAATCAATCATTATAATTCAATATTTCCAAGTTTTTGGATTACATCATTTGAAGTGCTAATGGCATGCATGCTTAATTAAGTGCAATTCAAAGACACTTGTCGTTTACTCTAATTTGTAAAAAAAGGTATTTAAAAACATATGATTATAATGTTGTCAGTCATCTCAGAGTTTGTTGGTTTGGCTGAAATCCCAATGGAGGAAATTATTTAGAACAAAAAAAACACCAAAGCTGCTGAATCAGCAGAGAAAGTAACTGTTGCGCTCTATTAGGTCCCTGATAACACACCCTAAGTTGACGCCTCACAATTGTTGTGAAGTAACACTCTCGTGAACGTGAGATAACTTTGGCAGCTTCCTTTTTTAGCCATCAATGTTTAGCCAGGTATATAATAAGCCGACACACTTAATAAAAAGAAGCAGGAAGTACATCCATGAATGCAAAAGCTGTCTGCACGTGTTTGTTTGAGCGTGTGCGCAATCTCAATCTTATTCACCAGGGACAGTCCTTTCACACTGATGCCTGCACCAGACTGGCAGTCGTCGCAGGCACTCTGTAAAAGTTAATGGCCTATGCCCACGTCCACGGGGCTAATATTAAGCGCCAGTCTGCAAGTATAGTGCGTGTGTGCTAACGCTGCTATCCAAGCGCAAATTAATTATTAGTTATATGGCTATGTGTCCCCTCTTCAGTGCGAGGTCACTGAGGCCTGCCTTTAATTGCCGGAGCATATGGCTGGAAACAGATTTTAGCGGTGGGACTCGTTCTTAACCACCGTTCTTGCACACATTCTCAGATGTGTGCCATATTGTCAATGCTGGCAGCTATTGTTTCACTCATTTACTTCTTAGAGCAAATTACTCCCTAATAATAGCTCTACCTTAGAGTTTTTCTCTCCTCCGTGCCAGCAAACCTGTTCACACTGCATATGTTAATTATCTGCACATCTTCATTATGTTCAAAAAGCTTTAGGTTCAAGCTGTGCCGCCTGGCGAGAGGCTCTGACTCAGTTTTGTGCCAACTTTCCACTTTTTCCCTTTCCATTTGTTTCTTTCAAAATTTTTTCCTTGCTCTTTCACTCTCAAAATCTCGCTCTTTTCTTATAAACTAAGAAAGTTGCAAAGTTAGCCACGCTCTTGTGTTATACTTTTTTCCTTGTCCGCCATCTATTTTTCTTACGGGTAATTAGAGGATTTTTAAGATTCTAGTTGTATTTGCTGTAGGTTTATATTTATATTAACTATTTATAAATAAATAAAACAAACATAATTTATCTTAACTGTCTTTATTGTGGAGCTGGTCAATAAGACCATTCACAAGAGAGTATTTTTGTTTCATTTGAAAACCAGAAGCATCATATTGTTTTTAGATGTCAGTTCTGAAACCCATTTCCGACCCAATTATCTGACAGACTCTTCTGCGTTCTCAAAGTTTTTAAAAGCTTTTCAAGTGAGCCATTCTTCCGATCAGAGAGTTCAAAGAGCCAGAATGGAATTCCACAGCCAGCTGTTGTCTGATTAATAAACCTTTATAGAGCTTGCAGCTGGAGTTGACACTTTTAATCACTTTTAATAGTGAGTTATGACAAAGACAATAAGGGAAGTCCTCTATTTGTGTTTGGGTGTGATGGGGTGTTGCAGCCCCTCAAACAGTGTTACTTGTTTAGCAGGGACCAATCCAATCCCTAGAGTTGAGGCACGTTGTTCCAGTTCAAGAATATTCTCCCTAATCTTGAGTCCACTTTGTTTCAACGTCATGTGTTCCTGTCCCCAACCAATGCAAGAGATGTTTTACAATCAATGCTAACTGTTCAATACCTTCAAATTTAAACTTCTTTTGAAAGCAGCTGTAAAGTTCAGTCCTTTTGTTCTCTAGTTCATGATACATGTCATCTGAATGCATCAAACTGCATTAACAGGGCCTGAAAATGTCAATATCAGTCTCACCTACTCTGCGTGGGTAATGCTATTTACTACGTTGATTGAATAGAGAACAGCATGACGGTGTGTTCGAACGCTTTGAGGAGATCCACGAGCCTTTAATTCCATATGCTCCCACACACACTTGCTTACATGTCTATGCTTTTAAGAGAAGAGCGTGTGATTGTAATTTGCCACAAAAACACTCCATGCTCAAAACCACTGGAGAACAAACACACGCATGCGCGTTGGCTAGCACATGCTATTGTGTCCACAGAGCCTTAGCTCGCACTGAGAAGACGCAGGCAAAACCAGAGGAGCATATGTCCAATTAGGACTGGAAGTTAGAGCTGCACCAGCCCGTGGGGGGTCCTGTCGTAACGCAACTATAAAACGCCACTGCCTCCTGATCTGGGAACAGGAGGCCTGCCGTTTGTGGTTAACCAAAATGGAGGAATGATTGCTCTGTGGTTGGAATTCAAAAACCCTCAGACATGCTACTGAGACTTAAGAGAATGAGATAAAATCAAAGTTTAACCTCTATTCATCTTAACGTGCGACTGAGATAAACTGCCTCCTTTCCTCTTAGGGCATGTCACTTTCATATATAGACGATTGTCACTTTTGGAGCCTTTGTGTTTTTCTCGACAGTAGAACCATCTGTCCTCTTCTTCTTTGGGCCTGTGTGTCTCAAGACTCTCCCTTTGCCAAAGTCTCTGGCTTGTTTTTTTTTCCTCTTTCCTCCCTTTTTTAATCCTGGAAACCTTGTGAAGTGGTGTGGCGAGGTGCCGAGCATGGTGCTCTGCAGAAATGGAGGCCAGCTGTTGCCAGATCGTGAAGAATCTCCTTTATATGACAATAAGTCAAGGGGACCAACTATCCCAAAAGTCACCCGTCCATATCTCACTTGTCCTCAGGTGACAGTTGCTGGACAAGCACAGTATTTGAAATCACCCTAGTAATAAACTGGCTAGAGAGGTGCATAGTGTAGCCAGACATAAAGGTACACACAGTGTACACACTGTTAAGTTTCAGGAGTCCCCTAAATTATAACTCTGTGTACGGAACACAAATCTCTCCCGAAACTGCAATTATTGACACCGTGGAAACCATATCAATGTTCTGGCGTCTCGTGTGTTTGGTGTCCTCTATTCTGACTAAAGTAATATTACAGTGACAAAAGACTTCTTGTGTTCAGCAATTTTCGATGGAGGCGTCGTGTTTTGTTTATGCTTAAAGGAGTGTTTTAATGTGCATCAGAGATGTATCTCTCGTCCGTCATCTCTAATATCGCTCATTGAAGTCATTAACAACTAGTTGTTCAGTTTGACTCCGTTCATACTGTGCAGAATTTTTGTTAATGCGGTTGTCACTACTACTTAACTTTCAGGAGTTAATTCGGTTGTAGAATGTGTTTGTCACTAAAAGGTGAATTGTCAACCGAATTTAGCTGCAGTGTGAAGGTCGCCAAAGTGTGGTCTATCTTGCAGCTTATTCCTTATCCACTTAGACAGGAAGTCTAATCAACATGTAAAGCAATTAACCACCGGTTGTTCTGCCTTCATAATCCATTTAGGTGAAGAAAATATCCAATAGATTTGGACCAATTTATGTCCAAAATGGCCTCAGATGGTCAATGATCAAACTGTGGGTGGTCTGAAGCTGAGGCTAGGACTTTGGTTAAAAAGATTTCTTCATAGTTGACCTACAGTATTATGGCTAGACTCTTTGTTCATGACTAACATCATAATTGCTGTCTCTCTCTATCTCTTCAGCAGGTCCAGGGTCAGTTGCCTCCGCTGATGATACCTGTGTTTCCTCCAGATCAGAGAACTCTGGCAGCCGCTGCAGCACAACAAGGATTTCTACTTCCTCCAGGGTTCAACTACAAACCGGGCTGCAGTGAGTATTAAAGCAGCATTTCAGTGATGGGTTGTTAAATTAAAGACTTCAGTCTAGTTTATTGTTCACACTAGAGATTTCAAACCAGATTGCTGAAAGCGGAGTCTTCAACCCAATGTTGGGCAGCATCTCCATCCTGTCTGGTGTGTTATTAAGATCAGCCAACACCACTGATGCCCATCATCTCCCGCACATGACAGACTCTCAGACTAGACAAACTCGCTTGCTTTTGTGTCTCTGTATTTCTTGTTCAAAAGTAGGAACAGGAAAAAAAAGAAAACTTCCTCTGGGGTTTGTGTTTTTGGCCGTAGCAGTCCAACTGTGAAGCAATGTGTTGTTTACCGCGAGAAACGAGGCGGCAAGTGCCAGCAGCGCAGCAGCAGAACGCTCGCGCTCTCACGGGGGGGTAGAGTGACCTGCCCCAGGTTTCTTCATATTAACACGGGCGGCCGCCAGAACACGCGTCCAGTACGCCTCGCACACGCCTCCGACTCCTCTCCAACTGTACGCGTGCACACAAACATTGCATAGATCACACACTCGCACACACTCTCATAAACGCACATCTCCCTTGTGAGACGGACCGGTCCGCATCTCCAGCTCCGCCCACTGCGCTTCACAGTTTCCCAAACAAGTCCCCCCACCCTCTTCCTCCTCCCAACGGCCTCCCTCCCTCCTAACCATAAACCCTCTATTTCAATTACAGCCAGCAGCACCATCAAACCCTGCCCAAAATTTCAATTACGCATGTCATTTAGTTACCATTACAGTGCTTGCTCACGGGGGAGGAAGCCGTCGTTTGAACCCTCAAAACCAGAGAGGAAAAAAAGGGGGATGAAATCCCTCTGGTCGCAGGGTCTGGACTAAGGGGATGCTGGTTCCCACCCATTGCTCCCCGGAGCCAGGCCACGGAGCTCTTCCAGTCAGTCTGAAGATACTGCCTTCTCGCCAACAGCAACATGTTTGCTTTTCTTAGTTTTGCTCTTTTGTTACAGCTGTACCCAGGAGAGACATAAAATAGCTGGAATATTTGTATTTGTTTAGGGACTGAGAGAAAGACAAGAAAAAAAGACAAAACACACACATCTCCCCAGAATACATCCTTGAATTGGGTCCAGGGCAATCTTTAACTAAGCGGATGAGTATTTTTTTTTTAAGCGAGGGGGGGGGGCTTAAATAGCAGTGTATGGGAAAAATGTTTTGGACTGACTGATAGGAGCGTCTGGTTTATTGCTTACTGAGACAAGGTCCGACTTCCTCTACAAACCCCTTTAACAGATACTCTAGAGTCCCGGGCTGTATCCGCTGCCTTATCAACAAGTGCATTTACGTGCACATTAAAAATTTCATTTCGGTTGTACTAAAGCAATAATTTGTCTTTTTAATAAAAAATTAACATTTATTAATGTACTTCCATCAGATGCCATTCCAATTCTGCCTTACTGCGTGCACAGAATGGTGGGATATCATGGGCGAAGGGCACATTTATGCTGGCTTTAAAACACGACCAGACATGCACTCCATAAATCGCTGAGTCTTTTAAAATAACAGAATGATGGTGTCACTTTTATATGATATATTTCAAAGGCCTTCTATTTGGACATTGAGACATTTTCTCCCCTCTGTTCTTCCTCAGAGCGCTTGTATCCAACTTCTCCTCCCTTTTTGGCCGACATCATTCCATTGTTCATCACGCTTTGCACTCAAAAAACTGCAGAACCGATTTGAGAGCACACTCGTGGTTTCTCATGTCACAGGCCTTTTCAGCGCAACGCTAATAACCCCCCTACCTCCTCTAGCCGAACTGGACTGACCTTTACCTCCCGGTCATGTAATTATAAAGCCCATATCTGCAGGTGGACGCTAATAACTCTCGCTATTCACTCCTCGTGTTCTGATTCATCTCTCCAACGCAGAGGCTCTTGTGCGGGGCCCGAGGAGACGGGGCGCTGACGTTACCTCGTTAATTACCGTCCTCTCCTTATCATGCCTTAGCCTTCAACTGCTATTGTGCTCGGGGTATTAGAGCTGCGCCACACAATCAGCCTTTCATTAGAATGGAGGGGGGGACTTCACAATGGAGGTCTTTACCGACAGAAGAGAAAGCAGTGAATCTGTCGCTCCATCGAAGGAGAGGGGGATGGGGCCCAGACCCTGTGCAGAAGTGTTGGATATCTAAAGGGTGATGTGTGAAAAAAAAAAATCTAAAGCATCTGACATACCCATAATGCTCTTTTCCTCAGGTGACCCTTACCCTCTACAGCTGATCCCCACAACTATGGCAGCCGCTGCTGCGGCAACGCCTGGCCTCGGCCCTCTTCAGCTGCAGGTAACGTCCATCTTGTGGTTTTGTTTGTGTGTATGTCCTTTTGCTGTGGAGATTCAGTCCATTTTTCCCAACCTCTCAAGCAAAATCTCTTTTTCTTCCCTAGTTTTTTTCCCCCTTTTTTTGTTTTGTGATCCCGATAGAGAACAACAATGCCCACTGTTCTCCCCAACTCTTTTCCTCATGCCAACTGCAAGTTGCCATAGAAATGGGCCTTTGTGAGGGGCCAGAGCCCAGAGAGAGAATGCCGCACTGCTGGCTCTGGGGTGCTGATATTGTTCACTGTGGAGCGAAGGGTACCATAGAAACTGTTTTAAGGGGGACAGAGCACAGAGGGACACTGAACAGAGAGCAAACACAAAAAGATATTATGGGCTGTCTGAATAGAGTCAAACCCTAATGCAGCCTCACTGTGCTGCTCTGAAACTGAAAACGCAGTAAACATGCGTCTCCGCGTCTGTCCTTTTTCCTTTTCCTCCCTAGTTTGGTCTCTGGAAGGAGAAGAAAAGTATTAACGGACTGCAGCTGATCCCCAGGTTAAGAGCCTGGCTGTTTGAAATGCACTTACCTGGGGACCCACACGGGCCCGGCCCTTCCTCTCTGTTACCTCTATTACCAATTAAAGTGGCTGCCTAAGAGGCCAAACTCACCCTGCCACCATTAGCCAAACATTAGATGCACATTAGAGTGAATTTTAACAGGGCATTGCACTTACGTGCACACATGTAAGGATATGCACCTGCACATCTGTATCACAGTTTAAGCATATGCTAGAGGTATAAATGGCTCTCACACATTCACACTCACACAGAAACAGGTGGTATTCCCAGGTGGCCTCTGGATAACAGGTAAATAAAACAGGATATTTTTTTTCTGTTTTTTTATTTATTTATTTTATTCTCTGTGTCTGTGCACTCACCCCTCTGTGCTCCGTATGACTGGCTTACTGCAAGAGTCTTGTTCTGTCTGATTTTATCTGCTTCTGAGCTTGTCTCCATATGTTCCTTGGTGTTAAGATTCAAAAAAATCCCAGATTGAACAGCTTTGTCAGCCGCAATTGGATTTTGCCAGAAAAACAACTGGAGAAAAAAACAACAACTTCCAATGCCACTGTTCTCTCATTCCATCCTCAAATCTCCCTTGCAACACACACACTCAGAGAGAGAGAGAGAGAGAGAGATTAGGGCTTTGTCACAAAGAACATGATTTACTAAGGCTAACCTAAATACAGATGTCTCAGACAGAAGCACGTTGGATTTCCTCTGGGACAATCTGCGCATTTGCGCGTCTCATCTTCAGACCCCACAACACGATGAGAGGCCCAAAATATTTGCCTTGGTCACTCCACGAGCCGTGGTTTAGTAGTTTGTGCACTCAACCTGATGTGCTGAATCTGGCTTGCAATTTCTTGCCCCTCTTCTCAATGCACTTTATGTCCTCTCAACTATACTATATTTAAAATGTGATATTTTTTGTTTGTATAATACATATAGAGATCTAATGATGATTTCATTTAGTAGGCAGAAGACCAGAATGACCACAAGCTGGCTTTGATGTATTTGGTTATTTACATTAATGCATTTGACAGATGATTTTATTTAAAGTGACATACATTGCATTTATGGTATAGATTGTATCAATTTATGCATTCCCTGGGAATCACGCCCAAGACCTTTGCATTGCTAGCACCATGCTCTACTGGACTAGAGGAATGCTTATTTAAGTATGTTTCTATATATAAGTACAATACATATTCAGTAGAAAAAAAAATGGTCTGAAGTTGCTGTGCAGCACATCAACTGAAGGCATGCAGCATTTGGTTACTTGCAGTGTAGACAGCTTTGTTGATTGTAATTTGTGGCGCATTATTGTAACTTAATTTTAACACGTTGTAATTAGGCGCTTGCGTCCTGTGTAGTGTCCAAAGTTCTCAGAGAGATTAAATTTGTATAACAATTCTCTTCAAGATATATTTCAACACACAAACATGCTTGTAGATGCCAGACGGATGAAGTCACAGCTGTATGAGACTGCTCACCTACACACCAGCCATTAAACAAGTCCTCTAAGTGTGTGTGTGTGTGTGTGCATGTGAGTGAGATTGAGTCATTGCACTAGGGGTCACTATCTTAAAGGTGTTTGCCATTAGTCACTGCAGCAGTCTTGGCCACAAAACCACTTTTCACAACTGCGGCCACAGTTCACACTGGCCTAATATTCCATAAGCAGCTAAATTAACCTGCGTAACCCACCAAAACCACACACATAGAAGCTGAGGGACAGTGACTATGACTTTTTTGGAAAGTGGAAGTGGAGAGAGAGATAGATAAAGAGAAAAATAAGAAAAGGAGGGGAGTAATAGAAAGGTATGAGCTGCGAGCAGCATACTGAAGAGGTATAAAGTGGGTCAATGGAGGAGGTCAGCCATCATATGTAGAGGCAGATGTTGGACCATATTGCACCGGATTACTGCAGCACACAGGAGAACGAGAGAGAGAAAGCGAGCAGGGAGACTGTATTTAATGCCTTATATCAGCCGTAAAAAATAGTACATGTATTTCCATTTGTAGTTCAAACCCCCAGTGATTTTATTATTTTGACGCCACTTGCATGTGTGCGCACGATGATAAGCGCAGCGAATTCCTTTCAGATAGTGATCTGGTGGCATTGTCCGAGGACGATGAGGTCAGTGACACTGTTAATAGATAGCATGGCTGGATTGATCGTGTCCAGCTTGCCCTATCTGCTCCACAACATAAAAGCTTACATAACATTCCCAGTCTATCACACAATGAGAATGTTATTTTGCCTCAAAGCTTCCCATTAGCAGACCTAAAACCTGGACAGAGCACTGAGTCTCTTCCTTGACAATCCGGAAAAAAAAAAAAAAATTAAGCAGAAAAGAAAAAATTTATCCCACCTCACAATAGATTTTAATTTAGCTTTTGTATTTTTTTGTAAACACTAGCTTTAGCTCTAATTGACACTTGAGAGGGAGATTTCTTGGCAGCGGCTTCAGTCAAACGCAACTCATGTCAAAGTTCATCCTGCCTGGCGCACTAATCAAAATGGCACAGAACTTGACAGCCAGTGTTTAGTTTAGCGCAAATAAATAACAAGAATAGGAAGAATTGACAACAATGGAAAAAGCATGAGACGCACAATAGCCAGCGGTGACCAAAATGACAATAGCTTAGAGGATCACTCCGAACTGCTTCCATTTTGACAACAAAGCAAGATGGGAAAAGAAGCTCATAATCTGAGTAAAGCAGGGGATTACTGGAGAGCGAGAGATGTCTGCTCAGCCACATAAAGACACACAGATCCACTCCGCTGGATAGCGCTGACAGCAGCCCGTCTTCCTGTGCTCAGGGAGGGGACGGGGACTTAGCGAGGATGGGGTGGTGGCTTTGTTAAAACATGTGTCACCAACACTAATACTCTCCAATCAGCCTTACGAGTTAAAGCGCAAATGCCAATCTATCTCCTCTCGTCATCCTGCATATAGACACGTAAAAATACACACACACACACACACTACTTAATGGAGTCACATTTGACCCACTAGATCAGACAGGCCTGCAGCATTACGGACTGGCATTGGGATCTTTCTTGTGTGTTTGCCTTCTGTGTTGGCGGTATGCGTTTTCTTACCTTTGTTGCCTTAAACACACACACACACACACACACACACACACACACACAGACAGACTTGTGGTTAGAGAATTAGAGCTGGCCTAATACTCCTCTGTGGGGATTAGCAAAAAGAGAGAGAGAGAGTGAGAGAAGCAAGGGGAGAAGCTTTAACAGTTCAAAAGGACGCAGCTTGACTGAAGGAGTCAAGAGTCCTATCAAATCCCTCACAGATACACCCTCCCCCATTCAGCACCCCTGTGTGTGTGTGTGTGTGTGTGTGTGTGTAAGGCTGACATTTAAATTCCTCTGTTACAGCCCCACTTTTGAGATCAGCCACCCCTTCATCCCCCATTCTCGCTGCGTGTGCATACGTGAGCCCGTGGGCACTCGAGGGGCATTGTGCTGTCACTTCCTGTTTGCTCACGTTGACGGCGGAGTGGCAGCGCTTTGAGCGTGTTCAGTGGCAGGCCCTGTTGGAAGTGAAGTGTATGTGTGTCGGTCTAGTGGTTGTGACTGACAAGAGCTGGCCCTGTAATAGAACTCAATTCAGAAAGAAAATAAAGCAGTCTGATGCAGTGGACCGGACACAGAGCATCTCGCCCTCTCACGCACACACACACAGACAGGGCAAGCTCCGACAGGGGCCGTATGTCACGCTCAGGCACACACACAACCAGGGGCCATGGTGGGAGTAATTGAACAGAAATGACCAACAAGAGCTTTATTTCATGTCCTGCTCCCCTGTGTGGACTACAGCTCACACACTGAGGTCACCTCCTGATCAAAAAATACAAGAGAAATGTGTGTGTGTGTTGAAGTGCTGTATGTCTGTGCACAACCCAAGTGAGGAATAAAAATAGAAGAATCACCCTGTCAGTGTTCATTTTAAAGATAATGACTGACTGAGTGTGCATTATCCCGCTCATTACTAACCACATAAAGTATAGATTTGAGCTGAAATTATTTTATGTTAGGAAAAAGGGTGATACAAGAGCTAAATTAAATGAATTTCATAGGACAACAGTCGATTATACAGTTTAGCTGTGGAGAGCCGATCAGAATCAAATATTACAAATAGCAGTGTATATAGTAAGTACTTTTATTAGGGATGCACAATATATCAGTGATCATATTTTTATCAGCCATAAGTAGTGCCATAATTGTAGGAAATAATTAGGCAAAAGTAAGTAATATTAAACATCACTTTTTTTTTACTAATTCAAACAGCATATTGTTTCTATCTAAGGTTACTGTAGGCATTTTTTTTATTTTTTTTTACAGGCAAAATAGTGTAGATTTAATGTTGGCCATCATATCGGTTAGCCATAGCATAAATATAATTAAATATATACCAGAGATTTTTTTTTTTTTTTATTCAGTGCACCTCTACTTTTATACACAGTTAATATAGCAGTGTCCCTTTTTAAACAAAAAAAATCTGTACTTATTAACTTTATTAGCTCTCTGCGGTGCAAATTTAGGCAGATAAAAGCCAGTGTGAGTGGATGGAGATGTTCTGTATGGAGATATGTCTCTCAGCATGATGGTGTGTTAATCTCTGTGTTCTCATCTGATAGAAATATTTAATTCTAGCAGATACAGCCGACAGAAGATTGTGGAGAATGTGCTGTCGAGGTTGAGAGAGAGAGATAGAACTGCCATGGACATTTGCATAAACCAGTCTTTGTTTCCTGCTGGTGGCTGGCAGCCAGAGACGAACAGAAGGACGGAAGTTTTACTCACAAACAGCCATTCGCTTCCAAACCTTGAAGAGAAAAATACAATTTAAAAAAACAGCCCGTCTCTGCAGCTACTGTAAACACAGATTTGGTTCCTCATATTTTCCCACAAATACAATAAAATGCTCCCTCTCTCAATTCATTCTTTGCTTTCCTCAAAGTCCTCGAAATTGCACATGAAAGCTGCACAAACGTACTTGTTGCAGGAATTGCCCAAACCGCTCCGGGAATCAATGCAATGTCCAGCCACTGTACTGTCTGCCTGTTACCGTAGAAACATTTGCTCTGCTCCACAAATTCACTGTTTAGAAGAGCACATCCTTGAGCTCCGCATTTAACAGTTGGGAGATGTTATTGCTTGTGGTTGACTGATACAGGTTTGTGTTATGCAGATGACAATATCTAGAGAATTGATATAGCCAATATAGTATTGATATATGCATGTAGATATATTTCAATAATTTTTATATAAGTGTTTAAGTGTTAGAAATAAATACAATATAATTAGGAAACAAACTTAAACACTTATATTTAAATACTTAAATGTACTACTTGTATAAGCTTTTATATACTGCTAATTTATTTTATTATATTTGATTTAAAAAAAGTAGACATTTTCAAAATGTTCATTTACTGTTAATGAAGCTGATATATTTTTTACTTATGAAACTATTGGCCAAGTGTTCAAGGTTACTTTTTGTTAGCCAATAAATCAATCTGCCATTTAATACATTTGAAACAATGGAAATAAAAAGGAGCAAAATTTTTTATTTATTCTGTCAAATGGCAGTATGCTGCATTTCATTGAATCATGCTGGCAGATATGTTTTCGAGTTTTAAGAGAGTTTTCTCATGGGTCCTTCTGTCCTGGTGTGCATTCTTAAGCAAGAGTAAAAGAATCAATAGGGGGTCCGGCATTTGTTTCCACTCTCAGTGGCAGAGAAATTCACAACTTCTCTCTTTACATAAACACATCCACCAGTTTTTCACCTAGAGAGGCCCTTTTTCAGTCTTTTTTTTTTTTCCTTAGTGAATATGACCCTTATGGTGAGTGCGTTTTTTTCCCAGGATGCACCTTGGCGGGGACATGTCTCACTCAGGCGTCTGCTAGCTGTTAGCGTAGCCCCTTGAGGCCGGATGGTGGAACATAAAGTGACAGCTCTGTCCCCTCACACATAAACAACCATCAGCCCTCTCCACTAATGGCCAAACCAGCTTTTTAGCCTGTTTTGTTTTTTTGTGCGTTCTGTGTATTCATTTATTCATGGACCTTTCTCTCTTCTTCATCCACTCTTCTGTCCCTTCTCTCTCTCTCTTTTTCTATCTCTCTCTGTCTCTTTGCAGCAGTTGTATGCAGCTCAGTTAGCTGCCATGCAGGTGTCTCCGGGGGCCAAACACAGCACTGTGCCTCAGGCCAACCTGGCAACCGGAACACACTCGCCCACCAGCGGCCAGAGCGAGAAAAACAGAAGCACCCCACCACCAAAGCCCAAGGTATGTGTTTGTGGATGCGAATTAGGCTGGAACACCTGTGTACATTTTCCATCCAGAGCTAATAGTCTTTGTATGTACTGGTTTTGATGTTCTTTAAGTTGAAAACCCATAACTCTTGCAAGCTGGCACAATGCCCGCAATTCTCCATGCCTCACTACATTGTTGCATTTCAAGTGCTTTTTTATGCCAGCTTCTGAAGGTCCTTGGTCCTTGAACCCAAGGTCTAGCTACCACCACTGCTTTGTGCCTTTTTCTGATAGCGTATAAGTCTCATAACAGGTATCTTTCCCTTTGGCCAGTGTGGCAGCAGGAGGCCAGAGCTATCTGAGTGGAATAAAGCTCCATGAATATCAGGCCAGGCAGAAATAAAAGCAGCCTGTCTGGCCTCTCATCCCTCCTGCTGGGCTGGTCATTCTAGACGCCCGGACACCCCTGCAAGCCCATTCTGTCCCGCTCAGCAGTACAATAGCTGGACCGTGGGGCAGCCAGGGCTGGATAAACATGTGTGAAGGCCTGTTGCCCGCTCTCACTCCGGCCTTGAGCCACGACTGAGCCCGATGCCTGTTTGGAGAGGGAAGAGAACAGACCTGGAGCTCAACCACATGCCTGTTGCATAAGAGGAAGAGCTCAGGATACATTTCCCTCTGTCAATCCCAGTGAAGCTTTGGCGGTCGCCATCGACTGTGTCTGGCCTCCCGCAGCTCATTGTGTCAAAGGCTAATGAAGGCCGTTTTCCTCAAACATTTGGTCCTTTGTTGTCACATGACCAAATACATGGAGATAAAGAAGAGGGATAGGGATAATACAGATAATTGGCAGTGCCGCCTGCACCTGCTAGGCCTCCGCAGCCACCGAGCCATGAGAAAATGACCTTTTCCTTAAATATATCGTTCTCTCTCATATTCCCTGTCAAGTATATAAAAGTTGATGCAGAGCCCTCCCTTTCTCCTTCTCTACCTCCTCTTCCTTTCTTCAAATCTTCCCTCAATCGTGGCTCTCTCGTTTGTTCTCTCCATGTCTGCAAGCTTTTTGCCATCATGAAGGGGAAGGCATGCATATTTCAAGCTTGCTGCCCTGGGGTAGTTGCCACTCTTCCTCTCATTTTGAGATGTGTGGCGTGTGTCGGACAGCTGGTTGGACTGAGGCGTACAGAGCTTAAGTGCTTTACCCTGGGGGAGGCCTCACAACTCAGGTGCATCATGGACTCATATCACGGCTTTCACTCTGTGACCTACTCAGATTTACACAGCCACACTATTCCTTCACTCAAGCTCAGTGCTGCCACAGTTGGCTTTGAGATACCTCCTGAAGGTGCTGCCCATGTGTTGGTCACAATGGGCTCGGACACTTCTATCTCGTGGGAGTGTCTCTGGTTTCTTTACAGTCTCTGAAGTAGACTGTACTGTCAGCAGCATATTTGAAGGATGTATACATTCATGCAAAATCCAAAAGAGATTATATATATATATAATGTACGTATACAGCCAATGTACAGTAATTAGCTATAAATAACTGATTAAAACTTAAAATAATTAAAATTTTCAAATATTTTTTTAATTCTAAGTGGCTCGTATGTCATTTTAGATGAGATGTAAGCTTATTCCCTATTATAACATGTATGACGGATCTTAAAGCTAGCCTTCCTTCTCTTACACAGCTTTGCCAGTCTTCATTAGTTCTCCTCTCACCAGCTTCCTTCTCTTTGGCTAACATCCCACCCAAGGATTTGCTTCTCGAAGAACAATCCACCATCGGGGCGGGAGGCAGGCATTATCTGTCATAAATATTCAGTTTTCCTCTTCAATGCAGCGTCGCTACACACCCGACACAATATGGGTCATGATACAGTATTCTCCTCAATCATGTCTTAGTGTTCTCATTGAGTAGGGTCTTTTGTGTGTCTCCCTTATGATGGAGTCCACATCCCACTGGTTCCCCTTCCATTGAGAACAGCGCTAATGAGGACAATCCTGTTACGGCCCATCACAGCACGGGCGGTGAGGGAAAGGTCTTAATCAAGCTCTCCAGACCTCAGAAGCTCTGTTCCAAAACCTAGCTTGCTGACTCGCTGCCTACTGCCTTTGAAACAGCGAATTTCTGCTCGTACTACTGCGGAGGCAAGACCAGGAGAGACACTGTAGCTCTGTGAGATGTGGTGGTCCTTTATGGCTGCTGCAAAAGCTTTTGTTTCTGGCCATTCATGACAGACGGGAAGGCTGTAGAAACAGGTGTTGGTACAGAAGCTGCACACATATGAGATCCCACTGCAGTTGGAGCACAATAGTGACCTGAGAGTCCCTCTAACAGGCAAGGATGATTGACAGCTATGGCTTGGACGAGGGCTGGCAAGGTCATTTGATCCTGGAGAATTGCCTGAGTGTGCAAGCTTCTGATGTAGTTCTGGTATTGAGCTATGAAGCTGTTAAGAAAAGAAAGGTCTTGATGGCAAGTTTAGGCCTTCGTTGCAATGTTCTGATGCTATGTACGGGGCAGCATCTGTCATTCTGAGATCTAATTACCCCTTATGGTGCCTTCTCTGATGTGATTATGATGTCAGCATGGTTGATATCTTGGTAGCAGTCATTTGCACCGTATGGATAGACGTCCACCATCACAAAAGGGTTATTCAGAGTTATTTGATTATTATCTAATTGAGCCTAATTGACATCTGTGAACATATTTGAAGCCGTAATGTGTGTCAAATAATCATGCTTATATTTATAGAATACTTGGCCATTCTGTGTTTGTGTGTATGCTTGTATGTGCTTTGTTTCCTTCTCAATGCGCAACATGTTTGGTAAATGTGTGTGAATCTTCTCACCTAAGCATGTTTCTTTACATGGTATGCTCGCTTTGTCCCTGTTCTCTTGTTTGATTGAGCATGGGTGTGCTGCATGTTGATTACGCCATGGCAGTGCGCAAAGTCAATCCAATATCGGCAAGTTTTTCAACTGGCCTGCGCAACCACAATTACTTTTACCTTTCCTTGTGGTCTGGCCGCATTAGCTGAAAACGTCCTTTTTTCGGCATGCAGTCAGCTGATTTGACTCCCCTGCTGGGAGTTTTGATTGGGTCCCAAGTCTCTGAGGAGAAAAATCACACCGGGCCAAACGTGTTGCTTTTTTGCAGGACGAGGGCGCTCAGCCCTTGAATCTGTCGTCCAAGCCTAAGGCATCCGAGAGCAAGTCACCCACCTCCCCCGCTTCCCCACAGGTCCCTACCCTGAAGCTGGGCCCCGGGTCCCTGAAGCACAGCGCCCACTCCAGCATCGGAGGACCGCCGTCCAGACTCAGCTCCATAGGTACCCGCACCTCCACAGTTCATTGCAATTCAATAAACACATAAATGGCAGTATAACCGGCTTAATGTTATTACATATTGCCCTGAATGTATCTCTCAAGAGCATTTCCTACTCCCAGGATATGTTTTTTTGCTGGCACAGACTCTTGTATGAGACGGTAATTGATGTTACATTTTTAGGTTTGCAGAATTTAATTTTGCCTGAAGGGCACATTGTCAAACATTTATTAGTCTAAATGGAGGGGGAGAGCTTGTTAAGCAGCTGTGTTTGGAAGCGAAAGAGAGGGAGACAGCGGATGGGAAGGTTTAGCGGCGTTTATTTCTGTTGTTTAGAGGTGCTGAATAGAGCAACACAAGCCTTCCTGACAGGCGCTGAGATTAGACAAGCCTCTTATACAACTCTGTTACCACCCACAGCACAAACAACATACATTAATAACACAATAAAGCAATATTCTCCCCTCCCCATGCCTCCCCCCTCACAACAGTTAGCCATTTCAGACTACTTCCCTGTAATCGCTGTGTTTTTCAACAAATCCTGGGATTTAATAGTAGATTAGTGGATTTGCCGCCCAGATGTTTTTTGTTCTGAAAAATGGATTAGGAAGTAAAGTTTTCACTGGAATCCTTTAGAAAATGTTGCAGTGAAGAGGTTCTTTTAGATCGAGAGATTGAGAGTGCCGTATGTCCCTTGATTATTCCATCTGGTGCACATCTTTAAGGGGTCAGGAAGTATTGTAATGTCAAAGACGTATTAAGAGCCCTACTTAACATGCTGTTTCTAGGTGTGTTTACCTGGATGAGTATTTATATTTACACTTGCCAGATCTTTGCCCAAGCCTTTTTTTTTTCAATTCCCTCATCTTTCCATCATCCATGTTCTCCACCTCTCTCATCTTTTTGACCTTGTTAAGTGACATCTGTCCTGAGACTTTCCAGCATGCCCGACCCCATGTGTCCCTTTCTTTTTGTGTCACTGTCACCACAGAAACACAACAAGGGCTGTCAAATGCTGTGTCCTCTAAGGCCATCACTCTCCCTTGCTTTTCTCAGAGGCCGAAAAGAAAGTTCTACTCTCCAGGTCACTGTATAATGTGAAGAGTGATATACTGTTTTTGTTTTGGGTTATTAAACTGATATACATCTCTACTTTAAGTCATTTTAAATGTAAGTACATCTCATAACCATTCTCTCTCTAGTAGGGTCGGTGCTCTTAATTACCTCCTCAGCCATTTTTTCGACCCCCAATTAAATTGACTGTCAGGAAGTGTGCAGGCTTCCACTCATCCTTTGACTTGTGACCATTTTAGCAGATTCCAGAGATATGACTCTTTTAAAAAGAGTTCTCTCCTCCATCATTTCAAATGAAAGCATTTAATCCATCCTATCCAGCATTAGCGACCGGATTAGGCCAGATAAATACTCATAATCTAGCACAGGTCTTTGTTAGATCTACCCTGGTGAGATAATGCTCCACCACACACACACACACACGCACTAGCCAACAGATGCAGCTAACGGCTTGGGCGGTTAAGCTGCTGAGAATAATACAAATAATAGCCATGAAAAGATGGTTGGAAACATCTTTGATATGCTCGGAGGCAGATGTTGCGGAATGGGCCAAATTAGACTGCTTATGGCTTTAATATAAGTAATCTCTACTGGGTTTTTTTTTCCCCACTTTTAAGATTTCCATGAGCTTTGGTCTGAATAAAAGCCTACAGAATGGTAGACAGAGAGAGATATGAGACAAATGGCACTTTTTAGCAAATCTCTGAATGTAAAAAATGCGGATTTGTGAGATTTTCATCAGGCTTCAGCATCTGTTTTCAACTGGATTTCTTATCCTTCGTCTGTGTGAGAGAGAGTGTTGCTCTGTCCAAAAGCTAGTGAGCTGCCTACAGAGGCAACTTTTTTAAGGCAAAGGCAAAATGTAGACACTTTATTTAGAGAAAAGCAATCACTAAATGCATTGCAACAGGCACAGAGAAAAAAATGCATCCAACACAGCAGACAAAGTGACAGAAATGTTGATTATAAGTGAACTTTTGTTCAATACTATAAAGTGTCAATAAAAGACCAAAAAAATCCAGAATTTGTATGCTATGAAGAACATTGTTGCTGCCTATGTAGGCAATAGACAGTGAGGTAGCTCACTGGGTTTCAGAACAGAGCTTGTGTCTTAAGTGTGTGCTTCAGCGACAGGTATCTGATGACAGCTTCTGCGGTAAATTAGAATAGAGATTTTATTTTCAGCTTCACATGATCATGTTATGTACACATGCATTAGGCAAACACTGATCTCCAACCAGTTTTCATTATTCTTGCACTTCATGTTTAAAGTAGCTGACAGACCATAATGCTAGCTGCTTGAACTAAACGCTCATATGCCTAAGTCAATATTTATCTTCCACATTTCTTTTTTTCTGTTTGCTTTGAGTGAATGTTAAGAGCTAGTTGTGCCATAGGCAGGCTGAGTCACAGAGGTGACAGTCAAATGGTCAGTGTGTGTGTGTATGGTAATATTAACACAAATGCTGATAGGTGACCTCACAGCACGCTCAGTGCTAATGTGTGATGCCCGAAGTGTCAGCAGTGTTTTAGTGTTGGGTGACTTCACTTTAAGTCCATACATTGAATCAAAAATGCTTTATGTCAGGCAAGTACCAAAAATGTTCCAAATCAAACATTGAAATTGATAATATAATGAAATACTTAAGCCAAACAATATTCAATACTATTAACGGCATGGGGTAAAAATTGTCGATTTGGTAAATACAGGAACCATTTGGAAACGACTGCTTTATATCAAGACACATTTATGCTTTACCTGTCTGTTGTCTTAGTCATACGCCTTTGATCTGTCTCCCTCACACCTGTCATTCTTTCAGACCTGCTGTCGTCTATCACCTCCGGCGGCTACCTGAACGACCATGAGGCCGTGACCAAAGCTTTTCAGGAGGCCAGACAGATGAAGGAGCAGCTAAAGAGAGAGCAGCAGGTGCTGGACGCCAAAGTAGCGGCAGTCAACAGCCTGAGCCTCAACAATGGACGCTCAGAAAAGGTTTGTTTTACTCTAGTCGCTCAATCTTCCAGCTTGTGACTGAAAAAGCTTGTGATCTTGCTCATCACCAATGAAAAGTGCAAATGAAGTTTAAAAAAAAACGAAAATACACAAACAGATGCGTTAATTACAACAGAATTGTTTATCTCTGAACAAAGTGATTTCCCAAAGCTGTTCTTGTGAAAAGGGGGAGTAGAGGTGACTAAGATCTGAAAGCTCTTTTGTTGTACACGATGGCGATGTCTGGGAGGCAGGCTGAGGGCAGGCAGGGCGCAGTGAACAGGACGCTAATTTTAATGGCGTAGCTGATGCTAATGTGAAGTGACTGGAGTGACTCCTCGGCTACACGGCTAAATTGGGCTTGTATGCTAAACACACTGGAGTCAGCTGGTCCACGAGCCACAGCACAGGAAACGCCTTCGACCGCAGATGATAAAAAAAAACTCGCTTTCTGTGGAATTTGCATACAAATGCTTCAAAAAGCAGAGTATGTCAGTAAACAAGCATTAAATTATGGACACTTTTGCCTCGTCCACCTCTAATGATGTGATTGTGCACATCAGCAGAGGAAGACGCTTGTATATACACAGGTGTCCTTGCTTCCTGATTTTCTCCGCCACACAGAGATTTGGTTTATTTCATAAACCTTTGTGTGTAAACTCGTATCAACATCTCCAAATACACAGTAGGTAAATGCTTAACAAAAGCATGTTGATATCAACTTCAGTTAAGCACCCATATGCTCACACTGCACTGTCGTTTTTTTTCTTCTTCCCTTGGCCAGGCTTAGTGGCTGTGCTGATTGTTACTAGGTTAATGAAGGTGCATTAGGAGTAATCCACATCTCCCAAGCACTCTATCCTTATTATGATTTACCACAGATCAGCTGCACTTTACCCTGACCACAGCTTTACATTCTCACACACACACATAACTGTCATCCACGCTGCACTTTTGCACGCATTTTGAGTACAGAGGGGTTATTTTTGATTAAGGCCACACATTCAAATGCTGAGAAAAAGGGCGGATTGGTTGCGGTCAATGTGAGGGCAGCACACGTGAAGAGAGAGAGTATTATCAATGATCTCAGTCTTAGAGAAAAGTGGATGTTGGAGTTCATCCGAGTGATGTTGTTGCAAGCAAAGTTCTCTCTCCTGTATCTGATACATTTCCGATTAAAAAAGGAAATTTCAATTCATTAAAGGACCTTTCTTTGCAGGGGTGTTAGGGGCTGGGCATACTCATTCTAGAGAGTATCTGATTAGACAAAAATCTGTAGTGCAGGATGTAGCCCATTTTCTTAGAACAGAAATAAGTAATAATCTCATTTTTAAATGTGTTTTTTGTTTTTTTTAAGTAAAGTAGCATATAGTTGGCTTTAAAGATAATGGACATAGACTAAAAGCCTCCAAACTAAATTTTTTAAATCTTTAAACTGTATTGCGGTTGTTTGTGCTGAAATGCCACATGGTAAAGTGGCACAGTTGTTCTCTCACTATTTTTTCTGTTACGTGACTGAGGTCCACATCAGCCAGCCCATCTGATGTTTGTTTTCCTCTTCAGCCCATTATCTCCTGATTTTAGACAATTACTGTCCCTCTATGTATTAACCTCAACTCTCTGAGAGAGTGCGCTGCGCTCTTTGAAATGATTCCCCAGGAACACATGGTGCGGTCAAACCCTGCGTTGTTCCTAAACCCTTTTGTGTCACACTAAGATAAATGGATTGTGGGAGATGAGCAAGGTCAATCGCCTATGAGATGAAAGAGTTTTAGCGTCGATCCAAGCAAGGTTTAGGCTCAGTTAGCCTACATGTTATGGTACATGTTGTAACTACTCCAGCTTAAGAGCATCTTTCTCCATTGACAGCCAATCAAAATATAAATTGTGCAAGCCACGTATACAAGGCTAATATTTCAGTGTAGTGTAGTAGATTTTTTTTACCAATTTATTTGAGGGCTCTTAAAATACTAATTATTCTTGAAGTTGAGATGAACAGGAGTGGTAACGGATAGCTTTTCCCAATTTTACAAACCTTCTTGTGTATAAAGCCGAAGTTTTCGTGTTGTCACATTATCAAACCTGATCATCTCTCTCAGTCTCTCTCTTTGTCTCTCTGGGGAGAGATTCTCTCTCCATTACACATTCATTTAAACCCCACTCACTAACTCAGTCTGAACAATTAAATCTCGATGGCTGCAAAATGGTGTAATGCATTTCATTACAGAGTCGCAGAAGGCCCAGGTCACTCTCTAATGGTGAGGACTCTGTCTGCGAGTGTGTTTTAAACGTAGCGTGGATTCAGGATGGAGTCTAATTGACTAATTAAGCCCCAGATGCAGCTCCGGGGGGGGGGGTGTGCATGTTTAGAGAGAGCAGGGGGTGTTGTGTTGAAATATGCAGCCCAGCTACATTAGCCATGTAAATACATAGTAAATCTCTTTTTATTGGGTGTAATAAATACCCAGGAGGCTGTGCGGTCCAGCCCCGCTCTCATCTCTAGAGCGCTCGTGCTCTCTAATGCATTGACCTTAGGGCTAAGCGAGAGAGACCGAGATCGAGTGAGAAAGAGAGGGAAAGAATGTGTAAATAGAT
This sequence comes from Scardinius erythrophthalmus, assembly GCF_964197995.2. NCBI lineage: Eukaryota > Metazoa > Chordata > Actinopteri > Cypriniformes > Leuciscidae > Scardinius > Scardinius erythrophthalmus. The sequence goes on along the minus strand of NC_138224.1, from coordinate 12,963,356 downwards.
TGCAGGTGGCATCCAGGCTACTCATATTTGATGGATAAACATTAACTCACATTTTAATTTTTCTTCTGATTCTCTCTCTATGCTCTTGATTCATCAGTTCATCTGTGTTTATGCAAATTTCATCTGTTGATTTGTCGATAATGAATTTAAATGGATTGGTTTGTATATTGTGTGTGTACAGGATAAAGCTGCTCTTGAGAGCCTAAGCCAGCATTTAAAACAGTCTGAAGAGAGCAAGTTCACTCACGCAATGATGGACTTTGGCATCAGCGGAGATTCAGATGGTAAGATCTTTTTTTTTTTTTTACGCCCATCATAAATTCCTCTCTCAAATGATGTTATTGTGTAATCAAAAAGTTCAGTTTAAAGTTGGCATGAAATGGATTTTATGATTCATCAATTCATCCATGCATCTTTTTTAAATAATACAATTAATGTAACTCGATCTTCTGGTGAAACGTTTCCAGACATGCAGGACTTTAATTATTTTGTCTGCATAAACCCCACCCTGTCCTAATTTTTTTTTTCTTTTGGATGCGCCTGAATATACGTCATACAGAAGAACAGATGTCACAACTTCTGTAACATTGTGACTTTAAAGACACGTTAAAGTGAAATAAAAATGGAGCCTATTTACTTCCCTATAATCTAAATCACAGCCAACCATACATTTATGTCTTATTTTATGTGTATTGTACATGTGAGCATGTTTGTCCACCCACTTTCCTTCTCCAGGAAGCCCGAGTGTGTCGGACTCCCGGATCTTCAGGGAGGCTCGAGGGCGTGGTGGCAGCAGCGAACCGCATATCAAGCGGCCCATGAACGCCTTTATGGTCTGGGCTAAAGACGAGAGGAGGAAGATCCTTCAAGCCTTCCCTGACATGCATAACTCAAACATCAGCAAGATTCTCGGTGAGATAGAGACAGTGCCACTAAATCTCTCCAACCACTTATCTAACCACTTCAAGCTCCGTCTCTTGTTTTCAGCTGCGCAGTTTTTGACTCAAGGCTTTTGATAAAGATTTATTTTCCATCCAACTTTCATTCACCACACACTCTATTCCCTAATTGGCTGAGATTTGTGGGTACATTAAATGTGGGTGGGGCTTAAAGGCTGGCTCCTTCGGGAAGAACTATGCAGCCCGCGACAGAGAATCCCCTCTGTTCTTCTTCAACACACACACACAGCCCTCTCCCGCACTGCATTGTGTAACCACCGCCTAATGAATCGCTCTAGAGGGCCGACTCCAACAATGATGATATAATTCATTATGCATTAAACCAGCTCTCCAGTCTGTCTGACATTTTCTCCAGACCTCTGGGATTGTGTTTGACATTTTAAAGAGCTCCTAAGCGTTTTATAACGCCGGAAAATCTGGTTTTAATAAGGCCCCGCTCTCTCAATTGTTAACAGAAGGAGTTCCCCCTTTACAGCACTGGGTGCATGTCAGGGCCAGTGGTGACAGCTTTTCCCCATTAAACATACAGTAGGACTGTGTAAATTCAACACAGACTCACATACACACACGCACAACACCCTGAACACACATTTACTGCAGTTTTTGGGACAGAGGCGTATGCACCAGTGTGTAAATGTGTATGTATATGTATGTGTTCACATGCCTCTGTTAATGAGAAAGAGAGACACAGGCCACAGGTACACCGGTTGAGCTCTGATAATTAGATGGAGTGTGTTAGTGGCCCACTTAACCTGCTGTCACCTGGAATAATGTCGCATGTCGTGTGTGTGTGCGCTTTGGAGGGCAAAGAGCACACTCTATTCTTCTCTGTCTGACATCAGTTCCACTCAAAGGTACTCATTAGACCAAACAAAAACCCTCTCTTAGTGCAAAGTGCCAGTTTTTAAGGCTAACGATAGGCAGTTAAAAACCACACTAAAGCGTGAGTGTATTAGAGATGTGCAAAATTACATATTTTAAAAATCGAATAGTTACTGGGTTGCCTGAATGATTAGTCAACTACTCTGTCTTAAAAAGCCCTGTATAATTTGGCCTTGTTTGAGTTTACCTGACTTTGCTCTAGTACGTTTTCTTTAGGGGACATTTGCATTGGGAAGCTCAAAAATGCAACCGTTAAAAAAACACATCTAAATGTTTGTTTGTAACAGCTATCCTTGACTTTCTGTCTGAATCATAACTGTGCATGCATGTGAGGTTCTCTAAACACTTTGTTGTTCTTGCAGGTTCTCGTTGGAAGGCCATGACCAACCTGGAAAAGCAGCCATACTATGAAGAACAGGCCCGTCTTAGTAAGCAGCACCTAGAGAAATACCCAGACTACAAATACAAACCCCGGCCCAAACGCACCTGCCTGGTGGATGGAAAGAAATTGCGCATTGGTGAATATAAGGCCATCATGCGCAACCGCAGACAGGAGATGCGCCAGTACTTCACCGTAGGGTGAGTTTCACTAATGTATTCTTTTAAAGTCAACATGGAATCAAATTGACCCTGATCAATTTTGTGTAACACATTCCTGATCTTACTGTTAACGATTCATCAGTGAATTCATGAACAGTGCACATGCACCACCTATGAAACGACTTTCCTTTTGGGCGACATCACCAAACAGTCACATTTTTCAACCCCTCACTATATACAACAATCAGACTAAGGTTTTCACCCAGGCCCCACTAACAGGTTGTGTGTTTATTGTACTACAGGCAGCAGACCCAGTTACCCTTGTCCTCAGCAGGCGTCGTGTACCCGGGTGCGCTCTCTATGGCGGGAATGCCCTCTCCACAGTTGCCCTCTGAGCACTCGAGCATGTCGAGTAGCCCCGAACCGGTCCCGCCCACCAGCCAGCCCTCATACCGCACACACAAAGGGGAGGGGCCTCGTGTGAAGGAGGAGGAGCTCCGAATGGATGACGGCAACGGCGACGCCTACGATGACTTTGACTACGAAGACGATGACTATGGCAGTGACAGTGAGAATCACATCACTCAGTAAACCTGCCAATCACAGCCATCTCACCTGTCACTTGGCATCTCACGCGAGCAAACTTCATTCCGCCCCCATACACCGTCCAATCAGGACTCCTCCAGAGCCAAGCCTGATATCCACAGCAAAGCACAGGACCTGTCAATCAAAATGACTGTTACATGAAAAGGAGGGTCTTGTGAATGAAGTGTAACACTTGCCCTGACTCCCGCTGAGCGAACGTACCGCGGCAAGTTCTTATTGAATCACGAGTAAGCTATGACTACGTAGGAAAAATGACGCTTGACCGGTTTGTTATCAAGACATTTATTACTAAGGACCTGTCAGTCGACCCGTCATAGACACTTTAAAATGGTGGACCTGTTTGTTTCTAAAGAGACACTTTTAAACCGCTTTTTTTTTTCTTGGTTCTATAATATTCTCACTCAGGTACACAGTGCCAACAAGTGGCTTGTGAATGTGATTTTGTTGTTTTTGTGCTACAGTTTTAATAGAGAAAAAAGACATTTATTTTCCTCTTCACCGTAAAGCACCTGACAGGAGTAAAATGACAAACATTTCCTATTTTTTTTTTCTCTTCGGCGTGCTGTTAGCTGAATCTCTTTCTATCATCCTCACGCCCATGTGCTCTCACTCAAAGATGTCTTTTCTTTTGGACGAAAGGATGGGAAGGGAGGATTCGCGTCCCTTCACTCAGGAGTTTGGACACCGCTGGATGACAGACAATCCCTCCTTCCTCACATCTTTTCCTCTTGACACGCTTTTACTGTTCCTTTCTCCTCTTCTGTGGGAACTTTGGATGTTGACGTCTCTCATGTGTGGAGACAAACTTTATGAGATAGCACAAACTTTGTGTTTGGTGAACAGCTGACATGGAGAGTGAAGCCTCGAGCAGAATTATTGTACGCGTGCACATTTCTTTGTTTGTTTGTGTGTGTGTGTGAGTGTGTGTTTGATGAATGCGCCTTTTGCTAGGTTTTAAGTTAATTTTTAGTACCTGTAGACAGTTGATGTGCTGGTCATGTGAACATTAACAACAGAAAAAAACTAGAATATTCAATACGTACGATTCATGCTAGCTGCCAGATCCTTATGGAAGGAAACCAAACATTTAATAATTACACTGCATTTATCATTCCTTTATTTTTCTTTACATCCGATCATTCCTTGATCAATTGTTCATTTGTTTGTTTGCTTTTTCCTCCTATCTTACCTTCTTTCTTTTTTGCCCTTTCATTTTTTTCCTGTCAATCTCTTTGTCTCCCTGAGCAACCTGTTTTTGTCATATCTGGGTGCAGGGAACATTGCGCCTCATTCCGAAAGGAAAAGAGGGGATGCGGAGAGAAAAGCTCTCTAGAGAAGAGTCTGTGCCTGAATGGCGTATTGAAGGAGGAGAATAGAGTTCCCACAAGCCCCAGTGCTCAGCACTTTGTTTTCAAAGGACAGCTCTGAGAGAAACCAGGGATCTCCGCACAAGACAAGCACGAGTGTGCGTTTCAATCAGCGCCCCTTAATATATCTCTCCTCCGCAGGGGTTTGTGTTGTCTCTCTCTTCACTTTAATTCCCACACTTTTTTCCATCTATCACTCCGTTTATCAGTGCAGAGGAGTCTCCGAGCCGTGCCATCAGTCATCCACTCTCTGTGTGGCTCTGACTGACCCACTCCATCTTACTGCACCTGTGTGGCTGCTTTTGGCACGGCGACAGCGTTTGATTGACGGCTGCCCTAACTCTAACTACTCTGCCAGCCTCTCTCTGGCCTGGTGTGGGCATAAGCGGGCAGCTGGATGAGAGAGAGACACAAGCTGTTAGGTGAACAGCAGCCAGACTCCAACCATTAAACATCTACCCAAAAGCTGTCAACTCACAACACATATCAAAATATATATATTCCGATTGCACACATAGAACTAAAAACATATTGAGACTTTTCTGGCCTACTTGAGATTTTTTTGACGAAAAATGTTAAAGGTACTCTTGACGCCTGCAGCGCTAGCCAAGTGATGACCGATCGCATTTTGCGTGCTTGTCTTTGTCTAGTTTATTCGGTTCGAAGAGGTCCAGTCCCGTGTGTCGTTTGTATTTATGTTCTGCCTCCATGTCAACGTCACTCTGCTGTCGAGGTTGGGAGGAGCCGTTTCAGACTCTGCATGTCAATGTTTTAGTTCGTATTTGCAAATACTGTATTTTATTTTCATTAAAACTGCCTCTAGTGTAATAATATTATTAACATTAATTATAAGAATAGGCAGCATTTCCTAAGTTTAGTAAGTTATGTACAGTATAATTTATTATTTTCCTCCAGTTGGGTTTTTTTTTATGATCGTATGGAAACTGCGCTTGATAAAGCATTATATTTAGCTGGGTAGGTATTTAGATCTAATTATTATGTTCAATATTCTGTTTTTTTGTTTTCCTTTTTTTATTTGTTCTCGTTTTTTTTGTTGAATTAATCCTGTTCTGACGCTGGTATATCTGAGAAAGTGGTCACGGTGAACTGCTGATATGAAGGAAAAGAGACATTTATCTTTTTTTCATTTTCTTTTTCTCCTCCGTGCATCATTCATGAACTCCAAACACATTTCTTAAAGCACTAGGACTCTGGACACTCGGAGACAAACATAATAAGAAGAACATGATATTTTTATTTGTAATGGTTTATGTATAATGTGAAGTTTCCTATCTGTTAATTCTCTTTTACTTTTACTGAAGATAAAGAAAACAGCTATATTATACCCCAATTGTTATTGAACAGAAAGAGCGCGTGGATCTTGTTTACTGATATTTGTCATCCTCTCCCTTATGTTTCATTGGAACATCATTGGTTTAGATGAATACATTTGTTTACCTATCGTGTCAAATTACAGTACACAACAACTAACCCTTGAAAGGATGGTTCAGCCCAAAAATGAAATTTTGCCAAAACCTGTATGACTTACTTCTGTAGAACACGATAGGAGACGTTTAGCAGATGCTCCGAGCTGCTCTCTTCCAAACAGTGAGAGTGGATGAGGACCAAGGGCTCTGAAAAGAAAAAGAAAAATCACCATAAAAGTGGTACATAAAACTGTACTATGTCTGTTGAAGCCATATAATATCTTTTTAAAAGAAACTGACTTGAAGTCCTTATTCACTGAAAATCTTGCTTGAACACCATGGTCACCACTCAGTTCACTGTATGCAAAAGAGGGGCTTGGACATTCTGCTAAACATCTATTGTGTTTCACAAAAGAAAAAGTGAAACGGGTTTTAAAAGACATGGTGGCATGACCTTTCGAAAATGGTGATCTGATTCCAGTGAAGCTCCACTGAACGGCCATATTAAGGTGTTTTTATCTCCAGAATTGTTTTAGCTCCACACTGTCTCCATCTGTCAATCAAACTCACTATAGTGACATCACAATCACACCTTGTCAGATAACGAAAGTCACAATCACAGAATAGCCGCCATCTGGTGTGACCATGCTTTCACTTGCAAGTAATTCCCACAATCATATCAATCGATAGGGACACGTATGCTGGAGGTTTAACACACAAGGTCACTAATTATTTTTTGGCATGGTCTTTGTGAACACACACTCTGATGATGGCCTGTATTACGAACAATAATTGATAAGACAATCAAAGTCACGTGTGGAGCTCAAAACAATGTTAAATGACGACAAACAAAAAGTACTTAACTTACCATTTCAACTTGAAAATCAAGAAAGATAATTATGTAAATATAGCATAGAGTTATAGATTTATATTTTGTTCATAACACAGTGTAATATAAGTTGTATATTTCTTTCTCTCTTTTATTGATGTTATTCATGCCACAATAAAAGCAAGAGTTACTGTACTCTTATGGAAAAAAGAAAAAAAAGCAAGCTGTGGGTTACCACCATCTGTTCTAAGTTGACGTTTTTCAGTATTACTGCCAGTCAAGGCTCAAATAAAAACAGCAACGTGTTCTGTATCTCTACTGTGTCTGTGGCTTCTTTTTCTGCCCTACTCCAACTCACCAACTCCATAATTAAGCTCTAGCACTGTTAGATGACAGTCCAGAACTGCCAAAAAAAAAAACACCGCACTGCACACTAAATACTATCTGTCTACTCTTATACATGTGCCAACATATGAAGCAATCCCAAAATTTTTAGGCCAAACTAAGGGAACTCCCAGCGCTGAACGTCACTGCATGAGTCTGGAATGATCTACGTCACGCCGGACACCTGCTGAGATTACAAATATTTGTAGAAGAGTGTTCATGAATTACACAATATTGTTAACAAATCTTAAGGGTTTGTCTTGATCACTCCCCCTCAAGTAGGTGGTCAAAGATGTTCCATCATTAGAGAATACTTTCATACCAGACTTTCTAAACCACTCATTTCAATTAGAAATAATATTTGTGACACAAATCAAAAAATTGCCCAGTGTTATCATACAACTACAGCATCCAGAGCAATAAAAATACCACTTTTATGTGGATGAATGTCTGGATTAGATTTTAGTCAAAATAACAAGGTTCTGGTGCTGCCGATTTTGAAGTAAAAATCACACACATTCTCCCCACAAAAAGTGAATTACTACATTACCCACCATGGGTAGACAGTGGCATTATGATTATACTGGCATTATTGAGTCTTGAACATTTTCCAATTTGCTTTTTATTTGTATATTGTTGCACTATCATTTCTGATTCTATTATGTCACTGCTTAATGGAATGCAAAGTTCATTCCCTTATAAAAAGGTTTTTTTTTCCAGTTTTCAAATACTTTTTTGCTTCAAATCAAGGCTTATAATGCTGTGAATCTATTTGACTTATGGCTCATGGCTTCTAACTCTCAAGAGAAATGTCTGAAATGCCTCTGGAGAAAATAAATGAAATGCTTCCCAAATCAAGGCTGTTTAAAAAGCCACATCTAACTTTTAATAGTAGTTTTACTAGGTACTTATAGTATGTTATTCAAAAGCAGGAAACCCAATTTTACCACCAATCAAAAGGCCAGATGTAGAGAGCACAATGGATCTCACATCCAATGAAACGAATGATCTAATTAACCACAACAAGCATGGTGGAATGGAAACAACTGAAAGGAAAATGGATGAAGGTAAGGTTATCTTTCGAAAATCACAAACTTTATGCAATGAAATGTGATAGCTAATGTTAATGCTTTTGTAAAAGCTGGTGGGTTCAGAGCTCTTGTCTTTTCTGGCCCTGTAATGTGTTTCCTCTCTGGTGGGTCTGTGCTGCTGTCTTGAGTGTTTGTCTGAGAGGGAGTTAAGTACTCCAAATTTTCGTATAAACACAGTGGAAAGTGGGCTGGAAAATTGAGTCTTTAAGTCTTTAAGTGAAGTAGCGTAGCTCCTGGCACTGTAAATATTTGATTTTTTGCCTGTAGCTAATACTGAATGGAGTGTTTTGTAAGAGTGTGCGCGCTCAGTATGAGGCAAAGTACAGAAAAGAAACATCTTGATTCGTTGAGTTATCTTTCCTGCTGTCTACATCGCAGTCTTTGCTGAGTGTCGGGGGGGGGGGGAAAAGAGGGCAAGATGCTTTCATAAGGCAACAACATCATCTGAGGGAAGTCATTTGCATAATTCAGAGTGTGTATTTACTGTTTTTACATGTATGTAATCTCATGCTAGCTTATGTATTTTTACAGTTACCATGTCTGCGTACATGATGCATATGTCTCTGTGTGTGTGTGTGTGTGTGTGTGTGTGTGTGTGTGTGTGTGTGAGTTCCAGAGCTTCTGCGACAGCTCAGTAAAATGTGCAGATTTGAAGCGTGGGTGTTTGGAGATTGAGTGAAAACGATGTCACATTAATGATTTAAAGTAGGTAATAGGATGTGATGTGCCTCCAGAGCCGCCAGCTAAGCTGAGTTTAAGACACTCCGCTAATGTATTCATGAAGAGGGGGGGATTAGAGAGTACTCAGAACTCCAACACACACACACATTACAAATGACAGACAAATGTGTACGCAAAAGACACCTTAGCGCGACCGAAGCCGAACGCATCTGCACTTGCACTACAAAGGCGAAATGTTAACACGCATGCCATTCAACATCACAGGGGCCAAATATTTATGACTGCCACCAGAGAAAATGTTAGACAACAGGTTAAGCACTAAATATAAGCCTAACCAAACAAAATCACCAACCACCCGACACTTAGAACTTGACATACCCACTCAAATATGACAAAAACCTAAACAAATAAACTAAAAGACATTACCCTTCAAAAGTTTGGGGTTGGTAAAACAAGTCTCTTATGCTCAACAAGGCTGCATTTAATTTAACAAAAAATTTAATTTTGTGAAATATTACAATTTCAAATTACCTATCTATTTTCATATATATATATATTATAAAATGTAATTTATTCCTGTGATAGCAAAGCTGAATTTTCAGCTGCCAAAGAAGAAGCTTAAGAAACATTTCTTATTATTATCAATGTTGAAAACAGTTGTGCTGCTTAATATTTTTGTGGAAACCGATCATTTCTTTTAGACTTTTTTGATGAATGAGAAGTTTAAATGAACAGCAATTATTTAAAATTACGAATCTTTTGATATTTACTGTCATTTTTTATCCGTTTAATGCATCCTTTCTGAATAAAATCCTTTTTTTTTCTTTTTTTTTTATCCTACCCCAAACTTTTGAACAGTAGTTGAAGGTAATAGTTGAGGTAGAGTATGAAATTTAGGTTCTGTAAATGTTCACCACATTTCTTCACTGCTTTTGGTATCTTTTGGACCTAAATACATAACTGCTTACAAGAGCTTGCAATTTTGTTTCTCTTCTGTCATCTATCGGATGTTTGACTCTCATGCTAAACACCTGCTCTGCATTACTTAATTAAATATCTGCATTACTCCCACTCAAGAAACTCACTTATGATACACATCAAAAGTCGAATGACTTTTGGCAGATATTGACACCTCTTTGGCACTATGTTAATAACCTCTCCTGATTCCCTACTATGTATATTTACTTTCCTGCCAGACATGATTATATTTCTTTTCCCCCTTTTTTTCCTCATTGTACGATTGAGGCTGTATTTGTATGTTTCTGAACACTGGATAACAGCTGAATTTGACAGGTTTTTCATCATTTTAAACACTTCTACCACTAAACCACATCATTTCTCTATTAACATTAAATGTATAATAATTATAAAAGATGTATTAAAGTGCTGTTTAAAATAATTTTAGATAGAACAAAATGTCGACTTCCCAAAAGACCTGTCAGTCCAAATCCAATTTTGTGCATATCTGATTGAAACCCGATCAGATTTAGCAAGTGTGAATGGCCAAAAATCGAGCTACATTCTAATCGCAATTCTGGAAATCTGTTTCAGTCTGACTGCTCCGATCGGATTTTGTGTGGTTTATGTGACTTTCTTACGCCACGTAAAACTTAAACATCAGACGTTGTAATGGGAAACATGCTGAAAGTTGCTATGGAAACAAGGTTGTGTTGTTGCAAAGTGCTGGTCAAAAAGAAAATTACTATATAATGGATACATCATGTTTTGAAAATGACGGAGGCGACAGCGCAGAATAAAACCACGCATACCAGCCTCCTATGTGTCTGCCATTGCCTCATAAGATGCAGTAGTCCAGCGCGACAGCTACACATTGTCATGTTGTAAATAAGACAACATCTGTATTGCAAACCAGCCCATATTGAGGATGTTGTTGTTTTTGATGAATACCTACAGTATCAAAGCAACGTCATTGCCTTAGAAATCCATAGATCCACAGTAAATCGGTGCTCCAGACTTCGAATAAATGATATCGTTTTGCTACCTTTTTCACACTGGTGCTACTACAAAGTTACCCAACCTGTAATTTGATTACACGCTGTCATTTGCGTTGCATATGAGAAACATCAAATGGCAAACGCTCCAACTACGTAACGAAGCTTGTTTGAACTGCGCAGCGCGAAGCATTCATCAGCTCGACCCAATAAACAGCGAGCGCGCCCAAAGCAGCTGCGTTCAAGTGTGGGCTGATCTCGATCACGAGACCATTATTAAACAGAGCTGCGTGATCCAGTGAGAAGCCTTTTGAATTCGCAGCACAGAATTCTCTATCTCGATTATAAACATATGACTTTGTGATTTAAACTAGTTTTAAGCCAGATGAAACAACGCTAACATTCTCAACATATTGAGGTGAAAAAAAAGGAGAAACATTATTCCAAGAACAAACCAGTTAGAAGACATTTCACTCTACAACTCATAGTAAACTGTAGTAAAACTAACTATTTAGGTAGAAATGTGGTAAATATTCATATCAAATGTTTCTATATTAATATAGTCATATATAAATGTATGAAATGTGTTAGAGGAGTAATGGAATATAATTACAGTATGTTTTTGTTTAGAAGCTATGGTAGTTTTCTTTCTTTTTTTGCATGATTTTATTTTATTTCTTTTTTGCATTTATATTAATAAATGTTTGGGCTACTGTTTTTCATAACACATACCATAGGTTTATAGCGAACCTATAGTTATTTTTTTTACTATGGTAGTGAAGAGCCATGATCTACAAATGTATGATACTATGGAGGAACAAGTGGTACATTTTAGTAAGCAAATAAAAAACAGAAGCAAGAGCTGTCCAGTTTCAACTCAGCTGCACTGTCAGAATATTACAATATTTCAAAATTAGCTTTACACACTTCTTACAAATGTAGTTAATTTAAACAAATGTACATTTGCATTCCAACTTTACCAGTGTTTTACTGTCCATTTCCATGAGACAAAATCTAACACTTCTTGTTGCCGCTGGTGCAACTGACTCCTAAGTGTGTGGCAGTTAAATAATGCGATTTTCAGAGTGAAAATTATAAAATGTACCATATATATTTTAAAACATTTTCAGGAATTTTTGTTGAATTAAAAAAAAAAATTTACATCCTTGTCTGAACCAGGATATAAAGATAATTTTATTATTTCACATATGGTGGTGATTAAAATTAAAGTAAAATAAAAAAGCACCACTGTGTTATATTTATAATAAATATTTTTGAGTATAACAAAAGAAGCCCTTCTAGATTATTTTATCCATTGAGGTAGCCCACGCTCACAAAAAGGTTGAAGACCCCTGGTGTAAAATAAAACAGCTTTAATTAGGCTACTGAGAAGACTGGCTACTTCATCTCATGTGAGTGAATTTGATTTTATTTTTTATTTTTTAGTAATATTAATTTCTTTAAGTGTAAAATGTTTTTAATAAGGAAAAAAATACTGAGTGCACCTTTATATGAACAATGTGTCTGAAAATATTTTGTTTCTTAGCCTGTCAAAGCTTGAGAATTCAGTGTGTGTGTGGTCTGGGGATGTGCTAGACCTGCAAACACAGCTGTATGTGGTTTATTCTGCTGTTTTGCTTCAGTTTAGCAGTAGGTGAGAGACAGGCATGGCATTGAGAGGAACAGCACAGCCTTAGGCTGCTGTGCAATCAGCTCTGACACATATTTCCCCTTACAGACGACACATTACGTTTGTTCTCATTCAGTGACTTCATCAACAGCTGGCCTACTCCACCCCCCATTAATGTTCATTCATATGAAATCATATTTTGTCTTTGAGAGACGTCTTGACTGCCTTGCATCTCTCCGTTTTGTGAATTTGCCAGTTCTTATCTCAGGTCTTATGTCAGATAGTCTCAGCCTGAGATGTCACAGCCACAGTCCATAGTATCACAGCCTATAACTCCATACAACTTATACTAAAAATACACTTCCTGGACTGTACACTGTTTGGATTTAAATAGGCAAATACTTTATTGCAATGATTATTTTCTAGCATGTTATATGTTTGCCAACAGTTCTTCTAACCCTAATTGATGGAGTGTGTAGCTTTTCATTTCTTAAACAATCAAGTAGGAAGACACATCACGGCCATATTCCAGGATGACAATGTCAAGATTCATCAGGCTCAAATTGTGAAAGAATGATTGGGAGGGAGCGTGAAGAATCATTTTCACACATGAATTGGCACCTTTGAGTCCAGACCCTTAAATTCATTGAAAGTCTTTGGGATGTGCTGGAGGAGACTTTACAGAGTGCTGGACTCTTGCATTGTCAATACAAGATCTTGACCAAAAACTGATGCACCTCTTGATGGAAATAAATGTTGTGATGTTACACGGTAAAGAAAATGTGAAAAATGTTTAATACGACCCCTTTATTAAAGACTTTAATAAAGGCATTATTTAAATTTATTGAATGTTGCTTTATTATTTTGTATCCCACACCAACATGAGTCATGACAAGTAAACACAAATTCTGCTTGGTCATTTTACTCTGTCCTAGGCTAAAAGATTAAGCCAGAATAGGGCCAAACTTTATACTGCAAGAATAATTACTGCGTACACGAAACTATGTAAGCTCAGAGTTACGAAAAGCTCTTTGTGCTGATTATTCTGTTTGTTCACGTGTAATTTTCGCACAAATATGATTAAAAAACACTAAAATTTCAGCAGTTTTAAAAGTTCTTGATACAGCGCTTAACATTTTGTACCACCAGTTTGACTGTGTTTGTGCTTTATCCGGAGAACAGCTTGACTAAATGGTATGTGAGGAGACCGTTTGCACCCGCTGGCCTCCATTTGTAATTTATCAAATTGATTTTTGAAGCATTTTTCTCCAGCCATTAACACCCGAATCCACACATGCTAATATTATGCTAATAGTATGTTAATTGAGAGGGGAGCTGCTAAGCAGGCCTGCTGTCAGGAGCTCTTGTGAAAACTGGGTGGGGTCACTCGCAAGCTGCAAAACGAGCCGCAACACAAATAAACAAATCTCTAAAAGCTTACGGGAACAGCGCTGCATGTTAACGCACAAAGGAAGGGGGGGCAGTCGGAATAAGAATAAACAAATGTGTGATTAAAAGCAAGGCTGCAGTCCTGGATATCATTCTTGTCATTGTCACTAGATGAGAGGTGATTCACACAGAACACGTTTTCGCGTTTAAAAATGCGAGACGCAAGGCAGTGGAATGAGATACGCAAAGTATGGATGTCTGAGGTACAGATGAACTACTTAAGTGCCAAAGACGCAAGACTCAAGCACAACAGTTAATGTCCATCTACCGTATGTTTAAAGGTACAATATGTAAGAATTTTGTATCAAAATATAGAAAAAACCACTTGCACAGTGATATATATTTCTTTCAATTGTGTACAAGAATTTGTAAATTCAGAGAAATTCAATTTTAAATAGTGCCGTCCCTTGTCGCCTATCAATGACGTAATATCCACGTTATCTCTGGTTTCCACTTGTACTGCCACAGTAACCATGGCGACAGACGTGGACAACCGCGGAATGTCTAGCGGCACGCTGTTGTTGTTTCATTCCACAATTATGGACCATGGCAAGCAGACTTTGGGACAAAAGGAGAAATAAAACGAGGATCAATATCGCCGTAACGTTTTCGAGATGCCGAGAGCTCTGCGTCCTCGACTAGGGCTGAAACGATTCATCGAGTTACTTGATTTACTCGATTACAAAAATTCCTCGAGGCAAAAACTCTGCCTCGAAGCCTCGTTAAATTCCTATGACGCGCACTATACGCGCAGGGATCTGATTGTTTCACACGGACCGTTGTTCAATGTTCAGGAAGCACACCATAGCGCATGATACATTTTGAGTTTAGTTGGCGCGATGGCGGAGAGTAAAGATGTCCATAAACAGCAGAGAATGTCTAAAGTTTGGGATTGCTTCCTTTCAGCGTCGCTGAAACAAGGTAACGATCCTGTCCCCCACATTTTTTTTTTTTTGACCCAGCACCAATATTTCCGCCCGTGCCTAAGTCTATACATTGATGTTCGCTGATTTTAATCCCATACTGTATTTGTAGTGATGTCGTGATGCGGTTTGACTAGATACGATGTTTAGCTTTGATGTGTTTAAGTAGTAAACGTATTCACGTTCAATTGCAAGAGAATATAGCCTAAAAAAAGAACCCCTTCACACACACACACGTGCACCCTCGTCTCTCTCACGCGCCAGTCAGACCAATTGCGGCAATGCATCACATATGCTTAAACTTTTATGTAGCCACGCAACAATAATTTCAGCATGCATTCACTGTATACACCGGGACGTGATGGAGGAACAAATATTGTATTGCAGTCTTTGTGAGACCTTGTTTGTAGGCTATGTGACGTCTGCCAAATAGTTACAGACAACAACAAAAAATGAAACTCCCCAGCCTGCTTCTCCAAATCCACTCGTACTTTTGGGGAAGACATAATCGGCTACCAAAGTAATTGAGCATAGAACATTCTCAATTAACAAAAAAATATAATACTACAAAACGTGCTAATATACTTCAATAGCCTAAGTGAAAAACAAAATGCTGTTCTTTTTCTATTTAACAAAATGCATATTTGCAATAAAACATTCCCCTTTTCAAACCTACATTTTTTTTTTTTTATAAATTGTATACATTGTGTACCTGTTTGGCTTGATATTTTATATTCATTTCATTTATTTTTGTTCTCAGGTGGGTAATTTGCAGAAGGTGCAATCCTTTTTTTGTAATGTTGTATTAAGAAGACAAAACTAAGGCCAAATGGTCTTTACTATTTAAGTTTGTATTCATAGTTTTACATGTTATACATGTTTTACAGTATAAAGTTGACATAACTGTATTGTTATATAATTGTTGGCACTGGCACTTATAAACACTAAATGGGTAAAAATTACAATAAATAGGCTTAGTTTTGGAGCCAAATGTTGGAGTTGGAATAAATACCTCTGTTTTTTTTTTTTTTTTAGAAATAAAAACCAAATGCTTGATCATTTTACAGCCACATCATTTTCGTTATGCATTATTTGTTTTGGTTGTTTAAAGGAACACTCCGACTTTTTGGGACTTTAGCTTATTCACAATATCCCCCAGAGTTAGATAATTCCATACATACCCTTTTCTTTTGTGTGCGTTCTGTAAGTGTTATTTGACGCACCCACCGCTAGCCTAGCTTAGCACAAAGACTGGATGTAAATGGATAATGGTAGCATACTAATCCCAATAAGTGACAAAATAATGCAAACATTTTCCTATTTACATGTTGTGATCTGTATAGTCACAGCGTGTACAAATAACAAGGCTATATGAGACAGAGGCGTAGGAGCACAGCTAACGTTACTTGGATGGAGTGGCTACTTGGGCGGAGTGATTAGCGCAGCACACGAGACGCCCTGTGGTGAGGAGCAGAGAGTTCGCTCAGAGTTGGAGTAATAGAGTCAGCAATTACTAGATAGTAAATTTATAGTTTACAATCATGGGTGTTCGCTGTATTGTAAAGAGCTGCGACAATAAACAGGGGAGACCAGGTAATACTATGATGTTTCATAGAATTCCAACCAAAAACGCTGGCCTGATGAATCGATGGCTACTTGTTCTGGGTATAGATCCAAACACACCTGTAAACAGCATCAAGAAGTATTTCGTTTGCTCTGAACATTTTACTATAGACGACTATTTTGAAAAAATGCAAGTTGCCACACGGACCATGAAACGTGTGCTAAAGGATACAGCCATCCCATCGATAATAAAGACAGGACAAATTGGATCACCTGTTGCTGCGGTAAGTGTTCCGTTATGTTTTGAGATGACTAAAATTAGCCATACTGTAACAGTGCCATGCTAATGTAATGTAACCTTAGTAGTGACACTATTACGTAAATAGGGGCTCTGTGTATCCCCTTTATTGTTATTATTGTGTTGTCGTGAACACACTGTATCGCTCAATAACAAATGAGCGGCGCTAAATGTAACTCTCAGGACTGTAACATTTAACTTGCTAATGAACAGCTTCCAAAGTTTGTAACTCCTCGTCTGTGTATTCTGGCTCAAAACTATATGGTTCTGGATCTTGGTTTGATACACAGTAAAATTCCTCTGACAATTCCTCAAAGTCAGCCATGATCACGAGTCACGTTCGCTACTAGCTAGTTAGTCACGTTTGTTTTGTTTACGGAACCATCAACAGGGCGTCTCGTGTGCTGCGCTAATCACTCCGCCCAAGTAGCCAATCCGTCCAAGTAACGTTAGCTGTGCTCCTACGCCTAGTGAGAATATAGTTCCCAGTATTTATACGATTAAAAATGGTCTCTGTCTCATATAGCCTTGTTATTTGTACACGCTGTGACTATACAGATCACAACATGTAAATAGGAAAATGTTTGCATTATTTTGTCACTTATTGGGATTAGTATGCTACCATTATCCATTTACATCCAGTCTTTGTGCTAAGCTAGGCTAGCAGTGGGTGCGTCAAATAACACTTACAGAACGCACAGAAATGAAAAAGGTATGTATGGACTTATCTAACTCTGGGGGATATTGTGAATAAGCTAAAGTCCCAAAAAGTCGGAGTTTTCCTTTAAAAACACACTAATTTTTTTTATCCGATTACTTGATTAATCGATCGATTAAGTGCTAGATTAATCGATTACATAAAGAATCGATAGCTGCAGCCCTATCCGCGACTAACTTGGACTTGACAGAGCTTCACGAGTCACGACTTGACAGCTCTTGCATGTACTTTATAAGACAGGTGAGCAAATGTACATCAAACGAATCAATGTTATATAGCTCAACATGATGAAGTGTTAGAATATGATCAGTATGTTATTCTAATGTTGATCTAGCTTACTGCAAGTCTCATACAGCCAACAAACTAACACATAGAATTACATTATAACTTTCAACACACTCAAATGCAGTTTAGTATTATAGTGTAACGTTAGACCAAGTGAAACAGTGATGCGTTACCTCACATTTAATTCTTCAATAAACTGACCTGTGTGAGTAGTAATTCAGCACTTGCGGGTAGTTCGGTAGAATGAAATTTCCTCATTCCTTTATATCCGCGAGACTCACGTGTGTCGCTGATATCTGTCTCTCATTAGCAATCGCGCCCAACTTCATACCACAGTTAAAAAACATGAATGTATTCACTCATCCATAAACATTATTTCTGCTTAAACATTATTAACGTTAGATCCATTGGCATGACAACCAAATTCCATGATTCCACGCTCATTTCCTGCGTCATCAATCTACGTCTTTGTTATTATAAGAGGTTAGCGACCCCTTGAGACAGAAAAATTACACATTGTAGCTTTAAATAAAAAACAATAGAAAAGCTTCCTCTTTGGAGGAAGATTCAGTTCAGAACAACAAACACGAACAGAAAGAGTTAAACTACTAACATGGCAAACGTGCAAGACCGACGGGGTTTGATCAATTAATAATCAATATCTCTAACCATATGAACATGTATTCTGCTTCAACATTTTAAACTTTTATAAATATATTTTTGGCCATTAACTTTTAAAGTCGTCATGAAATCAAAATTGAACCTATTTACTCAACACAAGAACACATTACTTGTGGAGTAACAATTAAAAGCAAGTTAATAAACATTAAAAAAATTGTTTGTCGTGGTTATCTTTAATCAAAATCAAAAAATTTGCTTCCGCTCTGGAATGGCGTTCCTTCACTGATGATGTCAGTTTGACGGCTTGGGTTGAATATCTATCTTTAACCACTCCCCTCCAACCGTCAGTCTGCTATGAGCGAGGGATGGAGAGGAGGTGCGCTAAAATAAAACCCTGCCGTCTATTCAATATTATGTTTCACTTGGAAATATGTCACAACACTGAAGTAAAGTCGGTTGCAACTTCTGGTTCACGGGGACTTTAAATGCATCATTATGCAAAAACATGAGAAGAGTCTGTATCATAAAAAAAAAAAACACTGGCAGTTCAGCATATTATAGAAGCTTGTTTCCGCCACAAAATAAAAAAAAATAAAAGATAATTGCGACTTTTTATCTCACAATTGCGAGTTTACATCTCGCAATTCTGACTTTATTTCTCAGAATTGGGAGATATAAAGTCAGAATTGCGTGAAATAAAGTCAGAATTCTGAGATATAAAGTCAGAATTGCGAGATATAAAGTCAGAATTCAGACTTTTTTTCTCGCAATTGCGACTTTATATCACGCAATTCTGACTTTATATCTCAGAATTCTGACTTTATATCACGCAATTCTGACTTTATAACACATAATTGCGAGTTTATATCTCGCAATTCTGACATCTTTTCTCAGAATTGTGAGATATAAAGTCCAATTCTAAGGGGGAAAAAAAAGACGGACTTTTTTTTTTTTTACCTTAAAATAGTTTATCTCTCACAATTCTGACTTTATAACATATAAGTCTGATATAAGTCTGATATATCATTCTGATATAAAGTCAGAATTCTGAGATATAAAGTCAGAATTGCGTGATATAAAGTCGCAATTGCGAGAAAAAAAGTCAGAAATCTGACTTTATAACACGCAATTCTGACTTTATTTCACGCAATTCTGACTTTATATCTCGCAATTCTGACTTTAAAACACGCAATTGCGACTTTATTTCACGCAATTCTGACTTTATATCTCGCAATTCTGAGAAATAAAGTCAGAATTGCGAGATGTAAACTCGCAATTGTGAGATAAAAAGTCGCAATTATCTTTTTTTTTTTTTTTGTGGCGGAAACAAGCTTCCATAGCATATATATATATATATTTTTTTTTTTTTTTATTTTTTTTTTTTTTTATTATACATAAGGTAAACACATAGCACAACAACAGGACACAAAAACAACAATAAAACAGCAGTAATAACATCAATGAAGAAAAAAAAAAAAAAAAAAAAAACAGCAACGACAAATAATGATAGTAATATGTAGAAGTATTAAATAGTATTTAAATAGTAATAGCATGTATAATAATAATGATAATAATATTTTATGGTGACAGTAACAGTAATATCAGTGATAACAATGACAGTAATAATACAATAATGATACTACGGATGGTGATAAGTTGCGTTAACGGCAATTGTAATATTAATAATAATAATAATAATAATAATAATATATAACATTGATAATAGTGATAATAACAATAACAGTATTGGTACTCATACTAACACAAAAAAAGTGATGATATTTATGAAATCAATAATAACAATAATAATAATAACAACAACATTTATATCAATGATAAAAGCAACAGTGATAGCAGTAATAATAGTAATACTAAATATGGCGATGATGATATTTTGTATTGAAAGTACAATTGCAATAGTTATATCAATAATAATATAATAACAACAATAGTAATAATAATAATAACAACAATGGTAATAATAAAAAAAAAAATAAAAAAAAAAGGTATAATGATA
Organism: Scardinius erythrophthalmus; assembly: GCF_964197995.2. Lineage (NCBI taxonomy): Eukaryota > Metazoa > Chordata > Actinopteri > Cypriniformes > Leuciscidae > Scardinius > Scardinius erythrophthalmus. The sequence continues at coordinate 12,943,134 of NC_138224.1, read as the reverse complement.
ATAATGCTAAAGATGACGATTATGATAACACCTTGCATTGACGGCGACAGTGATATCAATAATAGGCTAATTATTGTAGTAATAATAACAATAATAATAATAATAATAATAATAACAACAATAATAATAACAACAATAATAACAATACACACACGTGTGACACACACCCACCACATACCACACCTCTCCTAGTTTCTGTGTCATTGTGCATGTTTTTCCCCCCTCTTTTAATTTTTTTTTTTTTTTTTTTTTTTTTTTTTTATATTTTTTAAACGGCTTCACAGACATGGAAAAATATAGGGTGAGACTGGTTTTTGTCCATCAGGAATTGTCGTTTGCAATTGCTGTGATCTCGTGTGAGTGACAGGTTGGGTGTTTCTTAAAACCAACGCATACATTGATGTATATTTATAACAAAACGAAATATAAAACTGCCTCTATTCATTTATATTTTACAAATATTAAATGTTTTACATATTAATATGTGGTTCAGGCAATATGTGCATATGTAGGCTACTCTGAATATCTTCACTGCCATAAAATGAAATATGACAAAACATATCCCTGTCTCTTTTTGTTAAATTCCAGTTTTAAATGATCAATAATAGCACTTATAAAAGTATAAGTAAAAGGTATAAGAAGCTATACAATAAGAAATAAAGCAAACAATTCAGTCAAACATACAAAGTCAGCGCTGTAGTAGGAAACTCACTTTGCCCTCAGTCAAAACTATTTGCCCTTGAACAAATTTTAGATTCATGAGACCAAAGATTGTCCGTTAGATATACACAAGACGATTTATATCTCATGATACATCAGAGCCAGCGGCAAACATCAGAAGGACTAGCCGAGGTACGGCTGTTCTAGGCGGGGTTAGAGCACCCAGTGATCACCTGGATCTCACAACTCCGAAAATGTCAGATCAAATTTTCAAACAGGTGCTATCTTTATAAATGAACCACAGATTTGAGCTTTAAACAACTACATTATCGCATGAAAAACTACATTTCGTGACACAATAACAGTAGTATTTTTCAATTATGCAGGTTTTCTTCTCTGCTATTGATGCTTGCTGGTTAGTGTGAAATGCATTATGGGATACCTAACTGTCTCAAGTCCGCACAAGTCACCTCTCAATGCATCCTTGATAAAAGGGGCGGAATCAAGAACAGATTCGGGGATCTGAACTGTACTTGGCTATGATGTTTCACAAGTCCACAAGAACGCATATTGAGAAACGGCTGTTGTCTCACCCTCACACCAAAAAATATGGCTGTGTCCAAAATTGCCCCCTACAACCTTAAATAGGGCACTGCCATTTGTAGTGGTGTCCAAAATCATAGTGGACGTTATCGAGTGTACTCATTCAATCCCACAATAACGAGTGTACAACTGAAGTTCACTCAACGGCTAGAAAATACACAATAGCCGCTTTACGACCAAGTAGTTACAGGAACTTAGTTATAGGAACTGTCCACTTCTAAACAGTTCTATGAACTACTCTCCCCCAAACTCGGTTTTGCTGTTTGCATTCACACTGGCCAAGTGGCCATAGGAACTGGTAGGAGGGGTAAGGGAGTGACGCAAGCACGGTGACTTTTATTTTGACGGTGCGACGGACCTTTATTTTGGCGGCGCTGAGAACGCCAGAGCAAACAATGCTTGTATTCTCTATGTTTATTAGTTAGCGATCTGTCTAACAGTACTGTTTAATATGTTATTAGATAGAACTGTTATAGAAAGTAGACAGTATATGCAAAAAAGGTGTTTAGCCTATGCCGTGTGGTTGATGTCCAGTGTTGCTAGCTGAGCAGAAATACATAATCATGTTTGACTTGGTCCCCTCAAAGTTGCGTTGGATTTTCTCTTCAGCATGAAGGTTTAGAGACCCATCTATCACTGTTTTCCATGTTTGTATAGTTAGTTTCTGGAGTAAATATAGGCTATAATCTGTGTGTTCACATTATAGCTGTTTTAAAAATGGCGGGTGCTGGTGTTCCGCGTGCGAATGAATTCCCGTGTCTTGCCAGTAGATGGCGCTTGCAGCTGAATTTTCCATCCATTCATTTTCCAAACCGCTGGACCAATGTGGGTACAGCGTAATATCATAAATTCCTTTTTAATTGATCATTAAATTATTTAATTAAGGTTTATACATGCTAGTTTCCATGACAGAGTTCAAGATAAATCTTTTCAGAACTGCTGCCAGTTTGCTACGTTTCAAATTATTAAACGGCAAGCACAAACTATGTAAAAGCGACCCTTTAAGCGCAATTACTGTCCGAATTCACTCCCTCCTTCAAATGGACTATATTAGTGGAGTAAAGTAGGGAATAGTGAATGTAGGCTATTTTGGATAGGGGGCGATTTTGAAGTTCGAACACAGCCCATGTCATCAGAGTAAAGAAGTCGTTGCAAGAGGGAGGGGAAGTTATTTTGATTAAATATTATGTATTATTATTATACATAATTATATTATTAATTATTAATTATTAATTATATCATTATATTATGCATTAATTAAAAAATAAGTAATAATACTTATGTACACTGATAAATAATTATTTAATAATTAATACTGCAGTATTCCAGAAAAAAAATTATTTAATGCCGAGTCTACCCTTCTAAGCTATTTGGGGTCATTTTGACCCCAAAGGACGTTTGCTGAAATAATAAAAAATAAAAAAAATCCTTCATCTAAATGGCATGAGACTTGATGTAGTGGTTGACACATGCTAGCTCTACAAACAAAAAAATAAATTGGAATGATATCTGGTATGTTAGCCTGAAAAAAAAAGTCACACTCAGACAATAAAATGTGGTTTTGTATCATCATAATGTAATTTTTTTTAAACAAATGTAATATCGCTCACTTTATTATTGTTTTTACTCTACATTTGTGTAGTGTTGGGGGGATTTAAGGACTTCTTATAATTTGTCAGTAAATAAATAAATAAATATAATTTTCATAGACATCAATAGGAGACCATAAAATAGCTTTTTGTTACATAACTTGTCAAAACAAATTCAATTACAATACAGAAAACACACACAAAATGAAGGGCCAATACCACAACACATCCATGATGGAGAACAAATACAAACACACAACATACACGCAGAAAACACTATGTTCAGGTTTGACTGTAATGTTATAATTGCGCAAAATTATACTTCAGTACAAAAAAATACTAAACTTCGAAAAAGTCATTTTTTATTGTTATAATTATTATTTTAGAATGTCTAAACATAAACCTAAATAAAAATAAGTAAATAACTTGTGAAAAGATGTATATCAATGAGGAAATGAAATGAGGAAATGAGCCAGTGAGTAATGCTTTTAAGCCATCTACTGCCTGAAGTTGAAATTTCATGTTATTTTAATTTTAAGTGTTTGTTCTCCAGTTGATGGCAACCATTTTCCATTAAACCATGGCACAAGTGTCCATGTTATTTCCATGAATGAAAATGAGAAATGTGGATCTTTTCCAATGTTAATTTTACATAAAACGTTGTTTATATATAAAAACCTACTTTTACATTTTTATTTTTTTTAATATATATATATAAAAAATAATAATAATAACTTAAATCCACCAAACAATACACAAATGTAGAGTAAAAACATTAATAAAGTCAGCGACATTAAATGTGCTTTTTTTTTTTATACACTATGAAGGTTAAAAAAACATTTTATTGTCTGAGCCTCAGGGGTCTCTGGAGACCCCAACAGCCTGAGTGTGCATCCCAGACGCAATCATCACGTGGTAAGACGTGACGTTAAAACTTCTGCTATACACACTCTATGTACTTTTTTCGTTGAGGAACTGGACAAAAGAACACGATAAGAAATGACTAACGTCCTACTGTATCTCACACATAAGTGCATTACTTACGCATCCACCGCTCATCTGTAACGTATAGTCTCTCCCGAAGTCCCACTCCAGCCAGACAGCTACACCTGCAGCCATAGGCGCCGATTTATGTTTTCCTCCGTGGGTGCTCATGGGCGTACGCCCTTTAAAAAAAAAAAAAAAAAAAAAATCAATTTTTTTGCACTTCAGAACCTTAGGAAATGGACAGCGGCCGACACTTAAATTTGAAAAATACTGTTCGATAGAACTGCTTGGTTTGTTACCACAGTAACAGTTATCTGCGTGCTTCCTCCGCGATAAAGTTCCGCATTTGCGGATATCCAACACGAAAATGCATGCAGCAAAGCCTTTCACAACATTGTTTTCTTCAGTTTTGTCGACAACTTTACCATCTAGCTATTCTTTTCTTCAACTCCTCAGCATCCATCTCGACGACTGCAAGCAGATCGCGTGCGCGCGCGGTTATGATGACTTTTTAAAAGTTGGGAGGGCGTGGGCACAAATAAACTGATGTGGATTTTAAATTATTATTTTTTTAACTTGAAATACGGGCATATTTTTGTAGATGTGTTCCTAAAGATGTGCATATATTTGTACGTTTGCACATGATTGTTTTAAACCCATGTTTAGACCCGTGTTTCCCCCGTGTCCGACCCGACCCGCACCCGTTTAAGCAAAATTTGCGGGTAGGCTACCCGAACCCGCGCAGGACTCTGTCAAGTCCACACAGTAAAAATTCGATTTGTTAACTCACCATTGCGGTTAATTCTTCAGAAGGAACAGAATTAAAAGAACTGCGCTGCAGCTGCGTACAGAGCAGGGTCACTAAAGAGGCTTTTCATCCGAGAAACGCTGTGATTGGTGGATAGGATATGGAGCAGGCGATACCATAGATATCTATGGGCGATACTACTCGACTGACTGCGACATAACCAACGGGTTGGACAGACGCTTCACATATCACCGACTGCAATGATTAATTTTAAATGAATGTAGACAGAGCGCCTACTGGCAGTCTGGCACACGTGGGTGCTCGGTATTTTCCGTGGGTGCTCGGTATTTTCCGTGGGTGCTCGAGCCCCGGAGCACCCACGGTATCGGCGCCTATGCCTGCAGCTTAATGAGGTCTATAATTCCTGGAGAAATATATCAGTTAGCATTCCCGTTGCTCTCAATGGCAGGACAGCAATATTAAGCAATTTCACACGAGCAAATGTGCTGTCGCTCCGAATATTAGCAAGGTGTAAGTTGGCCAGTGCCTCGTGCAAAGGACATTATGCAGACCAACGGCACTCTTTATCATGTGGTATTGCTTTAATAGCTCATTAAGCAAGTTAATATTAAGTGACTTACATTCTATCCAGTTTGCAAACTTACAGTAGCTCACAATCAACCGACGCGAGTCTCCGAACAACATGCAGCGAATGGCGTGCGTTTCGAATGAATTGTTCGAGTTAGTGATTCAGTGACTCTCCATTATCGCCACCTACTGGCAAAACGATGAAATTTCCAGAAAGTCCAAGTGCTGTTAATCGCCAAGAATTCTTATTTTTTTAAGGAATATTGCCGTATTTAGCCTATTATAAATTATTTATCCATGCATATGCTTACATATATATATTTTAATCCACGTGGCCTCGTAGTTTTTTAATTAAATTAACTTGCAACTTGACAACATTTATTTTCAGATGACGTTCAACGACGCAAGGGCAGGACAATCTGTCACTCACGTGATATTGTAGCAATAGCAAACCACAACGATCCAATCAATTCCTGATAAACAAAATCAAGTCCCGCCCTACATTTTTTTCTTGTTCCAGAAGCCATTTCACTCTGATATATGCCATATAGCCTAATTAAAAATAAAAATAAAAAAAAAGACTAACTGGGCTTTGCTAACCAACCAAACCATGATCCCTTGATGCAGCTCTGTCCTGTACCTCCATACATCCCCTTGACTCCAAAAGCCCACTGCTGACCTCTTCAGGATGTGGAATTGTCACACTAGCCGAAGAAAGGCACCTCCTTCCCCCTCTCAGACTTGTATTCGCCCTTTCACTGACAGTGCACTGAAGCGCATCTTTAATTTGCCCCGGTCGCCATTTGCTCTGTGCTTGAAGACTTTTGAGTTTGTTTGGGGTTTTTTTTCTGGCAAATATTTGTTTTTTGATTTGCCAGAATGAGAGAGGCCCCACTGGCATGTTCTGGGGCAGCATTGCTCATGCCCTCACAGTGCGGTGACCGCTATTGCCAGCTGTTGACTTTGTAGCTGAAATTAGTTTAATATTCACTTTTCTTCGTAGACATGCCCTCGTTCAGAAGTAAAGGTTTACAGCCTCAAAGCCTTATAATTGCATAAATGCATTCATGATTTATGTGCTTTAGTAATAATATTAATGGTACATTTATTAATACATACAATAATAATACATTTTCTAAACATAGACCTGGTGCTCCTGTAAATCAGGTGTTTTAAATTTTTATGATGGCATGGATCCCTTTCCTGAAACATAAAGGCCGTTATATATTTTCATCCTATCCTACTGTCCTATCAGTAGATTTCCACAGTTAAATCATTGGGTTTTATATTGCCTATGTGCACTGAAGCCAAATTAAAATGTAATAAGTAATAAAACATAACTTTGTATCTTTTTCCCACCAATTATTAGAGTACCGTTAGAAACCTGCAGAGAAACATTTATAATTTAAAATTGTTTTTCAAATACTTAATTGCGATTAAACTCAGAATTTCCAACCAGTGTTTAGAAAGTGGAAACAATTACAAAATCAACATCAGTAATTATGATAAAAAATAAGTTAACTAAACTTTGGCAGAGCAACATGTACTTTTAAAAATAATCATGGAAGCTCATGCGGGACCCCCTTGCACCCATTCAGGGGTCTCAGGACCCAGTTTGAGAAAAACTGTCATGTGAAATAGGATATTAAACAATATATGACTATTTTAACCATCCAAACTGATTTAGTTTGTGAAAAAGGTCCTATATACCCAGACCAAACGCAAAACTATGTAAAATGAAGCCTTAATATATTGATTAGCATTATCTAATAAGGCTTAAGTGAAGTCAGCAGAAAAGAAAGTTGTACATTTTGATGAAAGATTGCAAAGTTTTTTCTTTAGAACAACATGCGCTGATGAATTACTCATAATAAAACCAGGAACACGCATTAAGGGAGTAAATAGGATAAATTTTGATTTCATGTTGGCTAGAACATCTAAAACCACCGCATGTCTCTGCTTCAATTATGACTGATTATTTCAAAGTTGGAGCATCTGGCGTGGAGAATAAGTCCATCAGGGATGAAAGGGTAGGTGTTTTTACATCCCAGCTAATGTTATTTGCATGAGGGACACATTAGTTGCCTTTGCCATGATAGAGTGAGATGAGAAGGGTCAGACAAGACATCAGAGACCACGAGATCGACAGGATTTGCGCCAGTGTCCGGGGATTACAGTGCACTGAGCACACGCGGTATTTTGAGCGACATGGATTTAACCATGGCCAGATAAATCCCAGGGTTGTGTAATTGTTGAGCGCCGAGCGTTGTTCGCACAGAGCGGGCCTGTCGAACAGATGTGGGGTCATCCAGCGGTGTCTGTTAGTCCTGCGGTTAGTCCTTTAATAAGAGCAAGGGGACACTGTTCACCACAAACTACTGCGCCTGACTGCCTGAGTGAGCCACAGTACACACAGACATGGGGGATGTTGGTTTTGCCTCGAATATTATTTGATATCTCAAGAGAATTCGGTGAATAAAGCGTGAAACAGTCAAATCATAGTTTTATTTTTCAAGCCGATGGACAGAGAGAGCAGATACTCACATGGACAGAGTGTTTCTGCATGTTTCATAGGCTTATGGATTATGACGTTTTAAAGAAATATCTCCTAAGCCAAAAATGCAAGTCAAACCCGAAATTTTTTCCCCTGTTTTGACAAGAAATGGGATCGCATTGAGAACATCCTGAATGCTCGTGTTGTTTGAGAGATGTGTTCGAGGAGCCGAGCCAGACTTCAGCTCTGATAAAAAATCACAGGTCACATTAAATGAACTTGAAGAATTTGGAAAGGAGAATTAAGTTTGAATGCTCTTATATGGAAGAAAGGATCATGTTTGTCTTTGCAGAGACCAGACTCTTGAAGCTCAGAAGTCTCTGTTAGAAAATTTATTTCATTCCTGTCAACCCATTAGAATATCTGTAACATGTCAATATTAATTTTAAAACAATATTTTACTTATGAATATTTATCAGCATTGGTCGATATTTAATTGTAGGGAGAAACACATATTTTTACATTTAGATTACCTTTACCGTCATCTAACATTCAATTAATGTTTATCTCTAAAAACTATGATAATTTAATAACACTGTTAAATGTAGTCTTTAGCCAATCTCAAAATTAATATTAATTGTTCATACTGTAATATATATTTCTTCCTTGTATGTGTACATTTTTACTTTAAAAAAGTCAACTACACATTAAGAAATAAAAAAGAGGAGAATAGCATTATTTTCAATGATAAAAATGATGTCTGTCTTTGATACACACTGTCCATATACAGCTATTTTGAGAGTAGAAATGCATAAAAAACTCTAGACAGACATAATTGGTGTGTCTGAAATATTGCAAATAACAGTAATTATCAGATATTACTTGTTCCGTGCAACAGCCGCCTTGTCATTTTCTGTTTTGAATTCTCAGTTTATAATGCAATATTAGAACTTTGTTTTGAGGATGTATTTATTCTGGAGTTCAATTCTGTCACATTTTAATGTGTTTTTTTATTTTTTTATTTTTTCTTTCAAAGAAAAGAAAGAAAACAAACAGAAGTCAGTGCCTTTTGTTTCAGATTCTTAGTTTTGGTGATTTTCGACCCTTTAAAGTCCTCTGATATCCGGAAGTGTTTACAGTCTAATTACTGTCTGTGTTCGGCTCCCCTCTAGAGCTCCCAGCTGTGGAGCGGCTCGAGATGAAAAACATACGCAGGGGAAAGAGAGAATGAGAGAATTAATGGAGAGAAAGGGGGGGAGAGGATGGATGTGTGTTGACAGTTGGAATGTCTCTGGTTCCTCAGGTCATGCGGAGATTCTGTCCCCTGAAAGTGATCCAGATGCTCCGGGCTTTGACTTGGGACCAAGAAGAGTCTCTCTCTCACACACACACACACACACACACAACCTGTGAGCCACAGCTTGCGGGGCTGAATACACATGAGGGAGGGGTGGCAGAGGCCCTTGCGCATAGGGGATCCCCTTTTGCCAAAGACACAGGGGTAAGCGAAGGAACGCCCCTGCCGTGACGGGATAAGATTATTTCCATGTTTCTGACAACCTGTTTCAAATGGAAAGCAGTTCGAGACTGTTTTTGACAAGGGCAGAGATTCACCCTTGCCCTTGTCTTCATAATTAAAGTATCTGAACGTTAATAATGCAGACTAAATCATAGTATAGAATCGCCCTCGAACTATATCCAGCAAATCAAACATGCAGCATCTGAGGGGTATGTTTCATAAAATGGAAAAACGTAATTTAGCAACAATTTTGTCTATTTTTCTGATTTTGAAATATTTAAGATGTACAATGGTGTCCAAAGTCTGAAAATGCTTCTATTTTTCGTTTTAGACATCTCTAAGTGCATTGCATGTTATGCATGATGCATAGGAACATAAGATCACATCAGATTGTTTTGCATTTGTGTGGACGGAGCATCTTTGTGCCCCTTCCATCTGCATTTCTCCCACTGCAAAACTGCATCGCTGACATTTGCGAGCGATTTGAAGTGTGTCGCAAAGGTTGTCAAGGGATTAATCTCATATCATGCTGTGGTGGAGAAAAACGGCCCCTTCCAAGAATTAAACACAATTTAACCATCAAGCCTCCTTATTCTCCACTGCAGACAAGCATAAATAATATCTCTGCGGTCCAGATTCGCTAATTTACCAGCTTAAGCATCTCCTAAAATGTTATTAGGGAAGCCGAGGAGCTTCACAGACCTCCTTCCGGCAGTGATTTGTTATCTGGCTGCGCAGCGCGCGTGTGTGTGTGTGTGTGTGTGTGAGAAACGTAGGCTACCTGACACCTTCTCCAAGCAGCCTGTAACCTCAGGGCCATGTACCCTGTACTTGGCATCCACTTTCCCCTTCATCGTCCAACACACGACTGTCTCTGTCTCTGGCTTCTGAAACATCTGTACTCATTACATGCCGCTCGCATTAGTGTAATTTCATGTGTAGAACTGAGCTTATTTGTTTAAAGTTTGCCTGACACACTAAACTGCTACATTTTGTAGTGTCTACACACTGTTTACACTAAGATCCATTGAGTGAGCCGTCTAGGCAGTGCCTTAAGTCAATATACACGTGTCCCCGATGCAAAGACAGTTTCAAAAGGTAACTGGTAACTGGATCTGGCAGATGCTTTTATCTAAACGACTTACATTGCATTCAAGATGGTGGAAAAAGTGAATGTTGATTGTAAACTCATGGTTGCTCTTTATTTTACAGTATGTGCGCTATCAATTTAGCCTAGAAATCTAGACGCACCCTAGCTGCAGCAAAATTTATTTTGCAGCCAGGGTAGTCTAGCAACTCTCCGTTGACTTTCATGCTGGAAAAACCTAAATTGGGTCAGGCCAATCACGTTGTGTATAGAGTAGGCAGGGCGGGCTTAACATAATGACGACAGAGTTGCGACGGTTCCCTGCTACTTGAAAACAAAGAATGACGGCTGCTGCTGGAGAACAGTCTTTCGAATCGGCTTTGGCCGCGACTCTGGAGGACTTGGGGTTAAGTTTTTCTTTGAGAAAAGAGCGGCACTTAAGTCATTCTTAAAAAAAGAAGATGTGTTCTGTAATGGAAATTTTACATTTAGATGTGTTCTTTTACTTTTAGGTGTGTGCAACTTGTGTTAACGTTGAACATTTATTTTTACTCATAAGCATTTAAAGAAATATAATCATATAAGCTAAAGTACATTATTAAAGATATGTAACCAAGTTTTAGAAATGTATAAGTTAAGATAAGCTTGCAGGGACAAAATGTTCTGGGTAGCAAAGAGACTATGAGTACTCAAAGTGTACTTCAAGTGAGAAAAGTATGTGCGCAGCTTTGATCAAATTAAAGATAGGCAAAATGTGTGAAAATGAAGCAGCTAAACAACAGGAAACTTTTGCAGACGTGATATTGTTCTGTCTAGATAGAATTTATGTTATGTTGAACAAAGACGTGTTGCCTTTTAAGGTAAACCAAGGCGATCTTTTGAGACAGACCAGGATGTGTTAAGAGTATATAAGCTGGGCAAAAAGGAGAAGTCGGGGCCCTTCCATATCAGACTCTGACTGATGTGTGAACAGCCTTTCTTGCAAGAAATAAAGATCTTTATAACTTTTGAAATTTCCAGCTGTCTTCTAATTATTATTTAAAGTCGTGAAAGAATTTCCACGACAGTTCGTAGTTTTGCCGGCCAGATATGGCAAAAGTTGAATCTATCACCTAACGTTAGCTCCGCTGTTGGGAAAACGCTCTGGTTGGTTAAAGCGCTGTCCTATTGCGTGCCGAGGGACTTTGAAAGACAGCCGTTTATCCCGCCCCTCGGATTGAGCCGCGTCTATGGTGAGTTGCCAGACCTAACATCTTGATGTAGGTCTGGCTTGCCAGGCTACTATCAATTTCTATTTTATCCAATATTTGTTTGTACTATGTTTTTATATGATTATTAGAGTATCAACTGAGATGGTCTTATTATTGGGAGATAGCAAGGTCCAGAGCTCTACCATTTGCAAAAGAGTAATGGCCAACTTGGATCACATGTGATCACACTTGCCATGTCACACTTGATAACCAATCACATTACAAACTTGAGGGGGGGAGGGGAGGGTGTAAAAACTAAAAATAGAATAATCCAAAACAAATGTTTAAGGGCAAATATTTTGAAGATTAGCTGATTGGCTGTCAATTTATTAAATGCTAAGCTGTTCTCCCACAAAAGCAATGAAGCTTCTCCTCTACTGACATACATTTAAAAAACGGCCTTTGGTCTCCTTCCCTGCACCACAGCATTTTATTTTATTTTTTGTTAACTTTGGAGCTTGCCTTACGGCTTTGGTGTCGAATTGTTAGCTTAGTAAGATGCTAACAGCAAACTCTGTTGAAATCAAATAAGGGTTGAGATGTTTGTTCAATTCTGAAAAAGGTTGAAAATGTCAGTATAAAAAAAGATTATTTTGTGTTCAGTTCAGTTGTTGGCTAGGCACGTGCTTACATCAGACTCTGTTAAAGTCAATTGTTGAGATGATTTCATTCAGTTCTGATAAGCGTCAAAATAGTTGACTACATCTAAAAATTTAATTTTTCTAAACCATGAGCCAATCTCATTTTTATGATTATTAGAGTGCCAAGCCGTTAGCTTAGCAACATGCTAAAAACAAACTCTGTTGAAATTGATTGCAAATCAAGATGATTTCATTCAATACCAATAAGGATCAATAAAATAATTCAATATATATAAAATTGACTATTTTAACAGATTTTTTTGTACTGTTTTTATATGAGTAACTGCGTGATTATTATTATTGAGTATCGCTCGATTAACATCTACTAATATTTGAGTCAAGATGATTCAGTTCAATTCCAAAAAGCATCCTTAAAAGAGTATTAAAATATAGATTATTTTACCCAGTGTTGTGTAATACTTATTAGAGTAACAAGCTGTTACTTAGCAACATGCTAACATCAAACTCAATCACGAGTCGAGTCTCCGGTGCAGAGCGCTCTTTGTCTGTTATGTGAAGTTTGTCGTCTTCTAATCAGTCACTAATTAGCTTTTGTTTCAGTCTTGACGGTGACACTGCTTTAAAAGGCAGCTGCCTATAGGTAGTAAGCCGATCATAAGACAGTAGCCCTATCTTCTCAGCATGTCCATCTTTGCATGTGTTCGCAGAGTCGCAGACTGTCTAGATCTCACAGTCACAGTGTATGTTTAGCAGGGTGCAACCGAGTGCATCCCCTGAGCGAAAAACCTGTTATTATTCTGACAGTCCTGATTGGAGGCCATGCTGGCAGGCTGGCTTCTCTAGCAGGTTAGCAGTGGAGAGCTTAGCTTCACCTGCCAGCCTGTGTTAAAGAGGTGAAGACTTTTCCACTGACTGGCTTAGTGTCATACACGCAGGGCCTGTGTGTGTGTGTTCACTGGAACCCTGTGGGGGTTTCCCACACCATCCGTCCCAGTGTGAGAGAGGTGGAGCCGGGTGTCAAGCGCTGTCAGAACTCCTCACTGCACCCGGAGTGAGAGACGCGTGCGATACGTTTCTTCATCTTGTGTGTCCAATCACAGTGCTTAGGTGTGTAAGATAGGAGGAGCATGTCTTGACTAAGAGAAGTACACATGCTCCACCTGAGCAAATAAACTCTTAGGAATCTGTTTTGATGATTTTATTGGTGACCCTGTTAAGCCCAGCTAAATGGATGTTTGCCTATAAATATCTGAAAAGAGGTGCCATAAAGTGAATATTAAATCAAATATTTAAATAAACATGTTTTGTTCTGTCATAAACAAAAAAAAGTTGATGAGGATCACATGTTTTCTGTTTAATGCTGCCTTCACATGCTATCGGAATTATTGTAAATACGAGTTTCCTATTAAAAATTAGATATGAAGGCCCTCTCAAGCCATATTTACCACTGAGAAGCTCAGGGATAATTTTGATACAAAAAATTTCCAGAGTTGGGCGAATTTATTCCACAACTGCTACATCACCTTGTCTTGTCATTAAAGTAGTGCATATTTACATCTGGGCCTATGAATAATCATTTGTATGCGTATACACAGCAAAAATAGCCTGTATTTGACAGAAATTCCAAAGCTGACAATCTAGAGATATTCACTGCACTGTTTATATGGCTGTCAATGAATGGAATGCTAAATATCATTTTGGCTTTAATAAGATTTTCCCAAAAAATAGTCAAGAATAAACCTGGTGTCCTCCATGATTCCAGATCTTTCTGACAACAAAGCACTTGAATGCGACGAGCTTGTAATCACGACTTCAGAAGTGGGAAGTAGGAAATTTCGGTAAAGGCAGCATAAGCCCTCTTGTCTATTAAACAAGCCCACCATGTGTGCTTTAATATATTAATGCTTTACATTTTGTTCAATAAACACGTCTTCAAGTTTTATTATCGTTTATTTGTCAACCTAAATAATAATTATTAAAGAGCAGCTGATTAAACTGGACAAATCTTTCAAAATAAATTTTCCCAAAAGGGAAGATGCTATAGAAGAACAATTATGGGTTCCCCAAGAACCTTTCAGTGAACAGTTCTTAAAAGAACCTTTTTTTTTAGTTTAAAGAACATTTTAATAATCTAAGGAACCTTAAAGATGTTAAACTTTGATGTTAAAGGTTCTTCATGGAACCATCTAAAGAACCTTTATTTTTTAGAGTGGACTATACAATTATTTTTCCCAGTGTGTCCATTTTGTCCCCACAATGAAAATCATCTAAGTGGTTAAAGTTTATGAATTAAAATGATGTTTCAAGCACAATTAATTAAGTTAAAGCCGTTTAATATGAGGTTTACGGTGTTCTTAGCTTAGTGGGCTTATTAGGAACAATAGGGGTCAATGAAACAATCCTAGTAAGCTCACTTGACAAAAACATAATATTTCTGGATTATAATTACAGACAGAGCATTATAATAATCTCATTTAGGCTCAAGACGATTCTTAAATATGTTAATTTAATATGAAGATCAACAGTTTTATTCATTCTCTCTGTTCTACTGCATCAATATTTGTAAGCATCACTCAGCCAGTGTCCTCACTACAGATATAAAATCCATCTTTTAAAATACATAATATTGCTTTAAAATACCATGAAAATGAAATCAGGTAGCATTTTGATTGTTAATCAATACTCAGCCAGTTTTGTTACCAGAAACTAGAAAATTCTTTGGGGGGCTTCTGAAATATCAAGAATCTGACATGGCAAAAAAATATTTGATGAGAAATGACTCAAACTACATTTTAAATTTTTGCTGTGCTTTCTGTCTTTTTTATATTACAAGTGAGTTTCTATTGTACATTGACTTAAGGCCCCAATCTACTTCAAGTGAACTCAAAGACCAAACTGTTGTGACGTAATTTCGGCCAAAATGAAGTTCGTTTGTCCAGGGAGTTTGAAACAGATTGCAAGCTGCTAAACAACCACTAGTCCATGGCAATTATGTAATAAAGTGGTGCAAGGATAATGTCAAAACCCAACCAGTAGACTAATTCGCCACTGGTTCCCTCAAGATTTTGCTATGGGGTTTTATAATGGGGTTTTTCAATTCATGAGTAAAATAAGGTTTGTGGTAAACATAACCTGACAAAACGTACACACACACCCATATCGAAAATAATTTTTCTTTAAATAAACGTATAATTCTAATAAGTAACTATAAGAATGTTTGGGGCGTGAGTGTATGCAGTTTACGTTGCAGAACAAAGTGTTAAGAATCGTCAAGTTAAGTTTAACACAGACCTATATTACTCATAAATTAAAACAACAACAACAAAAAAAAAACATTATAAAAGCCTATAGGTAAACCAGTGGCGGTGATGTGGCAATCTTCTCCAGTTCATTTCTTCTGTTCAGTCAATCAAGGTCAGACGTTTCGTTTGCGAGTAAAAGCATGAAAACACCGGAGAGCTGCTTTATAGTAGAAATTGAAGTTGTAAATCTAATTGAAATTGACACTGACACTGATTTTTCATGTTTAATACTGTAAAGCTTTAAAGCAATCTATTATATAAAGTGCTATATAACTAAATGAAACATGACTTGAGTGCTGAGTTTTCTCACTGCTGTGCTGTCATTTTTGTTGTGTGCATTTAGTACATATTTACATATTCACCTAAACGGAGCTCTCATAAGCATGCGGCGGCGCTAGGATGTTCGCTAACAATTTATAAGGTATTTCAAACTTTTTACCCCTAAGCTAAGAATGAAAAATAACTTTGACGTGAGTATACCGGGGCCTCTAGGGTCACTTCCCCCTAAATCTTAAGCCCTTTGATGATTGGCTATCAAGACCAACATTTAAAATGTTTTCAATTACATTGCCTCTTATTTTGAAGGACATTCAACTCCTGAAAGTCTGTTTTCTCCCGTCATTCTTAATTTACTCTTTTTTTTTTTCTTAGTTCTGGTCTCTTTCAAATGTGGTGCTTATAACCATAAAGAATGATGCCTAAGCAAGCGTTCAAGGTCAGGTAACGTGGTGGCTAGTCAACTTCAATACATTCTTGAGATCACACATACCTGCAATCTTTTTCAAGTCACCCACAGTGCTCACCGTCCTGCAGACCAGTCACCCTGCATGTCATTGACTGACTCCAGCTGTAAGGTCAAATTACACATGTAAACATCTTTCATCTCAACTTCTGGATAAACTTCATTTTTGACAGGCAAATGATTGGTGAATTGCTTCACATCAGGTAAACAATATTCCCGCAGTATGAGATCATTCCTCACCATGGTGTTTCTTGATTCCGCTCAGTGTTGATGTGCCTAATACAGTGAATTGGTACTCGAAATAGGTTTCCGGGCAAAGGCTCAATGCTTTGGTAAAAGGCGTTGTTTTTAGAGTTTTTTTTCCCTTTTGGGGCAAATCGCACACAGGAGACAGGTGAAAAGTGACTTTGACACTCACTCACACAAGCACGCGCACACACACGCAAACAGAGAGGATCGTTGTGTCTCGCGCCCACACAGGCCTAGTTTTTCCCCTCGCCAAGTCACAGGGTGCCGGCGGGGTTCGAGGTGACAGCGCGGCATCAATATCACGCGCCGCCGACGCCTCCTTGCTCTCTCTGGCAACGTGCACCTCGCCAACCTTTCTCTCTCTGTCACACACACATACAGACATACACACTCACTTTCACTCCTCTCACCTTCAGTGCTGAGCGCTCACCATCTGCAGCGCTGCTAACACCCAGCCACTGCCAAAGCACAGGCCCCCGCACGGCCTAGTCACACACACACACAAACTCTCATATCCTTACACACATAAGCACAGAAGATGAGGGCTTATTCCCAACTTTTCTGAGACCCACAGTCAGTCAGTTGGACCGCCTGATGGATACTGGACTTTTATGTATTGGTGAAATCACTAGTTCAGTTCAAATTGTCTGATCTTTCTTACTTTTCCACGAGTCGGAGCACAAAGTCCTCCTGAAATGAAATATTAAAAAGGTTCTGGTTTGATACAATTAATGGTTTTGAGGAAGAATTTGCCAAAGTTTGCAAGGTTAGCAGCATCAAAAACTTTTTAAGAAAACCATATATCGACTAGCACACCTGTAAATTCAGTAGATTCTGTGAAATTAGTCCTTAATAATTTTAGATGGATATAATTTCTAATCGCTATAAATATATTCCAATATATTTCTGTAAAATTTCAAATAAATTCTTAATATATAAAAATAGATATACTGATCATACTATTCAAATTTAATTTAAAATATATTTATACTTGTATTATACTTATATTTAATAATTGTTAAATATTTACCTCTATTTTTATAGTATATTTTGTACAACTGTGAGGAAAAGATTACTGTCCCATTATTTGAATATTTTTTCTAATTTAATTTATTTTATTATGTATATGTTGTTAAATTATTTTATATTTTTTTATAAAATGTATACATAATGTATGTTTGTGTGTTAGATATAAATGTTAAATATACTGTATATAGAGAGAGAGCATAATATATATAATTTATCAATCTGAAATGTTAAAAATCTAGTATAATGTAGAAATTTACACTACCCTATTAATGACTGCTGTGTTGTTCTTTGTAAGTATACTGAAACCCAATGCATTATCTAACACTAACATACTTAAAGGGATAGTTCACCCAAATATGGAAATTCTGCCATCATTTACTCACCCTCAAGTTGTTCCAAACCTGTATGAAGGCCCCACTGACTCCATAGTGGGTGCTGTCAACTGTTTGGTTACTGACATTCTTCAAAATATGTTCTTCTGTGTTCAGAATTAAATTCATACAGGTTTGGAACAACTTGAGGGAGAGTAAATGATGACAGAATTTTCATTTTTGGGTGAACTATCCCTTTATCCCGCTTTATATGTTAGTCAGAAGGTCTTTTGTAAGTGAGCGGTTCTCGACATTTGACTTGATGCTGGTAGTCTAATGTCTGTCGGTGAAAGCAATTCCCTAAAAACTCTGAACCAGAGAGAAAAGAAAGAAGAGCACATACTGTACCAGGCAAGAAGATTCTTTCGGTGGAGAGCGAAGGCGCACGTGTGACCAAAGCAGAATGTTTTAGTTCTTACAAGAGGAAAAAAGCCCCACAGGTTTATTTAATTATCTCTCAGTAATCGAGGTCCCAGGTGATCGTTCCCGAGAGGAGAGCACGAGGGCTTGATGATATTACACACTGAATTACGCTCTGAGTGCGATATTACTGTGAGAAATTTCACGTCTTCCAGGCTAAACGTCTTGTTGTGGAGTGTCTTAATTCATTTACCGCTGTTTGCTGCCTCGGTGCCCCTGAGCAGAGGTGAATTAATGGTGGTCATTTCTCGCCCTTCCTCATTCCATTAAACGGACACGGGCGCTCGCAGGCACACGGCGAAGAAAAGAAAAAAACCTCCATCTCATCCAGGCCTCGAAGAGAGGAGCCCATGAAATGTGTAGTAGAGTTTAATGACTTATAATGAGATTCATAAAACATGGCTGAAATTGCTTGAAAAAAAAAAAAAGCGGCGGGAGAATAAACGGTACCGAAATGCGTTGACAGCAAGCAGGCTTGACATTTGGCCTTGTGTAATTAGGAATGTGCCAGCCTCCCTTCCCTCTAAATCTGGGCTCTAAATCATTATTCTCCACGGTGTTGACTTGTCATGTTTCTGCGCTTAAGCTTTACCATTTCTGTAAATATTGCAGCCAAAATTACATTATAGTTTCCTTTTTTCTACCCCTTAATTGCTTGCCCTCCAAACACAATCTGCTTTGGCAGTACATAAGATGGTATAGGAGTTAACGGAGGCTGGGAGCTGGCACACAAGCTGCACGCGCTCAGAAGAGGCCCGCTAAGAAGAGGAGATGAAGAGTTGAGAAGCTGGAGACAGATGATCACACACACAAGCTGTAGAGCAGCAGGCAGATGCCATCGGAACATGGCTGTCTGTCAGCAAAACTGGCAGTACAGAGCAGCCGAGAGAGAGAGATGCTGAAACGTCGAGAGAAAGATGGAGTGAAGAAGACACAAGCGGAGACTGTAGGATGGAGATAAAAAAAATAATACTTATGTACAGGAAAACAGAGACAATGCTATGAAGGAAAAATAGCTCAAGAATTAGGTTCTTCTAATTGATTTGACAGCGGCCACAGAGTATTTAGAGACCAAGTGGCATTTATTTTAACGAAAAACAGCAACAAAAAAACTTTGTTAGGTTTTAATTGATACTGTCAGAGGCTGGCTTAGTGATACTGTTCATACTCAAGATTATTTAAACATTCTGGTGGTTACATTTTTATAAAACATTCACAATTAAGTGAAATTAGCTCTGAGTAAATCTCTAGGATCATTTGCTTGCGGATTCCATTTGCTTTGATTATTTTTTTTTCTTTTCTTCTTTTAGTTGTTATGTTTTAATTCAAAGAAATTTCATGCATTTTAAATGTCCAAATACTTTTAGGGCCACTGAATCTCCAAACTAAGGTCAGTGCTCTCAAAACAATTAGCATAGCGATTGAAACTGACTCTTAATTCTCAAAAACAGTTCAATTTCACTGTATAATGAAGCACAGTCTTTTCACATAACACATTTAATTTTGATGTGGGTCGGACTTATTTTGTTTTGAAAGCACTGCCTTTAATTTGGAAGTAAAATCACCTGAGAAAAACAAGTGGAAGACTGCAAAAAATAAGCTTTATGCCTCATTGATTGATACAGAAAAGTAGAGAGAGCCACGGTTATTTATTTTGGCCTCAAAGATCAGAAGTCAATCAGTATTCATTTTTTCAGTGCCCAACTCTTTAAGTATTTGTTTACTTGAACTGTTGTAGAGAAATTTCTATGTTTTTAGTGGGCTCCATATATCTGAGTTTATTTATTTATTCATTCGTTCAATTAATTTGAGGTCAGCTTCTTTTTATTTTCATATTTCATTTTGGTAACATTTAGTTTAGGGTCCAACTCTCACAATTAACTAGTTGCTTATTAGCATGTATATTAGGCTACTAGGATATTGGCTTATAAAGCACATATTAATGCTTTATTCTACTTTCTTCCTACCCAATCCCTAAACATAACAACTAAGCCTATTAATAAGCAGCAACAGGAGTTTATTGAGGCAAAAGTCATAGTTAATAGTTAGTTAATAGTGAGAATGTAACCCTAATCTAGAGTGTGACTTTCACTTTTTTAAACCCAAGTGCTCAAGGAAACCGACATGATTAATGTTTCTTCATTAATGTCATGAAACTGTTCTCACCGTTTCTCAACGTCTCTTCAGTTCCATTATATTCATCTTCCCTTCGGCTTCATTTGATGCCCGCTGTGAAATACACTTTCCTTAACTTTCTCTCCCTAAGAGGCTGTTGAAAGGGATGTCATCAGGGGTGGAGAATCTCAGTGATTGTTTTTTTGCGAGGGGTGGACGTGGAGTTCTTCCGTATGGCTTTTTGGGAAGGGTTCTCTCGACGTCCCGCTAAGCCGCTAGCTTTCGGACTCTAATCCCTTCATCCAGTGGGAAGCGATGCCACTCCGTAAATACCAATAACAAATAATGAAGCATTGCTTTATCTGTGTGATGGGAGCCGAGTTAATCTGTGGACCACTTTTGACACTCAATTAAAAGTGAAGAATGTGTCCCTCTCTCCGAGTTACGGAGGAGTTCAAGGATGGACCGCGCTCGCAGACATCTGCGCGCACCCGCTCGCGCGCCCCCCTCACAGTGCCCGCGAGCTCTCTGTTATCGCTCGCTTTCAATAGCCTACATGGAAATGAGAAGTTCGGTGACATGTTAGGATCTCAAGAGCATTTGGCTGCCTTGTTTAGCTTAGTGGACTTGATGTGAACAAACAGGGAGGACTCGACTCGATAAGAACCTTAAAATTAGTCTTTATGTAGCCTTGAAGCAATTATCAGGACGTCTGAAGACTGAAGGCAGTGGACAGATAGCCTAAATGTGAATGTGTCAGGTCACAGGTGAACACTGAAATGGAGTATGAAATAAATGGCCAGTCCAGTGAGAACTTAAATTACTCTAGTGAATATTTCTCAGCAGTTTCTATAGATATTTTTAGGTAAAAGTGGGGCATGTTGTCACAGGGGTAAGTTGTCACAGTGGGATCCAACATGAAACAGCCTATTAGAAGCTTGTCAGCAAAAATGCAATCTATAAGATAATTATGAAACAAAATTAATGAAAAACCAAAATCTGCAACATAAAAATATCAAACGATTGTTTTAGCCAACAAATTTTGTAATTCATGAATTGTGTAAATTACAATAAAATTCAAAATGGATGAGAACTTTTATGGGGGAAGAAACTTAGATCAAGTATTATGAATCATGAAGCTAAATCAGTGGTTCTCAGGAGGCCAGGGGCCCATTAGGGGGCCTCAGGATGACCTAAAATAAGACAAAACAAGCATTGATTGAAATAAACTGCAGCTTCTAAAAATCAAGATATGTGTTATTTAATTCACCCCTTCAAAAACCCCTCTCTAGGAAAACTTGGATATATGAGGAAGCCTAATTTTAAACGTGATTTCAAGACCTGGAAAAGTCATGTACATTAATAAAATCTGAGCATTTTTAATGCATTTTATGAATATACATTTTTCTAGTTATTCCAAACCCTAAAATATTTTATCAGGTAAAACTTGCCAGTAAAATATTTTTTTTAAAAATCCAGTAAATCACAAACAACTGGAAATTTGATGGGGATTTCTAATTTTGTTGTGGACAATGGGTTGTCAAAAGTTAAGAACAATTGACATTAAAACCAGAGTCATTGATTCCCATTTTGAAATTGCAGGATGAGGTTATAGATGAGTATGTGCTCCAGGCCAGTGTTTCCCAACTCTGTTCCTGGAGGCACACCAACACTACACATTTTCGAACTCTTCCTTTAATCAAACACACCTGATTCAACTCATCAGCTTGTTAGTCGAGACTCCAAGACCAGAGAAATAAGGGAGACATCCAAAATGTGAACCTCCAGGAACATGGTTGGGAAACACATCTGGACAGGATGCTGCAGAGATGGGATTCTGTCACACAGGCCCAGGTAAACACTACCACCCCATCACTTTTACTTTATGTGCATATTCAAGACCTACAGCAGCTATACATTTATGAATAGAGCGACATCCCTGCATCAACCCAACTGGTGCTGAACTGACAACCTTTTGGGTTAGAAATCCTGATTCGTAACTATCAGTCTTTTGTGGTGAAATATTATTGTACATAAGACCATAGTGAAAATCTAAGATTCCAAATCTAATTTAAACCTGGGATTAAAGACAGAGCTTTGGGACAGTAAAAAAAAAAAAAATTAGTTTGATTTTTTACTTAAAATAAGTAAGAAATGTTTAAGACTCTGAACAATTTAGGTAATTACACATAAAAAGTGATCAGTTGACAACTTAAAAAAGTGAGGAAACGATAATTAATTCCATGCGTTATTTAAAAACATTAAGCTATGTGAACTTGACAATTCCACATAACTTAATTTTTTCAATTATGCATGAAGTTTATTTACCTAATTTTAAGGGGTTTCCTCACTTTTTTAAGTTAAGTCAACTGATCAGTTTTTACAGTGTAATGAATAAGCTTTTTTTTATTTTTCTTTGAACATGCGACTTCGTTATACTTACGGTCAGATGTTCATCTTTGGATAATCTCAAATCATAGAACATGATCATTAGGTTTCACATAATCTTGTGGAGTTCAAGTGCTGATGTCATGCTTGTAAATGAGGGACAACCAAAATACCAAATAGACATTATAAAATTCAACTTTTCACTCAGAATGCTATTGATTTTATATTGGGGGGAAAAAATCTTGCATTATGTTAAACAATGCAAAATAGAATTAAAAATAGGCCTAATTTTCTTTACTTTCACTGTGAAGTTGTGAGCATGTCTATGCATGGCTTTGTAAATTTTAAGATAACATGCCCGGATCAGTGTGCTGACATCAATAATGCAGGTCACGTGATCCCAATAACTGATTATTCCTCTTGAATCCATTGATGTGGGAGTGATGTGGCAGCGGCTCGTGTGTGAGGGTCTGTCTTTGGCCCTGTCCCATGTGTGCCGTGTGGGCAGAGGGGGAAAACACAGGGCTGCGGTCCGTCAGCACGGGGCCACAGGGAGCCTACATTCTGCAGTCCATTTCCCTCCACTCACAGAGGAAATACACTGGGCTTTGTTTATGCTTCAGGGGCCTCCACTGTTCAGAAATGAGAGAACGGCAGAGAGGAGGAGGGAGACGAGAACTTATCTTCTACTTTCCATGACGATTTAGAGGTTTTTACAAATTAAAAAAAAAAGGATGACACCTCAGTCCCAGCAGATGGTTGTTTAGAGCCATGTGTTCTCAAAAACAATCTGTAATTCCTCCCGTTTAAAGATGTTCTGTGGTCACCCACTCTGCCCTCAGGACTGTATCTGCCCTCACATTATTAAACTCAGTGCATAGAGAACCGTCTGGCATTGCTGGCCCGATAGAAATGTTTTGACATCGGCACCGTGCCGCCCTCTCACCAGACGCAATCACGCCGGTTTACCTTCCAAAACACAACGCAATCTATTTTTTTATTTTTTTATTTATCCTGCAAAATGGATTTTTTTTTGTCTCTCGCTCTTAAACCCTCCATTCTTCTTCCCCAAAGAGGTGCCTCTGTTCGTTGCAGATAAATAGGAATTCCAAACTCCAACGCTTCATTTGTCATGGTATGAAATCCAAGAGTGGAATCTAGAAATAGCTCCAGCAATGTTAATGTGCAGTGCCTGAGGCCTGATAACATGTAGGAGGTTTTTAGTGATATTTGCCTCTTGCATATTTTGTTCCGGGATTTTTTTTTTTCTTTCTTTCTTTCTTTCTTTTTTTTTAAAGAAAGAGAAGGGGGGGGGGCAAGATTTGCACTTTTTCGCTGCAAATATTGCGAAATGATATTCCTTTTTCCTCCTCACTGGCTGAGCCCATTATTTGGCTATGACATTACAGTTTTAATTGAATTGAATGCAATTTACTCTTTAAGAAAACTTTTAATTAAACACCATATGGACAGATCGTGGGGAGAAGTGGCCTCCACAAAGTTCCCTGAGGGAAAATTGTGGTATAATTAAGAATATGAACTGTAATGACACTCCGGGATTTAATGAAACTTGCAATGCAAATAGGGCTATGTATAACCAGCACTCATCTGACAGAATGAGTGAAGTTTGGAGATGCGTCTGGGGAAGCCTCTTTCCCCTGAGTCTACTTTGTGGAAAATACGAGTGTATTGTGGGGGTGGGGAACCGAAGAACCGGTCACATGAGAGCTCACATGACCTTACGAGACTAATGGCGAACCCTGGATCACTGAATCATTTTATAAACGATTTGCAACACATCCCAGACTCCGCATTTGAAAAACTTGGGAGGACGCTTTGGATTCAATTGAAATGTTGACCGCAAAAAGCAACCTTGGTTATTTTTAAAAGAGAAATGTGCCAGTCTCTTGTGGAAGGTTGTCAAGCAGTCAGCTGTTTTCTTTTGACCGCTTGGCCATCTTTTCACACCACATAACTGCTGCGAGCACTTATTTATGGCTCTTCGGAGATGAAAACTGTGTTGAATTTAAAAAAAAAGATTGTTGGTCTAATGGCTTCTTTCTTTTCGTGAAAGTTCCCATGCATGTTTTAAAATAATAGTCAAGTCATTGAAAAATTGAAATAAAACAAATGTAAGTATGGAAGATATAATGGGAACAAATAAAACAACTTATAATTATAATTATTATCACTCGTCAAAAAGTTAAGCAATTTTCAACTTTCTTTTTGATGCAAGATTCAACAATTTTAAAGTCAGTTTAATGTAATTTAAGTTGAAATGACTTAAACATCCAAGTTGATTGTACTTAAAAATTTAAGGCAGCTACTATTTTTTTTTTTTTTTACAGTGATCCATTAAAGGAATGCACATATGCTGGGCCCTTGCTTTTATTATGTATTAAAGGAATTCAAATTGTTCTTCGCAAAATCGATTCAGATTTATCAACAAACAATGTGAACCATTTAAGCATAAACTGTTATGAGAAAGTTTTACAGATCATGAGAAACATAAAATTAGTCAAGTGAATCTAAACATTTGACTGGCTATATCCTATATATATATATATATATGAAGAGTTCAGATGCAAAAGCCTCTAAGTGCCATCTGAAATTTTCTTCTAGAATGATCATTGCAATGGCAATGCAAATGACCTATTAATTGTCATTTAAGTGAAATCACTTAACTTAAATATACAAGCTTTATAAAAATGATCATTCTAGAAGAAAATTTCAGATGGCACTTAGAGGCTTTTGCATCTGAACTCTATATATATATATATATATATATATATATATATATATATACATCTTCATGAAAAAGCATTTGATATGGGAACTTTCCCTTTGATGTTACAGCAAAAACTGCAGATTGTTTCATTTCAGAATATTTCCACTGAGACATGTGAAGAAATAGTGAGCACAAACCATCTCTATGCGTGCTGCACTGAGGCCTTTCTATGCTTGTTTACTCTGTGATCCTGATGCATCTCACAGGGGTCACGGGGGTGAGGGAGGACATCGCCTAATTACCAATAAAAGCGGAGGTAAAATGTCTTCTGTTGCACAGATTCAAAGTCTGGGGTGAAAGCAGAGAGGCGAAATAAATAGCCGGGCAAAGATGTTAAAAGCCTGGTACACAAAAGAATTTGCAGTGGGAGCTTCATGAAAGCCAGGGAGAGCTCTAAATATGAGAGCTGGGATGACAAGAAACAAAGGCAAGGAATAGAAATAAATAAAAAAAAAAAACTGGGAGCTGAATAAAAGACAGGAAACACAGTGTTTTCAGCACAACAAACTCATTTACAGATAGCCTAGGACTTGAAAACAATTATCACCCATCTTGCCTATCTCTATAGCTCCGTCTCTCTCGCTTTGTGAGGGCCCTTTGTTTTTCTCAAGGACATATTAATTATTTTAGATCAGCCTGATTTTTATGCTCAGAATAACGCTTGCCTTTGTGTCGTCTAAGATTGGTCAGCCTTTTATGTTCATGCGTCTGAAGGCTGGAGAGACACATTTCAAAGTTGTGGAGGAGTGTTTGTTCTAATGTAGGTTCATTAAAGCTTATATCCTCTGCGTTAAATGCACTTTTTTATGTTCAAACCCGCACAAACTCTACTTCAATAGTACACGAATAGGCATCCTGCATTTCTAAAGTTTTCTAGTCTGATCTGAGGAAGAAAAAAAGAAGGTGAGGAAAAAAAATCCTCAATGTTGTTCTAAGATTTGAAATGTGATAAAGCGTATATCCAGCTATAGCAGAAACACTTTGACATCCCTAATCCGAGCACTAAAAAGGCAGTTTCATACATGCTAACTTCGGATTAGGTGACATCACTCTTCCTCACTCAGACCTCTTTAAAGAGACCTTTATATTTGCCTATGAATAAAAAGAAAGGGCACATATACACACAGGCTCCCCCCAGAAAACTCTGCATTCCACATTTAATTGAGAACAAAATCCTACAAACAGAGTCGGTCCAAAGTAAACGATTCAAAACCCCAATTTAGCCAATCAGGTGAGGAGCTTTAGTCTCCCTGGCAATGGCGTCTCCGCCCTCTTGTGTGGGGCACAGATGACCTATTGTCCCGCTGACTCGTGAAGCACACAGGCCGTACTGTAACACCTCCGAAAAGCTCCGTCACTTTCACCTATAGAGACTAAACACACCGCTGTAATAATAAAACAGTGTTTCTCTGCTAGAAGAATGACTTCATTCTTCATTTAATGTGTTAAAATACATGGAGTGAGGAAAATGTAAATATGTCCCTTTTATATGGCTTAATTATATATTATTATGAAAATGTCCTAAATGATATTTTCCATAAGAGTATGAAAACACATTCTGAATAACAGATAAAAGGTATGAATTACAACAATTTGATTAAATGCAAAAATAATTCAAAACAGTTTGATTAATACATTTTAATTATAAAATTTGTTTATGTAAATATACGGATATTCAACATGTTCTCAAGTGTTTACCCTATCATTTAGTATAGTCTTTTACAAAATAATTAATAGCTTGGATAGTATTTTAATTGCCTAAAAGCAACTGACAAATATCATAGGGTTGATATTTTTATATCAGTGTATATAGTTGAAAGCAAATGATATTTAAAATATAATTTTCTCAATTTTACGAGGTCTCAAAAACTGCATGAACAAAAGAAAGAAGTAATCTGCACTACACACTGCAGGGTACTGTCATGGCAACTGCTTACATGTTTTACTTAACACACTCATATACATTTTATTTTTGCACTATCATCATTATTATAGAAGAAACTCACCTCAGTTCTACCGCTATCCAGATGTTCAGTTTAAGATGACTAATAAGACATAAGGAACTGCAGATCTTGCAGTTACTGTAGCTGAAAGTCATATAACACAGAGCATTTTTATAATCTCATGTACAGTTCATAAAGAGGCCATTTTAACTATTGCCCATGGAAAGCACACTGCTGCCATCTGTTGGACATTTCTTGTGGCGCAGAGGCATCCATTACATTATTAGATTTATAAGATATAGTCTGCTTTTAAATTAAGTCATGTAATAGCATTCTTTATCATACAGTTTTACCCCACATTTCTGAATTTGAAAGGTATGCTGATTTAAGACTAAGATTAATCATCAGCAACAACAAAAAACTTGCCCTTTACAGAGAGCAATACAAATGACTCCATGCTTCTCTAGAGTTAAAAACACACAAACAGCAAATAATAATAATAATAATAATGTTTTCAAATTGAGCCTTAGTAATAAGCTGATGGGAAGCATGCTTGATCATAATCACTGACCCACTGCACGACATTATCATCACCCTATAGACCAGTCTCTGATGACCTCTGACCCCAAAGGTAATGTCATTAGAACATTAGGACACTGAAGGTCAAACACATGATTCCTGGTGTGAAATCATGAATACGGAGCATTTGGAGGTGGAGTGTCGGGAAGAAGTGATATTTGTCTTACATTATAGTGTGTGTGGGTCAGATTTTGCCATCTTAGTGGGAACCAAATGTCCTCTCAAGGATAGTAAAATCTGAAATAACCAATATCAAATAAAATTACTTAATTGGGATACATGATGTCTTAAAGTCACCATGGAATCAACACGATTATCTTCAATGATGCGAGGGCGGAACAACCTGTCACTCACATGACATCACAGCTATAGCAAACCACAACCATCCAATTGATTCCAGATGGACAAAATCAAGTCTCGCCCTACATTTTTTCCTTGTTCGAAAAGCAGTTTCACTCAGATATAGCCTATGTAACAATGGGGAAGAAAAGACTAGTCAGAAATAGTTTTAATGAAAATATAAAAACGACAAAAGGCTTTTGTGAGGGTCATGGGTTTAGGGATAGAAAATATCATAAGCTGAGTAAAAAAAAAAAAAAAAAACAGAAGTCCATGGAAAGTCTCTACCTTGATATAAAAACAAGTGTGTGTGTGTGTGTGTGTGTGTGTGTGTGTGTGTGTGTGTGTGTGTGTGTGTGTGTGTGTGTGTGTGGTCCTAAATGTCCCCATGAGGAAAACAACTTGTAAATCATATAATGTCAAACAACATGTTGTTTTTTTAAATGTAAAAATGCATAAAGTTTTCTGTGAGGGTTGTGATTGGGTTTAGGGGATTGAATATACAGACTTTGTACAGTATAAAAACCATCGTGTCTATGGAATGTCCTGTAAACCCTACACCAATTGAATTTTTTTCAGTGTTGAAGACAATTGAAGAAAACAAGCTAGTCTGATAACGTTACAGACTTGGCCAAGTCAATGAAGCTACACATATCGTGTTTGTAATGCTTCGTATGTTCTGTACAGTAGCCTACAATGCGAGTAATATGTTATGAATTGACGTATCCAGAGCCGGATTAACGCAAAGGCAAACTAGGCACGTGCCTAGGGCCCGATTGGCGGGATGGGGCCCAGACAGAGGGACAAAAAAAAAAAAAAAAAAGTCCTATCTACAATTTATTTCAATATTTATTAGTTAACTAAAAATAGTGACGATGTTTATCTTAACCATAGACTGTTACATTACTGCAGTTAAACCAATGAATGTGTCCGTTACAAAGCGGGTGCCGGCTTCTGAAAGTACAGGTATGTGTAACGAACGCATCCATCAGGTGCTGCGAGGCAAAAGCCTAATAAGCACACAAAGAAGCACTGCTCAAAATGCAGGTGTGTGAGTTGTCGTCATCTATTTTGGAGTGATTGCAATGTATTCTAAATATAAACTTGTACTGTAGATCAGCGTCATTTCTGGAAAAATCATTCACCGCTTTATTACGAGTTTAAAAGAGCGCGAGCGTCATTAACGTGCCCAGACGCGACGCTTTGAATTTGCGCGTACAATGAATAACATAGCTGACTAGTAAAAAAGCTACAAAATTAAAAGACAAGACGTCTGTATTCTAAGTTAAAAAGCCAACACACTACAATATTTTTAAATGTTTCAAATAAAGGATCTCATATCTATGGGTCTATCTTCTAAATTCTGCTGCTGATTAGATTCCTGACATTACGCCAATAATATCAGTTTATATATTTTTTTTCTGCTCAGTAGCGATCGTGTTTTTCTCTTCCACTTGATTTGTGTATAGAATATTTAAGGTAGCAATGCAATATAAAGCACATATGCTCATCTACTGAAGTGTGATTCTGGAACTGTGAATAAATTGAATAAAACAGCAAAATAACAACAACAACAACAACAACAACAATAACATCTTCATTAAACAAAAAAGAGATTACCTTAGATAAAGTTTGATTAATATGTACATACAGTACCGGTAAAAGTCTGGACCCATTACTATTTTTAATGTTTTTGATTATTATGCTCTACAAGCCTGCATTTATTTGATCAAAAATACAGAAAAAAAAGAAACAGGAATATTCAGCAACTTTTTAATAATCAAAAATCCTGAAAAAAAGTATCACAGGTTATAAAATAAATATTAAGCACCATTTCTAACATTTGATAATAAATCAGAATATTATAAAGTTTTCTGAAGGATCACGTGACACTAAATTCAGCTTTGCATCACAGAAATATAACGTATAGTAAAATAGAAAACCATTATTTTAAATTTTAATAATATTTCACTATATTATTTTTTCTGTATTTTTGATCAAATAAATCCAGGCTTGATGAGCATAAGAGACTTCTTTCAAAAACATTAAAAATAGTAATGTGTCCAAACTTATGTAGTACTGTGTAAGTAAAAATATACTGCTTTTAAAATTAAATGTTGTATAAAAAGGTTAGGAATCATATTTGTTTCAAGTGTTTTTTTATTGGGGGTGGGGGGCCTCCAACATGAATTTTGCCTAGGGCCTCCTAATGTCTAGAACCGGCCCTGGACGTATCCATTAATGATGACAGTAATTCTATCAATGGAGACTTTATCCCATTGTCGAGAGTGCTTAAAGGAACACTGACATTGTCAGAGGCTGATTTGCTCCTGTTTTGAGTGCTGACAATTGCGTTCACACCATCATTTGTGTTCCGCAGACAGCAGGCCTGTAACAACACTATCACAGTCAGGATTTGCTCAGTGAAAAGGAACGGCGAGATTAGTTTTGGAGCCCTCTCGTAGAGTTAAGTGCCGAGCGGAGCTCTGATACAAAGCCCGTTTGATCCTCGGGGATTGTGGGATGTAAAGCGTTTGAGTCTGTCAACCCCTTTGTCATGATAGCACATGTTTTTCTCCATCTTCTTAGTCTGCTCGCCCGTCTCTATTGTTATTATCCGCTCTAGCAGCAGCTGTTGGCATTGTCATCGCTGTTAATCTGAGGGAATATCTTTAGCTCCCCGCGTTACGAACAGCTGTCGGTATTGTGCTAGAGTCGTTAATCTGATTCTCGATCTTTAGCTCCTCAATTTGAGGCTTTGATCTGGCCATTACGCCGCCTATTGCATGTATTCTTAGTTGTACATCTGAGCTGGAACTGTTCCACATCTGTAGACAAACATGGCAGCGGCCTGGTGTTGACAGATGCTTCTCCGCTGCAATCTTTCATCGGACAATGGCTTATTTAGTTGAATCTGAATCTATTTTAACAATTGCTCCTCCATTATGGGAACATATCATATCACGGATAACTCTGACAGAGTGGTTTGATTAAAATAATGTCAAAATGCACCTGGAATCCTGGATAGCCTAGGATTAAACCATATTCATTTAAAGGGACAGTTCACACAAAAAATGTAATTTCTGTCATTATTTACTCACCATCATGATATTCCAAACCTGTAGCCTATGACTTATAGAGGGTCTTTTGAAAATGTCTCAGTGTTTCCTTTTCCTTTTCCAAAGTTAATGGGGTCCAAAAGTGATGTTTTCGACCCCAATGGCTTTCATTGTATGGACAAAAACAAACATTACTTAATATACGTTGTATAGACTATGTTAATAGGCTCTATTGTGTGTGTGTATATATATATATATATATATATATATATATATATATATATACACACACTCACCTAAAGGGAACACCTGTTAAATTTTTCATTAATGCAATTATCTATTCAACCAATCACATGGCAGTTGCTTCAATGCATTTAGGGGTGTGGTCCTGGTCAAGACAATCTCCTGAACTCCAAACTGAATGTCAGAATGGGAAAGAAAGGTGATTTAAGCAATTTTGAGCGTGGCGTGGCAACTTTGACTGAAATAACCACTCGTTACAACCGAGGTATGCAGCAAAGCATTTGTGAAGCCACAACACGCACAAACTTCACTCATCTCCACTACAAATAGGAAAAAGAGGCTACAATTTGCACGAGCTCACCAAAATTGGACAGTTGAAGACTGGAAAAATGTTGCCTGGTCTGATGAGTCTCGATTTCTGTTGAGACATTCAGATGGTAGAGTCAGAATTTGGCGTAAACAGAATGAGAACATGGATCCATCATGCCTTGTTACCACTGTGCAGGCTGGTGGTGGTGGTGTAATAGTGTGGGGGATGTTTTCTTGGCACACTTTAGGCCCCTTAGTGCCAATTGGGCATTGTTTAAATACCACGGCCTACCTGAGCATTGTTTCTGTCCATGTCCATCCCTTTATGACCACCATGTACCCATCCTCTGATGGCTACTTCCAGCAGGATAATGCACCATGTCACAAAGCTCGAATCATTTCAAATTGGTTTCTTGAACATGAAAATGAGTTCACTGTACTAAAATGCATCTTTGGGATGTGGTGGAACGGGAGCTTCATGCCCTGGATGTGCATCCCGCAAATCTCCATCAACTGCAAGATGCTATCCTATCAATTTGGGCCAACATTTCTAAAGAATGCTTTCAGCACCCTGTTGAATCAGTGCCACGTAGAATTAAGGCAGTTCTTAAGGCGAAAGGGGGTCAAACTCAGTATTAGTATGGTGCTCCTAATAATCCTTTAGGTGAGTGTATATATGCCTGTTAACATATATATTTTCTCAAAATAATTTTTTTCTTATGCACTGAGCCAGAAATCTCCCCTTCAGTAGCCTAGCACACAAAACTTTTTAGTTACATTTTTTTTATTTTGTTTATGGTATTTACTTATTGATGGAGTGATAAAGAGATTTTCAAAATCCCCTCTGTAAAAACCTCTACTATGTCTTAAAATGAAACAAGAATGTAGAACCTGGCCAATTTCTGATCTGGAAATGTATGGAAATATGTGCATATTTAAACAATAGGCCTGCATTTGAGAAACAGTTGTTGTGATAAATCAAGTGAGTAAGTATGGTGACCTCTATTAGTTGAATTTTACTCTAATTCACCTGTGGTGTCTTGCCTGCCTTAATGATTTCCAGTAGTCATGAATGATAATATGATTTAGCGTTGACCCAGCCATTCTGTGATGTCTATAAATGCCGCCTGCCATAAACAAAACCGTCTTCATTAATACCCTCAAAACATCGGATCAGCCTTGCAGCTTATTAAAGTCATCTCATTGTGAAGACACACACATTAGCCTTGACAAGAGCTTCCATTAAACAATGAAAACTAATGAGGTTACAGTGAAATAAAACTAGATCGAGCAAGCCGAGTACAATTACCCCAAATATAAATATCCCCCCATGTTTAAAGAGCCATTAATCAGATAAAAATAGACTGAAGAAGTCTTTTGTGATTAACGAGGTGAGACTTGTGCTAATTACTGTTTCCTCCGCTTGTAATTAGGTTGGCACATCTAATCAAGATGAATGAACGCCCTGACCCGCTGCACATTGTTTGTGGCTCACAAACCCAGCGGCTTTTACATCTTTATTCCTCAAACCGTATTATCATGACCTTGTCTCTATGAGACACACTTCCATAACTGTGTATTGCTTTATTACACCCTCCTGCCGTGTGTTAAAAGAGATGCTGTGAATGAGAGCTTTGTCTGCTTACAGGTGCTTTTAAGCTTTTTCAGTCATTTAGTCCATGTCTACCACCTGTTGTGGAAAAAAAGAAGGACGCATGAATAGATGAGTGCATTGCGCACGGGCTTTTTGTTCGATGCATCTTGCTTTTAATAAGAGCGCAGAGAACTTTGAGAAGGCTGCAGGAAACAAACTTTTAGGGTTATATTATACGTAGCCTAAATGAGGCACAAGAATTGAACGAAACATCGATATGTTTTGCACTTGTAATTATTTCAGACGAGTGTTTAAAATATGACCTTTGTAAAATGGAAATAAGTTGAGGCGTGAATACAGATATTGAATTTGGTAATTAATGCAGAGCTCTTGGTGGAAGTCGCTGGAGGGACTGGAACTAATTCAATTACAGTCTGAACTGGAGCGCTGTTATAATTATTTCTTTCTGAAACACTCGGGCCTGCCGAGAACCTCTTCTGTGAACAAAACGTGGCTCAATCTATTGCAGTTTTGATTCGCTCTCTACATAAACACACTGAGCTCTCTGTGCGCACACCATTCCAAATAACTGTGAATTACATCAAATATTCTTCATGGCGCAATCTTTTACTTTTAAGCAGAATGACAAGTCAATACATGAAACGGGGCAAATAAACTTGTAGAATTTTATTTCCATTCAAGTGATTTGAAACAGAATCTACAATGCAACACTTTAGGATTTCATCCCCAGATTATTATTAAATCTACTTAACAGTACATCTGTTTAGATAAAAGAATATCTCTGTTTAGTTTTGGACAATCGACATTGTTTAATAATAAGCAAAGATTTTCTTTTACAGTTTAATTACAGTTGTACATACACACCTACACTAACAAAAAAAAACCGCCAACAGATGCTTGCATGAGGCAGTTCTATACATTATATGTTCACCAGAAGCACTTCATTGGATTAAAGTTGACATCACCACATCACTTCCGGTTTTATACAAATGCTAAAGAGTGCAAAGAAATCAGTTAATCATTGTAGATTATTATATATTTCCCAATATTATAGTGAACTTTTCTGGGTGTATTACTATTAAAAGAAAAGAAAAGAAAAGAAAAACGTAGCATTCTGTGTGGTCCTTGACAGTTCAGAAACATCATCAAGGTGCAAGCTTGACAGTTACAAAAGAACTGGCATAGGAAAAGAAGCATACTTCAAAATACATTAAAACAACCCGAAGTTCACAGTTTCTAGTATTTACACAATTGAATATGGTTGTTTGTAATTATAGGCAAACTGACATAGGAAAGTGAGGTAAATGAGGGTAGCCAGGCGGTGCGAAGGCAAGTCTCAGAGCTGAAGTTTGCACTAGAAAAATCTTGGTCACACTTTATATTACATTGCTCAGGAGCAGCGTCAGAAACTAACTGGAAATGATTTTTATGATGGCTTTTTACATCCATTTTACTTCAAATAACTTCATTGAAAGGGTCTGAACACAACTAAATCAGCAAAGAATAGAATATTATGAAAACAAATATTACACTACTGTTCAATAGCTTTTTCTAAGCTCTCTAAAAGTCTCATCAAGGCCGCATTTATTTGATCAAAAATACAGTACAAACTTAAAAGAGATGTTTAATATATATCTTAAATGTAATTCCTGTAATGCAACCATTACTTCAGTTGTCAATGTTGAAGACAATTATGCTTATGCTTAATATTTTTGTGGAAACCATAATCGGTTATTTTTCAGGATAGCAAAAAAATAACTGAATAAAAGTAAATCTTACTGACCCCAAACTTTTGAACAGTAGTGGTGCATGTAACAGATAAAAAAATATTTATATACTATATAAAAAAATAATAATTTAACACAAGGATGTTGTTTTCCACCACATTTTAACTTGTCAAGTCCAAATTAATTTCTGACTTTGGTTCGGAGTAAATTTCATTACTGTGTGGAGAGACTTGCGGATCCATATAAACACTATTTACTATAGCAGTTCAATTTAGTAACATGTGTAACAGGGTCCCTGTAAAATAAAGTGTTACCAAAATCTCTACTCCCAACATGTGCAGTTAAAACCATTTCTTAAGCAGAAAGAGTGGCCCATCGCAAGATAAAGTGGGGACTTGTTCTCAAAGCAGTCGATTTTGTGCAAAAAGGCCTGTCATGCGGACGGGGAGTATGAATACAAAAAGCTTTAGTGCGTCTAGCACGCGATGCCGTCGTTAAGGCTTCCAAAAATGACATCCATTACAAAGAATTCACCGATACCTCCAAGAAAAAAAGAAACAAAAGCACACGGCTCACGAGCAATCTCTTTACCAGCGGCATTTAAATAAGTACAAAATCCACCGTTCGAACTGTAAATATTACCATGTTATTTCTAATGTGGAAAAATAGACATGTGCATAATGTACAAGCAAGAAATATCAGCACTTTGGTGTGGGCTTCAGATTAGCTACCGGCTCATTGTAGCCACGGCTACTGTGCGTCTACCTTCTCCAAGCACCACGCTGAGAAAACAATTATGAATGCGTTATACAGTGGTTCACAGTGACATGATGAGGGAGGAATCGTCTGCCAGAAACAAACAACCAAGCTTCTATTGGTCCCTGAATCACACATCTTTTACCACAGCTGTGCCAGGAACAACCCTCGTAGGAACAGGCGGGCCAGAAGTGCGCCGTTTAGACAGAATCAGTGACTATCAATACAGTAAGCCCAATATTATCTTACAGTACGCAGATTTCTCCCCTTAAAAGTTGTGTAAACAAGCAGGAATGACCTTTAGGATGATAGTTAGTTGCTAAAAACAGACCCGGTGGCCCTCCTCTCTGTCTTCTGATAATAATTGTTGTTGTCTGAGGTTCCCTGTCCTTGGAGGATCGGTATCTGGGGAGCTTTTCTTTATTTGGGATTCTCCAAGGCTCACTCTTCACATACATTGGAAAGTCAAGGCTCCGTAGTAAGCCATCTTTTTGTCAGTTGTTTGCTTCCTCAATTGGCAATATCATGAACTAGGGCACTGGGGTGACCCTCTCTCTCGATCGCCACATAAAAGCGAGGAGGAGGAGGACGACGAGGAGGAGGACGACTAAGGTGCTTGGTTTTCTATAACACTAAACCAACTTTGAGTACGGAAATGATTTTGGGGCTTATCTAAAATGATGTGTTCAGACAAGAAAGTGCAGTGTTCAGTCTACGAACTGAAGAGGCCTCCAGCTAGTTCTAGTGTCCACCAGGGGGAGCCCTTCTCTAGAGTAGCGCAACACATGACCTGAGAGATTATTCTGGAAGGTTCAGTGACGTCACCTCTGGCTTCATCTTGAAGTACTGGCTGAAACGAAGAACTGCGTATCTGCAGAAGAAAATATGGTGGTCAAGAGTGAAAATGCATTGTTCAAAACTCAATAATATGGACATTGTTGTTGAGAAGATAAAACTTACCCCAAGAAGTCAAAGTCAATGGTGGAGTACTGAGCCTGGATTAATGCCCACAGTCCCCAGAAGAAATGAGATGCCTGGGGAGAACCAAAACCAAATACCAGGAGGAAAAATGAGGATAGCTTTAACTTTGGTAACACTTTATTTTACAGTGTCATTATGTTACATGTAGTAATAACTATAAATTATGCATAATTACACGCAACTAACCCTTAATCAAACCCCAATCCTAACCCTAGTCCTATAGTAAGTACATGAAGTTAATTATCACTAAGTACTTAAATGTATACTTACACTGTAACATGGACACCTTAAAATAGAGTGTAACCTTAACTTTGTATTTACTTTTTTCACAAAGGAAGAACTCAGGGTATAAATATAAAAATAAAAAATAATATTGGGTTAATTCATAAAATAATATTCATATTCATATCAGTGTTGTCAACTAAAACTAAAAAAGTTTAAAAAAAATATTTTTCGGTAATTGAAACAATGCTTCAGTATTAGATGAAAAACTTTGCAACTTGGAAACTAACTTAAAAATTACTGGGGAAAAAATGTAAGTAAAAAAAACCTGATCATATAAAAATAAAATTTATTTCAAAGTTTTAATAAATATAGAATATAAATATAACACTATTTTAAACAGTGTATGTAAATGATCACTGATTTATATATTACATATGAAACTATTTAGAACCACACCTGTGATATATATATATAATTTGATATTTTTTTGCATTAAGATGACGAGGTGGGCACTTAACTGTTATTACTAAAACAGGCTTCATTTAATAAATCTATTCATATTTATTTATTAAAAAATTCTTAACATTTTATTTTGATTTCGGGATAAAATAAGACTAGGAAATCTTCTAGACAGGCTTTGTTGGATTCACCCTGACACTGGAGTTAACTGTGACAGATTGTATGTTGTATTGTTGCTTGGAAACATTTGACCCACGCCTTTCTGAGCAAAGACTGCTTCCTTTTAGTGGATCCATTAAAAAAGGAAAAAGATAACTGCATGGAAGTTATTTCTGTTGATTCTGGATCACTGACAGCAAAGTAAAAGCTTATAAAATGTGGCATATATATAATAGCCCCTCTGATGAGACTGAATCACTCCTGCCATCATGTGAGTAAAGATCACGGGTTTGCTGGTCTATAATAAAGTCTTTATCCTGTTTTTCACTCAACTGCACAGAATAAATGTTTGTCTCTGCCAGATTCAAGGGTCCTGAACCCCCTCAAACACTATCTCTGAGCATATTCAGACCGTCTTTTATAAAACTCCATGTCTCCTGGCCGAAGCATGTGAAGATGGGTTTGTAAACATCAAGGTGCCACACTAAAGCAGAGTTTCAAGAAAAACACTACTGTTCAAAAGGTTAAGGTCAGGAAGTTTTTTTTTTTTTTTTGTCCCTTATGCTCACCAAGGCTGTATTTATTTGATCAAAAATGCAGTGTAAACAGTAATATTGTGATCTATTATTAAAATTTAAAATAATTGTTTTCTGTTTGAATATATTATAAAGTGTCATTTATTCCTGTGATGGCAAAGCTGAATTTTCAGCATCATTGTCATTGTCACGTGTCATTGATGTCACATGCTTCAGTGTCAAATCATTCTAATATGCTGATTTGATGCTCAAGAAACATTTATTATCATTATCAATGTTGAAAACAGTTGTGGTGCTTAATATTTTTGTGGAAACCGTAATATATTTTTATTTTGTCAGGATACTTTGATGAATAGAAAGTATTTATACGATTTTTTTGTAACAGTGTAAATGTCTTTCCTCTCATTTTTTGATCAATTTAACGCATCCTTGCTGAATAAAAATATTAATTTCTTTCAATTAAAAAAACAACAACATACTGACCCCAAACTATTGAATGGTAGTGTGTATAAATCATATAAATTATTGTGTGAACAATTTCTGTAAATTTTCTATTGATGTCCTCTTTGTAGCTATTTAAAATAGGCTTTATCAGCTTTTTTACACACCATCTTTATTTTCTTTTCAGCATCTTTACACAACTCTTACTAAGAAGATCAACCAAAATGTATAATCCAGCTGTCTTATTCAGTAATTATGGCTAAATCTGTTTATGGCAGCTTACATTACACCTACAGAATCAGAAAATGGCCATATTCTGATTAATATAATATTCTCGGGCATCGCTTTGGTTTTCTCTGTGCTTTCAGGAAAAAAGGAATCCAAAATGAAGGCAACAAAACACGCACATCCGTTCATCAAGCCTCACGCTGTGGCATTCCTCTTGCATTTGTTTTAGCGTCTCTCAAGGTCCCTCTCAGGGACAGGGAGAGAAAACGGTGCCTCCTTCAGTTTTGTTTGCCATATCTGAGAGCCAGAGGATACATTTTTTCTTTGAAAGCTTTTTCGCCCCTCCCGACAAACTGGAAATTAAAACGTGTCTGCCTGCTTTTAACACGTCTATTGATCACAAAAAGACTGAACTGCGAGAGTAAACTGGATATTCAATTAGTTTTCCTCTCTGAAGTAAATATCATCATCAAGCAAGGACTAAAGAGCAGGTGTGTGACTCAATCGTCAAAGAATGACCTGCGCGCACACACACACACACACACGTCCTCTCATTAGATGCCTGCGAATCTCTTTAAAGGTGTGCAGGATGTCAAGGCTCCTTCCCTGACTCCTTTAGATCACTATTCATACCTCGGTCTACATTTCAAGCGTCACTCTAATGCAGACCATCTACCTGCTAAATACTTAAACTGCTCACGGTGTTCCAGTTTGCTTTGTAAAATGCATTAAAGAAAGTAATTAATTAATTAATTATTGAAAAAACAAAAGCGTGATGTTTAGTTTGGCAGGGTGCAGATGGATCAAAATGCGTCATGATTCCAGACAGTGGCGGATAAATCCAGTTTCAACTCACCAAGGCGAAGCGGTTGACTTGCACGTACAGCAACTCCACTTCAGTGTTGGAGACCTGTGTGCCCTGTGATTTGTACTCTTTGTAGGCCTCCAGATAGGACCGGAGCCACTGCAACTGGAGCTCTCGCCCAGGATAATGGGTGTAGTCCACCTCATTCAGACCTGTCAATCACAAAAAGGCCACACCCACAACCATTCAAATTAGAAATCTTTCAATCCTGGTTAAGCAGGTTAGAATAGCTTCATTTTCGGGTCATACCTGCAAATTCATTGAAGTGATTCCCAATGTCATAGGCTTGGTAATTGTACCCAGCATATTCGTAGTCAATGAATTTGACATTTCCTGCAGGAGGGGAAACAAAAAGGAATTTGTTTAGAAAAGCTCATGGGCATTGCCTTCTTAACCCTTGTTCTTTT
The DNA here is from genome assembly GCF_964197995.2 of Scardinius erythrophthalmus. Classification (NCBI taxonomy): domain Eukaryota; kingdom Metazoa; phylum Chordata; class Actinopteri; order Cypriniformes; family Leuciscidae; genus Scardinius; species Scardinius erythrophthalmus. The sequence goes on along the minus strand of NC_138224.1, from coordinate 12,902,732 downwards.
TTTTTACTGTAACAATCTATTGCCTGTATTAGCAAACCAACACTAAATGGACATTTTCTGCTATTTACATGACTGATCAAATCACATCTGGGAAAAGGAGTAAGGATTTGCATTCTGGTGCAAGACAACAAAGAATAAACAAATGATAGAAAGAGAAATAGACATGGGGACAGATTTCATGCACTCAGAGCATGCATGTGGAAAAAACAACATGCTATATTAGGTGATTCTTCAATTAGGGACACGCAAATATATAATTTAATTTTTTCACATCCAGTCAGAATGAACTGATCTATTGGATGATTTTGATTTTGTGCGTGAGATGGTATTGTTTTTTCAAGTTTTGGGCAAAAACATGTGTATATATATATATAGTTTCTGAATTAAAATTCTCAAATACTGATCATTTTGGAAATTATGCCAAAAATAGCTACTCTCTCTCAGATCACAATGCAACGTTCTACCAATGTTCATTATACCAGTATAAACCATGCTACCCTGTCAAGTCTCATTTCCACATAAATAAAAATGTCCCTGATTTGAACACTTTTCTTAATTTATAATGGGGGTGAAATTAAAAAGTTTAGGTGTAGGGGGGGATTTCAAAATTACAATACAATTTTTAAAGCTTTTATAATAATAATAATATAAAAATTATAATCCATCTTTTAAAACTAAAATAACATGTTATTAATTAAAAATGAAGTGTATCTAATTGATGAATCACTCATTTACATGAGCCTGCTGAGAGGAAAAGTGAAAAACTTGCAATCAGTTTTGGTTTTGTTTCGTTTTTTGAAGGAAAATGTGTATTATCAGAATCAGAATTATTAATTTTAGGGTATTTTCAAATGAAAACAAACACAATTCAAAAGTTGGCAAAGTCGTTGCAAGTTTTTGACCGTTTACAGGAAATCTCTTGGCTGGCAAAAGAAAGTGCGCCTTGCGCAAACAGTCTTCTGCTCAACACTGTAAAACAGTGAAAGGAAAAAGAGTGAAATAAAAATGAAGAAAGGCAAAGAATGGATAAACCGCTCAGGTTAAAGAAAGGTTTACAGCTTTGGAAAATGCATAGAAGAAGACGGCTGTGCTGTAAGCCCAGGGCTGGAAGAACAGAGGAGGTAAAGGAGAGAAAATGGGCAACGTCGCCATCTAGTGGCACATAGTCTGTATAGCAGTGGTCTAGCAAGCAATGATTTGATTGGTCAGGTGATGTGAACAGTGTTGACTTCAGAATACAAAGCCTTACTCCTCTCGGTCTACATATGTGTAATGTATTATTCGTAACACTGCCTGATAAGTTACATGTAACATTAGTGCACCTAATGTGTGTTTATGGCCTTTATTGCCTTGCATATGGCCAGTGCTCTAGAGCTTATGGTGTGTAAAAAAAAAAGTTTGATTGACATTGGACAGAAGTGTTGGTCTACAGAAAGAGACACGTGAGGTGGTTACCGGACCCGGTGGCGTCCTAGCGGGACACACTGAACACCTCCAGTCAGTGGCTATAGCCCTGTGCAGCAGATGAAGAGATTTGGGCAAACTCACATCTGTCACAGAACACACACAGCTTCACTGCAGAGAGGCCATTGGGCACCTCCCCCTTTAAGAACAAACACGGCTCATCTCATAAACGCACACCCCCACCACACAGCATCCCCATTGGTCGATTAGCCATCCAATGAGGCCCCCAAGTTACTGGCTCTATGCAAATGCCACGATGGCTTCTCGTGCAGGTCGAGCCTGTGGGACTATCAAACTTATTTGACTCCCCGAGTGTCAACGAAAGACATGAAAAACAAAAACAAGTATGCTCTCACTCAGACTGTTGCGTAACGCTCCCGAATCTTGCCTTCTATAGGTCTCGGCGTGAAGGGGGCTGAGTGTACAGGGTTGTCAAAAACTTAAACATTTTACTGTGAAAACTTCCTCCCACCCCTCAGTTTGTGTTAAAAGCGAGTTGGAGGAAGTGGCTTGGCTTTTTTCTGAAAACAGAGCCTCCTTCCTCTCTCAAAATTCAAATACAAACAAGTGCCCAAGGTCGTAGTTGCCTCCAAGCCCTGTTCTCGAAGCAGATTTCCATGACCCAATCTCTAATCGTCTGTTGTGAATTATTTACTGCTACAAGAACAGTTTTTAGGGGCAACTGATACCTTTAGGGCAACTAATACATGCTGGTGATAATCGGTTTGAAAGCCTCAAAAAAAAAAAAAAAGAAAAAAAAAAAAAAAAGGTGAGAGACAGGAACTACATGCTCTCAGACTACTGTGGCAGAGCAGCCATTTTCTCATACTCATATTCTTCCATGTGGGGTCATTCCTGTTATGCTGATGATTTTATTTTTCCCAATCATAGATGTCCTTATGTAATATAAAGCCCACATTATGGTGGAAGTCACATTTATTAATTTACATTAATAATGTAATCGTTTTAATTATTTTCAATTTTTTTTATTTATGTATATAATAATTATACACATTATTATTTACAGTTAATTATTATTATTTTTTTTAGTTTTAACACCTGAGAGCTTGACAAAAATGTCAACATCCACTCAAATCATCAAATATATCAAAAATATATGAATAAAACTGTTAATAATACCGATGGCAATTTTCCTTACCTAATTTATGTTTCAAATAACTAACATTTAAAAACATATTATTTTAGCTTTTATTTTCCTTCCTGTTTTTTTTTTCTTGCCATTGTATAAATAAAGCTGAAGTGCCTACGCCTGACCACAGCATATTTATGAAAGTCTGGTACAGTATTTTATTGAAATACTTCCTTATTTCAAATGAAAATGAAAGGACTGAAACCGTTCTGCATAACAGGAATGACCGGAGTCACACTCTCTCACTCTCCATCCTGTGGCTCAGGTAGCGCAGACAGTCGCCAGTCTCTACATCATGAAGAGAGTAAACAGCATCACAGCAACATTCCCCAAAGCAAACAAAAACACACTTTTGCTTTTGATTTTCAAAACAGAAAACACATTTTATGGAAACCAGTGGATTCTCCTGATCCCTTGATGAAATTGGATGAGAATGTAATATGACCATCCTTTAGGAAAGGTCATCCACGCTATATTTCAGAGGTGAAAACACTGAATTGAAGCCTACCTTAGGCAGGGGGGTTGGGGAAACAAACGCTGTGGCTCAAGGAAGCTGTTGGGGTTTGTAGGACTCACCTTCCTTTTGGTTGTAGATGATGTTCTTACAGAGCAGATCGTTGTGACAGAGAACGACTGGGGAACCCAGTTTAGAAAGGTTCTGCTGAAGCCAGATCATCTCGTCTCTAAGACACGCGGAGCTGGGCACCTCACTGTTCAGCCTGGGGACAAATGACACATACATGCATTCAGAAAACACAAACAAGCTTTTGTGTTCCAGCGTGATTCAATTAAGGCACATTGTACCCACACCTGCCTTACTTAGTCAGATAAAGACCATCATTTCCGGCTCTGATGCCAGACTACGTAAAAAAAATATGATTGTCTATAAATAGTAAAGTAACCACAGAGACAGGCATGTATTCTGTTGGCACGGGTTGTTGCACAATAACGGATTGCGCCTCTAAGGCATGAATACAATCCGTTTTTAATCCTACACTAAATTCAAGCCTACCTGAACTATTTCTTTTGCTCAAACTTGACTTGGACAAACACTCTAGCAACATGCATAACAATGTGGTAAAAAAAAAAAAAAAACCTCCATGTCCTAGTTTTGCACGTACAAGCACCACTCATATTTCCTTCAAATTTAGTTGTATCAGCAAAAATTGATCAATAGACATTTTATGGGCATTTCCGACATTAGAGAGGCAGTGAATTTCAGAACAGCCTCCTTGACTTTTCAATTTCTCTTTTTTGATAAGTTTTATAATTGATTCCTTTTTCTTTCTTTATTATCTTGCCTTGTCTTTTAGTCGTCTTATTTAAAGCACATTCAGAAGCTCTCTTTAAGAGTTATTTTTAAATATTATTATTATTATTATTAAAGATTATTTCTGCTAAATTAATTTGTATTTTTTTAATGCGTGTTTTTCTGAACTTGCTCCTGTGCAAACATATCTGTGCCAGGATTAGTCATGTCATGTGGCATTGGGAGGACTTTCAAACCACAGTGTAATAAGCAAAGCATATTTTCTTTATGTATTTTCGGTTCGTCATCGCAAGTGAAGTTGACAGTATTGACAGTTTCAGGGTGTCACACAAGCCTAAAGCTGTTATTCTACATGTTCTGATTCGCTGAAAAACGTCAAAGCATAATTTCAATAAAGCTCACCTCTGGTCCATCTCAGGGTCCTCAAAGTGTGTAGGAACGAGAGAAAAGTACTTGCTCATTCTCAGCCAGAGGTCTGACTGGGGCACCCAGCCGTTGTGGGCATGTATGGCATGATATTTTGCCATCTGCCTTGCAATGTTCCTGTAAACAAATAAAATCGGATTATTTTCAGGTTCAGATTCAATTTTCATTTTTGAACCCTACAGTGTGTAATATACTTACAAACCGTTCAAAAGTTTGGGGTCGGTACGATTTTGATTTTGTCTCTTATGCTCAACCGCCAAGGCTGCATTTATTGGGTCAAAAATACAGTGAAAACAGGAATATTGTAAAATATTATTACGATTTAAAAACAACAGTTTTCTATTTTAATAGATTTTAAATGTCATTTATTCCTCTGATGGCAAATCTTAATTTTTAGTAGCCAGTCTTCAGAAGATCCTTCAGAAATTATTCTAATATGCTGATTTGATCCTTAAGAAACCTTTTATTATTATTATTAATGTTGAAAACAGTTGTGCTAAAGAACATTTATTTGAAATAGAAATGTTTTGTAATGTTATAAATGCCTCTCATGATCAATTTAATGCTGAATAAAAGTATTCATTTTTTACTAACCCCAAACTTTTGTATACAGTGCATTTAAAATAGTTTAACCGCCAGCATTGTATCACGTCATCACCCTGCTAACACAGTAGCCTTGTTCTCTCACAGCTGTCTGAGACCCGAAACGTATTGGCAGGAGGCCTGGGTCAGTGTGCAGTGCGTCATTCATGTCTTAAAGGATTACTGGGTAAGGTTTGGGGTTTTGAGACAAGTTGTCTGTCTAGTTGGAGGTCAACGCCGGTATCTCCATCTCAGTCACGCCGTCCTGAATCAATTAGCTCACTTGAACATACAGTTTCTAACCTGAAGACGGCGGAGCTTCGGATGTGCTCGGGCTCCAGGGCCACACCCTCCAGAAACTCATAGCACAGGCCATTGTTGAAGGTGCAGTAGAGACGTGGAGCGCACCGGTGTGCCTGCAGGACACGGAAGCTCTTCACTTCGTTTTCACGGTCCACAAACAGTTCCGTCTTGTTCCCGTAGACCCGCACCAGGACCACTTCCTGCATGGACCCGCCGACGTAACAGCCAATCAGCTTGTTTGTGATGCCGTCGGTGAAAAACTGCAGAAAGAGGAAGAAAAAAGTAAAGAGGTCATCTTTTTCAGCTCGCTCAGATGGTTTGAGGTTAACCTTTCGTTATGATGCTCATTAAAAGACTCTTTGTTGGCATCGGTATCACATGCCTCGAGTTCCTTTTAGGTTTTTTTCGCCACTTATTTAGGATCAAAACCGGCACAAAAGCTGGTGCATTCAGTGAGACCGAGCTGAACAAATTTGCATTGTCTACTAATGGAGCGTGTTTGGGACACCGAGCATTCCAGGCCACAATCATCTGTACTATCTGGGATTGACTGGCAGTGGGCGGAACGTCAGGAATTTGATTTCTGCCAGGGTCAGAGCCTGGCATGTGCTGAGCTCTCAATTTTGTTTCAAAGTTGATGAAAACAACCCAATACATATCTAGTTTCCCTCCCACATGCGAGCGACGTGACACACCCCTACCAACCCCGTTTATACAAGGAAACAACTGTTCGACACCTCAGGCTATAAAATGTTCAGCTTACAAGAATATTATTACAGACTGTGCTGACTTTTCATTGGGATGGAGCCTTAGGACGTGCGGGTTTACACTATAATGTGGAAGTGAGTTCATTTGGGGTTTATTTGTAACTAAAAGGGACAGATGTCGCTCAAAAACCTGTATAGTTTTTGAATTAATATATTTTGAAGAATATCTTAGAGTTGTTTTCATACAGTGAAGATCAATGGGGTCCAATGTTGTTTGGATGCTCTTCAAAAACCAGAATTACTCTGGCAAAATCACTGTATGACCATTAAAGCACCAATTAGGCCTATATTCTGGAAATTTCCACACGACTCGATCTCAATCCGAAATGCAGAGGACGTTCGATCCAATGCCATTACTAAGCACTTGAAAAACTTGATTCAACGTGTCTCCCCTGGTGCACGGCTAAAGAAAAGATTTCTTTCACAGTACTCAACAACACCAAGGTGACGGAAACCTGAACCATCATAATAAACATGGTTATTGCCGTGATCAACAGTCAATACATACAGGTTCTGTAATTAGTGGAACTGACTGACTTAAAGCTTCCAAGAAACTCTGTGACATGTTGCTTTTCTGGAAAGACCGAAAACTTCTAGGAGAATGAGAAGTCATATGAAATGTATTTGTTCTTGGAAAACTCCTTTGCTGTACTCTTGATTCCACCCAACTCAGGTTAATCAATCATGTATGAATGCAGTGGGGTGTACAGAGCAGTGTAATGTCACAGCCATCTTTTTTGTGTCAGCTGTAAGCATACACCTAATAGTCGTACAGTAACTTCACTGGATAGCAAACAAATGTCTTTACTTGAATGTCCCACACAAATATTGACTTCAACTCATTTTAGAAATGAGGAATGCTGTATGACCATAATGCACTGCTGCAGGAAGAACATTTGGAAAATATCTTCCTCATACTTCATACATATGTCATTTAAAACCCACCCAGATTCTCATCGAACGGAAGTTAAACAAATATCACTTTATAATAACTTTCATTAAGAACATTACCTAGCATTACTACGTTCTATAATTTTTAACAAATGGTCATTCAAAAGTTTTTTTTTTTTATGTCGGTAACACTTTATTTTACAGTGCCCTTGTTACAAGTAGCCTAGCTACTATTGTAATTACTATAAATTGTGCATAATTACATGCAACTAACCCTAATCCTAACCTGATGTGTTGTTAATATTATTATAACTCAGTACTTGGTTCTAGTACCTAAACAGTACTAGCAAAGTTGGAATTAAACACTAGTAACTATTGGGATAGAATTAAGTACCTACACATACTTAGAATAATTAGTAAAACTAGAATAGGTATACCAGCAACTATTGTAATACACTAATAACAAAAAAAGAATATTTTTTAAATATTAAAAACTTTTTACCATGCAATTCTGACTCTTTTTCTCAGAATTGTGAGACAAACTCGCAATTGCGAGTTATAAAGTCTGAATTACGAAATATAGACTCGTAGTTCTGAGATATCTCAGAATTCAATTCAATTATTCAATTATTATTTTATACGAGATATAAATAAATTTGCAATTCTGACTTTATTTCTCGCAATTGCAGGATCATATCCCGCAATTCCGACTTTTTTCTGTGAGATATATAAACTCACAATTGCGAGTTATGAGGTCATAATTGCGAGTTCATATCTCACAATTCTGAGAAAACAAGTCAACTACTTGTCAGAATGGCAAGATATTTACTCGCAATTGTGAGGAAAAAGTCAGAATTGCGAGTTTATATCTCGCAATTCTGACTTTTTTTCTTGGAATTGCAAGTTTTTGTCCCGCAATTCCGACTTTTTCTGAATTGCGAGATTTTATTTCTATTGCGAATTTATATCTTGCAATTCTGACTTTATAACTCGCAAATAGGTTTCTATATTTCGCAGTTCTGAGGAAAAAGTCACAATTGTGAGATTTAAAGAGATAAAAAAAATAGTCAGATTTGTAAGATTAAAAAGTCGTAATTTTTTATATTTTTGGGAAACAAATAATTTGGGAAACAAAGCTTCCATTGGAATAAGTATAAGCTACTAGTAATGAACAATTAGCTAAGAGTAGCTAAATGAAAAATATACTAACCACTATTGTAATACTTTTTCTAAATTTTTAATAAGTAATAACATAAAATAGATACTAAGTAGTTTAAAGGAAGAAGTAATAACAACAAAAAATACAATGCACAAATTCCAAGGATCCACCACCCACCTTCCTCCGTTTGCATTTTGCTTTATATTTATTGCTGTTGCTGTAATAATTGCAATGATGCAATAAATACTTGTAGCATGCAAGAGAAATATATTTTAATGAATGAGTGTTCCAAGTTCCAACATAAGCGCTTTGACAGCTCGCATTGGCTGCTGTGTCTCTGCTTAGCGCCATGGTGCGACGGGGTCTAGTATCTGGTGACGCAGCTCACGATTTCAAGGCGCAGCACGCTTAACTTCGCTTTTTGCATTATATAAGACGTTAAAAGAGTTGCAGTCAGCACATGCCGACTCTCCGCTCCAGTTAGGGTCGGCGTGCGACCAGCCGAATTGTAAGCGACGAGATAAGACATGAGAATTACCTTCATTTTGACCTCAGAAGGTTTCCAGTGGGGTCTGAGCGTCTTGATGAGTTTCAGCGCTCCGGCTCTGTAATCGTGCTCATCTACCGTCACGTCTAATTTAGGAACCGCCGGTGCGCCTTCTGGGACATGGATGTACTTTGCCATTGCTGTAAATGCTCGCTGTTGTTGCTCTGAGACGGGGAAGATTCAATGAATGCGCTAATGTAAAGCAGGGTGCGGATTTAAGCTCAGGTTCTGCTCGGTTACGCCTCCAGTGGTGCTGTTCGATTCGCGAGTCAATCGTTCTTTTCAGACGGTTCTGTATTACGATTCAACTGAACCGATTCTCTAAATGTGAAAATTCGGTCATTTACTTGATGTGTCATACTGTTAAAACATGTAGGCCTAAACCTTTTTTTGTTATTGTATTTAACACCGAAGGAAATGTTCTCAAAAAGATCCAATGAATAGCGTAAATGAATGGGGATTTTCTTATCCCTGTAATATTCTATATATTTTAAAACGATCCGTGATGTATATTGTGTTTTTGAATCACATGTTATTAATTGAAGTTTTGTATACCGTGTTGCTGAAAAATATTTTGCTATTATGTTATGATTATGTGTGTGAGGAAACAATTATGCAGGTTTGAAATAACAGGGGTGAATAAATGACAGAATTTTCATTGCTGAATTTACATCCTATCGATCACTAATCATAAACAACACATAACTACACACCGGAAATATAAACACGAAATATTTTACTTGAGCGATGATTGAAACAAATCAGTGAATCAGCTTTTGAACCGGTTCACCAAAGTGAATTATGCGAACGAACCGATTCGCTAGAACGATTCGGACTTCTCAGAGTATCAGATGATCTACCACCCCTGTGTGTTAGGAGACTGTCGCGGTGCATGCTGGTACTATATGACTCACACTGCTTTGCATCTGTAGCTTTCAGCATTACTGTGTCACTAAGATAATGAGCAGGTGAAGAGGCGTCCGTGTTTGCTTTTCTGTTTTCCAGTCATGAAAATGTGTGCTTACAGTATATGTTCATAATAAATGGCTTTTAGCAAGATTTTTAGAGTGATAAAATTGTGTAAGATCTGTAGCAACCTTTGATTGATGGCAATCACAAGCATTACAGTGATTTTGAATATTTCAGATTGATGTAACTTTTAAGAAAATGTAATAAATATGTGTTTCTTTTCTGTCAAAGTAGTATAGTTAAACAACAAATAAAGATATCCATCCATCCATCCATATAGCATATCTTTCCAGAAATTTCTCCCTGGACCTTAAAGGGATAGTTACCAAAAATTATATAATTTACTACTTATATCTTCTTTTGTGTTCGGCAGTAGAAAGAAATTCATACAGGTTTGGGACAACTTAAGGGTGAGTAAATGAAAGAATTTTCATTTTGGGGTGAACTATCCCTTTAAATCAGGTATGTGTAACCTATGTATTATTTATTTTTTTCCGTCTATGGTCCCATGACACAGAGATCATTATGACATCACAACATACACGTACATTTGTTATCACTGGAGGTAACATCAGATCTTTAATCTATCTCTATCTAACAGTGAGGCTCGCCTAGGACGCATTGTTTCCATCTGGATGTCTGTATGTAAAGCATTTCTCTCCGCAACCTGTCCAGGTGTAGATGTCGTGACCACTGTATTTAAAAAGAAAAGACAGTCGCGCACGCGCAGTTCTAATTTTATCCTGAATTGATGTTCTTCCCTACAGGAGGCGCTCCGTGGCTCAAACAGTTACTTGATGGATTGATTTTTAGTCACATCTGGTTAAAATGTGTCATAATTCAAAATATTGACAAACTTAATATTGATCTCATAATGATACGTTTCTCGTAATTTAAAGTTAGAATCTCACAATACTGAAAAATATTCTCATGTTAAAGACCTACCCCAAAATATTTTATATTAGACCATAAACATACCACATATTACATTACGTGTTAGCAAATACTTAACATGTAATAATAAGCTCCTAATGTAGAAGAGCTTCTCGAAGCGACGCTATTAGTGCGTCACGTGACACGATTCTGACCAATACTGTGGCGTCGCGGGCCGGAAATGATGTCCAGTTTTCACACTTCCATAATGTTCCTGTAGCGTTAGCGAGGGCTCTAGTTTAGCTTACACATACACACTCACACACACCTCGTGTAGCTGGTGGCACAGCACTGTTGCTGGGAGTGCAGCTGTGAGCTCCACAATCCTCCCCGACACGGAATCTGGCCACAAAGTACTGGAGTGTGTCGTTGTTTTGTTGTCTTTGCAAGGTAATGATTGAACTCCTGGCTAGCCAAGCTTGAGCTAGCTAGCACATCTGTTTTATCCACTACGTTGTTTTGGGTTTTTTTCGGTATTTTCTTGATTTTTGATAAATGTGTGGCTGTGTTTGAGTAAAACTGCATGTGTTTTGTCATCTTTTTAGGTATCCTGTAAGTATGGCTATGAGACAGACTCCTCTCACCTGTTCTGGCCATACCAGACCTGTTGTGGATCTGGCATTCAGTGGAATAACTCCTTATGGATATTTCCTTATTAGTGCTTGTAAAGGTATGTATATTCTTGAATCTTAAAATCTACCTTTGACAGTAATCCAGTTCTCTTTCCTGGGCAGTGTGCATAAAAAGTCACCATTTAGGTGAAATGTCTGTCAGATAGGTCTGAAAGTTTGTTTTGGCAATTAAAAATTGCAGATGGCAAACCTATGTTGCGCCAGGGAGACACAGGGGACTGGATTGGGACGTTCTTGGGTCACAAAGGTGCTGTCTGGGGTGCCACCTTAAATAAAGAAGCTACAAAAGCAGCTACGGCCGCTGCAGATTTTACAGCGTAAGTACAAACAGTAACAAAATGTGATATGGGTGAAATGATATTAGTTAAATATGATTTTACATTTTGTATTTATTTATTTGAATCTGACAGAAAGGTATGGGATGCTGTCACTGGAGATGAGGTCCTCACCCTGGCGCACAAGCACATTGTGAAATCTGTTAACTTTACACAGGTATGGACAGAGCCAGATGTTCACAACAGCTCCAAATCAGCATATTAGAATGATTTCTGAAGGATCATTTGACACTGAAGACTGCAGTAATGATTGCTGAAAATTCAGCTTTACCATCACTGGAATAAATTACATTTAAAGTATATTCAAATAGCAAAATTATTTTAAATTGTAATAATACATTACAATAGAACCCCATTGTTTTAAATTGTCATTATTTCACAATATTACTGTTTTCAATGTATTTTTATTTTTGATCTAATAAATGCAGCCTTAGTGAGCATAAGAGACTTAAAAACATGTTTTTTTAAAACTAATTACCCAAAACTTTTGAACAGTGTATGCAAATTGCTAAATAAAAAAAGCTATTATATTTTACTTCTTGCATTCAACGTTTTAAATCTACTAGAATAAAATAGTGGTCCCTCTGAAAATGTACTCTTTTGAGCCATTTCAAATACAAAAATTCTGAAATATAAAGCTGAACAACATTGAGATGTTTTCTGAGCTCCATAACCCAGTCTATGAGACACAACATTGATTATGTCTCAGTGATGTCACCTCATTTTATGTCTCCAAACCCTCTGTGTTACTTGTGCCGAGCCGTTTTGCTAAATTAAGAGTTTTTACCATCGTATGTTGAATCAACAGGACAGTAACTTTCTCCTGACTGGAGGGAATGATAAAGTGCTGCGCATCTATGACCTCAGCAAACCTGAAGCAGGTATGTAGAGTGACTTTTTTTAATTTTTTGTTTTGATATCAAATCAATTTCCAAAATTCAATTCCTGTCATAAATTCTACTAGATGAAATTGCGCATAAGGCTATATGGCATTTGTAATGCAGATCCCCAGGAGATTGCTGGCCACACCTCAGCCATAAAGAAAGCTCTGTGGTGTAACAATGACCAACAGATTCTCTCGGCTGCTGATGACAAAACTATCAGGTGAGTGTCCATAATGGTAATGGACAAAGTCTTTGAAATGTACAGTACGTACATTGCATATATAGAACCCAATTAGTTATGTATGTGTCTAATTCTGAGTTTGTGTTGTCATTCATTTGTAGACTTTGGGACAAGAACACACAGGAGGCAGTGCATACTCTATCGTTTGATGCCTCTGTCACCAGCATGGAGTACATTCCTGATGGGGAGATTCTCGTCATCACGTATGGGAGAACCATCGCCTTCTACAACGCCCACAGGTAGACGGCTACAAGCTGTCCTATTATGCAAATATTACCTTGAGGACTGAGTTGGACAAAAAACACATCCTTAAAATGTATGGAGAACTGATAATGTCATTCTGTTGTTGTCTTTTACTTTCAGTTTGGAACTGATTAAGACTGTGGATGCCCCTGCTTCTATTCACTCTGCCTCACTGCATCCTGAAAAAGACTTCTTTGTGGCTGGAGGAGATGACTTCAAGCTTTATAAATATGACTACACCACCAAAGAGGAAATGGGTAGGGACGTAGGCGCTAGTTAAGTTAATGTAACAAACTGCAGTATGAAAAAACATAAAGCTTAGTATAAATTGGCTCATGAATATATATGTATTTGTTCTTGCTTGACAATAAAATGTATTTGTCTCTTTTTCAGAGTCATATAAGGGTCACTTCGGGCCCATACACACTGTGCGGTTTAGCCCTGATGGGGAGCTGTATGCCAGTGGCTCAGAGGATGGCACTCTGCGTCTGTGGCAGACGGCTGTTGGGAAAACATACGGCCTGTGGAAATGTGTCCTGCCTGGTGAGCACATAGATATTGACTAGATTTACCTAAATGTTTCAATACACAGTCAAGAAAGTCAGCATGGAAGGCTGCGGTATTCTGAAAATACAACTATGAAATGGCAAAGGCTGCTATTTTAATTAAATATGTGCTGCATGTTTCAGAGTGAAGCACAGCACTGTTGTTTTACATGCGAGCAGCTCGGTTGAAAACTTGAGTTTCTCTTACAAACCAGCGGTTGTCAGCAAAATTAAATTTTTAGGCAGGGGTTCAAAACTCAGTTCCTGGAGGACCACAGCCCTGCAGAGTTTAGTTTCAACCCCAATTAAATGCACCTGATCCAGCTAATCAAGTCCATAAGGCTTGTTTGAAAACTACAGGTATGTGTGTTGAAGCAGGGTTGGAACTAAGCTCTGCAGGGCTGGGGCCCTCTGGGAACTGAGTTTTGAACCCTTGTTTTAAAGGGTTAGTTCACCCAAAAATGAAAATTCTTTCAGTAATTACTCACCCTCATGTTGTTCCAACTGCGTAAGACCTTCGTTCATCTTCGGAACACAAATTAAGATATTTTTGATGAAATCTGAGCCATGTCTCACTCCTCCATAGGCTGCTATGTGACCGAAACTTGCTGGCCCAGAAAAGTTATTAAAGAGATCGTTAATATAGTCCAAGTGACTCCAGTAGCTCAATCTTAAGTATATCAAGCGACGAGAATACTTTTTGTGCGCAAAAACAAACAAAAATAACGACTTTATTCCACTATTCATTTCCTTCTCTCTGGACCTCTAGTTGGTTCGCGTAGTGTTTTTGCGCAGCGCGTCTGTGTTACACATCACCACGTAGGCTCACTATTGGCCGACGCCGGTCATGTGTGTGATGCGTGATGACGTACAACACAGACGCGCAGCGCAAAAACACTACGAGGCCCAGAGAGAAGGAAATGAAAAGTGGAATAAAGTCGTTATTTTTGTTTGTTTTTGCGCACAAAAAGTATTCTCGTCGCTTGATATACTTAAGATTGAGCCACTGGAGTTACTTGGACTATATTAACGATCTTTTTAATAACTTTTCTGGGCCAGCAAGTTTCGGAGGAGTGAGACATGGCTCAGATTGGCTCAAAAATATCTTAATTTGTGTTCCGAAGATGAACGAAGGTCTTACGCGGTTGGAACAACATGAGGGTGAGTAATTACTGACAGAATTTTCATTTTTGGGTGAACTAACCCTTTAAGTGTGGTTTTCTGCCAAAAAAAAAAAAAGTTTGATGCTTTAACATTGAATTGGGACAGCCTTAAATGTTAATATTGCAATTTTACAGTTGTTTTGGGCCAAATTGTGCAACCCAACTAACAAGCAGTGCAAACTTGGAGCTTTTTTAAATGCATTTTTAATGCAATTAGATTTCCACCAGAATGTGCTGCCCTATTAGCATGTATATATGCATGATTCAAAAAGATGCACTTTATTTTTAAAATCTTAAAGTATTCCGACATTTTCAGTTTAATACACTTCTATTAATATCTTCCAGAATAAAAGCTTGCAGTATACGAAAATGTAACAATGCGATAAAAGCACTAAATCCAGCAACTATTGGCAGATTTTGAAATGCTTATGACAGTTGTCACTGGCTTGCCTCTCAATTGCAAGAAGAAATGCTCTCTCAGCTAGACAGTCATTCCTACAATACCTGACATGATCCTTCCTGAATGAGAATTTATTGAAATTGACTCATTGTGGTTCGAGTGTCATTGAAAAATAACTCCATATCAAATTATTTGGTTGTCAGTGATTTCATTTTTCTATTTGAAGGTCAGGAGCTAGTTTCCGGCATGGCAATGCAACTTATCTTAAGTCAGAATTGCACTTTAATTTTTCTATAAACTCACAATTACACTATTTTTGGTAACACATTAGTTTAGGTCCAATTTTCACTATTAAAGGGTTAGTTCACCCAAAAATGAAAATTCTGTCAGTAATTACTCACCCTCATGTTGTTTCAACCCTGTAAGACCTTCGTTCATCTTCAGAACACAAATTAAGATATTTTTGATTAAATCTGAGAGCTGGATCACTCCTCCATAGGCTTCTAAGACTTTATTCCACTATTCATTTTAGGGGTGCAACGGATAAAAAAACTCACGGTTCGGATCGTTTCTCGGATCAGAGTCACGGATCGGATCATTTTTCGGATCAGCAAAAAAAAAAAAAAAAGAACAAGACAAATAAACATAAGTTTTGTCTTTTTGTTTATTAACACTTTTAAAATATTCAATTAAAATATATAAAATCAACAGTGGGTGCGCGACGGGATGACGTAACGTGGCCATGCTTGATGTGTTTCCACCGATGTCCCGATACCACTTTTTCACTTCCGATACGATACCGATGCCACAGCTTTGGCTATTTGCCGATACCGAAATCAATCCGATATTTTTATTTTAATCTTGAACTAATACTACTAATAATAAAATAAATGGAAGCACTTTGCTCAATTAGCCACATAAAAACATCTCACTCAAATGGAGAACAAATACTTATCCAGTATATCCACAACAACAGTTGATAATGAAAGACTGCCACCCTTTATTTAAAAGACCTTGAGATATGTTTGGTAATTGTACCTGAATGAATTTAAAATTAAAATTAAACTTTAACGTTATTCTCATCTGAATTATAAATAATTTATTTCTGTATAAAATAATACTACCATTAAAAACACATTTGATTTTCTTTTTTAATCAATGTAGAATGTGTAACTTCAAAATAAACAGATTACTCTGTTTGAGGACAAGAAATGAAAACCAAGGCAATATGATGAATGTCCAAAAGATGAGATAATTTTTGCTTTTAAACACCGTGTGTGTGTGTGTGTGTGTGTGTGTGTGTGTGTGTGTGTGTGTGTGTGTGTGTGTGTGTGTGTGTGTGTGTGTGTGTGTGTGTGTGTGTGTGTTTGGGTGACAGTTGTAGTTTACAGTTTGACAAGAGTTTACAGTTTGACTGTTCCACATGTTTCCACTGTTCGATCGCGCCCGTGCCTCTCTCTCTCGCTCTCTCTCTCACACACACACACACACACACACGCATTGCAATCTTGACATCGCAGCCTGTTAATTTTGCTGCGTTCACGCGAAACGTGAATAGAGCGTCAAATTCGCGTCTAGTTCGATGCTTGAAGTTTGAATCCTTTCGCGCGTCCAAAGCGAATAGGACGGGCCGCGCGCGTATGATAAAGCGAGCGTTTGAAGCGAAATAGACGCGTGTTCCAGGGAAGCCAAAATGCTCCCATACAGGTAATTTTAAATGACTCGGGGCGTTCAAGCTCCTCCGTTCCTCCTCTCGCCATGACCACGCTGTGTGTGGACTGAACATGCGCACAACTTCTTCTTTTTTTCATAAATCAATCCGCGAATCACGTGTGTGCCGAACCGAAGATATTGATCCGAACGGATCACGGATCAATGATGATCCGTTGCACCACTAATTCATTTCCTTCTCTCTGGGCCTCGAGTTTTTACACGTAGTGTAACTGTGTAGCGCTTCTGTGTTATACGTCACACGTAGGCTCACTATTGGCCGACGCTGGTCATGTGTGTGATGCGTGTGACGTATAACACAGAAGTGCTACGCAGTTACACTACGTAAACTAACTCGAGGCCCAGAGAGAAGGAAATGAATAGTGGAATAAAGTCGTTATTTTTGTTTGTTTTTTTGCGCACAAAAAGTATTCTCGTCGCTTTATAAACTTAAGATTGAGCCACTGTAGTCACTTGGACTATATTAACGATGTCTTTAATGCATTTTCTGGGCCAGCAAGTTATAATGTCTTAGAAGCCTATGGAGGAGTGATCCAGCTCTCAGATTTAATCAAAAATATCTTAATTTGTGATCTGAAGATGAACGAAGGTCTTACGGGGTTGGAACAACATAAGGGTGAGTAATTACTGACAGAATTTTCATTTTTGGGTGAACTAACCCTTTAACTAGTTGCTTATTAGCATGCATATTACTAGGATATTGGATGTTTATTAGTACTTATAAAGCACATATTAATACCTTATTCTGCATGACCATGACATCCCTTTATCCTTCCCAATACCTAAACTTAAAGGGATAGTTCACTTTGAAATTAAATTTTGGTATGTTTTAGCTTACCTCAAGGGCATCCAAGATGTAGGTGTCTTTTTTTTCCGCAGTAGTTTCAATTTTGATATTTTTAGGTCAAACCGTTCTTGTCTCTCAGTCATTTGATGCAGGTCTATGGATACTGTCTCAAAGAGCATGCACAGAATCCAAATTAAAACAATTCCCCATCGTCCAAATTAAAAAAAGTACACATTGATGGCCTAAGACACGAAACGAGCGGTTTGTGTGAGAAAACGAACAGTATTTATATCGTTTTGACCTCTTATACACAGCCACGTCCAAGTGATCTGATCTGAGGGCGCAGTATAGATATATATACACTAGATGTCGCCTTAAAGACATTCGTTCCAATGAACTGCCGTAGACAAGGCAACATCTAGTGTATATATCTATGCACCAGTCTGCGTACACGTCACACACCAGGATGCGCGCGCGCCCTCAGATCATTTGGACGTGGCTGTGTTCAAGAGGTACAAAACGATATAAATACTGTTCGTTTTCTCACACAAACCGCTCGTTTCGTGTCTTAAGCCTGTTTTATGCTTCTGCGTCAACTCCACGCCGTAGCAACGCCGTCACTCCTACGGCGTCGTGACCGTTTTATGGTTCTGCGTCGGGTTGTTGCATCGCCAGAACGCTGGGGGGGGGGGGTGTGGTTCGTGAATCTCTTTGCTAGTTTGCTTTGGTTCCGTGCGCCGGTTCCGCTTTTTCATTTCCGACAATGGCGAGCGAAAGAGAGAGAGTGTTGTTGCAGCTGGAGCTAATCGACGTTGAACAACAAATGATTTTATTGCAAATGTTTGATTTTGATTTTAAACACAAACAGTGCAGTGGTCACTTTAAAAATGGCGCTATAGCGGGAGGGGGAAACCGGAAAAACTACACTCCGGAAATGATGTATAATTTGACCAATCACAGCCCTTGTGGTCTGCGTCACCTCGACGCGTAGTTACAATTTTTTGGAGGTGCACGTCGAGCTACAGCGGAGGGGGCGGAGAGGGGTTCGCGTCGACGCAGAAGGGTCAGGCTTTAGGCCATCAATGTGTACTTACGATGGGGAATTGTTTAATTTGGATTCTGTGCATGCTCTTTGAGACAGTATCCATAGACCTGCATCAAATGACTGAGAGACAAGAACGGTTTGACCTAAAAATATCAAAATTGAAACTACTGCGGAAAAAAAGACACCTACATCTTGGATGCCCTTGAGGTAAGCTAAAACATACCAAAATTTAATTTCAAAGTGAACTATCCCTTTAACAGCTACCTTACTGTTAGTAAGCAGTAATTAGGAGATTATTGAGGCAAGTCATAGTTAAGAGTTAATTAATAGTGAGAATTGGACCCTAATGTAAAGTGTGACCTTATTTTTATTCCCTGGTGAAAACAAGCTCTCTTAGGACTAGGCTTCATTTGTTATCCTACAATAAAACCTGTCTGTCCCTTTCAGAGGAGCTGTCGTCAGAGAACTCTGAAGTGCTGTACTGCCCTCCAGCTGAGATCAAGGCCTGAGTTGGGAAAGAGAGGCAAAGGCAAAGGAGGAGAGGTCACGGGAGAGGTCAGGGGACGGGATGGGTTAGGGAAACCACACCCCAGCAGAGTGCTGTGCCACCACCCTTCTTCACTTGAGACGGACCGCACTGCCGAGCATGACTTGAGCGTGGAGATGAAACAACTCGCACATTCACATTGTGGAAATGAGCATCAGGAGACGGCGGTAGAGCTGAGCGTGCTAGTGCAAATGCTAACCCTCCAGCTGCCTGCTCTTTCTTTGATACCCATGATACACCAGTCAGCTCCTTCATAAGTGGTCGGTTTCTGCAGCACTGTGATCACTTTGGTTAAGATTTTGTTTTTTGTTTTAGTGTTACAACGGTGTGCTTTCAATACATTTTGTTTGTTATTGCAAGAGCTCAATGTTCAGTTTGACAACATCTCTCAGCGGAAGTGCTCCTGAGGAACGTGTTATTCAAATGTTTATCAGTAGTGTGAACTTGTAAATGTTTTCCGTGAGAGCCTGGAAAATATGTAAACATGAAAAGCTTAAAAGTGACTTAAGTTGTTTAATAAATTTGTCTTTGGTTGCAACATAAGTTGCATCATTTGGCCAATAAAATGTTGACATACCTTATATCATCTTTGAGTGTGTGTGTTTGAATTATATTGCAGTTTTAATTTCAAAGCATTACGTTTAACTTTGCTCACTTCTGTTGCCCATCAGCTTCTAGTTTAATTTCTAGCCCAGTCTTGTTCTTTCTCTTTGTGTGCAATATTTATTTTACATGCGAATTCAATTTTTCCTAAGTTAGTAGGTGAATCTCCTATAAACAAGTGGTTGACCTCGTCTATTTATCACCAGTGATTTTAAATGATCTATCTACCAATCAGAGCGCTTCTTTCTGCGGAACGCGTCCAATAGGGGTCTCTCTCCTAAGATGGTCACTGATCCCATATAAGAAATCAGTCTCAGCCAGCGATAGTGTCCTGCTCAAGCCAACAGACATGTCGGAATTTCTGGAAGACCCGTCTGTGCTCACTAAAGATAAGCTTAAAAGTGCGCTGTTGGCCCATAACGTGGCTTTGCCGAATGGCGACCAGAGGAAGGATGTTTACGTGCAGCTGTACTTGAAGAATCTAACCGCGCAAAACAAAAAGAGCAGCGGCTCTCCAGATGTCTTCTCCAGCGACGAGGATCTGCCTCCAGCCCCCGTGATCTCCAACAGGAGCCGCTCTGGCAGGGTGGGTTTGGAGAAGCTTGCTTTGTTTTTGGCTGTTGACTTGCTTTGCATGTACAATGCATCAAATTGAGCTGATGGTATTGATTTGTATTAATGCTATCAATACGTGCATTTTCTAAAAGTGTGTTTGTTGGGAGTAAAGTTCTGAGTTTAGAATTATCAGAGTAAATAAATGTCATAACTGTGGTGTTTGCACATGCAAATGAAAACAAACCGGCATGGCGAACTTTTACCAATGGTGTCCGGTTCGTGAGCGAATCGTTATTTTGAGTTGGATCATTTCTGTGAATCAGTTGAGCTGCTAACGTTAGATCACAAAACCGGTCTGAACGATGTTGTTACGAAAGGACTGTATCAGTTTTATCACACTCACTAAATATAGTTGGTTTAAATTAACAGAATTTTATTAAAACATGCAATAGTTTCAGCTGAGGATTGAGTGTTTTAAAATCCAAATTATGATCTGAAACGTATAGCCGTGAGAAACCTAACTGGTGGTCATGGAATGACAATAAACGCCCTTAAAATATAATAAGTAAAATAAAAACGCGTAACGTTAGCAAGATTTGTTTATCACTTTATTTGAAAGAATAGAACGTGAAATTTGGGAAGGTCGGGCACCATGGAATAACGAAGCATTTTTAAAACCGGATTTTGAAACTAGCTGTTCGAAAGAACCGATTCGGACTTCCTATCAGTTTCCCGCTTAAATGTGTCAGTCAAGATTCAATGGATTAGTTTCACGCGTTTAAAATCCATGCCGCTATCCGTAAAAAACAAAAACAAAACAAAACATGAATTACATAAATTATAACGTCCTGGAAATCTTGCACTGCTATATGTTATCTCAGTTACACATCTGTTTTAGGCGTGTCCTTCAGAAAAAGTAAATATCCCAGCTTGAATGAACACTTCAGTAAAGATTTCTAATGTGGAAAATAGCATCCCATAGTAGTTTAATAGAAAACGGACACTTATTTTTTATCTGTGTCTAATCCTGATAATGTTGCTAGTGGTTATTGGCCTTCTTGAAAAATATTACAGTGATGAAACACCTGGTGGTTCATGGAGAAGTGGGAGTGTTTCTCCCCCACCACTTCTCTATGTGTTACTTACTAATTTTTAATACCCACAGCTATTTAATAAACCCATAATATGAAACGTGTGCACTAGAATTGTTTAATGCGTACCAGTTATTTCTATCAGGTATGGGTCTATTGTTGCGATTTTTAAGAGTAAGACACTTTAGAGTAAGAGTAAGAGGATAGATACTATAAGTGTCAAGTTAGTTCTGGTTATTCAGCCAACTCGATTACCTCAACACTCCACCCAGACAACTTCACAGAGTCCTTTTGTTATAGCAGAGATGTTTGATGTAAAGGCTCCTCTCTGTATTCCAGTGCCAGTGAATGGAGGTAGTGCGGCCTGTCATTGTGAAATATTACTGTTTCCCTGTCAATAACAGTCCATATTTATAAGGTATGAACTACTATTGCAAGTTGGTAAACAAATCGCTTAAATCAGGAGTTTTCAGTATACTGCAGACTCCTAAACTTTGTGCAAGGGACCCTTTTTTAGTTACTTTAATCCTATTTATATTATTGATTTTTAAACAATTTAACATTAAACCCTCTAGCACTCCTTTGCGCCCCCTTGGGGGTCTTCAAACCCCATTTTGAAAATGCCAGATTGAGCAGGAAGGTACAGGTCCGAAAGTTGTATAATATTTCGAGAGCAGCAGCACAAGGCTGCTTTCATAGTGGGTTTGGTCCCTTTATTGAGGAAATGCTTTCTTGTGAAGTGGAATTTGCGCTTCGGCTGCCAGATGTGTGAGTGCTTTGCATTCTTCTTTGAAGTTGCTGTCTCTCAGATAGTAATTTTCAGAAACGCATGACCAGCACACAAAGTGTGGACCATAGACGTTTGATTTTATGTTTGACCTCTTCAATGAATTGTGAGGTTTTTTTTTTCACCAGAGTTGGTCATGTTTTTTTGTGTTCAAATAAAACTGGTTTACAAGCTGTGCTGCGAAAGCCACAATTGAGCAAATTGTGGGTAACCAGCTAAAGCAACATCATGCCTCATTATTACAAATTTCCAGAGAAATGACATTAACATTATAGGTCTCTCATACCCCTTTTCCACCAGAATGGTTTGTGTTCTGGAGCCTGTTCTCGGCCTTGCGAACTGGAGTCTGTTGCGAACCGGCCGCATGTTTCCACAGGCTTGAGGAACGAACGGTGACGTAACACTACGATGTGTTGTTCACCTGACTATAACCAGTTAAAAAAAAACATTGCACATCCCCGTGTTTGTGCAGGCAGAAACTTCTGTTTTACCAGGAGTGATTCTAGTGAACCGGCAGTTCACATTAACTGCCTTTTTGGAAATAAATTGAAACTGAAACCGTTGATTCACTCACTCTCCTGCATGCTGGGTCTCTCTCTCGCACATAGTTTTATATTTAGATATAAAGAGCACTATGATATTAGATTGCTCAGCGAGACCGGGCCAGCGTTTCTTCGCTTCCCCAGCTCTGTTTGAGCAAGTTTTTAGGCCATCTTTCCTGCCTGGAAACACCTTTTCTGCAGTTGAAACTGAACTGCCTAATCTGGAATCGCTTCTGTAGAAAGACACTTCCCAGATTGAATAAACAGCTTTGCAACAGTCCATAAAACTTCTCGAACCATAAAATGTCAGAAAAGGAAAAAGCTTTAGAATTAAAAATGACAGTACAGTTTTTGTTACACAATATTAATTTAAATCTTTAAAAAAAAAAAAATCTGTATCAAACCCATGTTGTTCACAGGCACATGCTGAGTCTGACGTTCTCCAAAAACTGTATAAGTTTTGAGGGTGTTGTCTGTGGACTGAGGAAAGTTTTTTTTTTTTTTCTCCATCCTGCTGGAATGCTGTGATTTCTGAAAGTTTGAGTCGGCAGTGTTCCAGATCAGCCCTGGTGAAGGCCCCTCACTGAAGCTCATACGCCTTCATGATCTCCTCCTGCCCCTCGTAATACATTCTCTCCTTCTCCACTTCACTGTTTTCACCATTTCTCCTCGGTCACATGGTTCCGTTTTTGGAGCAGGGCTCGACTCTAGGGAATGTGGCTGGATTTGCATTGTTCTTGCTTTTTCCCACACAGTCTGAAAGTTTGCGTTTATGCCTTCAGACTAATGGCACTATCACTGTGGCACTTTGCATTTGCACTTTTCATTTCATTGCTTAATTTAACCTTATTGGTTTATCCAAATTAACATTTGCTCCTGCAGTCGCATGCTAGGCACACTGTTTTTAAACTCACCTAGTTGGTTCTGAGATGTTTCAGGTGTAGTAATAGTGTATATAGTGTGTTATTATGGACTGGGGAATGTAAAGTGTCCTCACATTTTCTTTTAAACTAATTTAAGTGTCAGAGAAGTGGGGCTGTGACTGTGTTTTTTTTTTAGGTTCATCTCTGTGTCTGATTTAAAGCATGCAGAACGCTAGACCTGTTGCCAAAATAACACATCGGGTAGTTTCTTGCCACCACACCATTCATTCAAATTGTGCAATCGTTTTTCTGGGAAAATTAGCAGCCCTGTCGCTTGTCTTTAATTTTTTCAAATTTCTCCCGATATTCCAAAGATAGTAAAAGTTTGAAAGAGCAATCTTAATCCAAGAAACTCATGTTGCTTTGCCCTAGGAAAGTGAAACTGAATTACTGGCGTGGTAAAATGCGCTATACTGTATATAAACTTGAGTATCTTACCTTGACTAATGAATACTACAAACTGTGTTAAAATGAAATATGAGGAAAGATGAAGACTGAAAAACAAGAGACGAGATATTTCTTTCACGGTGTGCCCAGTAAAATTTGCCAATAAACTTTATACACATATAAACATTCATCAACTCGCACACCAGTTATGGTAAACGGAAGCTCAAGCATGTTCGCTTGACGTGCGAGAACCAATGAGGTTCATTCTCGTGTGTTACGCAGCATGTTTGAGCTTCCGCAAGAGCCTATGAGGTTTGTTCTCGTGCGTCAATCAGGTTTGGTTGAGCTTCTGTTTATGTTCGCTGATCAATGTTTATATGTGGATAAAAGCCTAAATTAATTCTGTTCATCATATGAAGCGATCGTGTCCCTTCAGAAAATGTATAACTTAGGAAAATTAGTTTTACGATCTCTTTATGAGGCTCTTTTTGAAGTGTCAAAGTGGTAGTTGCGTAGCTGTAAACGGAGGGACAGAAATCACTCAGATTTCATTAAAGAGATCTTCATTTGTGTTCCAAAGATGAACGAAAGTCTTTTTTGGTTGAAACAGCATGAGGGTGAGTAAATGATGACCAAATTTTTGGCCTCATGTAGCCTAATCCTCATTCGTCAAGATTTTAGTTGTTTCCTTATTGGCGAAATAACATTTAGTTTCTAAACTGTTATTTCCTTTGCAAACAAAGCTTTGTACTTAACTAATTTCCCAATACCCACGTAAACTGCAACCTTAAAATTATATATTTTTTATTTATTTATATATTTTTTGCGTGCCACCATGGTGGCGCGGTTGTCTGGCTCACCGGTACAGCCCTACAGAGCAGGCAGGACAATATGAAGACTTCAGATGCAAAAGCCTCTAAGTGCCATCTAAAATTTTCTTCTAGAATGATCATTTTTATCAAGTTTGCATGTTTATGTTCAGTTATTTCACTTTAATGGCAATGAAAATGACCTATTAATTGTCATTGAAGTGAAATTACTGAACTTAAATATACGAGCTTGATAAAAATGCTCATTTTAGAAGGAAATTTTACATGGCACTTAGAGGCTTTTGCATCTGAAGTCTTCATATATTCTCTCCTGTCTTGCTCCAGTGTATAATCAAGAGCCTGTCGGGTGTATTCAGACACTTGTTCTTCAAGTTCAAATACTTTATGGTACGATGTCATCTTAACGTATTTTATTACAGCTCTGCAATGTGCATTCATGAAAAATGTGACGACTAAATTGAAAATGAAAAACCGCATGATGTATAACGTGACTCTTTTCTTCACAGAAAGCCACCAGAAAAACGGACAAAGTTCGTCCAGAGGATGTTGATGTCACTGAATTGAGCAATGAGGGTTTGAAAGACCTGTTGCTGAAGTATGGCCTGAATGCTGGACCCATTGTTGGTAAGCCGCTTTTGAGATTTAAACTCAAATTATGCAGTGTGAAGAGTAAATATTTAGAGATTTAGTTTCTTTAGATCATACGGTGACCTTAAAAAGTATTTGGACGCTTCATTGTATTGATAACAAGATATCAAACCAAGTGCCTAGCTATTTGTTAAAGACATAAAACACAACATACATAAATTAATAAAACAATACTGTTCAAAATTAATATTAATTAATTAAATAATATTAAAAATTAATTCTGGTTGGCAAATGTTTTATGAAAAAAGTTAATGTGTGAACTACACCTGTTGTCGTCTGTGTGAACCCAAGGAAAACTGACTTCATATTCCCTAAAACTGCAAAAACACCTTGGGAACAGTTGGTTAAAAGTGACCAATAAATGGGTAATTTATGTGATAGGATATGTTGTTTAATATGTGTGTATTTGTACATTTAAAATGTTTTTATTTTAGATTTATTTAAACAATGACTAGCCCAAATTTATGGAGGGATTTAATAATAAGCAAATGTATAGTGAAATAAATGTGTTGATAGAGTACAATGAAATGTAAACATACATGCATAAGGCATGAAATACCTTTTTTTCATGTTACATGGAGGATGTGAAATACCCCCTGAAATAGATTTTATAATGAAAAATCTCATGAAATCTGAAATGTGGTATGCACAAAAATCTTGTCTTGTCTTTCAGCACAAAACCAGCTTTTAGTCTCTGTAATAATCCGAATTGTCTCGTGGTGTTGTGCAAGGCTATCAGTAAATCAGCAATTTCACCAGGCATCCAGCTTTGCATGTTTTTGCAATTCTGGCTTGAATAGTGTCCTTAAATGGATGTTGGAAAGCTCTTAGATAAAGCAGCAGCCTTTCTCACTGCTTGTTACGAATAAAATAGTACTTTTTTTATGACGACAAAGAAATTTCCATTTGAATCCGCCTCTAAATGAAACAAGATATTTCAGCCATGATGTTTGACATCAACACTAAACAATGTCTTCACCTCAGCGTCCACTCGTAAGGTGTACGAGAAGAGGCTTCAGAAGCTGCTGGATCAGGGTCCTCCTGAAGCTGTGGTTCTTCCCTCAGAAACATCACAGACAGACGGCGGCCAGAATGGCAACACAGACTCAGACCAGTACAGCGACAAGGAGGAAGGTAACAGACAAACAGATCCCTTTATTTAACCATGTTCTTATAGAAATGAATGCATCAAAATGCTCTCTTGCCTGTTCGTCAGAAACCGTAGCTCCAGCCCCTGTGTTTGTGCCCGAACCTGAACCGGAAGTGGAGGTCGAACCCATCCCAGTTGTGGAGAGACCAGTCAGGAGCCGAGGGAAAACGCCAGTGACCAGCAGGACACGCAGTAGTCAGCATAACAGGGTGAGGGCAAAACCTGTGCATTGTTTGCTCATGCGTTGATTTCTGAAGGATCATGTGGCACTGAAGACTGGAGTAATGGTTGCTGAAAAGCTTTGCCATTGCAAGAATACATTTAATTTTAAAATGTATAAAAATAGGGTTTCTGCGGGTCTCAAAAAGGCCTGATAAAGCCTTAATTTACTCAAAATAAGGCCTTGTCTAAATGTCTTTAAATCAACATGCATTTAAATGCAAAAAATGAAGTGAGTTTATTCTTAAAACAAGAACAAATGTCAATGAGTTATGAAAACGTCCCTTTGACTTGGTTAAATTTGTTCTTTTTTTCATAAATTCATTGCATTTTGATCAATTTCACAGAAAACAAGACTTTTTTTTTTTTTTTTACTCAAGAATTTTGGCATTTTGTATCTCCAGTAAATGCATCTTGATTTAAGGATATTTAGACATTTGCACATGCAGTGTGATCAGGTGGTACAGTAAAAGTCATTTCCAGAATCTTGTGGTTGGGAGCAGAGGTATTCAAGCTACTGTTTTGTAAAATAAATTAAAAAGTGATGGATATCTGTTGTAAGTTGTATTTCCAAACTTTAAGTGTTGCTAATACAACTCATTGTGTTTCTCCTTGTACATTTACATTTAGATAATATATTGACATAGTGTTCCCTTCAATTTATTCCTTAAATTCTCTTAACTTGATCTTTAAAAAGTTGTGAAGTTTGCCTTCATAAAACCTGCAGAAACACTGTTACTGTATTTCTGATGAAATAAATGGTGAGCAAAAGCCTTGATCTCAAATCTTTTGCCTTGGTGAGCAAAAGAGGCGTCTGTCAGAAACATAAAAACTCTTTTTACTTTTCATATCTGAGCAAACCCCGATATATAAAATAATGTCTCACCCATCCTTATAATAATTGTTTCTATTTCATTCGGAAATGCGTCACATAACAGAAGTAAAATGGGTTACGAATGTCAGTTCACACACAGTCATTTATATGAGTCATTTATATAATATCTGAGAGCCAATTAGTTTAATATCTATCCATGGTGGTTGTTTTTTTTTTAAATTGGCAAAGTACCAATTCAGAAAAGCAAGCACAGTTAATCTAAGGTTGATAACCTCAAAATGGTCTAATATCAGCTGATCAATCAGCCCGGCTAAAATATCTCATCTTTCATAAGTTAAGCAAAAGACTGAAGATATGATGGTTCACATGATTTCAATTACAGTTAGCAGCACCCCCACTGTGTTGTATCCCTTGCTTTTTCTTTTTTTTTTTCCTTTAGCTTGGACTTGGCCCAGACTTTAATCCTCTTTTATTTTTGTATTCCCTCCTTTCCTCCGGACACACTTGGTTTCTCATTCCTGTGATTTTACTCAGTCTTACATCTCTGTGTAAACTCGAAGATCTTTGTTTAGGTCACTTGTAAACGACTAGCCAGGAGGATACTCTCTTGAAAGACTTCTTACTACTTTCCTCACATAAAAGCTGTTTAGGCAGTTCAAGCAGCGCATGCTGTCTCACACTGGTGTAAAGAATCAGTTCTTTTGTCCCTAATACAAACAGTTTTTCCCCATGTGATGTTCCCACCTGCATATTTTCCCACCATTATCTGTTAAAGGTTCAGCAGCACCACCTGCTGTAGAGGAGATCTGACCTACTTCAGGTGGTCACATGACCGCTCCACATTTAAATGTTGTCATGCCTCCTGTGGAGATCAGATAAGCCATTTGCTTCTCTATGGAAAGTTCTAGATCTTTTGCTGTGTGACGTATAGGAGGATGAGGAGGATAAGCAGGAGGAAGATTGGCCAGTTTTGAATATTAAGAGAAAGCTGAAGAGGTCTTCTCACAGGCTGGATCAGATGGTTCCCGCCAGCGACGACACCGTAACTCAATCTGTGGTTTTGTTATTAATGTACATCACCTGGTTTCTGGGTGTGGTGATTTTTGGGATCTGCACAAGGCGTGTTTTGGTTTGGTTTGCACATGGGTGAACAGTGTTTGGTTGAGCCTTATATTTGTTTCACAAATGAACCGAGGCAATTGTAAGCAATTGTCTGGTGTTTTCAGGAGAACTCTGAGCTCTCATCTGCAGAGTACTTCCCTGTTTCGCAAGACAGGAGAAGAACAGGACATGTGGTAGGTGGCCATGGCCATTGAGGTGGTCAAAATCAGGGATGGGATACTTTGGTCTTAGAGGGCCACTGTCCTGCAGAGTATAGTTTTAACCCTAATCAAACACACATGAACAAGCTAATCAATAGGTGTGTTGGACATCAAAGTACCGCGAGAGCAGACGGCTCTTTATACTTTCGTATCGCTCTTGCTGTACTTTGATGCCATACACTGGTCGGTCTGCGCAGTCGAACACACCTAATGTCTTCAGGATTACTACAAAGCTACAGACAGATGTTTTATATCAGGTTTGGAGCTAACCCCTCCAAGACCGAAGTGTCCCATTCTTGGTCTAAATTATTAGCCTGACCTCAAAAACCCGCTTCTATCCTCCTATTAAAGGTAACAAGAAAAGAGCCCAGACCTTTGCTTACAGACAGGACATCACAGCTCTCGCCTAAGACCGAATCTCTGAAGCGACGCAGCGCACCGGTCCGCTTGTTTCGGTCTGATTTGAACGAGGCGCCCACCACCGACAAGGTGTCTTTCTCCTTAAAAACCCTCTTTGGAGACTTCAGTTTGAGATGAAAAACCAAACTATTGAAGTTCTCTGTGAAATTGTTATATGTTTCTAAATGGTTGCGTTATCAGGGTCATCCTTGTCATGCAGTATCTTTTGAACTGTAACATTCAAAAAATTGCTTGTTTTGCATTTAGGAAGTATTTCTATGAATCTGTTTTCTGAACCTCAACCTCAGGCACTTACATTTTATTAATTAGAAGCTAATTATTTACCCCATGTTGAAAACCAGATACAATCCATCTGGAAGCTAATATTAGCCATTGCTTAGTGGAG
Source organism: Scardinius erythrophthalmus (assembly GCF_964197995.2). Classification (NCBI taxonomy): domain Eukaryota; kingdom Metazoa; phylum Chordata; class Actinopteri; order Cypriniformes; family Leuciscidae; genus Scardinius; species Scardinius erythrophthalmus. Next base: position 12,873,021 of record NC_138224.1, on the reverse strand, counting down.
GACTGAGGTGTCAATATTAGGTAATGTTAATTTGTATTATAATTATCAATATTTTGATATTTAAGCCATTTTCAAAGAAAACTTGTAAAAATGTAAATAAAAACCTCACATAATCTTCCTAAAATAATCTCACTTCCTGGATGATCATGACTTTTGTTAAGTGAAGGGATACAATGCAATAAAAGCAGAATAGAAAGTGTAAGTGGTTATATATTTATGGGCTTTCCCCCATATTTCTCATTTAAAACCGCATTCCCAAAACACATGATTTGTTGTTTTGTTGATGATAAGAATATTTTTATATTCAGTTTTTCATGTTAGAATTGCAGCAACTATATACATGGCCAAAGAAAATCACAAAATCATTTAAAATTCACCATCATATTCACTTCATTATGAAATTGTAATAAAAGAGAGAGAAAAAATATATCTAATCTTTTTCGTATAATTCTTTTTTTTTTTTTTTTTTTTTTTTTTTTTGTAAACATACTTTTTAAAATAATTGTTTCCAGTATATTAAGCAGTACGTGAATGGGACAGAAATGCACCGCACAGTAAGAATGAACCATTGGAAGTATATTTTGATCCTTTTTTCTTTTCTTTTTCATCTGTTTGTTTGGAAATCGCATGCCTCGTAGGATTTGAAGGAGGTGTCTGTTCCTCTGGTGAGGATAAAAGCACATCCTTTGGTAGGTCCTGAAGAAACCTCACACATAAACATGAGGATGCAGGTCATATTCTAATGCCACAGTGTTTCTTATGTTGTCATATTAAAGGCAGTGCCAAAAGAACCCAAACCCTCAAAGCGGTCCTCCATGTCTGCGACTGACTGGTCAGAATCACTAAAACATCACCACTCTTCTTACCAGTCCACCGTATCCAGTTTACATGGCGTTAGTCCAGTTTACAAGGTGCCAACTGTCTCTTTCCTTAATCTTCCATGTCTCTCAACTTTGACTATGAGAGCATCACATATAGTACTGTTAATGCATCGCTCAAATGTCTTTTGTGGTTTCTCTGTAGTTTGATGAGAACACCGCTGACATCACTTCCCCTCCGATTAGACAGTCCAATCGAGAGCCGCTTGTTTCCCTTCTTAACACTGCTTGCGTTGAGGTGATAATACACACACTTCCATCTTTAGTTAATGCTTTCAGCTCTAAATCAAGGCATATTTATGTATCTTCATTTAAATTTTCGTAATCTCAGGTTGACGACCAGGGTATGCAGGACATCCTGAGCTGTAGACCTGCGAGCCGAGCTCCTGTGGTACATCTCTGCTATGCAAGGATAGTTTATACATGTATTAAACATTCATTTTAGTGGCTCATGAGTTTTTTTCTTCTCTGAAGGCTCAGGAAGTCAAACCTGTCTCTGTATCGAAATACTCAAGGCCTCATTTGAGTCAGAACAAACCTTCCAAACCCTTGCCAGACATGAGGTGCCATCTTTCACTTTCCTGCAATGGCCAAAGAGAGGTTTTCCCATCACACTCGCTTTCTTTTAGGGACTCCCGTGTGGCTCCAGAGGACTCTCTTTGTGTCTCGTTTGACCCTTCCCAGGTTTGCTGTTGATAGTTGTTCATTTGTTAATGACATGGTACACTCTTAAAAATAAAGATTCTTATTGACATTGATGGTTCCATGGAAACTTTCCATTTGACAAAAGGTTCTTCATAGTTCTTTAGATGTTCTTCACGCTAAGAAAAAAAATGGTTCTTTTAAGAACTGTTGACCGAAAGATTCTTTGTGGAACTCAAAATGGTTCTTTTTGGCATTGTTGCAAAATGCCCCTTTTGGAACCTTTATTTTTTTAAGAGTGTATTTGGTTTTAGTTACAATGTTACATAATTTTCTAGTTATCAGGGTCATCACTAAAGCTTAAAGCCATCATTTACATTGTTGGTTTATCAGGGGAGCTGTGGCTCACCAGAGACCCTGCCCAAGACAAGACAGTCCAAAATCACCCCTTTCCTCTCCCAAATCACTTCTGTCCGAGGACTTGATAGCAGCCAGACGGAGACACCAAAGAAGGAGACGGTAATTTCATGAGCTCTATGGTGTCTCCACAGGTGTATAATGGTGATGAGGAAACTTAGTGGGATTCACACACTTGTTTACCTTGGGTCATAACGTGGTTGTGGTGTTATATAATGTTTTTCTTTCTTTTGTTTTTAAAATGGAAGCTGAAAACATGGTTCTTCAGAAATTGCAGCACGTGCAAGGATTTATGGTGTTAGATGTCCCGCCCTAGTGTTCACATCATTGTGGCTCTTGTCTTTGTGCGCAGGTGGAAAAGGTGTCAGCCTTTGATCAGACCCCGAGGACGGTAGAGAGAGATCTGCTGAAAGAGATCTTTCCCAATGAAAACCTCAGCACTCCCACTGGAATCAGGTATGGAGGGGAAGTTGTTTCAAGCATTCGCACTGAACGAACACCAGGGGCCGGATTCACAAAACATTCTTAAAGGGATAGTTCACTTTGAAATTAAATTTTGGTATGTTTTAGCTTACCTCAAGGGCATCCAAGATGTAGGTGTCTTTTTTTCCGCAGTAGTTTCAATTTTGATATTTTTAGGTCAAACCGTTCTTGTCTGTCAGTCGTATAATGCAGGTCTATGGTCACTGTCTCAAAGAGCATGCACAGAGTCCAAATTAAACAATTCCCCATCGTCCAAATTAAACAAATCCCCATCGTCCAAATTAAACAATTCCCCATCGTAAGTACACATACTGTTCGTTTTCTCACACAAACCGCTCGTTTCGTGTCTTAGGCATCAATGTGTACTTACGATGGGGAATTGTTTAATTTGGACGATGGGGAATTGTTTTAATTTGGACTCTGTGCATGCTCTTTGAGACAGTGACCATAGACCTGCATTATATGACTGACAGACAAGAACGGTTTGACCTAAAAATATCAAAATTGAAACGGAAACGGAAAAAAAAAGACACCTACATCTTGGATGCCCTTGAGGTAAGCTAAAACATACCAAAATTTAATTTCAAAGTGAATTATCCCTTTAAGAATTAAATTGACAGTAAATTAAATTCCCAGTTCTTGCTTTCTAACTTAATACAATTTCCCAAAACTTTTTTATTTTTATTTTAATTTACTCGATCTCATACAACATTTCATAGCATTTTTTGCCCCTTAGACATGAATACATGTGAGCGTACGCTCAGTATAAGCTCAATTATTAAATTCATAAACATTAGGTTTTATTTCATGATATGAAAACTGTAATAAAACTGTAAATTTTTGTAAGTCTTAAATTGTCTACACACAAAAAAAACAGAAGTCTCACAGAGTGAAAGATTCTGCACTACAAAACAAATATAAATCTAAAAAAAGTATGGTGGGAAAGTAAGTGTTTTTTGCATTTTGTCTTGTATTTTAGCATTATTGCCTTTTGTTTTTAGTAAATATGTAAACCTTTTTTTAATATTCCCTTTTTTTTTTTCTTTTTTTTTTTGAGAATCTATCTTGAATTAAGTATATTTTTCAACTGTGTTTCTAGTGCTACCTGTCGCCGACCAATCAGAGGAGCAGCTGGCCGGCCCCTGAGTGAGACATGGCTGGACGAATCCCGTCTCCGTCTCACAGAGTTCAGAGAAACCAGCTCCTCTTCCTACACAGAGACCCGATCAGTTCCACGCGTGTCCGCCGTCCCTCTAGCGGCTTCCAGGCCTGCGGCGCCCCCTGCTGTGAAGACCAGAGCACGGCGCAGCCTGCCGGTGTGGGTGCAGCTTGTGCTGCTGAGTGCGCTCGCTGGATTCCTGTTCTTTGTCTACCAGGCCATGGAGACTAATGAGGTTGGACTCTTCAAGCAGAGCGGGGCCGTTGATAGCACTAGCAAATGAACGTCATGCGGTTCAACCAAGTCTTTGCCCTCTTTATCATACTCAGCCAGTACCTCCCTCTGTTGATTCAGCAGCCGTGGACTTTTACCTGCGATCTTTATATATTCATACAAAGACAGAAACTCACAGATTTTGCATTATTTTCATGCCCTCTTTGAGATGAACTGGTTTAGAGGAATGAATCCTGGTTTTAATTTTAAAAATCACGTTTTTCGGGTTTTTTTATTTTTTTTTTTGCCTTTGTATATTTGTCTTGTCTGTGTTTTTTTTTTTTTTTTTTTTTTTAAATGATGGTGCTGTCCATAAATAAGTCAGAAGTGCTGAAGGAGTTGGCTAAATACACTTGTTTTGTTTGTAAACTACATTTAGTGTCTACTTGTGACAATAATTTTGCATTTATTTTCACATCTAGCTCTTTAAAAGTGCCGTATCCATCTTAACGTTACTGTAGTATTTATGTACATGTTGTCGAAAAACAAATATTTTCAATAAACTGTTTTGCAATGTATTCTGGAAGATAAGCTCATTTTACAATTTTTTTTTATTTTTATTATAATTTTAATCATTTCAGTTTTGTTATTTCAGGATCTTGGAATTCCATGTGGCTTTATAAAGCATAATGTTTCAGCAATTAACTTGAACAGCCTGAAAGAGTTTGCATCCAAAAAGCTTATTTGTTCGCTAAAATAAGGAATATATACACTTTTTTTTTTTTTTTTTTTATCTTCGAAAACAAATTTGGGTTTATAAACATTGTAAGGTCCTGATATATTTCATTGGTATAACTGGACAATGTGTAAACTGCCCATCATTAAGCCGTTTACTCTGCTTTAAAAACGTATTTAATATTCTAAATCTGTATTTATTTTACATTATAAGGTTCTGCGGATTTTTGTGGGATAAAGCTGGGAGGGTTCAGGTACTTTTTATGTAAATGACAGAATATGGTTTAATAAAGCGTTTTACCTCATATCTACATTTTCAGTTGGCTTGTTTATTTTATTTTTTTAAGTGTGTCTATATGTTTGACCTAAATTATGACGTTCTCTCTACTAAATGTGTTGTCTTTAGGGTTTTCTGCGGTGCATTGCTGTTCCTCACAGAGGCACTGGAAATTCTGACCTCACTTTGATCTTGAATAGGTAAGGATAAGTGTGCAAGGCTCTCTGCTCTGGTCCAGGAATAGACTAGTTTAATCTGCTTACACTACGCACTCCTGTGCGTAATGAGCTCACACCATGAGGTCAAGTTTGCAGTGGTTCTCAACAGTAACAAATTTAGTTGAAGGCAAATTTACATCAATGACTTGAAACACTGGCAGTTTTGTTTTTGATTGTTTGTTTGAATGAATGCTAGAATGGCCCATTATACCATCATAGCTCTTTCCAATGGGAAGTCTCAGTATGGTGACGTCACAGAAGGTCAGGATGATTTAGTCTGAGGTCATCTGATGTCTCAGATCCGACTGCCGCTGATGCACCCAGGAGGCGCCGTTTCTTCACAACCGACAAGTGAGTGTACCGTTTCTTTTTAACATGAATTTTCTGATATATTTGAATGAGAGATAAATACTGTTCCTCAGCAATGTATGCAATAGCAAAAAACTAACTTTTGTTTGATTTAAGATTGTCACCTGTCTGTTTTTGCCAGTAAACCCCCTGGTGAAAATGTACCCAAACACCTTAACACAGTTGGCACGGTCGAATCCTTTCCAGACTCCTCTTTTCTCCATTAAACAAGATCAGCAACAAGAGAGCCGGCAGATAAAACGCAAACTTGCTGCAGCAGCTTCTAATGGTAAGAAGTTGTTGTTCTTTATCTTCTGAACTGGATAAGTTGCAAACAGAATTAGACAATAGGCTTTATGTCCAAGATTTTATTTATATATTATTTGTTGTAAGATATTTGAAAGCTCAGCGAAATTACACTATACTATTTTTAAAGTGGACTCTATCAGACTGCTTGTTATTCCATTCTTAAAGAATTAACTTCCTCCACAAGGATTACACGGCTTGCTAATAGACCTAATTGTCATGATTGCCTGCTAATTCCCAGGCACTTTTTCTCAAGACTGTTAAAGTTAACCCAAAATGAAAGTTATATCACCATATACCCGTTTCATCCTCCTTCCATGGGACACATTTTGAATAATGTGCTGAATCTGATTGTTTTCTTCAATGCAATTACAATGAATGAGGACAAAAATCATGTAAAACACTGTGAATGCAGACAGTTTGTGAATTATATTCTAAGTCTCTTGCAGTCATGCAATAGTTTAGTGTGACAAACAGGCTCTTTTTCCCAGTTATTCACTGTTAACTGCTGCAACAGTGTTCATTGAGCCAGTTGAGTATGACAAAGGCACAATATCCGATTTGTGAATAAAGCATTCCGATTTTATGAACTGGATCAGATTCAAAAGAACAATTCATTCTCAAATCAGACATAATGAACTCTCATGATCAAGAACTATTGGCTAGATGGACCTTGAACTGCATCTGATTTCGCTTACTTGGCCTCCAAACTCATTAAATTGGCAGCAATGCAATTCAAGAAACATTTTGGGTTCTGTCAGTAAAGAGTTCTTAAAAGAATAATTTTTCTTAGTTTGAAGAACATTCTTAAAAATAAAGTTTCTGTATTGGCTTCCATGTCTCTGTTGTAAGGGGTTTTACAGTCAAAGACTCAAAACCAGATATGATGAATGAAGACCCAGTCAGAATTATAATAAATTAAAGAAAATATTTACCGAAGATAGTTTGCAGTTTCATTAGCAGAAGTCAGCTTCAAGACTCACATGGAGTTCGTAGGCCGCCCCACTTACAGTTACAAAGATCACAGCAGTTATACCCTTTCAACAAGGTCTAAGCTACGTCCTTGCTTCAGGTTAAATGATTCTCATTGGCTAAGAAAGAGATAAACATTGTAGTTTTCCACAGATATACAGATAGACTGAATCAAATCTCCATCGATTATGCAGCTGACACTCGGACCCTGAAGTTAGGCACGTCGTGACCTTCCAGTTCTCAGATTTGGGTTGAACAAAAACTGTCAATCTCCAATAATACCAGTGGTTCCTTAACCTGTAACCAAAAAGACTGACACACAGCTTTTCCAAGGTTGGATTTGGCCAGGCTCTAACTATAAACAGGAGAGTCGTCTCAAAACATCAAGATAATGCATTCTTTCTCTCAATGAGAGGACACTTTAGTAAAGGGTTCACCAATCTCGGTCCTGGAGGGCTGCTGTCCTGCAGAGTTTAGCTCCAACCCCAATTAAACACACCTGAACCAGCTAATCAAGGTCTCACTAGGCATACTAGAACATAGATATCATATAAAGGCTAGATGTCTCGTCCGCGCTGCTGGCCAATGGAGCTCGACATCCGCACACGGCGGCCATCTTACGACAGGATGCTCGCTCACTCATAACATGGTGCATGTACTTTTAAATAACCATAACTTGCTCAATTTTCAACCGATTTTCAAACGGTTTGGTTTGTTATAAACGTCAGAGATGTAGCTATTATACTGCATACATATGAATAATTATGTTCAAAATGTTTAAGCATTCAGAATTATAGCCACGTTAATAACGTTTGTAAGAAACCAAACCGTTTGTAAATCCGTCCAGATTTCAGCAAGTTACGAGCATTTTAGTTGGCGCATGTCACTCACCTTCCGTCCACAGCAGCAGGGAGCAGCAGCGCAGTCTCCTGACCTAAGATGGCCGCCAAGTGACGACACAGCTGACTCCGCCTTGAGCCATCTAGCCTTTCTATACATGTCTATGTACTAGAAACTTTCAAACAGGTGTGTTGGAGCTGGTTGGAGCTAAACTCTGCAGGACAGCGGCCCTCCAGGACCGATATTGGTGAACCCTGCTTTAGTATAACACAGTATAGTAAAGCTTTAACAAATAAATGGTCCCTTATACTATAGCCTTCAATGACCCCTGTGACCATTCCTGTTAGAGTACCCTAGAAAACAGATGAATGTATCGACACATGTTGAAGACATTTCTTAACAAAATAAATGAGCAAGCACTGTTACTGCATTCAGATATCAAATAAGTATCAAAGTTCCCCTTTTGGAACCTTTCTTTTTATGAACATTTTAACAGTCTTAATAATCTTTTTCCACTATATTCACCTTTTGTGAAATGGAAAGGTTCCACGGATGTTAAATGTTCTTCATGGAACCATAGATGCCAAAAAAATTTTTTTATTTTTTTTTAAGAGTGTGACTTCAGATTTTCCATTCTGTATCACACACACAGTATTGATATTTGTGATCAAATTTAAAGGGAAATGTTGTGATGTCAAATGACAAGTGTTTTCCTTCCTCAGATGCAGATGTGAGCTGTGAATTTGGGTCAAATAAATATTACGCCCTCTGCGGTTTCGGTGGGGTTTTGAGCTGTGGCCTCACACACACAGCAGTCGTGCCCCTCGACCTCATTAAATGCCGTTTACAGGTAATTTAACATTAAAAACGAATAAGTTACCAGCTTATCAGCCAGAGACATTCACTAATGCATTATTCCTGTTGTCTAACAGGTGGACCCTGTTAAGTACAAGTCCATCTTTACTGGTTTCTCAGTCACTTTGAGAGAGGATGGCGTGAGAGGGCTGGGCAAAGGGTGGGCTCCTACATTCATTGGTTATTCCATGCAAGGCCTTTGCAAGTTTGGTTTCTATGAAGTCTTTAAGTCCCTGTACAATGACATGCTTGGAGAGGTAAGTCTACATATGAGAGAAAATGAAAGGGAACAGATTTGGCTCTGCAAAGATTGTTCCAACACAGTTATTTGAACATATTTCGGCATATCCGTTTGTGATAGATCTACAGCTAACTGCTGTCGTTTGGTTTGGTCTGGTAAACAGGAGAATGCTTATTTGTGGAGGACGTCCGTTTATCTGGCCGCATCAGCCAGCGCTGAGTTTTTCGCTGATATTGCACTGGCTCCTATGGAAGCGTGCAAAGTGCGCATCCAGACGCAGCCCGGCTATGCTAACACCCTGAGAGAGTGCGCCCCCAAAATGCATGCTGAGGAGGGGATAAAGGCGTGAGTAGATCCTTAACTCTCGGCTATTCCTCTCTTAAGGGTCACACTTGTGTCAAAATAGACTGGAGACATACATTATATGTACTATAATTTATATACAGTAATATTTATTCTTTAATATTTTGTATTCTGAGGGGATTTCTTGGTGCAAATAATTTTTCCAGGTTGTAAATAAAACAAAAAGGAGTATGTTGGAGTAATATGTTTTACAAGAAAATACTGTTTTCACAATTTCATGCTTTAATGTGTTATTTGCTGATTCTATGTCATTATTTGTGTAATTTCTGAATAAAAATGTTTCAGTGTACTAGACACCTATATTTTTATGTAGCACATATATTTTAGTTTTTCTTCTCTAAATTATGAACCATTTATATCTATCAGTTTTGAGTTTTATTAATATATTGAATTAGCTTTTATTATTATATTTTTAGTTTTAATATATATATATATATATATATATATATATATATATATATATATATATATATATATATATATATATATATATATATATATATAGCTATAGCTATTTAGGTTTAATTTATTTTTGTTTCAGTTTTAGTTAGATTTAGTTATTTGCAGTTAGTCATTTTAGTCCTTAAACTCAGTTTTCATAAACTGAAATAAGTTTAAGTCATATTTATATTTTATTTTATTTCAGCTTTATTTCAAAGAACACAAATATGTCTTAATAGTTTTAGTTTAGTTAATAAGTTAAAATGGAGTGTGTGTGTGTATGTATATATGTGTGTGTGTATATATATATGTGTGTGTGTGTGTGTGTGTGTGTGTGTGTGTGTGTGTGTGTGTGTGTGTGTGTGTGTGTGTGTGTGTGTGTGTGTGTATGTATATGTATATACACTACCGGTCAAAAGTTTTAGATCGGTAAGATTTTTACTGTTTTTAAAAGAAGTATCTTCTGCTCACCAAGTGCATTTATTTGATTAAAAATACAAACAAAAACAGTCATATTGTGAAATATTATTACAATTTAAAATATCTGTTTTCTATGTGAATATATAGTTAAGTGTGATTTATTCCTGTGATCAAAGCTGAATTTTCAGCATCATTACTCCAGTCTTCAGTGTCACATGATCCTTCAGAAATCATTCTAATATGATGATTTGATGCTCAAGAAACATTTAGGATTATTATCATGTGACACTGAAGACTGGAGTAATGATGTTGAAAATTCAGCTTTCATCTGAGGAATAAATTACATTTTAAAATATATTAAAATAGAAAACAGTCATTTTAAATTGTCATAATATTTCATATAATATTTTTTTTATTATTGTTTTTTAATCAAATAAATGCAGCCTTGGTGAGCAGAAGAGACTTCTTTTAAAAACATAAAAAATCTTACCGATCTAAAACGTTTGACCAGTAATAAATATATATATATATATATATATATATATATATATATATATATATATATAAATAAATATATATATATAAATAAATATAATATACACACACATATGCATGCATATGTATGTATATACATATACACACATATACATATATATACATATATACATGTACACACATATACATATACACACATATACATATATATGTGTGTGTGTGTGTGTGTGTGTATACGGTATGTAGACCTGCTGTGTATATATTATCCCCTACTTGATAATCAGTTTTTTCAGATATAATTACTTTTATTGGGTTTTGAATGTGGATATATATTTAGACATTATCAAAGATTATTTCGTTTTGGCTGAATTATAACCCAAAAATTGCTTTGTATTTTCATTTGCGTGTCTGTGTTCATATAACAAATGCCAAAAACTCACAAAGTTTTGTACCATTCCAATGAAAAAAAAAAAAAAAACAACACCAGAGGGTTAAGGCTGACAATCAGAACAAAATTGACTTCATTACCCATGAGGCCCTTCAGAAGACCTATACTGTGTGCTGGAGAACTGATTGTTCATGTTATCGTCTGTGCAGGTTCTATAAAGGTGTTTTTCCCTTGTGGCTGAGGCAGATCCCCTACACCATGATGAAGTTCGCCTGTTTCGAGCGAACCGTTGAGATGCTGTACAAGCACGTAGTACCAAAACCCCGCAGTGAGTGCTCCAAACCTGAGCAGCTGGTGGTGACCTTTGTTGCCGGGTATATTGGTAAGTGCTTGGGCCCTTTAGATACAAGGTTATAAACTTTTAGACATGTCTTTGCAATGAGTGCTGGCTCAACTTTGCATAGATAGATGGATAGATATAGATACATGTTAGCTTTGCTGTGTGTCTCTCCTCAGCTGGCGTGTTCTGTGCTATGGTGTCCCATCCCGCGGACTCTGTGGTGTCTGTACTAAACAAAGAGAAAGGCAGTTCAGCTGTCGAGGTGCTGAAAAGACTGGGACCTGTAGGTGAGTCTCTGCATAAACACACACAGCACATACCAGTCAACAGCTGTGGATCAAAAAGAAAACCTGAGGGGTTTATTTTGCCATAATGACCAGCAAGACCAATAAATAAACTCATGGACATGGACATGAAATTTAATTACATAAAAAAAACTAGACACTGAAGCACCATTTCACTGAAGTTGCAGATGGATGTAATACTCTTTATTACCAAAAGAGGCAGCTGTTGTTCCTGGATTTATTCCCATTAGATCACATCAGTTTCATATGAAAAAACCATAATGACCAATTTTTATTGCTCTTATCTCAGTCAATTGATTGTTAGCATGTGTTAAGATTGTCATTTGCAGAGTAACAGTTAAATAAAAACTGTCGGCCTCAATCTGTGTATAAATCAAGAGTTCATGGCTTCTCTTTCTCCTACAGGCGTGTGGAAGGGTCTCGTTGCTCGAATCATTATGATTGGCACGCTGACCGCCCTACAGTGGTTCATCTATGACTCGGTGAAGGTGTACTTCCGTCTGCCCCGTCCACCACCCCCTGAGATGCCCGAGTCCCTTAAGAGGAAGATGGGTCTCCTGGACTACTAGACTCCTCCTTTATCAACTGTATCCTGAGTAACTTCACAAATACAAAGATTTTTTTTCCACATTCACCCCTTGCAATAAACGCCACAGTTCCTGGTGTGTTTATCAGCACTGAAAGCACTATTGAATGATCATATGACACTGGGTTTCTCCAGTGTCACTGTATGCCTGTATGCATATTAGAGTAAAATCAATCACACACTAAACATCTGTTGATTTTTATTTGACTTTTGTGTTTTTAAAACCTTTTTTCTCTCAGTAGGTAACTGAATACTTAAAAAAGGTTTGTGTTATTTGTGTGTATTAAGTGTTTTGTCATTATATCTAGAATTATACAAATTGTCAGGTCATAATATTTCATATGTAGTGTAAATATATAAGCTTATTTTTATACAATAGATACTTTTATTAAGGCGTATTTATTATACAACAGGGTCTCAGACCCTTGTTTACTAAAACTGTTACAAATTATTTTTGTTATTTGAAATAAAGATAAAATAAACTATAAATGTTGGATGAAAAACTTAAATGATAATTAGAAATATTGCCTTGGCAACTAACTGAAATGAAATAAGTTGTACTACTAGAATTGCTAAAGCTAAAAACAAATAAATTGATCTAAAATCTTCAACTAAAATAAATTAAAGCTCATAAAAAATGACAAATTTTGATTAAAAATGATAAGAGCTCATAAAATATTCAAAACATAAACTAAAATTAAAATGAATACGGAAAGTATAAAAATAAAATATTACTAATACAATATGTAAATACGGTAATACTAAAATAGCTTTGAACAGCATGTAATGCAATTAAACCAGAAGTAACTAATTAAATCACAGAAAAATTAAGAGTAATCCCTTATTATTTTTCAAGGGAAATGTAATTAAATTACAGTAATTCATTACTTAGTAATGCATTACACCCAACACTGATTTGTGAGATTGTGATAGAAATTTAATTAATGTATAATCAAATACATATATGTACATATGTGTTAGGGGCGAACAAGATGGAAACTCCAGCTCTTGAATATGTACCTTTAATTATTTTCTTTTATGAATATTTTATAGCATTTCAGTGATGTGGAATCCACAGTGTCTCGATTGCGTTGAGTGGCCAGTATGAGTGATGAACTAATACAGTCTTATCGCGCCGTTACAATGAACGTTCTCTCTCCTATTGTCATCACCTTGATGTAAGCAACGGGAAAATGGTGACCTGTGACCTCAGTACAGCCCGTTTTGAGCTCTTAAGAGACATCCTATTAGAGGAACAGCAAGCAGAGAGGGGTCATTCATTTCACAGAGTGTGCCTGCATTTGTGCGTCTTTGTGAGTGTATGGGGTTTTGAGAGGGAAGGACTGGGTGTTCTCATAAGTGTCTGTTTGCTCCATTGTTGTCATTATATCCCATTTGGGTTGTCTTGTTCGTGTGGTTTGCAGTGGGAGGACTGTGAAGATGAATTCTGAGAAATGAAGGCTCTCTGATTTGCTTCCTAAGCCGCTGATGCTGAGGGTCAAAGGTCACGAGGTGCAGAGCTGCATTTCACTGTAACCTTTTTGCCACAAATGCATTTACTCTGTAATGGCTCCACATGCACCTTCACCTGTTACTATTACGGCATCAAGCCATCAAAAGCGTGTTAAAAGCACATGATTTCACTGTGATTTTGGTATTTAAATGAACTTTAGTTTTACAAATCATATAAACTGGAATGAATAAATAAATCATAACCCACATGGATGCAAAATACTGTTGAACATTAACATGGAGAGTTAAATGTTAAAGCAGCTGTTTGTGAAGCTCATGTGATCATGTGCAATAGAATTACACCAATTAGATTTGACGTTGTCACGGCTGGAAAAATGCAAAAGTAGCTGCATTTGGATGTGACTTTTAATTAGACTGAGTTGGAATAAAAAAAAAACATTTTTGTTATTTGAAATAAAATAAATGTTAACTTCAATAAAAGCAACATTTTTTAATTTTCATTTAGTTTAAAATAAAACTAAAACAAAATAAAAGATAATAAAAAACTGTATAGACATTTTCAAAAACGAATAATTTTAAAACTCAAAATTACTTCAAATATTTAAATGATGTTTGAAAAGCACTCGTTAGAAATCATGTTTTGTTAAAATTTCAGATAAATATGCTGTATCATATTGCATAATCTGCACTTACATTTCATTATATTTATGCATCATTCACTCAAAACTCCTGAAAATACTGAGATCTATCATTACTTAGGCAGTAATGAAGATTTGCTTTGCTTCACCATTGGTTATGGCTTCATATTTGACAATCATAAAGATTTGGTACTGTTTTCATACATTTATAAAAGTTGGGTAATGAAACATTTCGGCCGAAAGAAAACCTGAGGTGAGAATAGAGTGTTGGCAAATACCACACTCTATGTATTTGTGCATGTGAGTGTGTGCTAATGCGTCTGTCTCTCTCTATTGTTGCAACCCTTGTCTCATAAAGGTCAGTCTGAAATAGCATGCAGTCCTTCCACCGGGTCACATGGGTTCATTAATAACCAAACGTTTGCCAGCCTCTGTAATATTCCATGAGAGGGATTGAAGAGCCTAGAAGCAGAAAGATCCTAGACAATAAAATTACATTCCTCCTTAGTTTAATTTATAATGATGATAATCTATATGCAGTACATATAACTGATATAAAACTATAAATGTATAATACTATATAATACTACAGTTTTGCCGACTTATATTCACAGCTCACTTTCCATGTTCCAGCTGCCCTCATTTTCCAGATGGAATTTGATGGGCGGTAGGTTTGTGCACACTGATTGGTGGAAATATATGAGGTGAACTGCCAATGAGTGACAAACCTGTTGTGTACACATCTACTTCAGTTTAGTATTTAGACAGCCATGGCAATAGATAAATACATTTCTCAACTGGCACCTGAACTAATTTCAATGATATGAAACATGACAGGTTGTAGGCTATTTGTACTTTGGTATTTACAAAGTGCCATTTTTAGACTAAAAAGTCTATATTTAGCAGGATCGACACATCATTTAGATAAACAGCATGCGAGTTAAGCGTGGTTAAGTGTTCTTTTGCAGCTTGATAAGGGCTTGAGTGCATTAAAGGAACACTCCACCGTTTTTTGAAATAGGGCTTATTCACCTTCTTTCCTACATTTAGATAGGTGGACAAATGCATTTTTGTCTCAGTGCATGCATTGTTTTAATTTGACAGGGTCGGCGCTAGCTTAGCTTAGCATAATGAATGGAATCCTTTGTTGCCAGCTAGCATGTCCTGAGTAAAAGTGATTAAAAAAAAAACAAAAAAAACCTACCTAATTACTTCTTGTGGCCTGCGTATTCACAAGAAGTACAAATAGCGATGCAGATTAACACTAGGCGATTTCCTAGGCAGATATTGACTTGGGACTATATTAGGGGGAAGCACAGGCGAAGCACTGCTACTTGGGTGCAGAGATATCACGCCCAAGTAGCAGTGCTTCGCCTGTGCTTCCCCCTAATATAGTCCTTAATATATAAGTCAATATCTGCCTAGGAAATCGCCTAGTGTTAATCTGCATCGCTATTTGTACTTGTTGTGAATACGCAGGCCACAAGAAGTAATTAGGTGTTTTTTTTATATCACTTTTACTCAGGACATGCTAGCTGGCAACAAAGGATTCCATTCATTATGCTAAGCTAAGCTAGCGCCGACCCTGTCAAACTAAAACAATGCATGCACTGAGACAAAAATGCATTTGCCCACCTATCTAAATGTAGGAAAGACGGTGAATAAGCCCTATTTCAAAAAATGGTGGAGTGTTCCTTTAAAGAAATAGTAAACACATAGGCTATTCGAATGGGAGAATTGAACATTTCCAGGAACTATCTATAGAACACTATAATAGCTCCATTATAGTGGCCGTCAGGATGGCCAGACCTAGAGGGCACAGACAGTTATGTAATACACACCAATCTATCCACAAAACCAAGCACTAACTAGACAGCAAGGTGTCCCATAATCCCCCCTAACACACACATGCACAGCTCCTCTTCTTCTCTCTTGCTCTTTTCTTCATCTTCATCCATTTAGTACATTTCATCTCTTTATTTCCTCATTTGATGCATGTAGACAAACATTCTTCCTTTCTCTATAAGCTTTTAAGCAAATAATGTCACTGACTGATGTCACTGACTGATGCATGCTCTTATTGGACGAGCCAGTGGGAGGAACAGAGGCCTCATTGGTCCCCATATTTAGGATTTAAGAAAGCATTGTTTGATAATGAGAAGGCTGTTGCATGTCTGTCTGTCTATCTATCTATCTATCTATCTATCATAATCTAGATATAGGAAACATGTGGCTCCAAAATGCAAAAGCTAAAGCCATTTGATATCAATTGTTTTATTTCAAAATTGAGGGTAATCTATGTATGCCCAACTTTAAGTAAAGTAGCCACGCAAGTTTTCTTGATTTTGTATTTGAAATGTAATGTTCGAGTTACAACAAGATTCACTAATTAGGTTCCATCTGGATGTGTTTACTAGGCAGTTCAAAACCTGTCTTGGTTGCATAACAACTCCATTGGGCAACCAACATCCCAAATTATCTAATGAGAGCTTGAAAATGCAATGTTTTAATTGTAATATTTGACTTTGCATAGTGATTATTTGGGATACGACGTTAATGTGGAATTATTGACAAATATTGCATCAATAAAGATCCCATTAAGGTGCAAGGTCAGTGGAGAGGAAGTATTTTTATGATAACAATGAAATCCTTGACACAGTCCTCCAAGGGGAAAGTGGGCCGGTCTGTCTGTCGTTCTCATATTCCTCATATCAGTAAGGGCATCGCATGCACTTGTGACAGTACGCTCATACGCTCTCTGCGTAGCGCCGCACGCTTAAATTCCACTCCTCCACGAGTCACGCGACCACGCCACGCACGCGCTCGCTCGCTCTCACCGGTACTCAGCAGCGGCTCTCACTGCTCTTCCTGCAGCTAAGGATACATATTTAACATTCCTGCAACAAATGTATGTATATGCATTGAATGGCTGTTTTCTTGCTTCGCATTTGCCTCATCTAAATAAATTCTCTCGATTAGCAGCATTATGTTAAACAAGCACCGTCGTCATGGTGCGATGTATAGTGTCGTTGACATTGAAGAGGTGTGAATAAGTAGGCGCTTTGTTGTTTGCAACACTTCCGTGCGACACATCTTGAAGTTTTGTTGCGTTTGAAGTGAAGTAACAGTCGTGATTCCAACCTGAATTGATAGATGAGCAGCCAAGGACGTTTGTGTTTGGTGCACGCACGAACATGGAGGAATTCACTGCACGCTGACCGTGAATTTGGCCTTGTTTAAATTCAACTGATGGAGAGAGGCCAAACTACGAATGATTAACTACTAAGTTAACTAGAGGCTCTTAAAATAAGAATGAATCGATTACCATCATGATTTTACAATTTGCTGTTTGTTTTCAGACGCAATTACTTAATCCGAATCGTCAAGGACGTGATAAGGACGGTTGCGTCATAATAGGATTTTATGAACGCTGAATTAAGTTGAAATACTTACTTTTTGTTCTGTTTTTTTATTTTTATTTTTAGAACAATTCGAATTCTCTGTTTACACAGTAGCAACAAACTATTTAACGAGTTGCCTTCAAAATTATCATTACACTATTTTTATTTTAAAAGTTTTTAAAATTAATTATTATAGAATGTTATGTTTTAAAATTGTATCATTTACAATTGAATGAATAAACAGTTCAATTTTCACACCATTTTAGTTAATTTAATTTATTAGCCTTAGCTTACCACATATCGTTGCATTATTTCATTTTTATACACTCATAGCTACCCACCAAGAGTCTTTGAACCGTTTTGTAAACCGCTCTGATTTGGTTTGTTAGTTTACACAGTAATTCAAGCCCACTATTTTGATTTTAAGTGTATAAAATTCATGAATGTGGTTTAGTACTAGCAGAGAGTAGTCTTTGGGCTTCATGTAATTGGTTGAGCGTTTCACATGAATCATAAAACGATAGTTATGTTAAGTAGCAGCAGCATTTCAAGATAAGGTTTGGAGATAAAGGAGCATGACTGTATGTTATGCTGGCTATGACCCTTGAAGAAGTGCAATTAGACCTTTTATGATGGCAATATCTAACACTTTCAAGATCATATCTAACGTCTAACATAATCCTCATGAGCCCATTGTGGATTAGTGTCACAATTGAGCTCTCTTTCTGTGTGTGTGCCAGAGTTTGCATGCTCATAAGCCAGTACAGGTTTGTCTAGTCAACTGTAATAAACTTAATTGACTGTAATTCTAACTGCCTAAAATAAATTATGGTTTCATTTGTATAATGCACTTAGAAGCTTACTAGATGGGGGGAAAGTAAACTATTAATAGTTTAGTTTATATAAGTAATGTTTTTTTTTTCTTTTTTTTTTTCTTGTGTTTGTCTTGGATGGACACATTGCCTAATTAATATTGCAGTGTGTAGAAACACTCCTTCAGTTTGTCTAGCAAATGGGGGCAGAGTGACTTGGCTCTAGTGGCTAATTTTATTATTGAGTGGGCCTCTGCTGGTTGCAACTCAGGATATGGGTAATTTTCACAGTATGTAGGGTGACCTTGTTACCTTGACCCAGCTTTGATGCCTGACCGTGTCATCTTACCCTGTTAATGTTTACTACACAGCTTCCTGTCTTTTTTTTTTTCTACTTTCATTTCTATTATTGATGGCTTAGAGGTGGTTTGCATTGTGAACATGAGCTGTCCTGTACTTCCAGCGGGATCATGGCTTCAGTAATGGAGAAGCTGATCACTCCTTTGGCCAGCGGCCCCGCTGAGCCCCCCAGGAACAAAGTCACAATTGTTGGCGTGGGACAGGTGGGCATGGCGTGCGCTGTCAGCATCCTGCTTAGGGTAAGAGACTTAATCACTTGATGAATCACTCTACATAAGTGTAATGAGCAAATATTTTTACTTTGAATTTTGGTGGCATTCATGCCTTGAATATATAATATTTATAGCTACTATAGTTTGTGGTCACGTTCAATGTCGCTAGGTGAATTTTTGCAGGCAAAATCCAGTCATTTCAATAGGAATCGATGCAATTGGGAGCTTTGCATAAGCTGCACTATAGACAATGAGCCTTTTTTCCTGCTAAATTTATCTAATGTGCCTGCAGCTTTCTATGAAAATTGTCATGCATTTAAAGTAATTGTTGTTTCCTGTCTTGTAGGAGCTTACAGATGAACTGGCTCTGGTGGATGTTGTGGAGGATAGACTGAGGGGAGAGATGTTGGATTTGCAACATGGCAGCCTTTTCCTCAAGACCCCTAAGATTGTGGCTGACAAGGGTGGGATGCACTTCCATGAGCCTGACTCCGTTAAAATGCTCAGATTATTTTAGCTTGTATATTTATACATCAAGTTCTCGTGATCTTATAAAAGCTAGAGGCTTAAGGTGTAATCAATGTTTTGCATGCAAAAAAAGGTAATTGAAAACAGTGTTATTCAAACCAAACAGCTTTCTGTTGGTCAACACAGCAGATCCGTATAACCAACCTGAACCCATAGCGAAATCTGCATGAGGGAAATTTTGGCCTTGACTCAAAATGCCTTGTTCGCCTGCAAAAATTTGCTGAACAACACACCTTTATGCTGAAAGGCTTGAATTTTCAGTAGTACTGCCTGAAGTTTTGAGTGGAAGTGTATGTGTTTTGTTTTTTTTATAGACTACTCTGTGACTGCTAACTCTCGAATCGTGGTGGTGACGGCCGGAGTACGTCAACAAGAGGGTGAGAGCAGGTTGAACCTGGTGCAGAGGAACGTCAACATTTTCAAACACATCATCCCTCAGATTGTCAAATACAGTCCTGACTGCATCCTTGTTGTGGTGTCTAATCCAGGTGAGCATACAAACTCACAACATGCTTAATTTGAATGTTTTGTAGTGCATCTGTAGTAACTGCTTTTGTCCGTGTTCATGCAGTGGATGTTCTGACCTACGTGACCTGGAAGCTGAGCGGCCTGCCAAAGCACCGTGTCATTGGTAGCGGGACCAACCTGGACTCCGCCCGCTTCCGCTACATCATGGCGGAGAAACTGGGCATCCACTCCAGCAGCTTTAACGGCTACATCCTGGGAGAGCATGGAGACTCCAGCGGTGAGAGAGGGAGCTGAATGGAGAGGAAAGATGGAGGGTGTGGGAGAGGAAGAAAAGTAACTAGAGGGAGAGGATGAAGGGCTGGCAGAAAGAATAAGATTGATACACAGTGTCAACGGCTGCATGATGTGGCACGATTTCAGTCACAGCATATTCTTTTGTTTAACAGTGCCTGTATGGAGTGGAACAAATGTGGCAGGAGTCAGCCTGCAGAAACTCAACCCCGACATCGGCACAGATAAAGACACTGAGAACTGGAAGGATGCTCACAAGATGGTTGTGGACAGGTAGGGGACATCTTGTTTTGGGGGCTCTGTTATGTGACTGATGGGCAATTGGAAATCTAGATGTATTAAATTTTAGTTACCACAGTGCTGTTGAGAAGGTGAATTATAATTTTCAGTATTTCATAAATTATAATAAAATAGATTTCAGCCAGAATAATACCAATAACTACACAATTTTTGACAAACCCATATACTTGTAGGGTTTTTTTAACACAAAAGGAGAATTTGTAGTAATTTTCTTGTAGTTTCAGATGGAAACTTAATGTTTGAAGCTCAAGCTTTCAAGTTCTTGGTTTCAAAATACTCAAGACAAAACAAAAAAAGACAAAGTGGTATTTGGAATGACATGACTAAGTAATGATAAAGTAAATACCCACTGTTAATTAGTGGCGCCTATCTTCTCTCAGTGCCTACGAAGTGATCAAGCTGAAGGGATACACTAACTGGGCCATCGGCCTCAGTGTGGCAGACCTGACCGAGACCCTGGTGAAGAACCTGAACCGGGTCCACCCTGTCTCCACCATGGTGAAGGTGAGAGGAGTTTACACCGTTTATCATGTAGTCATACACTTTCATATCCCAGAACTGCACAGAATGAATCAAGGCATTTTTGTTATTAAGTGATCACTTCACGTGTTGTTGCTTGTCTGCAGGGCATGTTTGGAATCAGCGAGGAGGTGTACCTGAGTCTGCCATGTGTGCTTAACAGCAGCGGAGTGGGCAGCGTCATCAACATGACCCTGACTGACGAAGAAATCGCTCAACTGAAGAAGAGCGGTGACACTCTGTGGGGCATCCAAAAAGACCTGAAGGACCTGTAGGTCAACTGCGGGATGCCACTCACTCTTCACACTCCCTCAGTATCTTTACACACTCTTTCTAACTATGTCGGTCCTTTTTTCTCACTTGCTTTTGGATATGATTGCTTTGAAGTGTTTCTTTCCATGGTGGCTTAGGTAGGCATAATCTAAAATATGAAATCTTTCTTCTAAAGAGAATGATCAAAGGGGAACATCTTTGCACTTTTTAAGTCATTGTGTAGGCAATAAAGAAGGAGCTAACACCTCTCTTGTCTGGACCTAATTTAGTGAGATCATTAGGGAACATTCTGTTGCTGTTTAAGTCAAGAGGAGAAAAGAATGAAGTGAGGTAGATACAAATGTATTCATTCTGAATTATTTTGTAAGTGTTGGTCATTAGTGTGTGTGAAGATTAAGTTAATAAAATAATGAACTGTTCAAATCTGTCTTGGCTGTTTTTTGAGATGTTCTATTGATGCAAGTTGCACTTTCCGTTGCTAAAAACCTTAATAAATAAAAATAATAAAATAAAATGCATAATACCGTAATAAAAACAAGCTGCATTAATAGATTTTCAAAAAAGTGTCCGCAATTATACAATGACTTTAGAGGGGCTAGTTTTTATCTAGCATCGGCTAACTTTTTTTTTTTTTTTTTTTGCACCTAAATGTTTTAAAGAGAAAACTTACGTTGTTCTGTTGTATTTGTGACACTTAAATAATACAAAAATTACACTTTGCCAATGTTCTATCTTTAAAGGAACAAAAGGGTTGGAACTGCCTTTACCTGCAGCGACAATTATTCTGTTTACAGCCAGACGAAAATACACTAACAAATTATCATGATTTTAACGGTCAAAGACTGTAAAAATGCTACAGTGAAAAACTGTTAATTGGTTAACAAAGTTTCCTTGTACGGTAAACAACTGAGATAGAACTAACTGTACATTTACTGTAATTTTACTGTAAAATATTAAATTTACAGTTTTTGGAAGTGAAAAATAAGTTTTCTTGGATGAAAACGCAAAGGCTTGTATAATTTACAGTGAATTCCTGCGTGACACTTCACATTTGATGTATTTTTGTTGAAATAACTTTCTTCATAGTTTTCTTAGTTTTTTTCTAATCAGTTATGACATTAGGGTTTTATGTTACATTTAATGTTAAATGAATGTTTATTGCATTTTTTTTTAATTTCATGTGTGTTACCATGATGGTGTTTAGTGTGTGTGAAAGACACTGTGCAGCTTCTATCTATTAGTAATTGCTCTCTTGTGAAAGAGCTGCTTACTATGAACTTTAGTTAATCATGTGATTTTCATCACCATTGTAGTTGGTGGCTGTAAGTGTATTACTATGGTACAAAACAGTTACTAATACTTCAATAGGTCAGTAAATTAACATTATATCAGATAATTAAATACGGTTTATTACTGTAAATTTAAGTAAAGTCTGTAAAATCTAAAATGTTGCTACCGTATTTTTTACGGTAAATTTCTGGCAACCACAGCTGCCAGTTTTTACCGTAAATTTAACTGATATTTTTTTTTACAGTGTACACGAGAAGGTTACTTGTAAAATGAACTTAGAAAACCCTTTCTGGAAATAATATTCAACATTTTATACTTCCTGTCTGCTTCGAAACATTAATTGGGGTGCTCAACCAACCACCCATAATTCGCACTCTGTCCACAATTATAATTCAAAAGCCATCAAACAATATAAATCGTTTATTGCACAAATACAATAACTCAATGAAACAAGTGTGCCATAAAATCCCATGATTAAGAAATAAAAGCATAATAACAGGTAAAGCGTGCCGGAAATAATTACCCACAGTTTTCAACCAAGCAAACCACATCCTTTCATCTGAAGATGAAGAGTGATTTTCACGAAGTTTCTAATTGTTTTCTCAGGTAAAGCATCATTGGCAGCAGGTGCTCGTGTTTGGGTCTGTCAGAGTCAGTTGTCGCTTCATTTCGCTTCCCAAAACGCAGCCCAAACGGATTGTAGTTGAATTTACTGCGTGTTAATCGATGTTTGCAGGAAATTTTACTCAATTCATCTTTTTCTTGGATGAAAACGCAAAGGCTTCCGTCGTCCGATGCGTTGGGCTCGTCAAACTGCCTCCGCTCCATTGAGAGATAGTGCTGCTTGGAGTCTGTAAAGTAAGATATCCTTTTCAGTACACTTTTTAACAAGCATTATTAATCATGTATTTGGATTGAAATGCATCAACTTACCTGGTCTGGCTTCAGGTGTATCCATGTCAGTGAATAGTGCTCTCATAGCTGTGGACTGACAGATCATTGCTGACAGGAAGAGAATCAGTACCTTGATTTTCATACTGCTGAATTGTAAAGCTTATATGCAGCACAGCTGAGCCTTTCTCTCTTCAGTGAACAAACCCATGCTTTGCTGTCCTCCTTCAATATAAAGCTTGGCTGGTGACATCATCTGACCTTATTTTACATAATATTACTGTCTTGGAAAAAATAGGACCTCCCTGTTGCCTCCCTCATCCAGAGCATTTCAACTGTAAAAATGTTAGTTTTTTTTCTTCTTCTTGGAAATCCTGTGGTAAACTGTAGCCTACACTGAAGTCGATTATTCAAATAGCTGCTGAAATTTTGCTGCGAAACCCACCAAAAGCACATTATGTGTGTTTGTAGACACATCACACATTTTAATTTGTTTTCTCTCATTCTGTGCCAAGATATGAAAGTAAAATAAGGGTCTTGTAGCGGGAAAACATGAATGGAGCCATTATGGTGTAGCCTACAATCATGGTCATTTATGTTGTGGGGAAAATATGGTAAACTTTCATTGTTATCTTGCCTTTAGCATGGTAATAAGGTGATATCATAACTACAAGAAAATGTTCCTGCCATTAAGAGTCAGCACTGACAACATTATCTGGCATGTGAGTATGAATTATGCAAATGTCGGATGTTTTTTTATTTGTGATGGAGAACTGATAAAAGCTTTTTACTCTAAGCCTTTAGGGTTGTTGTGCTTGTTTTGTGATGCTACAAACATCCTAAATGTAAATAGATAAATTATTGAAATTGAAAAGGCAGTTTTTAAATGGTAACGATAGACTTTTGAACACTCTTAGGGACTGTTTCTCAGGTAAAGTAATACAGATCATCAGTGAAAGCTAACCTACAGTGATTTAAGTTTATTTAATATTTAGGCCTAGTTGATCTATCTATCGATCGATCTATCGATCTATCGACCGACCGACCGACCGACCGACCTATCTATCTAGCCTATCTATCTATCTATCTATCTATCTATCTGGTATTTTAATTTGTCATGAATGTCCAGAGGCAAATACTTTTATTTTATTTTTATTTAAAAAAACTAAATAGCAAATGTTGTTCAGCATGTTAAACGTCAAAAACGCGTAGACGTGCGTCATAACTTTTGTATTTACTTTCCCCCCTTTTTCTCTGATATGTATTTTGTAAATATCTAGGCTACTGACTGATGTGGAAAGAAATCATGCATTGGAATATGCTATTTGTTTTACAGTAGTAGGCTATTAGATGGACTAAAAGATGAATATAGCAGTAGAATATGGGTGCGTGTATGGCAAGCCATTTTATCTTAAATTGTACGTTACTCGTCGTAATTGCATTTTTACTAGTAAGAATTACAATTAGAGAGCTTTCTAATTCAATTATTACTAGTAAGAATTCCAATTACAAAGCTCTCTAATTCAATTCTTAGTAACAATTCCAATTAGAGAGCTCTACAAATGAATTGATACTAGTAAGAATTCCAATTAGAGCTCTCGAATTCAGTTATTATTAGTAAGAATGCAATTGCAGAGCTCTGTAATTATACATTTCTTTAATTCGTTTTTTTACTAGTAAAAATTCAATTATAGAGCTCTGTAATTGCATTCTTACTATTAAGAATTTAATTACAGAGCTCTCTAATTGTAATTGTTACTAGTCATAATTGAATTGTAGAGCTCTCTAATTGGAATTGTTACTAATAATAATTGAATTAGAGAGCTCTGTAGATGTAATTCTTACTAGTAATAATTGAATTAGAGAGCTCTCTAATTGAATTCTTACTAGTAAAAATGCAATTACGACGAGTAACGCTGGGTACAATTTAAGCTAAAACGGCTTGCCATATGCGTGTGCACGTATCGTCCAGGGTCAGAGGGGTCCGCGCGCAGCGGCCAAATAGTTCGCCTTGATGTCTGTGGACTTTAGACACACGATCACAGTGTACACATGCAGATTTTTTTTTAGACTTCACTAAAGGTTAGAGAAATAGATCGAGCAGCAGCTCACATTGAGAGGAAGTGTCTCCAGGACCCCCAGGCGCTCCATTACCTAAAAGAGAACCAAAATTTGGCGTCTCAGTGGCTGCATGTTTAGATGGTTTTAGGTTCTTTTTTACCACAATTGTAATTCGGTCCATTTGCATTTGCAGCTCCAGTTGACGGATAAAAACGATTTATGAGAGTTCGTGAGATGCGACTGTCCAGATCTTTGTCAATAACATCATTAAGTGGACTTCCACAATGGGAAGAGGAAAGTCTACCTGTGGAAGATCTCCTGCTCTTTGAGGTCGCCTGGGAAGTAACTAATAAGGGTAAGAACTTACAATAGGCTACTGTTTGTATATTTTCACTGTGCACTTTTTTTATTTTTTATAATTTCGTTTAATTTTAGAGTGCATTTCCAATTTGGCAATTTTGTCAAATTATGCAAAAGGTATACCTGTAAAAAATTATATTTTATGGTTGGCCTATTTAATTTGATACATAAAATGCTAGGTATGAGCTAAGCCTTTTCCAGGCAAATTTGTAGGCCATTTTATTCCATAAATGCTTACGCTTTATTTTACGATGGTCCCCTTGATTTCAACTCACTTTCATTAGAGTATTAGTAGATTGGTTGGGTATAGGTGTTAGTAGAATAAGTTGACGTAGTTGCAAAGTTACTTATAGTTAGTAGAATTTCTGTTGGGGACCATCAAAGTAAAGTGTTAGGAGATATTAAGCAGACAGTCAACTAATACACTAGTTGACATGTAGGTGTAATGTTACTTAGTTAACAGAATGTTCAAAAGGGACCATCCAAATAAGGTGTTACCTCACAAATATTAAAATTACGTTTCATCCCCTTAATCTCCACCACATAATCATGCTGGAAATGACATAGGTCTATAATGTAATCTGTTCATGATAAAAATAAATAAAAAAAAACTTAAAATTTACCTGAGACACATGTATGTCTATTGTCCACAAATTAAAAAATATCTTAAAATTCAATTACGCAAAAAAGTACTCAAAGCTGAAGAATCACTTCACAATTGTCAAAATCTTGTTTGCTTTATCTCATTACCAAGCACACATGGTTTTTAAAATGTATTGCTAACCTCAGCAAGGTATTGTGTGTTTGGCTCTTGAAATTGCACACATTTGACCTCAAGATTGTTCACCCCTTTATCAGAAGACTTGAAATAGTTAAACAAGACAGAGCTGTCATTTATAAATGCATGTGTGTAGCATTCATACACTCTTGTGGGGCCGTGTAGCTGGTTAAATATTAAGCTCCAGATCAATTACCAGATTTTGAGACCTAATTCTGTTTTGTATGGATTGTTTCAGAACAGGGGGTTTCAATCTTTTAAATCCAAATATGATCATCCTCATGCGAGGGACTCCATCCTAAAATTTTATATAATATATAACATAAATAAAAGGAAGTTATATATTTTCAAGTATAAAATCCCAATTTATACTGTTATATTTCTTCTTCTTTTTTATTTTTTCTGTAGTACTGTATGTTTAAATAAAAATGTATTTATTTGTATATTTATATTTTACAAATGTTAATCATTTTAATCAAATGTGTTTATTTAAATTAACTTATTTTAATAAATGTATTAATCAAATTTATTTTGTTAATTAGTTTGACCTTTTTATTTTATTGATTTATTTTTATATTTTTTTACACTGCTTTTCTCTAAAGTTTTCCACAACCTCCTAACACTCCTTTGTGGCCCCCTGGGGGTCTCCATCTTCTTGTTACAAAATGGCTTTTGAAACGATATTATGTCCAGGTTTATCCCTATAAATTTAGGTGATAGTTCACCCAAAAATGAAAATTCTGTCATCATTTACTCACCCTTAAGTTGTTCCAAACCTGTATGAGTTTCTTAGTTCTGTTCAACACAAAAGAAGATATTTTGAAGAATATCGGTAACCTAACAGTTGATGGACCCCATTGACTTCCATAGTATTTTTTATTTTATTTTTCAGACTATGGAAGTCAATGGGGACAGTCAACTGTTATAAAGCAGCTTTTGTTTTCAAGAGAACTTATAAGAAACTCATACAGGTTTATAACAACTTGAGGGTGAGTAAATTAATTTTCATTTTTGGGTGAACTATCCCTTTAAGTTTTAATTTTAACAATGTTCTCATTTTGTTCCTTTTCTCATTCATAAATGTTTTATTTCCATATATCTCCAGTGGGGGGTATATATACTGTTATTCAGACTAAAGCAAAGATTACAGTGGACGAATGGGGTGAGAACTACTTTATGATGGGACCCTACTACGAACACAACTTCAAGACCCAGGTGGAGAAATGTGAACCTCCAAGCCAAGCCATCAAAGCCGCCATGGACTCCTTAAGTAACAACGGTTGCAAGGTATTGCGTATACAGTTATTGGTGTCCTATCAGGATGTCTGCATCACACACATATAGGCCCTGGACAGGTTTATTGTGGGTCTAGTCATTTTAACAATTAACAAAAATGTTTAAAAGCTGATCTAGCGTCAATACACCTGCTGTATTAGTATCAGATGATAGTATTAAAATTAGACAGAAAATAAAGCGGCTTTTAAATGTATTCAACAGCATATCTTGGGTATAAAAAAGATTTGTTGCTGTTCATTTTTTCTTAGTCTCATTCTGACCAGAAGATGACGCTAGAGGATCCCTGTAAGGGGAAGCAAATAAAATATCCATTTTGAGTTAAACAGCATCAGCAGAGGAACTTTGAATTTTATTTGATCAGAAAAGTGTATTTTATCTAATACATTCCTTTGTGTGTGTGTGTGTCGGATCTCCTATATACAGTACATACGTAATATACAGTATAAATAATACTAAAATAACACATGTGATGGGACATAAAACAATCACTTGTTTTTTGGACAGGAAAGTCTTTAATTTTATAGATTCCAACAAGAATAGAAATAAGTGGAGTCTTCCTATACTGCCTATATGTTGGTATATTTGCCTATTTTGATGACATTGCCTTCAATTTCTCTCTACATGCAGGTTCACTTTGGCCGCTGGTTGATTGAGGGCAGTCCGTACGTCATCCTCTTTGATATTGGGGCAGCTGCCTGGAACCTGGACCGCTGGAAGGGGGATCTGTGGGACACATGCAGCATCGGGCTGCCCTATCACGACAGGGAGGCCAACGACTCGCTCATCTTTGGTTCTCTTGTGGCCTGGTTCTTCAAGGAGGTAAACTTTACACTGAAAGCCATCTGAGTATACATAGCTGTAGTCTTCCAGTCTGTCCGAGCTGAAATATGAACGGATTCAGTGTGTTAACTTGTAGACATTGGGATTAATCTGCTGATGATATTAAACCCGTCTGTCTCCTTCTGCAGTTAACAGACCAACTTCAGGACAATCCCAACGTAATCGCTCATTTCCACGAATGGCAGGCTGGGACAGGACTTGTACTGAGCCGCTCCCGCAAGATTCCCATGGCAACCGTTTTTACCACACACGCCACCCTACTGGGGCGGTACTTGTGCGCTGGTAATGCAGACTTTTACAACAACCTGGACAAGGTGAGGATATTTTTCACACTGTACATCAGAGGTTCTTAACCTTTTTGACTTGAAGGCCCTTCACTGTCCAACACAATATTCTAAGGCCCCCTACATAATATAATATTGCATTATAATATATATATGCCGAATTTTGTCCCCGGCCCTTGAGTCCCCAGTATAGATAGGTTTAGGAATAGGTGTGGGGTTGGGGTTAGGATTAGGCAATCAGGTTGCAGCCTCAATGAGGGGGTTAATAGTTTTGCAGCGAGTTTAAATTCGGCACAACACCGGTGTGGTGTGAGTTTACAGCTGAAACTGACGTAGGAAAGTGTGATGTAACATTAACCCATCATGCGTTCTGTGTGCTCGTCCATTGCCTGTTATTTTAGTAAGTAATTACTAGTACTGCAAAAATAGATTGATTAGAAAATATTTGAAAAAACTGCTGAACAGTGAGCCCCTAGGCTAATAGCTTAGGTAAGCCTATGTGTTAATCTGCCCCTGATACACACACACACACACACACAGCCGTGAAAAAATTTGTTCAGTAAGATTTTTTAAAAATGTTTTTGAAAGAAGTCTTTTCTGCTCACCAAGGCTGCATTTATTTAATCATAAATACAGTAAAAACAGGAATATTGCGAAATATTATTACAATTTAAAATAAATGTTTTCTATTGTAATATATTTTAAAATGTCATTTATTCCAGTGATGGTGAAGCTGAATTTTCAGCACCATTACTGCAGTGTCACATGATCCTTCAGAAATCATTCTAATATGCTGGTTTACTGCTCAAGAAACATTTCTTATTATCAATGTTGAAAACAATTGTCCTTTTTTGTGTGAAAACTGTGATACTTTTTGGAAATGTCAAAAGACCAGCATTTATTTGAAATATAATTATTTTGTAACATTATAAAAATCTTTACTCTCACTTTTGATAAATTGAATGCATCCTTGCTGAATAAAAGTATTAATTTCTGAAAAAAAAGTATTTAATTACGGACCCCAAACTTTGGAATGGTAGTGTGTATATTCTGTAAACCTTATTCTCGTAACACGGTGTCTGTATTGTATACATAAACATTTTGAGTGAACCATATTAAATACTTCTGCTTACATAGTAAAACGTTTAATTTTCACCTATTGTACATTACAATAAATAAAGAAAACTACAAAAAAAAGTGTGCCCCACAGAAATCAATCAAGTTAGTTGGTGTAGTGAACACTTATTAGAGGTGAAACTGAGCAAGTGAGAGTGCATGCAGACTGCAGTGATAATTGGGGCTGGTGTAGTGAGCATAAAGGTCATC
Source organism: Scardinius erythrophthalmus (assembly GCF_964197995.2). Taxonomy (NCBI): domain Eukaryota; kingdom Metazoa; phylum Chordata; class Actinopteri; order Cypriniformes; family Leuciscidae; genus Scardinius; species Scardinius erythrophthalmus. The sequence goes on along the minus strand of NC_138224.1, from coordinate 12,842,698 downwards.
ATGCCTGAAGGTTGACTGAAGAATAATTGACAGCATCTTATGATTTACCGACTGATGCTATCGCCTATTGGCCCCAGAGAGACTTCCTTCACCGACTCATTATTCTAACTACATCAGGATTGTGACTAAAAGTTTATTATTATGAAAATAAAATAATATTTTTGATCTGTAAATTCTCAATTCAGCAGAGTTTGCACAAAAAAAATCAACTTTGCATCCAAGAGACTATAGTCTCCCCATTTAATCTAATTTTATTTCCTATTTCATGCAGTTTAACATAGACCAAGAGGCAGGAGAGAGGCAGATCTACCATCGCTACTGTTTGGAGAGGGCTGCTGTACACTGCGCGCATGTCTTCACCACCGTGTCCCAGATTACAGCTGTGGAAGCCAATCACATGCTCCATAGACAGCCAGGTATTACAAAGCCCCTCATCTGCCCCATAATTAACTTCTGAATACATGATGTTGAAAATATCATGTTTATATGCACTGCCCTTGCAGATGTGGTCACCCCAAATGGCCTGAATGTTAGGAAGTTCTCAGCCATGCATGAGTTCCAGAACCTGCACTCCATGAACAAATCCAAGATCCAGGAGTTTGTAAGAGGTCACTTCTATGGGTTAGATCTCTTTTCTGTCTGCACAATAACACACACACTTGTAAAAAAAAAAAAAAATATATATATATATATATATATATATATATATATATATATATATATATATATATATTGGTGCTTGTTATCATTTCTTTAAAAAAAAAAAAATCTCTTCTCACTGGCAGATATCTGGACTTCAATCTGGAAAAGACTCTGTTCTTTTTCATCGCTGGACGATATGAGTTTTCAAATAAAGGAGCAGACCTGTTCCTCGAATCTCTGTCCAGATTAAACTACTTGCTAAGGGTATGAACAGTCACTGCTTTACTTATACAACTTAGTTTCTTCATAAAATATAATTATCTTGTTTAAGCATACCGGTCAAAGCAAAAGATGTTCATTATTGATTGTATTTTTGTGTTATGGCTAACAGGTTCATAAGAGTGATGTTACAGTGGTTGTGTTCTTTATCATGCCTGCCAAAACCAACAACTTCAATGTGGAGTCTCTTAAAGGACAAGCTGTACGCAAGCAAATGTGGTGCGTAACTGCTTGAGTATATAACCATCATTACTAGTCTTAATCAATTAAACCAGGGAGCGCTCAGAAATGCAGTATAACATACAAGACTTTGCAATAAGTGACTGAGTTAACCAGGTATATATATATATATATACAGTATACAGGGGCTGAATCTGAAATCGCCCCTAAACCCTCAACCACTATTCCCTATGTTAGTCCACTAATACAGTTCACTTAAAGGAGTGAATGAAAACGAGTGATCGAATTCAGACAGCCAATGAGCATACATTGGTTGCACACTCGTTATGAAATGTGGGATTGAATAAGTGCACTCAATAATGTCCACTATGGTTTCAGACACCACTACAAATGGCTGTCCCCTCAAATAACACACTATTTGAGGGTATAGGGGGCATTTTCGGATTCAGCCAGAGTTAACAGGGTAAATGAGAAACAGCTGAAACTAATCAGGGATAATGAGTCTGGGCAAAGGATTCTGGGAAATGCAGTTCATGGTGGAATTACAATGGTCTGGGGAGGAGTGCTCTCTGGTGGCTATCCTGGTTTTTATTTATTTTACTCCTGGGCCGAGAGTTAATTTTGGATCTTGGATTTTGGATCTCTATTTCTAGTAGCTCACAACATTAGAGTAGAGCCCTGATGCTGGATCAGATTTCCCACTAGTTATACTTATCATATTTATTAGGCAATAAAAGGAAATGGCTCTTCTTTTCAGATGGCATTAGTGTACAAGACTTCTCCAATATTTTTTCCGTCTGTCTCTCAGGGACACAGCTCAGTCGGTGAAGGAGAAGTTCGGCAAAAAGCTTTACGAGGGCTTGTTAAGGTTGGTGGTTTCCACTCTCTGTAAACCCTCCCTCGTACAGATCTGACAAAACAGGGCTCAAAATTGATGTGACCGTAAATGTCGTCAAGTATGTGATGATGAAGAGTGATGAACATTTGATGTCATAAACTGGAGTGGCTAAGTAACCTTCAAGTGTTGATATTTCACAGTGTCTACCAAGTGTTGATGAGAATACACTACACTTCCCTTGGGAGTTGTCAGAATATAGGATATTGTTAATGGCATTGTGTGATGTCAATAGTTCATTTCTCATGTGTGATCATGGAGAAAGACAGTGTGTGTGTTTGTAGGATCTCATCTAATGAAGTTCTCCTGCGTTCACAGGGGTGAGATCCCAGACATGAGCAAAATCCTGGACAGAGATGATTTCACAATCATGAAGAGGGCCATTTATGCAACACAGGTCAGACAAAATGTTGCACAATTCTTATATCACAAGAGGCCACATTGAAAAATAACCAAATGAATCTTACTGTGCTTTCAAGGTATCAGTTTATGATATCCCTAAAACATTCTAGTTAGTGGTTTTTAATGAGAGAGAGAGAGAGAGAGAGAGAGAGAGAGAGACATGTTTAAAACTGGTTATTTAGTTCATGTTCGAGAGAGAGAGAGAGAGAGAGAGAGACATATGTTTAAAACTGGTTATTTAGTTCATGTTCAAGTTCATTGGCTACTCCTATGTACTCAAACTGTTTAGACACTTTTTTAGGAGAAGCAATTTGTAAATGCAGTTTATTAAAAATAAAAAGCCAATTTAAATGTTGCCTTTTGAATTGATTTAATTGATTTGCATTTGACTACATTTTTAAAGCTGAATTAAATCAGCTGTTTTAAAAGTCTTTATTTGTCCCTTTTTTATTTTTGAAATAATACTTTGATATAGTTTTTTTTGTAACAATCACTAAATTGGATATTTGACAGTTGCATGTCAGCCAATCTCTTACCTTGTGCTATTTTCATGTCTCTTGCTCTCTTCTCACATGCTAAAATAATTTCAACTCTAATCACTATTTCATGTGCATTTATTTATTTGATAAGTAGCCATGAAAAAAGGATAATATCAGCTGGTCATTATCACAAAAGAAACCCTTTCAGGATGATACTACAAATTATCATTATGTATTAAACTTAACACTATGTTGTTTTGATTTAATTTATTCTGTAAAATCTAATCTAATTAATATTTCCTTCTCTTTTTGAGAACATCACTTAATCATGATTTAGGACAAACTATGGGTCTAAAGATGGACGTCTTTGAATTAATGAGTAAATGTTTTCAGGGGGGTTTCATTCATTCTCTCCTGCCCTCCATCTGTTTTGTATGAATGGACTATAATCAAAGGTCAGGCTGAGGTTATAGTGAATATCGACATACTAAGCCTCTGTAAATCTGTGGAGGAATCCCCTGCATCATTCTACTGGATTACTGGCGGTGCGGTTTGTGTTACAGATCTCAGTGACGTATTTAACCTGACTGTCTGCGGTCGATAGATTGAATGTGTTACTGAGATTTATTCTACAGCTTCTTAATGGCAGTGTTATGAGCAGAACGTCAATATACAGCCACTCTGGTTAGATTTATTTGGGTATCAATATTTCGGGGAGCTAGCGAAGGAGAGATATCGATCTGTTAGTGTTGGTGTTTGTTTATAAAGAAGGAATGAGAGTAAAAAATGAGGCTAATTTTTCTGGAGAGTTAAAGTCCACTCACTCTTTTCCTATGACTCAGTCTCTGGAATTTAATAGCAAGAATAATGTATATTAGAAACCATTGAAATGATGCAAGTAAGTGTAGAGCAGGCAGCCAATTTTGATAGGAAGATTGCTTTTTTCTATAACTTAAATGGAGTTTCTAAACTTTGAACCTCATGATTTGTATTCAACAACTGCTTATGGATAGCTGATTTCTTTATATGTTAACCTTTCATACACTTCCATTGACACTTCCATTGGCTTCCATACACTCACCTGTAATTATGTTCATGTCTTTGTCCTTCATAGAGACACTCTCTCCCTCCAGTAACAACTCACAACATGCTGGATGACTCCACAGACCCCATCCTGAGCAACATCCGCCGAATCGGCCTCTTCAATGGACGCAATGACAGAGTGAAGGTGTGCAGTTCACGATGTCTGACCCCAGTAGATTTAGACAAGCATCACCGCACGTTTCAGTTTTATCTACTGACCCCAGGTCATACTTATAGTTAAGCCCTGAATGTCCATGTAGGTTGTCTTGAGTTCATGTTAAGTGCATCACATGATGGATTAAAGATGTGTTGTATTGATTGATTGTGGTAAATCTTTATAAATATGTGTGTATGAATGGCCTTGAAGTATTAATTGTCAGTATTTGTCAGATTGTGTTCCATCCGGAGTTCCTGTCCTCCACCAGTCCCCTGCTGCCCATGGACTATGAGGAGTTTGTGCGTGGCTGCCATCTGGGAGTGTTTCCATCCTACTATGAACCATGGGGCTACACGCCAGGTTTAACACTCAACGCATTTTAGTACATTCACATCGGTCACAATTTTGCATTCAGCATTTTGTGACTCGACTTTAACATAAACATTGACATCAGAATTTAAGCTCGATTTTATACAGTAGCATTTTTATATTCACCTTTTTTCTGAACGTGGACGTTTTGCCTGACTTGTACCAGAATTAGGCTTTATATTTCTGATCTCCTGTGTTTCTAGTCAAATTAGCATATTTTCCAAACTGATGTAACGTTAAACCTATGAAAGGGGTTTAAAAAAGCACATGGCTCCATAGTGCCATCACTTTACAGTTTTGCAATGACCGTCTTTTCTCAGTGCCTCACCCGTCAAAGTGTAATGATTGCGTAGATGATGAAGCGACCCAAGGTTAGCTACACTGAAAACAGATGGTTTTATATTTTCATATTTATGTTATGTTACAGCTCCCGATCGGGGTGAAGTTCGTATATACCTTTTTGGAGAGTGTTTTAACTTAAGTGCTACAAGCCATGCTTGTTTTCTCTTGTCAGTCTTTGGCATAGAATGTGAGGCATACGGACATTCTTTTCAGAATTGCTGGTGCTCAAAACAAGTGCTTTCCAGCATCCCGCACGATATATCAGCCACCATATCGGTATCGGCCGATATCTGTTAAAGGGATGGTTCGGAGTAATTTCAACCTAGGGTCCTTTGCACCATGACCTCGAGCCAAACTTGATGTACTTCCTGATGTACTTACAAACTTTCCACTGCCTCGTTTTATGAGTGCAGAACCTATTTGTACTACTGTAGAAGTTTGGTACCATTCCGGGCTTTATTAGTGGGGTAATTTACGAGATACAACCTTGGGTTTGGGTTGAGGTCATGGTGCAAAGGACCCTAAGTTGAAATTAGTCCGAACCATCCCTTTAACATTTAATGTTATTGTTATTGGCCCGTTGAGAAAATTTGGCCGATATATTAAAGGGGGGGTAAAACACTCATTTTCAGTCAATCTCATGTTAATCTTGAGTACCTATAGAGTAGTACTGCATCCTTCAAATCTCCAAAAAGTCTTTAGTTTTATTATATTTATAAAAGAAAGATAGGCTGTACCGAGTCTTTCTGGAAAAAAACGAGCGGCTGGAGGCGTGCCGTGTGAGCGGAGCTAAAGCTGTGGTTACGCGCCGATAGCTAACACACAGACATTTGAAGCAGAAAAGCAGTTTTACTCACCGCCTGCGGTTCCAACGCACGACCGTGAACCTTTATCGTTGGGATGATCCTTAAAGGGTTAGTTCACCCAAAAATGAAAATTCTGTCAGTAATTACTCACCCTCATGTTGTTCCAACCGCGTAAGACCTTCGTTCATCTTCGGAACACAAATTAAGATATTTTTGATGAAATCTGAGCCATTTCTGAATCCTCCATAGGCTGCTATGTGACCGAAACTTGCTGGCCCAGAAAAGTTATTAAAGAGATCGTTAATATAGTCCAAGTGACTCCAGTGGCTCAATCTTAAGTATATCAAGCGACGAGAATACTTTTTGTGCGCAAAAACAAACAAAAATAACGACTATTCATTTCCTTCTCTCTGGACCTCGTAGTGTTTTTGCGCTGCGCGTCTGTGTTGCACGTCATCACGCATCACACAGATGACCGGCGTCGGCCAATAGTGAGCCTACGTGGTGACGTGTACACAGACGCGCTGCGCAAAAACACTACGCGAACCAACTAGAGGTCCAGAGAGAAGGAAATGAATAGTGGAATAAAGTTGTTATTTTTGTTTGTTTTTGCGCACAAAAAGTATTCTCGTCGCTTTATAAACTTAAGATTGAGCCACTGGAGTCACTTGGACTATATTAACGATCTCTTTAATAACTTTTCTGGGCCAGCAAGTTTCGGTCACATAGAAGCCTATGGAGGATTCAGACATGGCTCAGATTTCATCAAAAATATCTTAATTTGTGTTCCGAAGATGAACGAAGGTCTTACGCGGTTGGAACAACATGAGGGTGAGTAATAACTGACAGAATTTTCATTTTTGGGTGAACTAACCCTTTAAGCATTAGACGATCGTCGCGAATCCGGCGTCGAACTGGGCTTTGTTTATAAAACAATCATCGTCGAAATGAAGGGAACAAACAGTCTTGCACAACTCCGTTGATGCTCTAGAAAAACAAACTCCATCCACTGGTCCCTTAACGCTGGGTTCTTTGGGAATCTGTGCAGGGTTGTCTTGCCCTGGCAACCAAAAACCCACTTCTTTGGTGCCACTGACTTCCCTAAAGCCGAGCATAGCGCTTTGATGGGCGTACTGCTTTCGCTCTCTCTCGCTCTGGTCTATGGTTGCGCGCGCGCCCGCGTCCTTCCCGGGAGAAGTGCCCTTAGGACCCGTATAAGGAAATTCCGCCCCATCTGACGTCACACAGGCCCATACTCGAAAAAAACTTTCCGAAACTTGTGACAAACCGGAAGGAGCATTTTTGGAACAGAAATACTCCTTCAAACGTACAATTAAATTTTTGAAACTTTGTCCATGTTTAGCATGGGAATCCAACTCTTTAACAATGTAAAAAACTCAGTATGCATGAAATAGCATTTCACCCCCCCTTTAAAGCCGATAAATAATGGATTATTATTTACTTCAGCTGAGACAATTAAGATGTGCACTGCTCACCATGATGGTTTAGAATAGCTTGAAATAATACGATTGCAATCACTTCAAAAAAAGTAAAATACAGTTAAAGGGGGGGTGAATTACTGTTTCATGCATACTGAGTTTTTTACACTGTTAAAGAGTTGGATTCCCATGCTAAACATGGACAAAGTTTCAAAAGTTAAGTTGTACGTTTGAAGGAGTATTTTTGTTCCAAAAATTGTCCTTCCGGTTTGTCACAAGTTTCGGAAAGTTTTTTTCGAGTATGGCTCTGTCTGATGTAAGAGAGGGCGGAATTTCCTTATATGGGTCCTAAGGGCACTTCTCCGGTAAGATCGCGGGCGCGCGCGCACTCGTAAAACAGAGCAAGAGAGTGAAAGCAGTTCGCCATCAAAGCGCCCTGCCCGGCTTTTGGGAAGTCAATGTCACCAAAGAAGTGTGTTTTTGGTTGCCAGGGCAAGACAACCCTGCACAGATTCCCAAAGAACCCGGCGTTAAGGCACCCGTGGATGGAGTTTGTTTTCCTGAGCATAAACGGAGTTGTGTAAGACTGTTGTTCCCTGCATTTCGACGATGATTGTTTTATAAACAAAGCCCAGATCGTCTAATGCTTAAGGATCGAGCAGTCACAATGATAAAGGTTCGCGGTCGTGCGTTGGAACGGTGAGTAAAACTGTTGAACAAATGTCTCTGTGTGTTGTTAGCTCGGCGCGTTAGCACAGCTAAGCTTCGCCCACACGGCCCGCCCCCAGCCGCTCGTTTTTTTCCGGAAAGACTCGGTACAGCCAATCTTTCAATTAAAAATATAATAAAACAAAAGACTTTTTGGAGATATGAAGGATGCAATATTACTCTATAGGTACTCAAGATTAACAGGAGATTGAGTGAAAATGAGCATTTCACCCCCCCCCCCCCCCCTTTAAGTACAACATGTGCTGTCATATAGGCTACAAAAATTTTTTTGAGAACAATATAACTGTGTGCTTGGGACATGGACTTTAATAGTGAGACTTTTGTTTTGTAATCAGGCTCTCAGAAATGAAATAAAAACTTGGATTTTGATTTATCGGCCAAGATATCTGTTATCGGTTTTCAAATGTAAAGAATTATCAGTTATCGGTTCGGTTTATCCCGACTTTTCAGGAATTCCTTATTTTTATTGATGTTGTTGAGGCAGACAGAAACAGCACTGCTTAAGCCTGATTTCACGGTTAGCTTAGATGGGAAGACAAAGATGAACAGATTAAGATCAATAGGCCTATACATCTATTTCAATGAAAGTTCTCCAAGCGGACAGGCAGAATAAATACAACCATACATAACGGAAATTGAACAAAGACAGAGTGGAACTAAATAGCAAAAACAGATGATGGTAATTAATAGGACATAGGTGATACAGATGAACTAATGATGGTAACCAGGGAGACAGACTAGTGGCGGGAAACTGAACAAAAGAACATGTGACAAATGACAACTAACTGAAAAGTCCATGAACACACCTGCGCTCATTTTTATTTTTAGCAATGTTCAAAAAGATTCTGTATAATTAATTCAGTCGCTCTTTTTATCCTGTACAACAATGGGTTCCATATGGAGACGGTATACAAACGGAAGTTAGAATCTATCATGGCGGCTCTCATAGGTTACTCAGGAAAAAGGTGGATATACACAGTTTATTTGTTTATAAACGTATACAGTATATTTAAAAAGCAGATTTTTTTTAACCTTTTTTGTCAGTTTAGGATAAACACATACTGCGTATGACTCTTGTTGATCATCATCTGTAATCTGGTGTGTTCAGGTGAGTGTACTGTAATGGGAATTCCCAGCGTAACCACCAATCTATCTGGGTTTGGCTGTTTCATGGAGGAACATGTCTCCGACCCATCTGAATATGGTGAGTGAATCATGAAACGAGACACTGCTTTCGCACAGCTTAATTGTTTTTGTATTATCAATATGTTTTACATTACATTGTGTATTATGTTGTAGGAATCTACATTGTGGACCGGCGATTCCGTTCTGCAGACGAGTCGTGTAACCAGCTGACTCAGTTCATGTTTTCATTCTGCCAAAAGTCGCGCAGACAGCGAATAATCCAACGCAACCGAACGGAGAGACTCTCTGACCTGCTGGACTGGCGATACCTCGGACGGGTGAGTATCTTCTCAGCTCACGCTCTGCCTCTGAGTACTCAGGTCTGATTCACCTTTATTTCATTGGTTAACATTGTGTAAAAGGACATTGGTTAATTTGCATGTTTTCTTTATCAAGTTGTCTGTGTTTCTCTCTGCTCAGTTCTACATGCAAGCCAGACATCTGGCCCTCAGCAGATCCTTCCCTGCTAAATTCAAAATGGACCATCTCAACCTCACAACGGTGAGCCCTACTAACACTCACACTCTCTCAGATGCACATTAATGCTCTCGCACTGACAATGACAACACAATTCTGCACTACTTGTAAGCTGTGTGCTTAGTTTCATCATCTTATATGAACCTAAAGGTCAAGGACATTATATACACCATTATTCAAAAGTTCAGGGTCAGTAAGATTTAAAAAAAAAAAGAAATTAATACTTTTATCAAGCAGGGATGCATTAAATTGATCAAAATTGACAGTAAGGACTTTTACATTGTTACAGAAAAATTCTACTTTGAGTAAATAGGCTATAAAAAAAAAAAAAAATCTTATGTAAGAAATAAACTCCCTTCCAAAAATCACTCCTACACCTTTCGCTCAAAGATACGCATATGACATCCTCCATAGACATCATTAAATCATTATCAGCATGGCAGGTTAATGCTGATTAGGAGCAAAAACTTTATATTGAGTTTCGCCTCATCTCTCTGCTCTCAAAATTGCTAATCTGGGTGTTATTGAATGTACTGTATGACATCTAACACTCCTGAGTGATGAGGATGCACCGCAGTTGAGCTTCGTTCTTGAGTTTAATTGACAGGATAACATTTACCTGCTCAGGAAGACGACTTGATTCCCATTCGAGCTCACTCACAGTTGTTCTACACATATGCTTTAAAAGACTACACACATATACACACACAAAGAAAATTAAAGATGTGTGAAATCAATGAATCAACAAGTCTCTTGTTTACCATTATATCAGAATCAGTATGAGTGATTGAATCTTTTCGTTTGCACAGACACAAGGTTTCCGTTACCCGCGACCCTTATCCGTCCCTCCATCCCCGTCAGCTTCCCTCCACTCCACCCCTCACCACAGCGACGAGGAAGATGACGACACCTATGACGAAGACGAGGAGGCCGAGAGGGACAGGCAGAACATCAAGGCTCCTTTCACTCTGGGTGCGGAGCCTGAGGGTAAGCAACCGCTGGAAAATGGGAATTAAGATCCGCACCCTCCTGCTCCTGTAGCTCAGGCATATTTACACCTGCTACCCTTTGAGAATGTGCTACAGCCTTTACTTGGATTATTAATATCACCAAAGTATGAACAAGAAGATATCTTGAACATACAGTGGCGTCCAAAAGTCTGAGATCATGTCATGATGTGGGTCACACTTTATTTTAGGGTGTCCTTGTTACAGTGTAAATATGCAGGATGTACTGAGTAATATTAATTAACATGTACTTACTATAGGGTTGGGATTAGGGTTTGGTTTAAGGTTAGTTGCATGTTATTATGCATCGTTTACTGTTATTACTATAGCAAGTAACAGACTAAAATAAAGTGTGATCAACATTTGCCATTAAAAATTCAGGTAACGCTTTATTTTACAGGTACTGTAATAACTATAAATTATGCATAATTCCATGCAAATAACCCTAAACAAGACCCTAACCCCATTATATAGTAAGTACATGTAGTTAATTATTATTACTTAGTACTTAAATGTATAATTACACTGTAACATGGAAATTTTTAAACAAAATTCTATTTAAAATTGAAAATGCTGATAAGTACTCATTTGTCATTGTGGATGCTTTACTGATAATAGAGTATGTAATAAAAATATAGAAAAAACAAAAACATTTTCAATATTAAGTCTCAGACAGTCCACTGTATGAAATATCATGTGTGTTCCACTGGTGAGATATTAGTGGGCTATTTTTATTTTTGGTATATTGGTGCCATGAGGCTGTAATAGAGAAAATGTAAAAGAAATCGGATGTATTTTTTCCCTATAACATACTTTTATATATTTCCAAGATATTAATGTGCAGAAATGTAAAACATCCCACCCATGTTTTGTTAAAAAGGTAGAAATCTGAGTGTCCTTGTTATACGTTACATGTCCTGACTTTGTAAATTATGCATAATTACAAGCAACTAAACCAAACTCTAATCCTATGTTGTTAATTAATATTGCATAATATTGTATAATTACACTGTAACAAGGACATCTTCAAATAAAGTGCAACCAAAAAAGTCTCACTCATGGTAGCAGTTATCAGTGCAAATTTAGTTTAATTAATTGAGAAAAAGTTCAGACATTCTCAGATATGTATTTTACAGACCATTCAATTCACATGTTGATTTAACATGAGAAAATGAAAAGGAAACAAAGTCTGTACAGAATTTCAATCATCATAAATAGTCTCTTTTCCAAGATGATATGTCTTGAAAAAACAATCCAATATTTCACCTGAAATAAAACAAAAAGAAATTAAAATGCCTTAAAATCAGCCTTGTGTTACTTAAATTATCAGTCCAACTCCACGTCGTGGAATGATGCAAATAATCTGGAAACATACATAACTCAACTCCACATTAATCGAGTCTAACTGTAATAGCGTTGAACAGTACATAATGAACCTTCAGAGAAGTTAAACACAGGCATCATCGTAGCTGAGGGTGAACTTGAAAACATTAAATTCCACATGATTCAGATGTAAGAGTGAGTTGTTCGAGCTCTCTTAGTGGGTTTCAGTAAAGCTCACCCTGGTCTCTGGCTTGCTGGAGAACATTTAAGAGAAACGCAGCCGCTTTAGACATGCTCAGGTCTTCTGTGTTTTGGCTGCGTGACTCTGTAGAGAGTTTACAATTTACATTAGCGTTCATGCTACAATGTAATTGCATTAGAAGTACACTGTAAAAAAAGATTATTGGTTTAACTTAAATTTTTAATTTCAATGAACTCAAAACTTTGAGTTAATACAACGGAGATTGGTTTAATAAATAGAAACTCAAAATATGTCATCTAAACCACATTTATTATCTAAGTTGATCTAAGTGAAAAAGTTTTGATAAATCATGAAAATATTTTTTACTTGTATTTACTAGCTTACAATTAGTATTTAACAATTACACTTGCGTGCAACATGAACACTGCAGTTTCACCATGCATAGATAATGGTTAAGCTTACAAATTACGAGAAATATAATAAATAATTCATACCCAAGCGTATTGTGTCATACAAGTCCCCTTCATTTCTGTCTTCTGACA